>NC_086232.1:25054795-25676462 GCF_036321145.2 Pelmatolapia mariae | reverse complement strand
AATTGCTACCTTATCGTGGTGGAGGGGTTTGTGTGTCCCAGGGATCCCAGGGGCTATGTTGTCTGGGGGTTTTGCCCCCTGGTAGGGTCTCCCATGGCAAATTGGTCCTGGGTGAGGGACCAGACAAAGAGTGATTCAGAAGACCCCTATTATAAGACCATCAAGGGAGCGGTTCACCCTGCCCGGGATAGGGTTACCGGGGCCCCGCCCTGGAGCCAAGCCCAGGGCGGGGCCCCGGGGTGAGTGTCTGGTGGCCGGGCATTATTCCAAGGGGCCGGCCGGGCACAGTCCGAAAAAGGGACATGGGCCCATCCTCTTGTAGGCCCAACACCCGCAGTAGGCACAGTAAGGGTCGGGTGCATTGTGAGCTGGGCGGCGGCCAGGAGCAGAGGTCCTGGCAGACCGATCCCCGGTTACCAAGACTGGCAATTGGGACATGGAATGCCACCTCTTTGGTGGGGAAGGAGCCTGAGTTAGTGCATGAGGTTGAGAGGTACCGGCTAGATATAGTCGGGGTCACCTCAACGCATGGCTTGGGCTCTGGAACCAGCCTCCTGGAGAGGTGCTGGACTGTCTCAGTCTGGAGTTGCCCCTGGTAAGAGGGTTAGGGTTAGGGCTGGAGTGAGAGGGCTGGAGTGAGTATCTTGGTATCCCCCTCGGCTTGCTGCCGGTATGTTGGGGTTTCTTCCAGTGGACGAGACGGTCCTGACCGTTGTCTGCGCTTATGCGCCAAGTGGCGGTTCAGAGTACCCAGCCTTCTTGGAGTCCCTGGGTGGGGTACTGGAGGGTGCTCCTCCTGGGGACTGTTGTCCTACTGGGAGATTTAAATGCTCACGTGGGCAATGACAGCTTGACCTGGAGTGGCATGAACGACCTCTTGGATCTGAACTCGAGCAGTGTTTTGTGACTGGACTTTTGTGCAAACCATAGTTTGGCCATAACGAACACCATGTTTCATGACAGCGCGGGCGGTGGCTGAAGCAAAAACTTGGGTGTCGGAAGAGTTTGGAGAGGCCATGGAAAAAGATTTCGGACTGCCTCGAAGAGATTCTGGCAAACCTTCAGGCGACTCAGGAGGGGAAAGCGATTCTCTACCTGCACTGTGTATAGTGCGGGTGGATTGCTGCTGACTTCGACTGAGAAAATTGTTGGGCGGTGGAAGGAATAAATCGAAGACCTCCTTAATCCCACTGGCACATCTTCCATGAAGGAAGCAGAGTCTGGGGACCAAGGGGATGACCTGCCAATCTCTAGGGGAGAGGTCACTGAGGCAATTAAACAACTCCTTGGTGGCAGAGGTCCACCCCGAGTTACTGAAGGCTCTGGATGTTGTAGGGCTGTCTTGGTTGACATGCCTCTACAATGTTGCGTGGAGATCAGGGGCAGTACCCCTGGATTGGCAGCCGGGGTGGTGGTTCCTATCTTTAAGAAAGGGGACTGGAGGGTGTGTTCCAACTACAGGGGAATCACACTCCTCAGCCTCCCTTGGAAAGTATATATCAGGGTGCTGGAGAGGAGAGTCCGTCCGTTAGTCGAACCTCGGATGCAGGAGGAACAATGCGGTTTTCGTCTTGGTCGTGGAACACTGGATCAGCTCTTCATCCTCTCAAGGATACTTGAAATGCTTGGGAGTTTGCCCAACCAGTCTACGTGTGTTTTGTGGACTTGGAGAAGGCATTTGACCGTGTCCCTTGTAGGGTCCTGTGGGAGGTGCTCTGGGAGTATGGGGTGTCTGGCCCATTGCTACGGGCCATTCAGTCCTTATAGGACCGTTGCAAGAGCTTGGTCCGCATAGCTGGCAATAAGTCGGACTTGTTCCTGGTGGGTGATGGGCTCCGCCAGGGCTGCCCTTTGTCACCGATTCTGTTCATAATTTTTATGGACAGAATTTCTAGGCGTAGCCAAGTGGCGGAAGGCTTTCACTTGGGTGGTCTCAGGATCTCATCCCTGCTTTTTGCAGATGATGTGGTTCTGTTGGCTTCATCAGGTGGTGCCCTCCAGCTCGACTTGGAACAGTTCGCAGCCAAGTGTGAATCAGTGGGAATGAGAATCAGCACCTCCAAATCTAAGGCTATGGTCCTCAGCCGGAAAAGGGTGGAGTGCCCACTCCGGGTCAGGGATGAGTTCCTGCCCCAAGTGGAGGAGTTTAAGTATCTTGGGGTCTTGTTCATGAGTGACGGAAGAAGGTTAGCGGGAGATCGACAGATGGATTGGTGTGGTGGCCTCAGTAATGCTGAGTGTAAAAGCGAAGCTCTCAATTTACAGGTCGACCTATGTCCCTACCCTCACCTATGGTCACGAGCTGTGGGTAGTGATTCAGAGTAGAGCTGCTGGGTTTACACGCTGGGTTTTAACTCTAGCATAACACAGATGTTCATGTTGAATGGACATTAATTGGTTGCAATTATGTTTATAAAGTTTAAAACACTATTCTTTATATTGGCATAAATATAGTAAGTAAGGCACAGGAGACAAGGATTAAATATTAATTCAATTCAATTTTATTTATATAGCGCCAAATCACAACAGTTGCCTCAAGGTGCTTTATATTGTAAGGTAGACCCTACAATAATACATAAAGAGAAAAAACCCAACAATCATATGAGCCCCTATGAGCAAGCACTTTGGCAACAGTGGGAAGGAAAAATTCCATTTTAACAGGAAGAAACCTCTGGCAGAACAAGGCTCAGGGAGGGGCAGCCATTTGCTGCGACCGGTTGGGGTGAGAAAAGGAAGACAGGACACTGTTAATACATGTTGAGTGAGAAAGGTGACTGAAGAAGAAATACTCAATGCATCATGGGAAACCCCCACCAGCCTACGTCTATTGCAGCATAACTAAGGGAGGATTCAGGGTCACCTGATCCAGCCGTAACTATACGCTTTAGAAAAAAGGAAAGTTTTAAGCGTAGTCTTAAAAGTAGAGATAGTGTCTTTCTCCCGAATCCAAACTGGAAGCTGGTTCCACAGAAGAGGGGCCTGAAAACTGAAGGCTCTCCCTCCCATTCTACTTTTAAATACTCTAGGAACAACAAGTAAGCCTGCAGTGCAAGAGCAAAGTGCTCTTATACGGTAATATGGTACTATAAGGTCATTAAGATAAGATAGGGCCTGATTATTTGGGACCTTGTATGAGAGGAGCAGGATTTTGAATTCAATTCTGGATTTAACAGGGAGCCAATGAAGGGAAGCCAATATAGGAAAACTGTGCTCTCACTTTCTAGTCCCTGTCGGTAATCTTGGTGCAGCATTTTGGATTAACTGAAGGCTTTTCAGGGAGTTTTTAGGACATCATGATAATAATGAATTACGGTAGTCCAGCCTAGAAGTAATAAATGCATGAACTAGTTTTTCAGCGTCACTCTGACACAGGATATTTCTCATTTTAGAGGTGACCATCCAGGTCTTTATGTCTTTAAGACATTCCTCCAGTTTAACTAATTGGTGTGTGTTATCTGGCTTTATGGATAGATAAAGATGGGTGTCATCTGCATAGCAGTGAAAATGTATACTATGTCTTCTGATGATACTACCTAAGGGAAGCATGTATAATGTGAACAGAATTGGTCCTAGCACTGAACCCTGTGGAACTCCATAATTAACCTCAGTGTGTGAAGAAGATTCTCAATTTACATGAAGAAATTGGAGTCTATTAGATAGATATGATACAAACCACTGCAGTGCAGTACCTGTAGTACCTACAGCATGTTCTAATCGCTCTAATAGAACATTATGGTCAATAGTATCGAACGCTGCACTGAGGTCTAGCAGGACAAGCACAGAGATGAGTCCACTGTCAGAGGCCATAAGAAGGTCATTTGTAACCTTCAGTAAAGCCGTTTCTGTGCTGTGATGGGCTCTGAAACCTGACTGAAACTCTTCAAATATGCCATTCCTCTGTAAATGATCTGTTAGCTGTTTGACAACTACTCTTTCAAGAATTTTTGATATGAAAGGAAGGTTGGAGATTGGCCTATCCGGTCTTTAAGTCTGACGTCACTAGCCGTGTCTGGGCTCAAACTCCGCTGCAGGTCCCTAAGTCAAACGATCACTTTGGTATCACTGAGAGTTGAAAAACTGTCTAAAGTCTTTCATCTGTAATAAAATGATCAGCGTTCTGCTCTGCCAGGTGTAACAATTGAGTTTAACATCCAGGCATCCATGAAAACGGAATTTATGACATTTAACGGAGTTAGAAATTAGCAGGAAGTTAGCTCACTAGCTTCCATCTAAATACAATAAAGCATGTCCTGACTGAGGGATTTTGGAAACAAATTAAAACGTACAGCTCTGCTATCACTTCCAACATAAATGAAGACAGAAAACTACAAAACCCATATTAAACGCAGACTACTTTAGGCCCGGAAGCAGGATTCGTCACGTCATCACTTAAAGACTGGATAATTAGCCGAGACAGCTGGGTCTACAGATGTTTTTTTAAGTAAAGGTTTAACTACAGCCAGCTTGAAGGCCTGCATTAGAGATTATTCATATACATCTGCTAAAAACAAAATCTACACACAAGAATGTCATCATGCACAATCACCAATAGATTGCAGTCATTCTAAATGCCATTTGTACAATTTAAACAACTGAAAATATAATACAAATTGAAGAATAATCTAATTTACCTGAGTTTTTCTCCTTTGCCCGCTGGTTTCAGGTGTTTGCTGATCAGCTTTTGGCCACAGAAATGAACACATGATTAAACAATAGCATTCAGCATTACACAGACCTAAATGTGATCAACAGTACATTTTAATTTTTGTCAAAAAGTTAAGATTACAAATTGAGATGATAAAAAACAAAAAAGATCTGTAATGATCTGATTATACAAGAAGTGATGTTCAACAAGTGTACCGTGTTTAGTAGTTACTGGTTTTCCAGTAGAGGCGATGAACAAGAAGAGAGGAAAGAACAACAAAAGTTGCACACAGGATGAACAGCAGTTTGCAGTTCCTCTTTTAGATATAGAACAAGAAAGGTCAATTTTCATGGGTACAGTTTCTGAACCACACAATATACCCATCGGATAATGTGTCACAGTCACAAATCTAAGTGATGTTGTCTCCTGATCCTAATGCCACGTCCACCACTGAATAGACAATAACAAATGCATCAAGGTTTTCACATTATACCAAATTCTTGTAATTGCTGAGTTCAGGTAGACTATAATATTGAATGAGTATAATTATTTAACGTTTAATAAATGTACCTGTTACGTCCCCAGGCTAGTCTAGGGGTTAGAAGGGACTAACATAAAGGTAAATAGTGAAGGAGGAGCCAAGATGGTAAGTTAAAAGGTTTATTTCTTGCTAGACATTCCAATTCAGTTCTAGTTCAGACTGAGGGTTAACTTCAGGGAGAGCAAAGGCCAACATAACAAAAAAAACCCCCAAAACATCGCTAATATGAAAATAAAAGGCACTTACAGCTCCACAGGCATTAAGTAGTGCTCTGCTGATTGGCAATTAGCTGGATTGTGTGAGCAGCATCCAATCAGGACAGAGGAGGTGGAGCCTAAACAGAACACAGAGCATTAGTTCAAAGGAAAACCAACATCTTCCTGGAGGATGTAACAGTACCCAAAAAATATTACCTAAAAGAAGGACAAGAACAATGTGAAGTCTGTCCATGTTTGACGATGACCTGCAGTTAAGACAGTAAAAGTGATCAGAGTCTCAGATGTCATGACTTGCGTTGACATTTCCATGAAAGGAAATGTGATTGTCTTGCTAAATGCAACATTTATTCTGTGTGCTTTTTATATTTGTGTAATTGTATAAGATGGTCTAGCTGTAAAGATTCAAGGTTTTTTTTTTCAAGATGACCATTTTGTGATTATTACAATCAAAAAAGTCTGCTTTTTATTGTACAGTAACCAAGCTTTTACCCTCATTTGTCTCAGTTTCAGTCTTGACTGTTATAGACTTGAAAATGTCATGTGTTTCATACAATTTTTGAAAAATGTTTAATATTTCAATGACAGTTTCAATGAAGTACAGAAGAATGGCTTAGCTTGGTTTTTTCTGGTAAGACGATTAGGTTGGAAACTACATTTGAATTTAGACAATTGTGACATATATATCTATATGTATGTTTCCACTAGAGGTCAGAAAAGTTTTACCTTTGTCCCCATTTGGTTGTTCCCATTTTCCTCTCTCAATGACAAATAGTAAGATGTCCACATTTTATGGAGGTTTTCTTGTGTGATATGAAGTACAGTATTTAGTCCTATATTTACTTTGGCAAGCTAGAAAAAGGTCTTGTTAATTTGAAAATTCCCTCCTTTTTTCCAGTTCACAGAATGGAGGGATGTGTTTATTAATTATACCAGGTAGTCAAACATCTCTGATTTGCTGGTATCTTTTTCAGAGAAGCTACAATATCCAGTGCTATGTGCAGTGTGCAGTGTGGCTGTGACACTACTGGCAACATAATTGACCTATAAATTATATTGTAAGTATTTTTAAACAGTGTGTAATTTGGGGGTATTTTAGCAGAAAAACTTGCGCCCTTGTATCAACCTTCGGCCTTGTGAAGGTGAATGGTTGTTTCTGGTTTGCACTGCAAATTTATTGTTATGCCTTCGAAGAAAGGGCAGAAATAATCTTGAGTATTGCAAAATGGTGAATTTCTATTCAACAGACACTATTCAAAAATATACAGAATATTCAAATGACCCTATAAAATGCGAGTATGTATACATCTCTGAATTATATTTTTGTCACCTAAGTTTGATAATGAATGAAGTGTTGAGTCTGTAAAAAAATAGAGAATCCATTTTATCGGACTCGGGTGCTAAATTAGATAAAAAGTTTGAGAAATCATAGATAAAATCTGGTAAACAGGCTAAGAGGAAACAAAAAACCCATCAAACACTGAGATGATAAGGACCACTCTAGGAAAAGAAGGCCAAATGTCAATTTTGCTTTAGATAAGATAAATTCATTAGCGGTACAAGTCCAAGAAATTTAATCACTTTCAGAATTAAACTATCTCTTATTACAACCCACATAAATGTTTCCAAAGCAGTGGGGCCCCATCATGGTAAGCAAAGCAAGCAGTGCTTGTCTAGTGAAATCTAAAAATAGACATCAATTAAAATGTACAAAAGTGAAAGCAGTCTCTTTCCTTTTATCTCAATCAGTGTTCTGTCAGAAAAACCTCTCACCTATTTGCACCATGCTCTAAATTAGTGCTTCTGCTTGACAGCAAACCACTGAAGTCTGTTTGCGGTTAGCATTTTTGATGGGCGTTTCCATGTATTGTTAACAGTGGCTTGAGCTTTTCAAGCTGAGAGTGCAGCAGCTTTTTCTGGTTTTGAATAAACCTTCTGGTCTTTGATGGGAAACTGATGGAAGACTAGAATGCTAGACAAGCTTCCATTAGCTCTGATTTAACTTCTCTGGGATTAGTAGTATTTGTGTGTTTATGGAAACAGAGGTAGTTTTAGCAAGCCCCTCTGCATTTATCATAAACTAATAAGTTTCTTTGTACTGTATGCTGTTCACTTGAAATAGAGACGTGAAGTAATCTGTGTTGTTGGGGGTGGGGATGGGTAAATGTCTTTTCTGATAATGCTGCAGAAAATTTATGTAGGCACCATTTACCAGCATGCCTACCACAATGATTTGCAGTGGCATTCAGTTGTGGTATGCAGCTAGTGTGATGCTAAGCAACATGTCAAGGCATAATCTAAGTGGGGCATCAGAGTGCTACAACCTGTTAGCCAATAAATGTTTTTATTTAAATTTTTGAAATTTTTATTAACAATTTCTAAACCTGAGCGTAAACTTCTATAAAATAGGTGTTTTCGGTCCCTTATTGACAATATTCAAGAAAACAGAAACAATTCTTTTTTTTTTCAGCTTCAGTTTGTCAGCATTTTGTGCTTGGTAGTGTACGAAGGAATGTTTGTCGCTCTGGATTTCCTGTAAGCTTTACAGGATTTATTAAAGGGTACCCATCTCAGGATCACGACTCATTTTAAACACAAGTCTTTGTCCTGAGAAGCATACCCTGCTGTAGCGCCCATTTTAGACAGACAGTCCTGTATTAGTACATTTAGAATATTGCACCGGCAAATAGGTAGCACCATAGAAGCATAAAAAGTCATGACTAAAAAAAACAGTAAAAAATAATTAGAAGAAAACTCGCAGTATTAAGGGTAGACATTATTTAGGCCTAGAGACTGGTCAGACAGACTCTAGCAACCAAAAAGGTAAAAAATATGTACTCTGTCATGAGTTGGCGAGTGGTTTCTGGTAACTGCTAGCATGAAGTTGTGCCGATATGGTGCTGTAATAAAAAAAAAAACTTCTTGTGATTGCTGTAGTAGTTTGACACTGCAGTTTGCGCCACAAATTTGTGACAGTTTTTCAAGCTGGGATTGGGGATATGGGCCAAAAAAATATTGTGCCAAAAATTAGCTTAAGTTTTCGATCATCTTCAAAACGTGAAGTGTCTACTTCAGAAAAGGTGTCCACTCAGCTTCCTCCAGTATCTTGCCAAAGAAAGACCAATCAGTTCATCCAGATATTCAAATATTTGCTGGCATTATGTGGAGTAAAAACTGACCTGTAATGGAGTCTAAAACAAAACTCCAAGTCGTGCAAAAATCAAAGGAAACAAATGCAGATTTGACACATTGGAGACAGGATAACAAAAATAAGGAAAATAAACTAAATGAACAGAAACTAGATTGCAAAACTAATTGAATTCCAACTGCAAGATTGGAAATCCACAAGTCAAAAACACTGGGTTAAAAACCGCTGGACCAGGAGATAACTAAAGATTCAAATAAAACAAGAAAAAAGCTTAAACATAAAGTGATTCCTTTTCAAAAGGAAATTAAGGAAATGTTTGATACTTGGACTGACTGTGACATTTGGATTTTCAATGTCCCATCATATTTTTGTAACCTTGTTACAATGAGAAAACACGTCTCTTGCTCTAACACTGACCTTTGATGCATGGTGGCAAATCCTACAAAAATATATACAAAAGGTTAACATATCCCTTGAATCAGAGGAATGTAAACTATGTAGAAGTGCATTAAACCTGCAGTTATTCTATTGGTCAACATGGGGTGACTACTCTAGCTGCAAAAAAAGCCTGAATTTATATTATATTATATATTAACTGTCTCAGTCCTCTGAGAGGAGACTGATGGCTAAGCCATCATCTCTCATGGACTTCCCACACCATGTACAACACAATGACAACACAGGGCAGTTCCTTCAGTGACAGACTAATTCACCTGCAGTATCCAAAAAAGGTACATTCCCGATCAAAAGTTTAAGATCATTTACAGTAGTAGTAGAGTAGAACTTCAACATGCAACAATAAGAAATGGGAGTGAGACAAAATGTGGTTTTGAACGTGTTTGGGTTGTTGAACTGCATAAGCAGGGTCTCACACAGCGTGCCATCGCTGCTGAAGTGGGATGCAGTAAGACATTCATTTGGAAGTCTAGTGGAAGACCCCCCAAAACATCCCCAGCACAGATCCAGTTGGCTGTCCATCAAGACCTGGATGATCCTCGACCTAAATTAAGACTGTTACTTGTGCCGACTGCAGCCCCATAACTATCAGACGGCATCTGAGACTGAAGGGCTTCAAAAATAAAAAACGTCTTCAAAAGCCTTGTCTCCTTGAATGCCACAGAGCTGACCGTTTGGACCTTGCAAGAAAGCACCAAACATGGGACATTGAAAGGTGGAAGAAAGTTTTACTCTCTGATAAGAAAACATTTAACCTTGATGGTCATGATGGTTTCCAACTTTATTGGCATGACAAGCAGATCCCACCTGAGATGTTTTCTACGTGCCACAGTAGAGGGGGCGCCATAATGGTCTGGGGTGCTTTTTCCTTCAGTGGAACACTGGAGCTTCAGGAGGTGCAGGGGTGTCAAGTGGCTGCTGGCTATGTCCAGATGTTGCAGAGACCATTCCTCATGACTGAGGGCCTTCGTCTGTGTGGTAATGACTGGGTTTTTCAGCAGGACATCGCTACAGTACACAATGCCTGCAGAACAAAGCAGTTTTTCCAAGAGAATAACATCACTCTTTTGGACCATCCTGCATCTAAATCCAATTGAAAACCTTTGGGGATGGATGGCAAGGGAAGTTTACAAAAATGGGCAACAGTTCCAGACATAGATGCCCTTCATGTGGCCGTCTTTACCACTTGGAGAAATGTTCCCACTCACCTCGTGGAAATGCTTGCATCAAGCAAAGGAGGTGATGAACAAGAACAAAGTTTTGAAGTGATCAACAATAACGGTGGAGCTACTCATTACTGAGTTCATGTTTGGAACTTTGACTTCTATTTTGGGTGGGTTTATGGTTTTTTTTGGAGGTGTAGCCCATAGAATCCCAGCTTAAAGCAATCTGGCCATTCTCCTTTGGCCTCTAGCAGTATGTTTTCTTTTATTTCTGTCTACTTCCAGAAACTATATGCAGCATAATGGATTATCATAAATAACACTCTATTGCTTAGTATAATTTCACTTTATTTATTTATTACAATACTAAACAAAAAAACAAAACAAAACATACAGTTAAACATTTTACACAGGAAGAAGCAGATATCTAATTTATAAGGCAGTAGAAACAGACCTGTGTAAGTGTAAAGAGCATTACAGCAGATTAGGTACTGAATAATAATAATAGTAAACCCTAGAGATGGGAAAATCCTAAAGAAGTAAGTGAATGTCTACTTCCATTTTGTTACATACAGTTATAGGGGGTGCATAGTGGAGTGGTTTAAACAGTCATGTAACGACCAAAGATCCCTAGTTTGCAACCTAGAGGAGATACAAATTCTGGGATTGGATCAGGAAAGGCATCTGGTATAAAAATCCACCAAATATAAGGAGCTACCTATTTGGTGACCTCTTGTGAATAACAGACCAGCCAAAAGATAGTCAAAGAAAACCAAAACATAAAATTTAGACTGTTAGGTTGAATTACCTGTTGAGCAGAAAGCAGGCAACTTTAGTATCACTTTAAAAATCATTTTCTCTCAGCAACTCCTTCCATTTGGGAACGGCTACTTTGCCAGTATTTACTTTCTCTTTATCCCAGTGCTGGTCATGTTGTTTCTTTTCTTTGTGTATTTGCTTCTTTGGTGAAGTGAACATAGGTATGATGAAGCAAGCAGAAATTTAAATTTGCCTCCACGCAAATGCCTATGAGTGGTCCTGTCTTCTGCTTTTGGTGTACAACGTATGAGACCAGTCTCTAAATGGTAAATGGCTTGTATTTGTATAGTGCTTTACTAGTCCCTAAGGACCCCAAAGCACTTTACACATCCAGTTTAGGCAGAAAGGTGATGAGCTTCACAGGCACTATTCAAGATGGCAGGGCAACATGGCAGCTTTCACAAGCCGGTGTCCACTCCTATGTATTTTTAATGGATTAATTCTAAGCTATGATAATACATCAGTAATATATCAGTTAGTGTATATTTACAAGAACAATATTCTTTTTGCATTAAATAAATTAATAAAAAAGTCAAATTGTATACCTTTAAATTTCATCTAAACCAAGCAGCTAACTAAAGAAAAAATAAGGGCAGTTTTAATTATTACTAAGCTTGATAGGTAGAGGACAAATGGAAAAACAAAAAACTTCATCACTTCTGATTAGTTCATAATGCAGTTTTGAATGTAAAATCTAGACCCCAGAGGTCTTGACAGTAGAATAGGTGCAGAAGTCAGAACTATAGGTTATCTTCTTCTTTGATCTCTGTGTTGTTTGACGGGTTTCCACTGTAGCATAAAACACATCTTCCTCCTTTGAATGAATTTGTTGTTTGTAATTATGAATATGATTGATTTTTTATAAATAATTCATTTTGTCAGAAGCAATTATGAAAAGCGCTGAAAAAATATGGATTGATATCAATGTCATTTACCTGAGTTCTTCTGGTTTGCCCACTGGTTTCTGGTCTTTGTTGATCAACTTTTGGCCACAGAAATTAATACATCATTAAAAAATAAAATCCATATATACTGACTTAGGTCTAGTAACCTCATTGTCTGGAATTTTCTCATGTAAGTAAAAATACTTTTAAATTCTGCACATATTGTTAAGTTTACAAAATGAGCCGATGGCAAAACTAAGTAATGTAATAATTTGATGATTAAGAGGATTGATTGAATAAAAGTACCATATTTAGCAATTACCTGTTTTCTGGCAGAGGTGATGAACAAGAAGAGAGACAAGAAGAGAGGAGAGAGCTGCAAAAGTTGGACACAAGATGAAGAGCAGTTTCCAACACATGCCGCAGTCTTGTGGAGTTGTTTGACAAGTTAAAGTTGAAGAATGTGGATCACTGGAGTCTAAATTGTTTACAAACATGTTTCAGTTAGGTCTGTGTGTATATTTTTTTTTAGCATTATGATGTTTGAGATTTTGAATCTCAGTCATCAAAAAACAAGAAAAACTAGTTTAAAAAGAAGACATGCATGGCAATCAAAAGATTTGTTTGTTTTTAAATAGTTAACCTTGCTTTTTAATAGTGGTCTGACACTTCATATCAAATATCTGAGCAACGCACAGCAATGCACAATGTTACTGATAGAAATTTCAAACTGCATATTCATATAAAATGCATTTTGGCAATTTTAACCTAAAAACTGTCAAATAATTTTGTAATCATGTAGTTTTTTCCTTTCTAAAATTGTTTTTGACAATGATCCTGAGTCTAAGTTACAGTTACATTTTTAAAATATTGATGCTAATGTTTAATTTAAAAAAAAAAATCACATGAGCACTTACTGATTTGAATCCTTGTTGCCACACTGCCATAACTCTGAACAAATTCAAGGTTAATATCCTTTTTATCCTTTAGCTGTTTCTGCTCAGTTCCACAGTAATAGAGGCCCTCATCAGAATCAGAAATATTCACAATCAGCAGGTCATACGATCCAGAGGACTGGTTGTTTACAAAGTGGAAGCGAGGTAGAGAATTCACTAAAGTTGCTCGGTTACAGATGGGTTTCCACGAATCCTTTGTTTGTTTTAAGACAAGAGGAGGCTGATTTTCATGGGTACAATTTCTGTACCACACAATATATTCCTCAGGTGGTTTTGTACAGTCACAATACAGAGTTATGTTTTCTCCCAATCTCACTGTCAGATCCACCACTGATCCAGAAATCCAATCACCTCCTGAAATACAAAACACAGTAACAAATTTTGCCAATCTTTCACATTGTACAACATAGTTTTGTTGACTAAAGAAGTAGATGTAGATGATGTCAAATATAATTAGTAGAACAGGTAAATGTTAAATAAAATGAATGTTTCTTAAAAGCTCCTTCCAAAATATTACCTAAAAAAAGGACAAAAATGATGTGAAGTCTCTCCATGTTTGACGACGACTTGCAGTTAAAAGATATCAAAAATGGTCTCACTCTCAAGTGTCGCCTTCAGAGACTTTTCCATTTAAGGAAATGTAAGTTCTGATTGGCTTGTTGAATGGAACCTTTTATTCTGTGGCTGTTTTTTGTTTGTATGATGTTATGTGAATGAAAATAACACACGGACACATTTGCATTGCATGCATAGATCCGTAATAACATAAGGAAGCATGAATGAAATTATGTAATAGACTTGAAGTGTGCAAAATATGTTTTAGTGCTTGGAACATATTAGAAACTAGATTTGGATTTAGAAAACATGTAATGCTAATGTCACATTTTCACAAGCAGTCAGGAAAGTTTTACCCAGTTCCATCCCTCCATTTTTACCTCCAAAGAGGTCACTTAAGCAGCAGTTCAGTAGCTCATGTCCGTATAAGTGAGGTAAGGAATGTTTATTCACCAGCACTGAATCAAGAAAAAAAGCAAGCAAAACTTGTGACACTTTTCACTGATGCCAGTCACAATGATCTTTTAAAGGCCATGCATAACACAAAATTGGAAATTAAACCAACACAACTTTAAAGAAGAAAAATCAGGACAAAAATTGAAGAATTTAAACAATTAATTCAGGCTCTGCATTAAAATAGACCCATGCAGCTTTTATATCGTTGCGGATGGTTCATTGATCAGCATGTCAGTAGCTTGCTCATTTCTTCCCACACTTGTGACCAAGACTCTAAACTGTGGGTAAAATGGACTGAACCGAACAGGCTTTAGCTGGAAGACATAAAAGATGTGAATTCTCATATTGCGTAACATAGACAAAGAGAGCCAGGGTTAAATAGAGACTTGATTTCATCATGACCAATTTAGTTTGGAGAGAGATTTTCTTAGATTCAAACTGTAAAGGGAGATTTTTGGTGGATAACCAGAACTGACTTGGAAGGTAGCTCAGTGAAGGTTTTTGGTGGAAGTCAACCAGATGCTTGTTCTTCCACTTGATTCTAAGACAGAGGGAACAGATTCTCTCAATTTCTCACCACATCAGGGAAAAGCAGAGGTTGGTAGCCCAGTGAAGACTTGAATGGGAGGAAGTCATTAGTAGTGGAATTCACCTGATCCAGGACAGCGGAGAGCTCCAGGTTGACGGGTAGACTCATTGAGACCCTGGCTAGTTCTCGCCACTTGCCTGTTGATCTGGAGATGGAAGCCAGAAGAGAGACTAGTCTGAGCTCCCAGTGCTGCACACAGCTCCTTCCACAGAAATGAGGTTAACTGAGGCTCACGGGAAGAAACAATGTCCCGTGGGCAATCACATAGTCAGAAGAAAGGTCTCGTAGTCAGAAGAAAGGTGAGAAACTGGGCTGTTTTTACAACCAAGGAGAGTTTGGGAAGAGCAACAAAATGGACAGACTAAGAAAACTCTTCAATGAGTTTCAAGATGACTGTGTTACCTGAGGAACGTCAAAGACCAGTGACAAAATCTGGAGGATCGGAGCTGTGACAGCGTGTTTCTTGAGAGAGTCAAAGGCTTCCTGAGTAGTGGAGTTCTGGGAGATGCCAGTTTAGTAGCGATTAAGCAAGCTTGCTGAAATTCCAGATGAAACAGCGATAAAACTTTTCAAAACCAAGGAAGTGTTGACACTGACCATACACACAAATCAGACCACACAGTGTTCTTGTTATGGGTTTCTTTTTCTTTTATTTGGTTTGCGCACCGTTTTCTGTTTGGCACCAATGTTGTGTTGGACTGCCCTAACCCATCACAGCTCCCAGCGTCACTAAAAAGGGAAAAACCTAATTACTACAAATGAGCTGGAGCTGCTCCATCAGCCTCCCTGGCATTGCCCCTTGAGCCTGTTGCACCACGCCTCCCCCTCCTAAAGACCTCACACCACCACAGACACCAATCAATACTGGGGTTAAAAGTACTGAGCCAGGGATGACCAAAGGCCAAGGTAGTGTGAGATGCTTCAAAAACAAATAAACTGATCTGCTTGATATGGTTGCCAGATAGTGAGAGTGATAAAGGTTGTGTTTTCTCTAGCGCTTGGAGAGAATTTGTGAAGTTCTTGAGAGAGAACTTAGCTGAAACCATAAGTCTGGGTAGGGAACAATCATGGTTTCTCTTGAGCACCAATTGCTGTTAGGCTCCACCTTTTGGATTAACCAGGCAAGAATCAATAAAATGTTCTTTCTTTCCACAATATAAACACTCAATCACGGCGAGTCTTTTCCTTCTCTCAAAGGTGAGAAATGGGTTTGGCCGAGCTGCTTGACTGGACATCACTTTTCCCAAGCTCATTTCTGCCAAGTTCTTCTGGGGCAACTTATCAGAAAGAAAACAAAAAACGCTATGCAAAAGTTAGTTTTGTTTCCTCCTGTGCTCCCAAATATGGTCGTTCATCCCAATACACATCAATTTATCCATCTTGTGAACCCAGGAGACTCTTTGCAGGAAGTTTACTTTTTAATTCATTACATAAGCCATGTAAAATGTCCACAGAGGGCCTTCTCTTCAAACCACATTTTCCTCAGCCAACATCCAAAAATCAACACAAACCCTCCCCTTCTTTTCTAACTCACTTGAGAAGGCTTCAGGAGTGGGCAAGGCCCTTTCTGGCATTTCTTGGTCCTGTGGTGATCACCATGGAATCTGTGCAGAAGGAACAACAAGGTAAGCAATTCACAACAGGTAAGCAGAACAAAACAACCAGGAACAGAACCACCTTCACTAACAGTTGTCAGTTCCACAATCCAGCAAAGACTGAACTCAAACCACCACTTTAAGGAGTGGCAGGACAGGAGATGTTTTGTAATGGGTGAACTTGTTTACTTCATCTGCCTTAGTCCTGCCCCTAAAACACAAGGACAAGGTTAAGTAGAGCATTTTCTGCCATCTTACTATACCAAAATAAACAACCATCCATCATTATTTCAAGACATTAATCTCGGTAGGTGTAGAAAATTTTGTTTTCCTTTCCTCCCCCAGTACACCCTGAGGAAATGTGAAACTTATAGAAAAGTTCATATTTCCAGAGCTGAGTGTAAAAGCAAAGCTCTCAATTTACAGGTCGATCTACGCCCCTACACTCACCTATGGTCACAAGCTGCGGGTTTTCCTGGCATGTCCCACCGGGAGGAGGCCCCGGGGCAGACCCAGGACACGCTGGAGAGATTATATCTCTCGGCTGGCCTGGCCTTGTTGTTCCCCCGGATAAGCTGGAGGAGTTGGCTGGGGAGAGGGAGGTCTGGGCTTCTCTGCTTGGGCTGCTGCCCATGCAACCCGGCCCTGGATAAGCGGAAGAAAATGGATGGATGGATGGCAGGTGTAGAAAATTCTCCAAATGAAAACTGACTTTCATGAGAACAATACCATTGAAGGGCTAAGTCTCACGTCTGCTGTTCATAATAAATTCATTAAAGTTAGGAGTCTCAGAATTTACACCTCCTGTCACTAGATGTTATATCAGTGCTTCCAGTATCCTAACCGGAAACACCTTTTGATGTTCACTTTTTTATAGGGTCTTCATTGTGGGGAGTAGATTTCATCACAGTGGATGACTTTCTGAAAGTGCTGTAACTAAGTTTAAGAATATAATTCACCCACTGTTATCATCTTCAATGCACTGTACCAACACAGAGCAGAGCAGCTACCTGAATGCTACTCCAACAGAAATCGATTATCCTGTTAATAATTTTATCTCCTCACTACTCATGAATCTGGATACTGTAGCTCCTGTAAAAAGAGAGCCTCAGATGAGAAGCACTTTATTCCCTAGTATAACTCTCAAAATGTAGCTTAAAGCAGATAACTCATAAGCTGGAGAGCAAATGACATAAAACAAATTTAGAAGATCATCATTTAGCCTGGAGAAATAGTTTGCTGCTTTATAAGAAAGCCCTCCGGAAAGCTAGAATATCTTACTATTGATCACTGATTGAAGAAAACAACCAACTTTCCTCCAAACCATTGATGTGCCTTTTAGACTCCATTCCTACAAGACTGCTCAAGGAAGTCCTACCATTGATTTATGCTTCAATCTTAAATATGATCAGCCTATCTTCTATGTACCACAGGCCTTCAAGCTGGTAATAGTTAACCCTTTACTTAAAAAGCCATCTCTTGATCCAGCTGTCTTAGCTAATTAGGCCAACCTTCTCCAACCTTCCCTTCATATTAAAAATTCTTGAAAGAGTAGTTGTCAAACAGCTAACAGGTCATCTGCAGAGGGATAGCTTATTTGAAGTGCCCCTGACAGTGGACTCATCTCTGTGCTTGTCCTGTTAGGCCTCAGTGCAGCATTCGATACTGTCGACCATAATATCCTATTAGCGCGATTAGAGCACACTGTAGGTATTACAGGTACTGCGCTGCAGTGGTTTGTATCATATCTAACAGACTTCAATTTGTTCATGTAAATGGAAAGTCCTCTTCATACACTAAGGTTAATTATGGAGTTCCACAGGGTTCAGTACTAGGACCAATTCTGTTTACATTATACATGCTTCCCTTAGGCAGTATCATCAGAAGGCAAAGCATACATTTTCACTGCTGTGCAGATGACACCCAACTTTATCTGTTCTTGAAGTCAGATAACACACACCAATGAATGGGAGGCAGAGCCTTCAGTTTTCAGGCCTCTCTTCTATGGAACCAGCTTCCAGTTTGGATTCGGGAGGCAGACACTATCTCTACTTTTAAGATTAGGCTTAAAGCTTTCCTTTTTTGCTAAAGCATATAGTTAGGGCTGGATCAGGTGACCCTCTATACTCACTTAGTTACACTTCAATAGGCGTAGGCTGCTGGGGGGATTCCAATGATGCATTGAGTATTTCTTCCTCAGTCACCTTTCTCACTTAACAGACCTCTCTGCATTGAATCATACTTGTTATTAATCTCTGGCTCTCTTCCACAGCATGTCTTTTATCCTGTCTTCCTTCTCTCACCCCAACCGGTTACGACAGATGGCCTCCCCTCCCTAAGCTTGGTTCTGCCGGAGGTTTTTTCCTGTTAAAAGGGAATTTTTAACTGTCGCCAAAGTGCTTTCTCATAGGGGGTCATATGATTGTGGCAGGATGAATATTATGTCTTGGTCCATCCACTTTCAGTCAGGTGCATTAGGGGGTGCTAGTATAACTAGGAGCAGCCATCTGAGCACCCCTGAATCGCGTACCTGTTATTTCCTTCGGTCACCTGACTTACCCCGGTGTTGCAGAGATCACCTGAGGATTACCTTCCTGACGCCTCCATCGTGGCTGGTATGTGTTTATTCGGTGCAGTGCGTACATTATTTCACTCGGTGGTAAACCAATGTTGGTTATAGGTCGTAGCTGTAGAAGCCTCCTATGAGCCACTCTGTTCATGACTCGAGTGACGCCATTTAATTGGAAGTGTGGGCCTTAGTGGGCGGCCAGTAGCTTTACAGCAGGGTCACTACGGCCTTTCTACACTACGCTCAGCTAACAGAAGTGCTGCTGCTTTGCCGTCTGTTTCCGTTTGCGAGGGTTCTTTTTCCCTGCTGCTGCCAGTCTCTTAAGAGTGGACGTCAGCGTGTACAGCGGCTACATACATGCTGGCTACGAGAGTCGGCTGGCATGCCTGTCGATTGACTGAATTGTTAGATTAAAGTAGTCAGGCGGACGGCAATTTGGAGTAATACGGCGACTCCGTCTGCTCCAGATTTAAAGTTTTATTTAGTTCGTATGTCTGTCTCTCTGTTGTTTTGATTTGTAGTTTGGGTTTTTGTTACACCACTGGTAGGAGGCCCTTTTTCTAGCTGCGGATCACCAGTGTGTTCCTGCAGTTGGGCTATCCCCAGCGTGTGCATATTAGTTTTGTTGGAATATATTATAATTTTTTTTGTTTCTTTTATTCAGATGCAGAGGACCTGACATGGAGGAGACTGGTGTGCCTTGGTGGTGGGATCCTTTGAGTGTTACACACCTGCATTTTTAGTTTATTAGTGTGAGCGTGTGATAGTGTGCTGCACTTGTGTATTGGTGAGTTTTCTTTTCTTTTTGAGTTGTTTCTGTGCGTGGCATTCATGTTGCCCAACAAAGGAGTTGGGCAACATGAAGGTGAACTGCCCTGGAAAAGCACAAAGGGAGATTGAGACAGGAGGGTGTTTAGGGGAAGTGGAGACACAAGGGGAAAAACACATAACTGAAGTGAATCAAAACTAAAGCAAAACTTAAGACAACAAATAAGGAACACA
This sequence comes from Pelmatolapia mariae, assembly GCF_036321145.2. Taxonomy (NCBI): domain Eukaryota; kingdom Metazoa; phylum Chordata; class Actinopteri; order Cichliformes; family Cichlidae; genus Pelmatolapia; species Pelmatolapia mariae. The sequence goes on along the minus strand of NC_086232.1, from coordinate 25,656,869 downwards.
ACCTCCCAAAATAAAACAGGAAGTGAGTGTGTTATATTTAACACACCCATGACTTCCTGCCAAACAGCAGCTCAAAGGGAGAATACCCAATGCAGCCCTTGGGTACCTCCCATACAAACAACAGAAGGTCTAACAATCAGTCCCAATTGCATTCAGTACAAATCAAGGACTTTAAAGCCTTCTTCCGTTTGCTCTACCAACCCGTCAGTCTGAGGGTGATAGATGCTTGTTGGAACTGATTTAATGCACAATAGTTCTTTTAAAGTGTGAGACATGAACGAGTTCCCCCGATCAGTCAGGATCTCTTTCGGGATGCTGACTCAGAGGATGACCTGAAACACTGCTTGCACCACAGTCTGCAGAAATGCTGCACAGTGGCAATACTTCAGGATATTGTGTTGCATAATCCCTAGAACTAATGCGAAATGGTGCACTCTGGTGAAATGGCCCAATGAGCTCAAATGGGACCTCACTTAAAGGTTACTGTAATAGATCCACAGAAGATCGGACCATATTTTCATGCTTTCCAGCATATTTTATTCACGGTTGCTGTTTTACAGACACGGCTGCAGCTGAACATACACACCAACAACAACCCAATCACAGGACCCTACACAAATTTTAAGCTGGCGAGCTGTGATTGTGATGCCGCGCAGGTGCTCAGCCTAAACTCTGGCTCATCTTATTTCCACTGGCACCATGGGATATTTGTCAGTGTCACCATGAATGTACCTCATTTCCACCCACTTTGCCTCCAACAATGCCACACCAAAGTCTGCATGCAGCCCACCTTTGCTGGGTGTGTACCCCCTTAGCACTTTACCAGAACACTGTATATCCCTCCTGGACCATGGTGTTGGAATGCTGGCAACGCAGATCACCTGTCAAACCTCTCTGCGGAAGCACCCGGGTTGTCTGTACTTCCAGCATTTCCTCCCTGATATCTGGGTACCTCGATGTGAGTTGGAAACAGGGCTTATAGCAAGTGGGACCTGAGAAGACCAAAGTAGAGATAACAGGGTTGCTAGGATGTTCCCCCAGCAAACACTCAACAGTGGTTGGTGGCACTGGAGGGGAGCCGATGAGCATCCTCTTCTAAGCTGGAACTGGCTTGTCCTTCACCAACAGCTAGGAGTGTGCAGGCAGGTGGTCCAGGGAGGTGGTCCTTTGAAAGAATAACTAAAAGCGCCTTCAGGCAATGGTTGTTGTGATTTGGCCCTATATAAATAAAATTGAATTGAATTGAATAACTGCTGCCTTCAGGCTTGCTGGCCAGTGGTAGCAGACCCACTCTTTCGTCTTCACTCCCCTTCCACAAACTACTCAAAGATGACCAGCTCCAGCAGCTGCAGTTCCCCCTTTCAATAGGCACCATGTCCCTGAACATTTGGGCATAGGCAAAGGTATGATCTTTCTTTATTGATTGGCTTTTCAACAAGTGTAAAACAAAGCACTGACAAACACTAACTAGGAAAAAAAACTAAACTTCTAGGGAACACAGGAAATGTTGAGCAACAAGTATGAGCAAAGATGTGATAATGAGCAGCGAGAGTGAGCGGATCCAAATATCAACAATGTCAGTACCAGCACTGGCATTAGTAATGGATCGATATGAGTGTGATGGGATTGATACTTTAGTTTTTTCTCTCTTCTAAGTTCAGTAAGTTGCTCTCATTCATCAGAAAGTAGAAATGTCTGTACAAACATCACTCCCCTTATGCAGGCATACTTTGCTCCGCCCCCTCCTCAATGCTCTGCTGTATTTAGTGGTCCTGCTGTCACCTGACTCAATAGCACTGAGCAGAGTGATTCATGCCATAGTGAGTAATATAGCAGACAAATGAGTAGAGGTACACTGCAAAAAGCATCTTACAAAGAAATCATTTACTGTGAAACACCACCAACTCATATACAGACATAAAAGACCACAAAAAGAAAAAAGCTTTAGCCTGGAACAAACTGCAAAAGAAACAAAGAGAGGAGGAAGGAAATCCCTCAGAGAGACCTAGACCACCAGCACAGAGACAGAGATCACTGTCGCAGTCCTTTCAGATAGGCAAAGAATAACCACATATCTCTTATATATGGTAAGAGCAATGTTTCAGTCATGAAGTATTGTTTGCTTGTTAGTGGTCATCATAGTTGTAACTTCAGCTGAATAATTACCTATAGACTATTTTCAGACATTCAAACTCAACCTACTTAACCATATAAAATAAATTCCTTTTTTTGAAGTGAAAAAATATGCCATAAACATGCACTATGAATAAATTATATCTGAATTTATTTTTGTTTTTGTATTGACTCTATTTTATTTATATAGGATATAACTGAAAAAAGCTGACCCAAAGTACCAAAGACAGGCACATTTACAACCCAGTTCTCCAAAAAAAAACTAGTTTTGAAATACATGAAAAGGTGAAAGGTGTGTTTTATTGTGTTAAAAAATTATTACGAAAAATATATAATGGTGATTTAGAGCCCATTATCCCATATTTGAAAATTGATGAGGATTAATCTCATAAGTCATTACAAAACACCCTTAAAATGGCCAGCAATACCCTGGACCCCAGAGGACTAAAGCACAAGAGACAAAGGTTACCAAAATAAAATAAGAATTAAAGGAAACAACCCCCAGTCCCATGTAAGCCAAAGAAAAATGGATGGAAATTGAACCATTTATTGCCTGTGGGTAGTCATGCAAAAGAAACTAGTCAACCCAGTATCATGGCAAAATGTGTAACAGACATGGCCGTATGTTCATGTTGGCTTGAAATAAAATATTTCCCTCTGCTGTTATTGCAGCTTAATGCAACTTATTGCAGCTTCTGCATGCATGTTCATTTCACATTTTGGAGGGGCAAAGCATGAAATGGACACGGTGGACCGGCGTGTCTATTACAGGCTTTGCCATGATATTTGGTCGAACTGGTTCACATGATAATAGTTCCTGTATCACAATAAAGACAAATTTCCAGTTTATTTTTTACATTCAGTCAAGAGTTGTACTGTCTTCTGGTCTGACTGTCACTTTCAGCACTAATCCACTGATTATGTGATGACTGTAGGAAACAGCTCCTGAAATATAAACATAATCACAAAGCAGGTAGAAATGCTGAAATGGTTGATGATCAGAATTAAGGCAGAATTAACAGAATTAACATAATAATTGTATCCTAAAACCTGCTCACTATCTAAAGGTGAAAGTTCTTTCTAATATTCAACAAAGACTTGTGCAAATGACCACTTGGAGTCACTTCACATAAAAAGTATAACTGTAGGGCTTCTTAAATTGTTTGCCCTATGACCCATCAATCTGTTCTCTAGGGGATGGCAGTGACCCAGCTGTGGCTCATGTGTTCACAGCTATGCATTTGCACACATACAGGTGTGATCTGCTCAGCAACCACTGCCGAGCTGTTGTTCTAAAACAATCCACTTCCCACACATGTGTGGCTCAGCGTTAGCAACATTTTAATGAGAACAAATGTCTGTCAGTCTGAAGTGTGAATCAGTGTGACAAATTTTAAACATTAAACTGTTAGGGCTGCATGACTCAGTAGAGGTTTTTAAAAGATGTACAGGAACCGAATGAATGTGTGAACAGGCAAGTATCTTGTGCACAAAGTTTACATGAAAAAAAATGTAATATGTCAGCTCTGAGTCAAAAACAATTCAGTGCTTACTTTTTTTCTTTAATTTTCACTCAGGGAGAGAGTCAGTGGATGTTTACTTAGGGTTAGTGTGATAAAGACAGTGATGTGATTTTGGGTGCACACCAAGTGTTCAAAAGGAGCTAAAAAAAAAGCGTAGAAAACATTTAATGCAGTAATACAGATATCTACTCTGCAAAGTCTCTGAGAAAAGGTCTTAAGGTCAACAGTGTGCAGCGTGAAGTCTGAATGTTGCATTCAGTTGTCCAAGAGATGTTTGTTTCTGTGGTTTTCCTGTGAGCCTGCTGTTCACTACATGGTCTACATAATGGTTGCGGTTTGTGAATTTTTATCTTGTGACATCTTTGAAATGCACAAGGCACAGTTTAAAGTTTATCTGAAATCAAAAATGACTGCTGCTATAACTTCCAAAACACTAACCCTCTAGAGTTTGCCTCCAGACTACCTAAAAGTAAACTAAAAACAGCAAATAGCAATTTAATTATAAATATTCAAAAAGTCAGACAATATAACTAATAAAAAAACAAATAAATGTGGATTTTTAGGTCACTCTCTTCTAAGTCACTGTATATGCAACCTATCTATCATTCACTTGGCCAGTATTCAGAGTTTTTGTCTGATTTCTCAGGCTTTTAATCTATTTTGGTGCTCAGTTCAAATAAAATAATTATAGTAGGTGATTTAAATACCATATATATGTTGAAAATAACAGCCTTGACACTGGACACTGTGGCTCCTCTGAAAAGGAAAACAACTCAGAGAGGCTTGTTGCTTTCTCACAAATGCACACCAGAGGTATTGATGGCAGAATAGGTGCAAGTCTGAACTATAGGTTTGCTCTCCATGTGTCCTGATGCATTTCCACTGTATGCATTCTCAATCATCCAGGTAAGTAAATCTCCAAAAGTTGATTCTGTTCATCTGGGCGTAGTGTTTTCAGTGGGAGAAAACCTTTCGTCACTCATCCAAGTGACTTCTTCAGTCTCAGCTGACTCGAGGTTTCCCCAATCGTATAAACATCCAATCCTATAACATCTCCAAGTTTTTGGCTTCGATCCTCAACCTGCTGGTAGGCAGCTCTGAACACCACATCCAGAACACCTTGGATTTTGTTGAGAAGGTGAGAGATGTGATTATGGAGGCAGATGACACCATGGTCTCGTATAATGTTAAATCTCTCTTCACTTGCATCCCAGTCACGGAAGCGTTGGAGGTAGTTCGTAAGAGATTACAGGATGACCCCAACCTCAGCAACAGGACCACTCTCAGTATCGACCAAGTGTGTTTGCTGTTGGAACTGTATCTTCATTCCACCTATTTCACATACAAGGGTCAGTTCTACGGGCAGAAACATGGGTGTGCCATGGGTTCCCCAGTTTCACCCATCATGGCCAATTTGTACATGGAAGAAGTGGAAAAGAGGGCTTTGTTATCCTACCCTGGAATACCACCAAGTCATTGGTTCAGGTATGTGGATGACACCTGGGTGAAAATAAAATCTCAGGACGTACCACAACTCACGGATCACATTAACTCGGTGGACCGACACATCAAATTCACCAGGGAGGATATGAAAAGTGGCAGGTTAGCCTTCTTAGACTGTGAGATTTCCATCAGTAATGGGGGACATCTAAAAGCTCAGTATTTAAGGTTTGACTCTCACCATCCACTGGAGCATAAAGAATAGAATAGAATAGAATAGAATAATCCTTTAATTGTCCCACAAGGGGAAATTTGGTTGTAACAGCAGCCAGAAAGACACATATACAAACAAACAGTACACAGGACACAGAACAGAAACATACACAATTTTTTCTTACATATTTACAATGGACAATGGTTACTATAAACAGAGTACTGTACAGTTATTAAATTAAATATAAATAACTACAGATAAGAGGCAAACCAGGTTGTAGTGCGAATCGGTTGATTAACTTATTGCAGTTACAGCACTGGTGTAAACATCTATGTTTGTTGGGAGCAGTTCTGATCGTACAGTCTGACAGCTGCAGGGAGGAAGGACTCCTTCATGCATCTAGGATGCAGCAATCTCTCACTGAAGGAGCTCTGCAGTTCAGCAACATGCATGGGGTGGGAGACTCTGTCCATCAGAGATGTTATTTTGGCCAGAGTCCTTCTGTCTCCCACCACCTGCACTGGGTCCAGGGTGCATCCCAGAACAGAGCTGGCCTTCCTGATGAGTTTATCCAACCTCTTCCTCTCAGCTGCCGATAAACTGCTGCTCCAACATACCACACTGTAAAAAATGACAGATGCCACCACAGAGTCATAGAAGGTCTTTAAAAGCGCTCCCTGTACTCCAAATGACCTCAGCCGCCTCAGCAGGTAGAGTCTGCTCTGACCCTTCCTGTAAAGAGCATCAGTGTTGTGGCTCCAGTCCAGTTTATTATTCAGGTGAACACCCAGGTACCTATAAGAGTCCACTATCTCAATGTCCACTCCCTGGATGTTCACCGGTGTCAGTGTGGTTGGTCTGCGTCTCCGGAAATCCACCACCAACTCCTTGGTTTTCCCGGCGTTGATCAACAGGTGGTTCTGTTGATACCAGTCTACAAAGTCCAGAGTCCACTGTCTGTACTCTGAGTTGTCCTCACCTGTGATGAGGCCGACTATGGCAGAGTCGTCAGAGAACTTCTGTAGGTGGCAGCGTGGGGAGTTGATGGAGAAGTCTGCAGTGTAGAGGGTGAAGAGGAACGGTGCCAGCACAGTTCCCTGTGGGGCCCCCGTACTGCAGACCAGTGTATCAGAGACACAGCCCTGTGACCTCACATACTGTGGACGTTCTGTGAGGTAGTCCAGTATCCACTGGGACATGTGGTGGTCCACTCCCGATAGCTCCAACTTGTCTCTCAGAAGTCGTGGCTGGATGGTGTTAAAAGCACTGGAGAAATCAAAGAACATGATCCTCACAGTGCTTCCAGGCTTCTCCAAGTGAGTCAGAGCTCGGTGCAGGAGGTAGATGATGGCGTCCTCCACCCCAATGCCAGGCTGGTAAGCAAACTGTAGTGGATCCAATGAAGACCTCACCAGGGGGCGCAGATGGTTTAGAACCAACCTCTCGAGGGTCTTCATCAGATGCGATGTCAGGGCTACCGGCCTGTAGCTGCTGAGGTCCTTGGGATGGGAGTTCTTTGGTACCGGTACCACACAGGATGTCTTCCACAGCTGTGGTACGTTCCCCAGTGACAGGCTCAGGTTGAACAGATATCCTAGGATGCCACACAGTTCATCTGCGCAGCACCTCAGGAGCCTGGAGCTGATGCCATCTGGACCTGCAGCCTTCCGCACCTTGATCTTGCGAAGCTTGTTCCTCACTTGAAGTGCTGAGATAGAAAGAGTGGATTTTGGGGGAGGGGGTGTATGTTGGAGTCCACAGAAGCCGGGGGTGGGTGTAATGACTGGGAGCTGGGAGGTGTGAAGCTGAGAGGTGTGAAGTCCTGAGATGAAGGACAGGCAGTCCCTGAAGATGAAGGAGATTGCAGCAGGGGGGACGATGCTGTGGGAGGGGTGGGTGGTTGATCAAACCTATTAAAATATTTATTTAGGTCATTCACCCACCCCAAGTCTCCTGCAGACTGGGGGGTTGGTTTTTGTCCTGAGATTGTCTTCAGGCTGTTCCAAACCCCTCTGATGTTGTCCTGTTGCAGCTGCTCTTCCATCTTCCTCCTGTAGTTTTCCTTTCCTTGCCTTATCTTCCATTTCAGCTTCTTCTGGACAACTCTCAGCTCCTGTTTGTCTCCAGATCTAAAGACTCTCTTCTTCTCCTTGAGGAGAGCCTTAATTTCAGGATTTATCCATGGCTTGTTGTTAGAAAAACACCGTACCTTTTTGATGGGTACAGTGTTGTCCACACAGAAGTTCATGTAATCCGTAATGCAGTCTGTGATGATGTTGAGGTCATCCTCCAGGGGGCTGCAGAGGTTGTCCCACACAGTAGAATGGAAACAGTCCCTCAGGGCCTCTTCAGTCTCTGCCGACCATTTCCTTACTGTGCGTTTCACAACTGGTTCTCTGTGTACCAGAGGTTTATACAAAGGCTGGAGATGGACCAGACCGTGATCTGAGCCCCCCAGGGGAGGGAGAGGTGATGAGCTGTATGCCTCCTTGGTGTTAGCATACAATAAGTCCAATGTTTTATTGTCTCTGGTGTGGCAGGTAACATACTGGGTGAAGGTGGGGAGAGTGGAGGACAGGGAGATGTGATTAAAGTCCCCAGAGATCAGGAAAAGGGCCTGAGGGTGCTGTGTTTGGAGTCTGCTGGTTACAGTGTGCAGGACCTCACAGGCTGCTGCAGCGTTAGCAGAGGGCGGGACATACACAGCTTTCATAATCACGTGTGTAACACGAGTGTCATTAGGACACTACAACACAGAGCAAACACCATCCCCGCAGACACAGCAGCTAGTGAAGCAGAAGAACAGCACATCAAGAAGGCCCTGAGTATATTAGTAAATATGCACACACATAGTCAGACTCAGGGAGCATCTCACCACACATTTTTTCTCTCTCCCCCTCTTTTTATTTACGAACAAGTGATGTATTCTCTCCACCTGTCTAAGCGACACACACAGCGCACACCCCTAGTTATACACAGACATCTATGGGTGCACTAAGATTCGTTACATGGAATGTAAATGGAGCTGGCTCCAGAGAAAAGAGGTTAACAATATTTAACCAACTCAAAAAACTACAGGCAGATGTTGTCCATTTACAAGAGACCCACAGACCTCTTAGAGGTTCGAATGAACTTAAAACACCTGAGTTTCCTAATGTGTTCTCAGCTTGTTATAATTCTAGACAAAGGGGAGTAGCAATTTTAATCCATAAAAAAATTTATTTCACAGTACTCGATACAGTTATAGATCCAGAGGGCAGATTCTTAATCATTAAACTATCTATACTTGATAAAAAGCTATGTATTGTAAGTGTATATGGTCCAAATGTTGATGATCCCTCATTCTTTCACGGTTTTTTCAGTGCACTCTCTGAACACTTAGATGGCACACTTGTTCTTGGAGGTGACCTCAACCTTGGACTAAATGAAGAAATGGATAGGCTCAATACAGCAGGAACTCAGCGTAATTGGCAGTCCATAAATATAATCAAACAGTATATGAGCGACTTTGGTCTTTGCGATGCATGGCGCTCCCTTCACCCCACCAGTAAGGAATATACTTTTTTCTCACATGTCCATCACTCCTACTCTCGTCTGGATTATTTTTTGGTCAGCAGCTCACTGCTGAGGGACATTTCAGACACTGAGATTCACCCTATAGCTGTCAGCGATCATGCTCCTGTATCTTTAACACTAATGCACAAGAATAATACTACGCCTAGTAAAAACTGGAGATTTAATACATCACTGCTTAAAGATGAAGACTTTATTAAATATTTTAAAAAAGAGTGGACTTCATATTTAGACTTTAATGACACTCCCGGAACATCAGCTTCTGTTCTATGGGAAGCAGGGAAAGCTGTGATGAGAGGTAAAATAATTTCTTTCTCATCACATAAAAAGAAAAAAGAAAACAAAAATATTCAGGAATTAGAAAAAACCATCAAATCACTAGAAGAAGCCTATGCGTCCGACCAAGATCAGGAAACATTGAACAAAATACGCAAAACAAAACTAGAATTAAATGAGATAATTGATAAAAAAACAAAATTCTTAGTACAAAGACTACGCTTACAAAATTATGAACATGGTAATAAATCCGGTCAATTTCTAGCAAACCAGCTAAAAATAAATAAAGAAAAAACAACTCTATGTGCTGTTCAAGACTCATCTGGGAACACAGTATATGACCCGAAACAAATAAACAACATCTTCAGGGATTTCTATAAAACGTTGTATTCACCACAAATAAACCCATCTAAAAAGGAAATTGATCAGTTTTTAGACAACATAACTCTCCCAAAATTATTAGACTCTCAAGCAATGGCATTGGATTCGCCACTGACACCAGGTGAACTCCAGGAAGCCCTGATAAGTATGCCCAATAATAAGGCTCCAGGTCCAGATGGCTTTCCTGCAGAATTCTACAAAGAATTCTGGACGATTTTAGCCCCAATTTTTTACAGAACGCTGTTGGAAATCAAAGAAAATGGCAGACTCCCATCAAATATGAATTCTGCAAACATTAATCTCCTGCTAAAACCAGACAAAGACCCTGTATATCCCTCAAGCTATCGTCCAATATCCCTTATAAATGTAGACCTTAAAATAATCTGCAAAGCTCTCTCGAAGAGACTAGAGAAAATAACCCCCCTCTTAATTCATCCTGACCAAACTGGTTTCATAAAAGGTAGGCACTCATCAACAAATACACGTAGATTACTTAATTTGATAGACTACTCATACAGTAAAAACCTTGAAACTACAATATTTTCTTTAGATGCAGAAAAAGCGTTTGACAGAGTTAACTGGAAATTTCTATTTGCAACTTTACACAAATTTGGTTTTGGATCTTCTTTCATCAACTGGTTAAAAATATTATATAATTCCCCAACAGCTTGTGTCAGAACAAATGACCAGACATCCTCCAGCTTCTGTCTCCTGAGGGGCACCAGGCAGGGATGCCCACTCTCCCCTTCACTGTTTGCAATTTTTATTGAACCACTAGCAGCAGCAATTAGACAGAATTCAGTAATTAAGGGCATAAAATGCAAGAACGTGGAACATAAAATCAGCCTTTATGCGGATGATGTGCTACTCTTTCTCCAAAATTTACAAACCAATATCTCTGGGGTGATTGAATTGATAAACTCTTTTGCAAGAATATCAGATTACTCAATTAACTGGTCAAAATCTACAGTCCTTCCGATTAATTGCTCCTTCCATAATTCCTCGTCTACTCCACTGCAATCGGGAAATATAAAATATTTACGTATTAATGTTTCTCCCAAGCTTGCAGATCTAACTAAATTAAACTATATCCCACTTTTAAAGAAAGTAGAAGGCGATTTGGCTAGGTGGAAATGTCTACCCATATCACTCATGGGAAGGGTTGCCGCTATAAAAATGATGGTCTTACCAAAAATAAATTATTTATTCTCAATGATCCCAACTAAACCGCCACAAGATTGGTTCAGATCTCTAGATTCATATATGTCCAAATTCCTTTAGAAAAATAAGCCCCCACGTATAAGCTTAAAAACACTACAAAAGACCAAGGATAAAGGAGGATTAGAACTACCTAACTTTCAGCACTACTTCTTAGCCAACAGGCTCCAATTTATCTCAGGATGGCTAAAACATACCCTCTTAGATGAACCTTGGCTAGATGTAGAACAAGCACTTTGCAATAATCTAGAGATTTCAGATCTACCATTTATCAGCTCAAACATTCAACGACATGAATGCTTCAAAAGCGTCAACATTAGCTCCTCTCTGACAGCATGGTGGGAGTTTCTGAAGTTGACAGAGTCTTCATTAATCCCATGCAAACGTACACCTATCTGGAACAACCCTGACATATTACAAAACAATAATATGATAAACTTTTCAGATTGGAGTGGTAAAGGAATCAAATATTTAGAACATATACTAGAAGGAACAGAATTTATTTCATTTGACAGACTAGTTACACAATATGGGATCAACAAGAAAAGATTTTTAGAATATCAACAAATTAAATCCATAGTAAAAAAGAAATTTAAACCGGGTCAAGTTGAACTACAAACACCACCAAGTGTGGTTCAATTTCTTACTCTTAAAACCCCCAAATTATTATCCAAAATATACAGAATGCTTTCTAAAATAGATGAATCAATATCACTTCCTATTGCAAAATGGGAAGCGGATTTATCAGTTAACTTAGACCAAAACTTCTGGTCTCAGATTTGCTTAAAAACCTTTCATCTAATTAGAAATCCCAGTCTTCAATTAATTCAATACAAAATACTACATAGAGTGCACTACACAGGTCATCGGATGTTCAAGATGGGCTTTACGTCTACCAACAACTGCTCACACTGCCAAACCAATTCACCGGACAATTATATCCACGCTCTTTGGTTCTGTCCACCAGTTCAGAAGTTTTGGCGTGAGATATGTGAAGACTTATCGAAGTGTCTGAAATGTAACATTCCAACTTCTCCTTTAGTGTGTTTGTTGGGCAGCTTAGATAATGTCACTTCAGAAAAGAATATAGCCCACATGGTTTTCACTGCCCTATGCATAGCCAAGAAAACAGTCCTCATGAACTGGAAAAATAAAAATAATCTTAATTCTAACCAGTATAGAAATTATCTATTAGATTACATTAGTCTTGATACAGCCTCTGCCACCACATCAGATCAATTGCTCTGGGCTCCTTTGATCAGCTCCATCACCTAGTGGGGGTGGGGGGTCATAGTTTGGTCCCACCTTCACTGTTGTGATTGGTGTGGGGGTAGGGACAGGCTTAGGGCGTCGGGGGGTTCCCCAGGAGCATCTTCCTTGGGGGGCTCAACCCGGGGTAGCGGTCATGGCCAATTAAGGGCTCTGTTGGCTCTTAGGTGACGGTTTCCTCGTGGCTGCGTGCAGCGGGGCTAGGGGAGGGTCTGTGCTGACGGACGTGGGTTACTGACCTGGTAGCCTGGCTGCCCCTGGGTGGGTCTGGGACGGGCGTGAGGTTCTGGGGGCGCTCCGTCTCTGGGCTGGGGCCCTGGCCGGGCCTCGGGGGCTCGGGTCCTGGTTGGTGTGTTGCTGGGGTTGTGGGCGGGTGGGTATATGGGGGCCCAGCCCTGGCGCAGGGCGCTGCCAGTGCATCGAGCCACCTGGGGGACTCTTCAACTGGTGGGGGAGGTTGTCACATCTTGCAGGAGCTTTCCTCTCCTCAGGAATTCTCTCTGCAGGAGGGGGAGATATAGGAGAGGTGGAGGAAGATCTCAGCCTGGGCGTCTATTGTCTTGTGTAGTCTGGAAGATGAGTGGATGATGGGGTGGGTGCAGTTTTCTCTGTAGTGGGGTCGGGTGGGCTGTCTCGGGCTCTGTGGGGCCGGGCGGCGCTGCTGCACTGGGCCCTGGTCCGGATGGGCCTGGGCCCCCTGTCCCTGGCGGGTTGCAGAGTATGGGGGTGCCTACTGGGGTCAGCGGGGGAGCTGGCCCCAGGGAGGGGTCACTTGCCCCTCCCTTTCTTCCCTCCCCATCTCCAGCTGCCTCCCTCTTCCCGCTCCACCACAATCACCCACACATGCAGGGCCTTGGGGTAGGGGTGTGTCACCAGGGTGCAGAGGAGGCATCCCCCCCCTCTGTCCCCTTCTGGCTGCCTCTGCCTCAATTTTATCTCACAACTTAGACATTCACATTAATCACACTCTCATAACACATACATATAGGATCTTGAGGGTGGGCTCACAACACGGACTCCAAATTACCATCAGGGTGTACACCTCACCCCTGGCGTCGTTGCCCACCTCTCAATTTTAAATACACGTAGACATTGAGGGCTATCAGGAGGGGCTATGCGCTTACCTGCTGCTCTCTGGCAGGTAGCTCCATGCCCTCCTGGGTTTTAATTGCACCTTAGAACACATATACATCAACACTACATATGAGCGGGAAGAGGGAGGTTTGGAGTCTTCTCACACCCCCGGTCTCTGCGGCCTGCTGGAGCGGGGGGGCTAGGAGGAGGAGTTGGCCGTCCGACTGGGGTCTGGTGTGTGGGGCCTCCCTGCTGCTGCGGAGTCGGGGCAGTCTGCTTCTCCCCACTGCAGGGAAAAGGGTAACACCACCTGGGTCTGGGTGCAGTTTCCCCCTTCAGGGGCAAGGGTACCTAGACCCGGTTCTTAGAGTACGCTTAGGGAGTATGATTGTGTGTACAGCGTCTCTTTATGTCTGTCTCCACGTTGGTTGAGTGTGGAGTAATTGCCTATGAGAGCATGAGGGTGGGAATGGATGTTTGTATTTGAGTGTGCCTATATGTCTGTGTCTATATGTCAGGTTGGGTATCAGACGCCACCTCTCTGGGGACATCTCAGGCCCTCCAAGGTTTGGAGGCCTATCTCCCCCCACCACTTCCCCTGCCGGTGGCAGACGCCCTCAGACATCGGTGCGTTGGTGGTTCCTTGTGTCCGGGGGTGGGCGTCCGGGTACACACCGGCTCACTCCTTGGTGGCTGCTTATCGGGGCCTGGAACCTGGGGCTCGCTCGGGCCACTTCGGGGGTGGGGTGCCCTCGGCCTCTCGGCCTGGGGCTCGGTCACTCAGGCACAGCTGGCTGCCGGCAGAGCTCACGGGCACGTCACTGCAACCCCCCCTGGCTTCTGCTCCGCGGCTGCTGAGTGATCCCTAATCTGGGACTCTCCTCAGCTCTTTCTGGGATAGTGGCGCGGCTGCCCCTCTGTTGGTCTTCCTTGGTCTCTTGTGTTCTGGGGGCCTCTGGATGTCTGGAGTTTTGATCTCCTCCATACCTGCTTCATGCCCTGGAGGATGGGACTGTGGCCCCCCACACCCTCTAGCAGATCATTACATGAAGGAACCTTTTAAATACAAGCGCACTCATGCTCACAGGTGTACACACAGGTGATCACACACACAAACTACACCCTTTTTGGCTCCTACCTCAAAGCACACTGTGCGCTGTCGATCTTACGTGCTGCACAATAATGTTTAATATTAAGTATTTAGTGTTATATTCCCATATATCATTGTGATGTTGTTTATTCTATTACTCTCGTTTTCTTCTGCTTGTTTTCTTTTTTCTTTCTCAACAGGTGATCCAGGTGATCGATATATGTATTTTTTGTCTGCTTATTTTGTTGGTTTTTGTTTTTTGCCCTTTATCCCCGTCCCTCTTCTCCGCTGTTTTTTTTTTTTTTTTTTTCCCCCTCTTTCTTTCTCCCTTTTCTTTTCCCCTGTCCCGTATCTAGCAAGTAAAAATAAAAAATAAAATAAAATAAACAATAAAAGGTAAATCAAATGGACCATTACGGCAAGGCTGGGATGGTCCATTTGGTAAAGTAAATCCGTTGGGCATCTTTCTTCGCCTTTAGACAATAATTCTGATGGCAAAAGAACCAAACGGGACAGGTTTAAAAAAAAAACAAAAAACAAGGCCCTGAGTAAATGTGGTTATCCCAGCTGGACTTTTGTCAAAGCTGGGAAGGCACCTAAAGAAACCTCCAGCCGATCCAGGAGAGAAGGACAACCGCTGCCTAAACCTGCAGTGATCCAGTATGTGTCAGGAGTATCGGAGCAGTTGAGACGTATTTTTTCTAAACATCGTGTCTCTGTGGCTTTTAAATCTCAAAACACGCTGTGCCAAAATTTGGTCTACCCCATGGATCCGGTCCCCCGACACAAACAGAGTAACATAGTGTACCCTGTTAAGTGCCAGGAAGATTGCCAGGATTTATACACCGGGGAAACCAAACAACCTCTGGTGAAGCGGATGGTACAACACAGAAGAGCTACCTCGCCAGGCCAGGATTCTGCAGTCTATTTACACCTACAGGCCAGTGGACACTCTTTTAAGGATGAGGATGTACACATCCTGGACAGGGAGGAACGCTGATTTGAGCGCGGAGTCAAGGAGGCTATTTATGTGAAAAGGGAAAGACCATCTCTGAATCGAGGAGGGGGCCTAAGGGTACATCTTTCGCCATCTTACAATGCTGTGATTGCAGCCAATCCCCAACTCTCTGTGAATGGTACTCATTGATCAGTGGGCCTTGATCAGTGGTTGTTGATCAATGGTCATGAGAATTTGCATAATTATGATGAAGGAACTGACCTCCCAGCCCATTGTTCCTTCAGTGGGCTGGTTTCAGCCATTATGCAAATGTACTGGTTATAAGATTGGGGAAACCTGCAGTCAGCTGAGACTGAAGAAGTCACTTGGATGAGTGACGAAACATTTCTCCCACTGAAAACGTTACATCCAGATGAACAGAATCAACTTTTGGAGATTTCCACTGTACCATAAAATGTATCTTCATCCTGTGAAGGGACATTTGTTGTTTACAATCATGATCATTTTGACTTGCTGTAAGCCTTTTTATTGGCACTGTAAGCATTTTCTGCGTGTCTATCTTAGGTAACAAAAGGCCATGCATCAGATGTGGTAAGGCTTTGTCTTGCTCAATGAAAGAGGCTCATTCAACACACCTCTGAGCTACAGTATAGATGTGTGGTAAATGTACTATGAGTAAGTTCAATTTTGAGGTTTTGTCTGTTCTTAATGGTTTTGCATTTGCTGCAGTAGGTGCTGGGTGTTAAAAGAAAGATAAAGAAAATATGAAACAAATCACTTTATTTATAAGCAATCACAAAACAAAACAAACTAGTGTTAATGATGTAACACAAAATTAAGTATGCTATGTGTGATTCTAATTGTCCTTTGTTTCTCTTTGAAATTCTAGTGAAGAGTCAATTGTTATTCACTAGTGTTTTTAATTTTTTGTACTTTTAAAATATAACCTTTTTGTTTACTAGTGCTTTTTAAGATGTGGTGCTAGTGATTTCTACCCTGGTTCCTCTGTTTTCATTAGGGATTCCTGGTGGCAGCCACTGTGCTCACTGTGGGTTTGTGGCGACCCTTGGTTTTATAGTGGAATTGTGTGCATTGTGTGGATTAGAGGTGATCACTGAGTGTTACAGCAGTGTGTGTGAGTGTTTGGCTTCCTCTCTCTCTCCCCTTGTCCTCCTCCCTCTGACCACAGGTGTTTCCCCTCATAATCACGGGTGCGGTGTATAAAGAGGAAAAGGAGGAGAGCAAATGGAGCTGTTGGGCGATTTGAGCTGTGCATGGATCGGGTCATAACAATTAGTTAGGGTGAGTCATAATTTTAATAGTGCTTTCCACTGTGCTGTGTAACACTTCTGGAGTCATTACAGTATACTAGGACCAGTTAGGTTCGACTACTAGAGTAGTAATGGGTGTAACGTGTAATAAAGACCACAGACCAGAAAATAAGTTTAAATTGCCGGCTTGTTATTTTGTGAAGACAGAGAATAGACAGTTAACACACACTACATAAAACATTCAACATCACACATTTAAAGAAAACAAGATATTTTATTTCCCTTTTTAGTTCAGTAATTTCTGTTAATTTATCCTATTTATCTCAAAACCTTTTATTTGGCTTTAAAAGGATGTTATTTTCAATCTAGGTTATTGTCTTATTTATTTCAAGTTCTAAGTTCAAGTTTATCCTTTGATCTATTTGAGTTAACACTGTGTTATTTTAAATCAAGTTTAGTTCCTTAGGCCCAAGATTTAATTTAATCTTGGTCTAGGTTCACCTTTAAATTTCAACCAGTTCTTATTTTGTTTTAACCCAACAAAATTATTTACATTTCCATTAACACCATTACAGCATTAATATGTATGGTTGACCAAAATAAATTACAAGAAATATGTAAAAACTGAAAACAATTCAGCAAAAGGCTGACTAAATCCCCTGGAATTGCTCTGAATGGTTATCCAGTGCTTTGAAAAGTCCACTGTTCTTTTGCAGAGGTGTATGGATTAATCCTACCAGTTTTTTAGCGAAAGAGTTCAATGTCCAGCAGGGGGCGTTTTCCCTTTTTCTGCTCGGTACAGTTCAATGGGTCCGTGGGTGGCTCGCCATCTTGTTTCTCGCTCAGCGGATCAAACTCCGATTCTAGCTTGGCATTTCCCGATCCAAACCTTAATGGCCAACCATAACAACAAAGCAATATGCATAAACATTTGAAAATAACACACGGGTAGCCCTTAAATAACAATAAAAGTCCGTTTTTCCAGCTTATTTAGTCTTAAATGAGGTGACGCCAATATGGCGTGCTGAAACACCGTCAAAGGCCTTTGAACTGCAGCCTGTGTGTCGGTTAAGCACCAATCCACCGTTTTTAACATAAAACAACATAAATCTGCTACCTTGACTTTCCATTTGCATGAAATGAGCAATATCATACAACAAAACATTTCTTGTATGAAATAAAATACAATTTCTGAACTCACCAAGTCCCGTTCAGTTACGTTCACAACGTCACCGAGGCAAGGACAGGTCGGAAAAACAAAAATACATTCTCCAGAGTACAAAAATGGCTTTATGTAGACTTCTGGCTTGTTTTAAATATTTTTTTCCACTTGTTTAGGCAGCAGCTCCGCAAGGACTGTCTGCATTTCTCCTTCTCCAGCATCAAAAAGAAGGAACAACCCGATTGCGTGTGGCTGATCACAGGAGTCACGCTGCAGCGTACCCTTTCACAATAAGAGTCTGAACACATATTTTAGCCATTTTACCTGAATTAACATAAAAACACGATGAATTAGCAAGTTTTTAAACCTTTTAGCATGTTTTTAAACACAAATGAAATCTTATGCCATGAATTATATCATTGCTGATGTTTTTAATCAATTTCTAACCATTATGATCTATTTATTGACTATTTATCACCTGTAATATATTTCTTATGACTGTTTTTACTAACAGGCTTTTGTTTATTGACAACTATGTTAACCAGGGTTACAGCTGCATCCTCTGCTTATCATCTTGTTTTCTAACTGAATCCCTAATAGGACCAGTGGATGCATTTCTTTATTATGTATTTACATTTTTCTGTATAATCAATAAAGTTGCTTGTAACAGTTCTTGTACTCAACATTTTCAACTGTTCGATTTGTTTTTAATGTATTCAACATTTTAGAATTTACTTATTTTTTTTAAATAAAAATGGTGATCCTGACTATTACTAATTGTAAAATCCAAATGAGGAAAACAATTTCAGCTGAGCGCTTTGATTCTTCTTAAATCTTTAATTTCTATTTATGTATAGGTAATACGTTTTTTATGTTTTAATAATAAAACAGAAAAGTAAAATTAAAGAGCAAAACAACATTGTGCAACTGTCACGGCAGCGAGGGCAGATGTGTGGAGGTGAGGTAAGGACCCAAACGCAGGCACTGACTTTAATGATATGAGTGAGCTTTATTGAAGAGAAGAACAAATGATGAAGGGCGGGGATGGCGAGAACATAACAGAGAAAACCTAAACTGGGAAAAACTAAGAATTAACCAACAAACCTGAACGCAAGGAGACGGCGAGCGGAGGCACAAAAAGCACGGAGGAACACAGAGAGACTCGAGGAGAAAACACAGGGCTTATATACTCACAGGACAATCAACGAATGGGAAGCAGGAGGGAGACACAGCTGGGAGAAATTAGGCTGACGAGTCAGGGGAAACGTAAACCGAATGCACTGACCACAGACAGGGACCTACAAAGTAAAACAGGAAACTCAAAACACATGTGAAGACACAGACTCAAAACCGCGAACTAAACACAGAGACCTTACTACACAAAAGGGTACACACAGGCAGGGATAACACCAGAGGGAACACAACTAAACCCCGGGAAACCGAAACGCAACAGCCATAATACAAAAATCAAAAGTAAAAAGCACAACAACCAAATAACAACATATATAGAGATGCTACTGACATATACAATATATTGAAGGTTGAGTCACAGTTATTTTGTGAAACTGGCTTGGCCAGTAATCTTTCATTGCACAATATTAGTCTGTGAGTATGTGTATGATCAATAAATAATGAAGGCGCAAATGTTTACTTATACTGTTGTTGTGTATATATAGTTTAATGTTGATGTAACCTCATGATGGTCATCATCCAGTTCATCACCACAGTAAATTCTTATAACCAATATAACTCTACATTGTCTAAGGAGCTTGGAAAGAAAAGCGTCTGGACTTCTTTAAGTTGCTTGAAGACGTTTCACCTCTCATCTGAGAAGCTTATTCAGTTCTAGGGTCGAATGCTGGGTCGAGTCCCAGATTTAAACCCTGTGGGAGTGTCCCCCCAAGAGGGACAATGGACCCCTAATCATCCTCTACCTAATCACACGAACCAAGGTGTGAAAATTGGTGTAGGTCACAATCAACCAAGCTTTTATGGTGAGCTCATTCTGAAACCTAGCCCCACCCTATCATGTGATTTCCTGAGGTCAAATGGCCCAGGATGTGAGTGGGCATTAAGGCATCTGGGAAGGGATCTCAGAACTGGATTATAGATGGCAGACAGTTTGTGTCGTAAGCCACCGCCTCTGTTCAGAGATGGTCGTTCACAGGGGACATAAATGGCTTCTTTCACTCCTCTTTGAAGTCATCTGTCTTCTTTGTCCAAAATGTGAACATTGGCATCCTCGAAAGAATGACCTTTGTCCTTTAGAAGCAGATGGACAGCCGAGTCTTGCCCCGTGGAGGTGGCTCTTCTATGTTGTGCCATGCGTTTATGAAGTGGCTGTGTGGTCTCTCCAATGTAAAGGTCTGGGCATTCCTCGCTACACTGTACAGCATACACTACATTGTTAAGTTTGTGTTTAGGAGTTTTGTCTTTGGGATGAACCAGTTTTTGTCTGAGTGTGTGGCTGGGTCTGAAGTACACTGGGATCCACTCATGTTTGAAGAAGACTGTCCTGAGATTTTCCGATACACCAGCTACATAGGGGATGACAATGTCCTTGTGTTTGTCTTTCTGATCCTCCCTAGTTGGTGTCTGATCTTCTTTTCTGTGCATCTTTGCTGACTTGGTGAAAGCCCAATTGGGATAGCCGCATGTTTTAAGAGCTTCCTTTACATGTGTGTGTTCCCTCTTTTTCCCTTCAGGCTTAGAGAGGCAAAAAATGTTCCCTCCTACACCCGTTTTCACACCTTGGCTCGTGTGATTAGGCAGAAGATCATTAGTAGGGCTGGGTATCGTCACTGATTTCTAGAATCGATTTGATTCTGATTCACAATTCAATTCCATTTGAATCAGGGAAATTTTGCCACTAACAGTCAGAAATATTATAATTCTGATCACTTATCAGTACATATCCATATTTTTATATCTATATAAAGAAAGCTGACACTTGCAAGACTTTATCAAAGTTGTAAGCATTACAGCAGATGCCTTTGTGTCAAAGTAACTGAGGATAAAACACAGAAAAACATGAAGGAGACTTTCCTGGCCTGGGTTTTTATAGCAGATAACTTTAAAAATATTCTGCAGCAGATCAAAAACGAAAGAGCATCATTAATCAACATGTAGTGAAGTAGATTTTGGGTAGGATTTTAAGTGATGTCTGCAAATGCAGCACTAACATCCACACCTTCACAGCTGATAATTAACCTCCTAAGACCCAAACTCTTCCACGTCATGCATTTTTAATTTCTCTTTGATATTTGGGCATATTGGGGCCCAATGAATGTAAAAACAAAGAATTACCAGATTTTTTTTTACCTTATTTTTGTTTTTATGAAAAATCAGAGCCACATATGAGGATATTCATTTGAAATTTCGATAGAACAGTAGCAGTATAATGTCCTCGTAAGTGGATATCGGGCCCTTGTAGAGCTAAATTGAGTATTTTGGTCTAAATAACCCAAAATGTGATGTCCACATATGTGGACGCCAGGTCCTAGGAGGTTAAAGGCCTTATAAGAAACAGCTGTGCTTCACTACCACACGGAGGCATTTGGCATTCTTTTCCTATCCAAGTTGGCCAAGAGCATTAAGCGGCTAAGCATTGCAAAGCGGTTTGATTTTTTTTCAGGAAAGTTGCTCATTTTAGTATTGCCCTTTAGAGAGTGGTAAGTGGGTCTCTTGCGTTTGTTATAATGTGGCATATAATAATAATAATAATAAACTTTATTTATAAAGCACACTTAAAAACCAAGGGTATGCCAAGGTGCTTAACAAGTAACATAAGGAATAGAAGGAAAATAATAGAAATAGGACCAAAGCAAGTACTAAGTATGCAAGCAGGTAGCTGTCACTGATACATAGGAAAGCAACAGGTACAGAGCAAACAAGAAATTAAATGAGCATAAAAGTGCATAATATAAAATCATAAAAGAAATATTAACTAGAGGGAAAGGCAAGATTGAATAAGTGGGTTTTTAGTCTTGATTTGAACAATGCAATAGAATCAGATGCATTCGGGTGGACCTTGACTACTGCTTCCCTCTGTTTTGTTACAGGATTGTGCCACACTGCTGCTGTCTTGTTGTAGCCTTGTTGTCATTTTACAAACGTTTATGGACTGGCCTTGACCGACTGCTGGTTTTATGGTCTTTTACTCTGAAGTGTTTGATATATTTTAATCATGCTTTTATAAAGAATTGTACCTTGGGGTGTATTTGTTTCGTTTATATCTCTTTTACTGATTTGTTTAATGTTTTATATGTTCTGTTGCTTTAGTGGAGGTGCGGCTGCTTGCTGTGGGGCTAGGCACGTGAGGTGGATCCCCCCCCCCCCGATGCATGTACACACCAGGAATAGGTAGCTTGCACCATTTAGATTGCAGTGTGAGTGACAGTGAGGTTTGCAGTGGAACTACACGGGTGAGTAATTGGTGGCACCCTTGGGCACTCCTCTCTGTAGGTTGCCTCCTCAAGTGGCCGGTCTCCACTATTTTGTTTAGTTATTTTATCGAGCTGTTATTGTTTTAGAGGAGCACCATGGCAGCGAGCCTTGTCATTTTAATCAGTGTTTGTTAATAAAGTGTTTTAATTAACAGTCTTGCGTTCTCAGCCCTGCTACCTTCAGAACATCTCTGATTTTGCAGTTTTATGCTTTTAGTAGTTTTTCTTAATAAATGTTGATTTGTAAAATTGATCTGCCTCACCTCTGCTGTTAATAACAAGCCTGTGGGCTTTGGTAGCTAGTATAACATCCACATTGGCTATAGAAATCTTTCCTGGGGTGTAACTCTCTCCCCAGGTGGCGTTGTCAACATCCCTTAGTCACCTTCACTGGTTATCCCTCCTTTGCGCCACCACAAACATATGAACATTACCTGATGCTGCTGAAGTGAAGCAGAGCAAAGTTATAGAGGTTTTATTAGAGACACAGCTAAGCATTTTGCATTATTTTAATAAGTTGAAATTTGTTGAGTAGCCTATTGAACAGCAGAAATGAGGCTTTCTTTTCGGAAGTAAGTAAACAAAACAACAACATAAAAACAGCGGCCGACAGCGCTGTAAACCACGGTAGACTGGTGGGCAATAAGCAAGCGAATAATGCAGAAAACCGAGAACGTGGTCTCTTTCGCCAACAGCCGGCACTTCGCCGGGTTGAGCCACAGCCCAGCTTCTCAGATGGCACCGAAGACCTCGCTCAGGTGGGATAGTGCACTGTTGAAGTTGCCATCGTGCACCAACAGGTCATCCAAGTACACAACGCAGCGGCTAGGAGGGATGTTCACGAGCACTCTCTCCATCAGCCTCTCGAAATTCGCTGGCGCATTGCAGAGCCCGAATGGCATGACCCTGAACTGCCACAGCCCCTGTCCAATGGTGACTGCAGTCTTAGGCCACTGCATTCTCCATTGGACAGGGCCTGCCTAGGTCGAGGGAGCTGAACCAGCTGGAGCCGGCAGTGCAATCCAGGGCCTCATCTATCCGCGGAAGCGGATATGAGTCCTTCTTGGTGACCACATTGAGACGGCGAAAATCCACGAAGAATCTCTGGCTGCCATCCTTCTTTCCAGCCAGGACTACAGGCGCCGCCCATGGGCTGTCCGACGGCTCGATCACCCCAGCCACAGCCATCTCACAGATCTTTTCCTCTGCCACCTGCTGTTTCGAGAGGGGCAGCCGGTGTGGGCGCAGATGGATGGGTTGAGCAGAGCTGGTGTCGATGGTGTGCTGAACCAGCCCCGTCTGCCTGCAGTCTTTGCCACTAGCAGCAAAGATGTCCACGTTCTCGTCCAGGAGGCACCTCAATCGCTGGCGCTGGTCAACGGTGAGACCAACGCTGCTTCACTGCCACAGGTCATCAACAGCAGTGTCTCAGTCGAGGGAGGTTTGTTGGGGCTAAGGTGAGTAGAGATGATGGACAGCCACCAGCGTCCGAAGTCTGTTGAGCAGCAGCCACCTGAAGCCCGGCTTGTATGTCTCTGGCCCCCTCCTTTCCCCACTTTTGAGGGCCAGAGTCTCTGTACCAAGAGTGATGGCCAGCTTCACGGTGTCAACGCAGGCCTCCTCAGCGGGTCAGCAGATCAAGGCTGATGATGCACTGGTCCTGGATGTCAGCAAGCCAGAAATCATGCACCAGCTCCAGATCCTTCGCTCAGAGCTGCAGCGGTTTGGGGGTAGTTTGGGGGGTCACCTGCTGGTTAGGTCACGAGGCGAGCACCAGCTTGGCCCTTTCAGCCTAAAGGAGCTCTTCATGGAGATTTCGAGGCATGGCCAGGCGCACGTGTTGGCGCAGTCACTCAGGAGAAAGTCCTCGGAGAAAAGCATGCAGGCTAAGCTCCTCCCAAGCTGCTGCTTGAAACTCCGGGTAGCCATGATGAGCATACAGCAACACATCCGCTGCAAAGACAACATCAATAACAATGGCGCTCTCTCCACCCAGAAACACACAGTCGCAGAGAGAGTGTGTCACACTGTAACCATGGCAACCGTAACGCTGCCGCCTGGAACAACAGAACATAACTGTCAAACCCCAAACAGCCCTGACCCGCTACACTATTGATGTCATAGTCATAGTTAGGGATGGGTATCGTTTAGGTTTTATCTGATACCGGTGCCAAACCGGTACTTCTGAAACGGTGCCGGTGCTTAAACGGTGCTCGAACCGGTGCCTAAAGAATGGGGAACACAAACTTTGTCCAAAAACCTCTCATGTTTAGCTGGTTTTTTTTGTTTTGTTTTTTTTGTAAAAAGATAACAATGTTAGCCTTTTCTGCAGCTATAGGGCATATATGGTCTCACTCTTGGCTGGAAGCAGTGCTTAAACAATGGAAAAAACACAAACTTTGTCCAAAAACCTCTCATGTTTAGCTGTTTTCCACTTTTTCTTTGGTCATTTTAGCCTTTTTGGCCAGGGTGAAGGGAGTATCTGCCGTCAAACAAGACAGCCGCATGTAACTACGACGGTGTTTGCTAGTTCACCTTACATGCATTAATTTAATAACGTGGTTTAGCCTACTCAACGTAAATTACACACAACATTAAGCTACTCACGCAGAGAAGAACGGATGCTGCTGCCATCATCATCCGTCATCATTTCTGCTACACTGGCAGGGCTAGGGGCCAGGACTCTTCGAGTTCTTGGGGGATGTTGCTAACTCTGGGTCCGATAACAGGCACCACACCCACAGTAGATGTGCTGCTCAGTGTGAGGTCTTGCAGCAAGCTATCAAATACGGTGCATTTCTCAGCTTTTAAAAAAACGCTATGCGTCGCCAGGTGTTTCATCAGATTCGAGGTGTTACCTCCTTTGCACAGTATCACCTTAAAGCACTTGGTGCAGGCTGCTGAGTTTGCATCTTTTGCTGTGAAGTACAGCAAGACTTTTGACTGCTTCGCCTTTTTAATCTGTAGCTCTGCTCTAAAAGAACGTACGTACCTGGGCCCACCTACTATCTTTGGAAAGGTAAAATGATTGGCTAGAATCCAAAGTGTATGACTCAGGAAAAAAAAAAGCACCGAAATGTGCGGTGCTTTTCGGTCTGGTTACTACCGTATATGTCAGAACCGGTGCCATAATGGCACCGGATACCGGTACCCATCCCTAGTCATAGTGAAATACCTTAATATTTTTTTTTAAAAGTACTTACTGGTAAGAATCTTTGTTGTAAAATTGTCATTTCTGTGAACAAATGTGATATCGTTGGCAGTTGCTTCATTCACTAACTGAATCAGTTCAGTTCAACAGTAATAGAGGCCCTCGCCTGAATTAGAAATCTCAACGTGGAAGTCAGATAGCGAATTCACTGAAATTGCCTGGTCGCTGGAGTGTTTAACTTAGTTTTCTTCTATTTCTAGGTAACGTGAAGGTTAAATTTCATGGGCACAATTTCTGCACCTCACAGTAAATTATTTTTGAAGTCACAATGCAGAGTGATGTTTTCTCCTAATCTCACCATCATATCCACCACTGATCCAGAAATCCAAACACCTTCTGAACATGGCCAATGTTTAAAATCATACCAAATGGTATGATACTAAAACTTGTCAGATGTCATGAACATTTCCAGACATCTGACCAGTCTGGGCAGACATTTCCATTAAAGGAAATTTAAGCTGTGATTGGTTTGTTGAATGATACCAGTGATAATGTGACGGTCTACATGTAAAGATTAAAGCTTTTTTTTTTTTAGATGACACTTGATTATAGTACAATCAAGACAGCCTGCATTTTAAGTTAACAACAAAGCCTTTATTGGGGAAACCTGCAGTCAGCTGAGACTGAAGAAGTCACTTGGATGAGTGACGAAACGTTTCTCCCACAAAACACTACGTCCAGATGAACAGAATCAACTTTTGGAGAACAAAGCCTTTACTATCTATCTTTTGTTCAGTCCTGGCCCTTACAGATTTAAATAGTCTGACATGTATCATATGAAATGAGTAAACTGTGTAATACATTTTAATGAAAAATTTGCAGCTTTTACAAAGAGGAAGTGAGAGTCAATGAAAATAACACGTGAGTACGTACTAAGAATCATAATAAAAGTGCAAATAACATTGTGTAATAGATTTGTAGTAGAATGTGGAGAATGGTTTAGCTTGAGTTTTGTGCAGTAAAACAGACAAGAAACTACATTTTGATTTAGAAAAATTATAACGACAGATATCATGGAATATCAGGAAAATTTTACACAGATCCATCCATGCAACCATCAATCCGGGCACTTATAGAATTAGAGCAATAAAAAGCTATAGCAGACCTATACAGTGTGACAACAACTGATCAAGAATGGGTGAGTCACCCTTTTCTTCCTGAAAATCATGGTCTCAAACATGGGATGGTAACATTCATTCTTGCTGGTTAGCAATACTAACACTGAAGTGCTATGTGGAAGTCAGTAGTCAATAGTAGCATGAATTCAGTGATTTGGTATTTTAATAAGTGACCACAAACTGCATTGTTCAGCTAACCACTCACATGTGGTTTCAAGGTTTCTGTATGTGCAAAAAATACATTGTGTATCCACCTATCCAGTAGAATTGAAAGTAGAATTTTGAAATTTGAACAAAACTGTTTTGAAATTCTTCAAAGATTCATCAAAGTAGGTATTTTCTTTAATGAATGAAAGGCATACAGCAGGAAAATGTTGGGTGTAAAATGATTTCTAAAAAAAACAAAAACTGTCCAACAACACAAAAATAATCAACAGTCCACTATTATTTGAGACTGCAGTCTCAGTCAGTGTAGAAAATTTCAACTTTCCAGATGAAAATGACTCCAGTGAACACGACTCTGGGGCAGAAAGTGTGGGTAGGTGGCTGATGATACGGCTGACAATTTATTTAGTCAAATTTAACCAGAACAGCTTCCAAAATTCTTGCTGGGGCATTTTTTATGGTAGGAATTTACTGTGATATTAAAAAACATGTCCAGGCAAAATAAGAGTAGTGGATCAGTGTGCTAGATCAGATGTCTTGACCTTAAAACAGTCTCCCAGCTGACATGGTTTTGGAGCAGATAAACTCCAAAAATGAGAGAAATAATTATTTTATTATTTTCATTTACACAGTATATAACACAGTAAGCAACTTCCATGAAACAGAGTTGGATTTAATTCTTCAGTTCCCTGATTATCACTAGTCGAGAAAATTAAAAATGTAGTCATTTTAGCATCAGTCTGGCTCCATGTTGCAGTTTGTAAAGTATGATGGACTGTTTGTCACTGAGGTTTTCCTGTTTGCCTTGGGCCAAATGTTGATAGTTGCATTGTCCAGTAACTTCTTTTAGGTATCTATTTCTATCAAACACCTTTTGTAATACTTATTGCATTGAAGGATACATAACTAGAGCTTGACTACAGAAAAACAAGAAAGAACAACAGGAAATTACCTGAGTACAAATGCCATGTCCTATCACAAGCAGGTTTCAACACAAGAAGAGAACTTTACTTAAACACAGTCAAATTAAGTCACTTTATTTATAAGCAAGCACATTTAAAAACAACAGCTTCTTTACTGTTTAAAACATAATAAAAGATGACAGTAAAAAAACAAAACAGAACTTCGAAGAATTTAAAAACAAACAAACAAACAAGTAAGTAAACATTGTCAGAAATCAATTTTAAAAATGTACAGGCTCAGCATTCAGAGAGATAAAAAGACACATACTCATGCAAATCCTTTAATATAGAAAACCAGGAATTTCAAACTCAACTGTAAAACTAACCGAGAGGCAATTGTGGTCTTGGAATCAAAGTCTGTTTTGTATTATTAAGACAAATCTGCTAAGACAAATCGCGAAGCCTGCATTGTTTGCCTTACAGTTCTTAATTTTTGCACTCCTCTAATTTGTTCAGGCATGCTAATATTGTATGAATACAAGTTGACCATAGCTAGGTTTTATTTGCATTAAGTGACTTGAATAAACATAAAACCTGGGCATCAAAATGGTTGCTATCAACTTTCACCCTTAACCCAGACTTCAGGCTCTATGTATACTCACATAAAAGGGGGTATTTGAGGAATGGTTTGACTATTGTTGCTCACAAAATGAACAGACTGAATACCGTCTACTTTAGATGGGACATTATAAGAGAAACAAGCGATAGAAATCTATAAAGAAAAAATATAATAGCGAACACAGCACTGGTGCTCTGAAGAAGGCAAATTATGCATGCTGCAGAAAACTGTCACTTAGCAAATTCAAAGTTAATGCATTAATTTAGCACTCAGCAGACTGTGAGTGCTGCTTATCATTTCACCGGCTCTTATTAAAATGTTAAACTTTCGACTACATCAAATTATACATAATAAAGTAATTTTGATATACTAATGAAGCACACTCAGGTCAGACATTACCCCAAAATGAGGGAAATGTGAAATTCATGTTAGTTTTTGACAAATAAAAAAGTTAATTCTACTCATTGAATAATCTCTCTACAAATAGACTATACGATTTCTTAGTCAATATTACAAAAACAGTTACCATCAGTCAGTTACACAATCAATCATTTACTGTATCACCATTTAAATTCATGCATTTTCTCTCACAATGCCACAAATACATTTTGCACTGTTCCTTTATTTAGGCTTAACACTCCTACATAGGTAATCTTCCTTTATAATACAACTTCATGAAGTTTTGAACCAACTAGGAAAACCTTATTCTCTTTTTATGCCACTATTAATTCAACACAGTTTACTTCTGGAAATATCAGTGTCTATTGTGAGGAATCTATTAAGCAGTACAACAATATCAAGTCATCAAAGGTCTTCATTTAGTCTCAGCCAAAGAGACTGAAAACCAGATAAAATCAGGGGTTTGTGAACAGTATGTCAAAGTTGGTGTGAAAAGCTGATTAAACAAGAAGGGACAAATCTATCACTTGCTTTTCATCTTAAATGTGGTAGAAAACTACTGTATTATCATATTTTTTAATGTGAATGTTCTTATATCTGGGAAGTATTGATGGAGGAGTATGTGCTAAAATCTGAACTTTGAATTTTCTTCTTATTTGGTCTCTGTGATGCTTGACGAATTTCCAGGGCAGCATAACACACATCTTCATCCTAAGATTTCAAGATTGTTGTTATTGTAGTATTAGAGTTTGTAAGTAAAGAGCAAGCCAAAACAACCCAAAAAACACTCTGTAACTTAAACTGAAAATTGTAACTGTAACACCAAGATAGTCTGTTAGTTACTGCCACTGGTGATTACCTGTTTTATGTGATTTTGGCTTTCAGTTGTCTTCATGTCATCTTGAGATGTATTATTTTCTACAGAAAACAGAGGAGAGGACAAATTTTACATCAAAAATGGAACATAACAAATACAGTAATACAATAAATTGAGGATGGAAATTAAGTACAAAGTTGTTCAGCTGGAACAGATGGAAGTTACAAATATAGCAGGTACCTGTTTTTTGGCGAAGCTGGTAAAACAGTACAGAGGATAAAAGAGAGAAGAGAGCGACAATAAAAGGACACAGAGTGAAAAGCAGCTTCCAGCACACGCTACAGTCCTCCTGAGGTTTGTGGATGTCATGACGAGTCACGGTGGAGGCTGTCTCAAACACAAATTGCAATGATTAGTTTGTATAATTTATTTGTATGCATTTTCATGGTTCATGTTTAAAAATACTGATTTTTTTCCCCATGTGTTAATTGCAATAATATTTTTTAAATATAGGTGGATACATAAATATAGATCTCCAATGACTAAAAGAAAAAAACAACAACAATTAAATGACTTATATAGTACACGACCACTGGCAATTACATCTAAAAATAACGCCAAATCAGCTCATTTTGTGGAAAACTTTAGGCTCTTTGTTTTAAGTGCCTTAACTTCTTTAATTGAATCATAAACTGAAATTGGTTATTTATCAGGATCAATTTACAGTATGAATACTAGAGCTAGAATATTCTTTGAACACCCCAAGATGAAGTTATGGAGGCTGTTCTTATTCTGAGTATTCCGATTATATTCGTTGAATGAATTTCACTCAACTTAAGGTATTTCACACAGAAATAAGATTCAAACACTTACTCAGCAGAATCCTGGTTGTGATGTTGCCGTATTTGTAAATATATTTCTGAGAAAGTGTTGTGTCAATCTCCTTCTGTTCAGTTCCACAGTAGTAGAGACCCTCATCAGAATCAGTAGTGTTCATGATCAACAGGTCATAGGAGTCAGAAGACTGGTTTTCCAATAAATGCAAACGAGGGAATGGATTGAGAATGTTTACTTTGTCCTCAAGGTATGATGGATCATATTTGTAGTTTGTCCTTAGAATGAGTGAAGGCTGGTTCTCATGAGAACAGTTCCTGAACCAAACTATGAATTGGCGGCTTGATTTTTGGCAGTCGCAGTGAAGAGTGATGTTATTGCCGGGTCTGACTCTTACCACTAACTCTGGTCCAGACAGCTTGCCATGACTACAGAAAACAACTCCTGAAAGACAAACACAAAATCAGATCAAAAACTAAACTATTTCATCGGAAATAACATTACAACATTACAACACTCAGAAACTAATTATCGATTATTACACAAAAAGAAAAATATGAAGTGCAAATGCAATCTTTCAGATTTAACTAAATAATATACCTAAGAGAGCAGTGAGAAGAAAAAGCATCCTGCCCATGTTTGTCGATGACCTGTAGATGTAAGAGAATCAAGTAAGGCTTACTGCCGGCTGTCATGAGAGGAGGAGATTTTTCCATTAAAGGAAATGTAAGTTGTGACTGGTTAGATGAGCGTAACATATTCTTTTGTGGTCATGTGTGACTTTCTTTTTGTATTGATGTAAAGAAAAGATAAAGTTTCTTAAAACTGCAGCTGACCAACATTTAAACCGGGACAGTTTAAATTTAAACAAGTCAAAATTGTCAGAAAATTGAATCTCACTTATTAACAATACTGATGCATCTGAAAATGTTCTACTTTAGTTGAAAAATCATGTGTTGTCAATCTATAATGTCAAACATCTCAAGGTAACATTGCTCTTAGTTTTTGGGGTGTCTTCTGTCACAATGGGTCATCAGAGTCTAATCACCAAATTGATTAATTTCTCTATCTAAATAAATCATGTTAAATTCTTACAAGTGATCTCTCCTTATTGAAATGAACCTTATGCGTAAGTTCAATAATGAAGATGTGTAATCACTCATCTGACTGCTTTCCTGGGTGTTCGGCTCCAAGTCTATTTCATCTCGACCACTTTCCCACGCTCTATACTGATATCATTACTCTAGTCCACCCACCTTCTTTGAGGCAGTCAGCCTCTACTCTGCATGGTTTAAATCTATGCTCACCATCATTCTCATTTTCAGACTCTCATTCATGCGACTGCGTCTATATCTTTCTTAATTTGCGTGCTAGCTGCTTTTTCAATCATTTCGATTTCAGGCGGTGTCATCCCAAGAATTCAACAATCTGCAAATAAAAATATGTTTAACTTGTTTCTTGCTGTCTTCCCTAGGACATGATTTGAGGGATGGGAAGTAAAAAAAGATCCTCATGCTCATAATTTTACCTGTCAACTGTGCACTGCTGCATCTGTTATCTCCATTAAGCATCAAGACTTAAATTTTCTTTTGCAGTCAGATTGTGTTTTAAAAGCACCCCAGCTGTTTTCCGTTAGTCTCATAGGCTCACCGTTGGTTAAATCTCTCCGGTACTTCCCCTGTTGGCTGATTCTCTGGTCATTGATTCTTCATTAGTTAATCAGAATCAGAATTGTGTTTATTGGCCATGTATATGCGCAGACACATACAAGGAATCTGGTTCCGGTAGATGGTGACTCTCAAACACAGCAATGTAAATCACAACAATATGTAACAAGGATGATAGAAATTAAATTAGGTGAAATGAATACCACAGAATGTACATAAGGTGCAGTTGCAGTCTAGCAGTGGGGGCAGTGTGACAGGTCAGCTGTTTAGGAGGGAGATGGCGAGGAGAAAGAAACTGTTCCTATGTCTGGTGGTCCTGGTCTGCAGGCTTCTATACCGTCTGCCAGAGGGCAGCAGGTCAAAAAGTTTCTGTCCAGGGTGTGAGGGGTCTGTGATGATTTTCCCTGACCATTTCCTGGTTCTTGAAAGGTGCAGGTCCTGGATGAATGGCAGGGGGGCACCAATGATGCCCGTACAGTCTGCTGAAGTCTGCTCCTGTCCTGTTTAGTGGCTGCACCATGCCAGACTGTGATGGAGGAGCACAGGACAGACTCAATGACTGCGGTGTAGAACTGGATTAGCAGCTTCTGTGGAAGACTGTACTTCCCCAGTTGTCTCAGGAAGTACATCCTCTGCTGGGTCTTTTTGAGGATGGAGTTGATGTTGGTCTCCCACTTCAGGTCCTGGGAGATGGTGGTACCCAGGAACTTGAAGATTTCCACAGTTGACACCAGGCCGTCTGATATGGTGAGGTGGAGCAGTTTTGAGGGATGTCTCCTGAAGTCCACTGTCATCTCTACAGTCTTAAGCGTGTTCAGCTCCAGATTGTGCTGACTGCACCAAAGTACCAGCCGCTCAACTTCCTGCCGGTATGCAGACTCATCACCATCCTGAATGAGGCCAATGACGGTGGTGTCTTCTGCAAACTTTAGGAGTTTAACAGCCGAGCTCTTGGAGGTGCAGTCATTAGTGTAGAGGGAGAACAATAGTGGTGAGAGGAACATCCTTGAAGGGCACCAATAGAGATCGAAAACGTGATGTCATTTCTGGGTTAAAACCACAAAGGATTGTAGGTATAAGTGGCAAGTGGTACTAGCCCACACAGGCTATTACAAGACAACAGTCACACAGAGATAAACAGAGACACAAAGAATGGCAAGAAGCAGTTGTATTATTAACTGCCATAATCGGTAGCATGACAGAGAACTGACATGACAGCCGACGGGTAAAGACATCGGTTTTTATTGGATTCCTTCTGTTAGAGTGGATTGTTAAATGTTTGTCATTTTTATGCTTGCCAACTTTGATGAAAGGGATTCCACTGTCCTTCCCCCCAGATTCTCAGGGTTCTGGGTAGGGGGCTGTAAGGTTTTATTGCAGATACATCCTATCTGGAGGATCTACTTCTTTTGATCTAAGCTTCCTGAGTTTATGACCCTTTGATCAGCAACACACACACACACACACACACACACACACACACACTCACACACTCCTACTTACATATAGAAGTTCACACATATACATACAATGCGGGGGGCATTGCTTTGCTGTGTTTTGTGTGAACTGTCTCTCAATAAAAGCCAGCGAGAGGAGGCCATCATGGGGGTCATTTTCGTGCTGGACACAGATGAGGCCTCCCTTGCGCAAGTAATCGATCGAACGCTGTTGCCTTGTTTTCTTTCATGATGAATAAGTCTCTAGAACTAGCGGGGTTTGTGGGAACAGACCCAACACCTTCGTGGAAGAAAAATTGTTCTAGTCATGTTTCCGAAGTTCCGAAGAGGTGACAGATGGCCTGGATTGCAGCTATTCGAAGACCAAATATAACGTTCCAGAACACTCCAGCTCACGTTAGTCTGCTCCAAGCATTTCCACAAAGGTAAGTTTTTTTTGTTGTGTTTAACAAGTAATTTATCATAACATGATTGTTGATGTAGGTTACAAATAAGTCTATGCTGCGCTATGCTGCTTTGTTTACTGTGGCTTTGCGGGCTAATGTTTGTTGTGTTTTGTAGGCAAACCAACCTACAAAATGCTGGAATGCGATCCAGACTGGGCACCCTCTATCAGCCTGGGTCATACCGAGTTTAAAGCAGCTACCACAGTGAGATTTGATTGGTTAAGAGGGAGAGCGACATCAAAACAGCCACGAAAAGTCCCGCATTCCTCTGGGCCAGAGACGGATAATACGGGCGAAATACATGCAGGTAAAATTGTTATTTTATATAAAAATATTGTACTTTTCGCACTGTGTTTACCTGTGTTTAGCTTAACTATTTTTCTCTTTGGCAACTGTGTCACTTACTGTTTTTGATGTCAATGTTGTACTAAGATTTTTCATCACGGTCATTTGTTTTAAAATTACCCCTTAGGTACCCTTACGTGAAAAGGGAAAGACCATCTCTGAATCAAGGAGAGGGCCTAAGGGTACATCTTACGCCATCTTACAGTGCTGTGATTGCAGCCATTCCCAAACTCTCTGTGAATGGTACTCATGGCCATTGATCAGTGGTCTTTGATCAGTGGTTTTTGATCAAAGGTCATGAGAATTTGCATAATAAAGATGAAGGAACTGACCTCCCAGCCCATTGTTCCTTCAGTGGGTCATTATGTCATTATGGAAATTTACTATATATAAGATCGGGGAAACCTGCAGTCAGCTGAGACTGAAGAAGTCACTTGGATGAGTGACGAAACTTTTCTCCCACTGAAAATGTTACGTCCAGATGAACAGAATCAACTTTTGGAGATTCAGATAAGACAGTTACTGATAGATGATGAGCAGGTAGACACAGAGCAGACGTTGAGTAATCCAGAGATTGTCCCAAAAGTTAGGCCAGTTTACATGAGAACAGGGAGAAATGAAGTTAGCATGAAAAATTAGGAATAAATGAGGAATCAAGGTTTTGCCTGATTATCACACTTAGGAGGTAGATAATCTGGCAGAGACTGAAAGGCGAAGCTGGTCCATTTGTACTGAGGATGATGTTGTACATGACAAACAGCTGGTCTGGCTGAAGAGTGGAAAAAATCAGAACTCCGACCCAAAAGGGTGCTTTTATAGTTTCACATTTTAGATTTGTTTGATATTCTGTTCTTAACTTAGTCTGTTTTTGGTTCTTTTGAGAGTTTCATATTCTTTTTTTCATTCATTTTTGAATTTCCATTCCTTTAATTTGACCTTAGATTGCTGTTTCTTTCACATTTTGTAACTATAGTTATGAATTGTCGTTAAGCCCCCCGAGTTTCAGTTTTCCCTACTCTGATATCCCCACTTTAGTTACTTAATGTTTTATTTTATTTTGTTAGTCTCATGTCTGGTGTGTGTTGCAGTTTTCCTTCCCCATCTGGTTTTCCCCCATTAGATTTAGATATGTTCCTTAGTGTTATAAGGGATCACATGCGTATTTAATAGGGCTGGGTATTGTCACTGATTTCTGTCATTGATTTGATTCCAATTCACAAGGTTCCGATTCGATCCCAATTCGATTAAATTTGGACTCAGACAGTCAGAAATATTATAATTCTGATCATTTATCAGTACTGAGACTTCTGAGACTTTAGAGGTTTAAGCATCACAGCAGATGCCAATGTGTCAAAGTAACTGAGGATAAAACACAAAAAAAGCATGAAAGAGATTTTCCTGGCCTGGGTTTTTAGAAGATAACCTTAAGATATTCTGCAGTAGTACAAAAACTGAAGAAAGCCTGATTCTGGTGCGTCGTGTCCGTGCTTTGTGTTTACGTCTTTTTGCGGAATCCCTGTACTTGCTCTCATTTGCTTTTTTAGGTGTTTGGTGGTTGTTGAAACATATATATATATATATATATATATATATATATAGATCCTATATACATATATATATATATATATATATATATATATATATATATATATATATATAGATCCGGGCCATCAACACCTACGCCCTGCCCGTGATCAGGTACCCTGCTGGGGTAATAGGCTGGCCAAAGGAGGAGATAGAAGCCACTGACATAAAGACAAGAAAGCTCCTGACCATGCATGGAGGGTTTCACCCCAAGTCCAGCACCCTGAGGCTGTATGCTAAGCGGAAGGAAGGGGGCCGGGGACTGGTGAGTGTCAGCACCACAGTCCAGGATGAGACAAGAAACATCCAAGAATACATCACGAAGATGGCCCCAACTGACAGCGTGCTCAGTGAATACCTCAGGCAGCAGAAACCCAAGAAAGAGGAGGAAGGCGAGGATCCATCATGGAAGGACAGGCCCCTGCACGGTATGTACCACCGGCAGATAGAGGAGGTGGCTGATATCCAGAAATCCTACCAGTGGCTGGACAAAGCTGGACTGAAAGACAGCACGGAGGCACTAATCATGGTAGCACAAGAACAAGCACTGAGTACAAGATCCATAGAGGCTGGGGTCTATCACACCAGGCAAGACCCCAGGTGCAGGCTGTGTAAAGATGCCCCAGAGACAATCCAGCACATAACAGCAGGGTGCAAGATGCTAGCAGGCAAGGCATACATGGAACGCCATAACCAAGTGGCCGGCATAGTGTACAGGAACATCTGTGCCGAGTATAACCTGGAAGTCCCGAGGTCAAAATGGGAGATGCCCCCAAGGGTGATGGAGAATGACCGAGCTAAGATCCTGTGGGACTTCCAGATACAGACGGACAAAATGGTGGTGGCTAACCAACCTGACATAGTGGTGGTAGACAAACAGAAGAAGACGGCTGTAGTGATCGATGTAGCGGTTCCGAATGACAGCAATATCAGGAAGAAGGAACACGAGAAGCTGGAGAAATACCAAGGGCTCAGAGAAGAGCTCGAGAGGATGTGGAGGGTGAAGGTAACGGTGGTCCCCGTGGTAATCGGAGCACTAGGTGCGGTGACTCCCAAGCTAGGCGAGTGGCTCCAGCAGATCCCGGGAACAACATTGGAGATCTCTGTCCAGAAGAGCGCAGTCCTGGGAACAGCTAAGATACTGCGCAGGACCCTCAAGCTCCCAGGCCTCTGGTAGAGGACCCGAGCTTGCTTTTTTTTTTTTATATGTCCTAAATTTTAGGCAAACAGCACTTTGGCAAAATGCACTTTTTTAGGCAAAAATGCTATTTATGCCTTTCATACTGTTTTATCCTTTGCAATTTTTGTATGTTTAACAAAGGAAATGTGAACAAATAGGTGTTTCTGTCATGGTCCTGGGTCAGTGACCCCGTGTTTTGTGGCTGTTTTATTTGTGTTTATTTGTTATTCTGGGTTGTCACTGTTAATATTTTGGTTTCTGTCCTAGTATTTGTAGTTCTCAGGTGTTGTATTTTTTTGTATTTTTTATTTTTTATAAAAAAGAGAGCAACATAATAAACACAACACCATCACATTAATCTAGCTAAGTGTAAATAACAGTAAATACTAAATATTGAATGTTGTTGTGCAGCACACAGGACCAACAGCGCACGATGTGCTTTGAGGTAGCAGCCAAGAAATGTGTAGTTTGTGTTTATGAACA
The DNA here is from genome assembly GCF_036321145.2 of Pelmatolapia mariae. Lineage (NCBI taxonomy): Eukaryota > Metazoa > Chordata > Actinopteri > Cichliformes > Cichlidae > Pelmatolapia > Pelmatolapia mariae. Next base: position 25,619,615 of record NC_086232.1, on the reverse strand, counting down.
GTGAACACTGGCGTGCACACCTGTGTGGATGAGCGTGCTTGTATTCAAAAGGTTTCTCCATGTAACGGTCTGCTAGAGGGTGTAGGAGGCCATAGCCCTGGCCCCAGGGCATGAAGCAGGCATGGAGGAGATCCAGGCCCTAGACATCCAGAGGTCCCAGAGTGTAAGAGCCCAAGGAGGTACACCGGAGGGGCATCAGTGCCACCCTCCTGGGAAGAGCTGAGGAGAGCCCCAGATGAGGGGTCACCCAGCAGCCACAGAGCAGAAGCCAGAGGGGGCTGCAGTGGCGTGCCCACGGGCTCTGCCGGCAGCCAGCTGTGCACCAAGGCCCCCCACCCCCAGGAAGAGACCCGACCGAGCAACGGCGGCAGGCCCCACCAAGCAGCCACCAGGAGTGAGCCGGTACATACCTGAGCGCCCAGGCCCGGACACCAAGAACCACCAACACCCCGACCCCTGAGGGCATCAGCCACCGGCAGGGAGTGTGGTGAGGGGAGATAGGCCTCCAGGTTTTGTATTTTGAGCTCCTTCTGTTCTGTGTCTCTGTGCCTGCCCTGGTCCCACATCTCTGTGTTCCTTCCTTGTTGCCATGTCTGATGTCTTAGTGTCAAGCTCATGTAACCCCTGACTCACTTTAAATAGTTTAGAACAGCCAAAAGTACAGACCAGTTGCTATGTTCGGCAAGATTACAATAGAAACTGAGGGGAATGCGAAATGAAATGGCTGTACATACCTGTTGTATTTCCTGTTTTACTTTGATAGCCCCTGTCCTTTGTGTAGTGTGTCTGGTTTTGCTTCCCCTTGTCTCGTCAGGTCTGATTTCTCCCAGCTGTGTTTTTCTCCTGTCTCCCATTCCCTGATTGCTCCTGTGTGTATTTAAGCCCTGTGTTTTCTTCTGCTTGTTACTGGTCCGTCCTTGTTACCTCTTCTTGTTATATTGTGTTTCACCCTGTGCATTATCCTGCATATCAATCTGCAAGTCATGGTTTCAGGTTTGTTTAGTTATTTTTTCCGAGTTTAGGTTTATCTTAGTTTCTGTCATTCCCATCTCTGCTCAGTCTGTTTTCTCACCATTTTGAAAATAAAGCTCACTTTCATCATAGCCAGTGCCTGCATTTGGGTCCCTCGTTCAACACTCTACATGTCTGCTGCCGCAGCCGTGATTGAACTCACTTCACCCACTTGTCTGGATTTCCTCCTCAATGAATTACATCTTCACCCAGCCTCTACCGCTTACCTGCGCAGCCCAGCAGAGGATGTTCCACCTAGCCTACCCGATGTGGTGTTGCCCTGCCCGTCAGAGCCGTCTCAGAGGAGGAAGCGATGGCCGCTCCACCGGCGTTTCACTGCACAGCCAGGCTTCGGGACCTCAGAGCAGCCAGCTGTGGTGAGAAAAAACGACACTTTTTCTCTTATTTTGGACAATGGGACTGTTTATTCTGGGGGTGTTACCTGTGTGGCAAATGAGGATAGCGGCGGTGTCCTTGCTTCATCTATGTCTGTTGTCACAAAGGGTGCCTTTTCTGAGCCTACATTGAGTGTGAAGGACTGTATTCACTCTGCTCCTTCCAAGTCTGGAGTTAAAATTACCAGGACTATTAATTTTAAAACTGATAATGATAAGGACGTTTTTTCATCTGCATCTGCTCACTCAGAGCAGAAAGTTTATCTCACAGCGACGTTTTTTTCTGGCCCTGTTTTTCTTCCATTAAAAACACCACCCATTCATGCTTCAGCCCTGTCATCCGTTCAGCCTGCAGCCCAGCCGTTAGTTCAGCCTGCAGCCCAGCCTGCAGCCCAGCCTCTAGCGCTGTTGCCTGCTGCCCAGTCGTTAGCTCAGCCTGCTGCCCAGCCTCTAGCGCTGTTGCCTGCTGCCCAGCCATTAGCTCTGTTGCCTGCTGCCCAGCCATTAGCTCTGTTGCCTGCTGCCCAGTCGGCAGTTCAGTTACCTGCTCATTTTGTAACTCCACCACCTTTACCACCACCACAACAACCTGAGGCTCAGTTCAGTTTAGTTCATCATCATCATCATCATCATCATCGTTTATTTGTATAGCACTTTAAGAACACACCAGGCAGACCAAAGTGCTGAACAACACAGATCAAAACAACTACCAAATTAAAAATACCATAAAATCATTACATACAATAAAATAAATAAGAAGGTGTCAGTTTCCTGCAGAGTTAAAAGCCAGGGAATAAAAATAGGTTTTCAATCTGGACTTAAAGACCTGCACTGATGACGCTTGTCTAATTTGGAGGGGAAGGTTATTCCAGAGCATCGGAGCCGCAATTGAAAACACTCGGTCTCCTCTGCATTTCAGCCGCGACTTAGGGACCGACAGCAACAGCTGCTCAGCTGAACAGAGCGAGCAAGGAGGAACATGTGGCTTCAGCAAATCAGATAAGTAGACAGGAGCCAGACTATTTAAAGATTTAAAAACCAATAAAAGGACTTTAAAACGAACCCTAAATTCAATGGGAAGCCAATGCAAGGAAGCCAGAACCGGAGTGATGTGATCGAATTTCCTACTACCGGTTAAAAATCGTGCCGCCGCATTTTGCACTAACTGCAGGCGTGACAAGGTGCCCGACCCGACCCCTATTAAAAGGGAATTACAATAGTCCAGACGTGAGGTGATAAAAGCATGAATAAGAGTTTCCAAATTGGGTTTGGAAAGGAAAGGCTTAAACTTCGACAGGCGTCTGAGGTGATAAAAAGCTGATTTTACCATCCCATTTACATGACCTTCAAAAGTAAGCGCGGACTCAAGTTTAACACCAGGATTATTGATCAAACTTTTCAGATGAGAGGTCAAATCACCAAAATCAACATCTGGAGAATCAGTAGAGCGATGCGGGCCATATAAAATTGCTTCCGTTTTGCGACCATTAAAATTCAAAAAATTATTTGCCATCCATAATTTAATATCGTACCTTCACCCACTCTTTCTGTGCTTGGAACTATGTCTACACAAACTGTAAATCCCTACTGTGAAAGAATAAGCACAGCCTACTCAACAGAAAGCAAATCAGGGGTCAATCATCCTCATCCCATGAATATAAAAGGGCTGTTTTTTGCCCGCTCATTCTAAGCAGGGAGCTAATATTATAGAGAACTTTGCTGTTTCTCAAAAGCTGGTCATTTTAGAGACTGTCACTCTCTCCAGGCCCTCCCCAGAGGTGGAGTTTCACCCCTCAGCTGACTCTGGACCCCTGGGGACTAAGAAGCCAGCACAGTCTTTGTCACCAGGGAACTCTGCCAGGCCGTCTCAGCAATCAGTCTCTGCTGATTGTAACTTTCTGTCGCTGCCTGAGCAGAGCCAATGCACAGCTCCAGCCAGATTTGCCTCCACCAGAGGCCTTTGTGCCTGCTGGTTCTGTCTCATTACTGCCAGAGGATTCTGCTGGTTCTGTTTCGTCTCTGCCAGAGGAATCCGCGCCTGGGGGTTCTGGAGAACTGCGCCAGCCGTTGTCTGGCTCCTCTGGAGGGTCAGAGGGGCCCGTTCAGCCGTCTGCCTCCGCTGGAGGGTCCAAGGGGCCATTTCAGCCATCCATCCCTGTTGTAGGCTCCTGGGGAGTCCATCCAGCCTGCAGTGCCATCTCCTGCTCCATCACCTGTGGCTTCCACGCTGTTGCCTGCAGCACCACCACCTGCTCCCTCGCCTGTGGTTGCCACACCACTGTCTGGTCCTGTTCGTCCACGTCCTGCCTCGTCTGGCACATGTTGACGTCCAGTACGGCCTGCTCGTCTACGTCCATGCTTAGCATGGCCGGCTTGTCCATGTTCGCCACCTCAACACCGCCAGCTGCTTTCCAGGCCGCTGGCTGGACATCATTGCTGTCATGGGCGGCCTCCTGATCTGTATCGCTGTCGCTTTGACTGTGTTGCCGCTGCTGCCTTCTGGACGGTCAGTCTCAGGATTTGCTTCGCCCGCGCCGCCGCTGCATTCCGTGCTGTCAGCCTCGTCTACGCCACCGTTGCTTTCCGCAGGGTCGGCCCCCTGAACTTCTGAACTGTGGATGTTTGTGGTGTTGGCCTCCGGTCGGCCCCAAGAACTGTGCTGTTTCGGACCCTGTGCCGCCAGCCTGGGGGTCAGCCCCCAGAACTGCTTTTGGACTTTGTGTCTATGGATTCTTGGTTGACCCAGCTCCTCTGGCTCCTCTCAGTTTTGCTCTGGACTCCTGCTGCTGGGATTTTGATTTCGTGAACTCTGTTTTCCTGGACTCCAGCATTTTTTGTTTTGTACCCTGTTTTGGTTTGTTTCTGGACTCCTTGGTAAGGATAGTGCTCAGATATGCTTGGCTCATTCACGACATAACAAATAAGAGAGAAAACCCAGCAAAACATTTCACTGAGTGAAAATGTATTGACAATAAATCAAAGACTATAAACCAAAAATATCTGACAAATAGGTGTCAAATTCAAACTAAATGTAAGAAGATAAAGTAATTTCCTTTTGAGAGTTGGGAGAAACCACAGAATAAAACATTAGAGGAAGCCAAAAGAAGGCCCAACAACCAACACTGAGGCCTTCAATTGTTACGATATAACAATGTAATTTTGCAATAATAATTTGGATAATTTTTATTATTCATTTCTATTGATAGTCTAAAATTCTACCACATACTAGCTCTGTATTCTGTTGCATTTGGTTTATTTAACCAGTCTGCTTGTGCTTTGTGACATGGTGCAATATGATTCACTATCATGCATAACATACTGTTTCATTCATGTCAGTTTTCTCCTGCTTGAATTTGTCATATGGTGCAGGAGTGAGAACTCAAATGTAGGACTCAAAATGCAGATTGACTGAATAAACAGGAAATGCCTCTTTCTCTCAGGATGATATAGATTTTTTTAAATACAAAATTCGTAAAAGGGAGGTTATTGTTGTTACAACAAATCTTAGTTATTTAATAATTTTTAGTTTTTAAGTGATAACTAATTTTAGTACTAAAGAGATATTAGTTTCTGAGTCTAGAAATAGATTTGAAGATTTGGTTTTCCAATACATTTTGTTTTTATTCTCATTATATTTTATTCCATTACCAGGTGTGTTGTCCTTTTCTTAGAGTATCACCCCATGAAATAAATAAATAAAACTGTTGCTCACCCCTTTGTATGTATATTCAATAGTTGATATTCCAAGGTTCCACATACAATAACAAAGAAACAAAGGAAAGCAAATGAAACAAGCATTGCCTCTTGTGTGAGTGTACAAATGCATTCATCACCTCTTTTTAATTTTCTATAATTTGTAACAGAATTCACATGAAAAAAAGTATTACATTGCCTGAAACGAATACATTGGTACACATAATAATAACATCATGTATAAATCATCATCAATTTTTATTAAATTCACAGTTCTTTCACGTTGTATGTTATAAATCAACAATTAAAATGTGTGTTTACATATTAAACATTGTATTTAACAAATTAAATACAAATTATAAACGGCTTAATAACATGATAGACAACTCATGTGGTTGTTAGTATGTAAGTCGTACCTAATTTTTCAGTGTTTTTACATTCATCATTGACTTTAATATGGAATACTGTGTATCCAAAATAACTTTGTGCTGACACATTTTATATAGATTATCTCTCATGGTTTCTGAAAGAAAATTACATGTATTCTTTTGAAACAAACTGTACAGGCTTTCTCCATCTAGAATCAGTGTGACGCATGCGTCCCCGCTGAACCCAGTACACGGCTTGTGTTAAATACAAGTCTTCATCCTGAAAAGCAATTTGTCATTTAGAATCATTATTTCTTCTGTAAGTAATTACTTAAAGAATAACTACAAAGATTTGGCATTTTAAAACACTGAATGACATGTTTGAGTGCCATGTATCATTATTGTTAAACAAACATTGATACAAATGAGTCTAAATGGAATGTAGATTAGTAAAAAATAAAAATGCTCCCAGTCTTACCCGATTCTGTCGTCTGTTATCTGGGCTTTTCTGATGATGACCTTTTTCTGCATGAACAAATAAAGACCTTCACCTTTAAGCATGTAATTGTTGCTAATTTAATGCCAGTTTGCTAACTAATACACTGTATATCATTTTCTTGAAGAAAAAAAAATATAGATTGGGCTAGTGTATAGTGAAATAGTGTACCTGTTTTCTGACAGAGTTGATAAACACAAATAAAGGAGACAATGGAAGCCAGAATACAGAATGCTGATGTAAACACCATCATCCAAAACAAAACACCAGAACCAGGGCAAGGGCTGGAATCAGCGGAGTCTGTGCAAAAAAAAATGTTATCTATGGACATGTGTTTTAGAGAAGATAAATGCAGTCTATTTTAACAAAACTGGCATTAACAAATCCCCACTACTTACAACTACATGCTCCCAGTTCATGATAGATGGAGTTCATGTTAAAAACTAAAAGTTTCAAAGCCAAAGCAAGGAAAACAAAATAAGGCCTGCTTATGTCACCAAAGACAATATCTACAGTGGCTTGAAAAAGTATTCGGCCCCCTTGAACTTTCCCACATTTTGTCACATTACAGCCACAAACATGAATCAATTTTATTGGAATTCCACGTGAAAGACCAATACAAAGTGGTGTACACTTGAGAAGTGGAACGAAAATCATACATGATTCCAAACATTTTTTACAAATAAATAACTGCAAAGTGGGGTGTGCGTAATTATTCAGCCCCCTGAGTCAATACTTTGTAAAACCACCTTTTGCTGCAATTACAGCTGCCAGTCTTTTAGGGTATGTCTCTACCAGCTTTGCACATCTAGAGACTGAAATTCTTGCCCATTCTTCTTTGCAAAACAGCTCCAGCTCAGTCAGATTAGATGGACAGCGTTTGTGAACAGCAGTTTTCAGATCTTGCCACAGATTCTCGATTGGATTTAGATCTGGACTTTGACTGGGCCATTCTAACACATGGATATGTTTTGTTTTAAACCATTCCATTGTTGCCCTGGCTTTATGTTTAGGGTCGTTGTCCTGCTGGAAGGTGAACCTCCGCCCCAGTCTCAAGTCTTTTGCAGACTCCAAGAGGTTTTCTTCCAAGATTGCCCTGTATTTGGCTCCATCCATCTTCCCATCAACTCTGACCAGCTTCCTTGTCCCTGCTGAAGAGAAGCACCCCCAGAGCATGATGCTGCCACCACCATATTTGACAGTGGGGATGGTGTGTTCAGAGTGATGTGCAGTGTTAGTTTTCCGCCACACATAGCGTTTTGCATTTTGGCCAAAAAGTTCCATTTTGGTCTCATGTGACCAGAGCACCTTCTTCCACATGTTTGCTGTGTCCCCCACATGGCTTGTGGCAAACTGCAAACGGGACTTCTTATGGTTTTCTGTTAACAATGGCTTTCTTCTTGCTACTCTTCCATAAAGGCCAACTTTGTGCAGTGCACGACTAATAGTTGTCCTATGGACAGATTCCCCCACCTGAGCTGTAGATCTCTGCAGCTCGTCCAGAGTCACCATGGGCCTCTTGGCCGCATTTCTGATCAGCGCTCTCCTTGTTCGGCCTGTGAGTTTAGGTGGACGGCCTTGTCTTGGTAGGTTTACAGTTGTGCCATACTCCTTCCATTTCTGAATGATCGCTCGAACAGTGCTCCGTGGGATGTTCAAGGCTTGGGAAATCTTTTTGTAGCCTAAGCCTGCTTTAAATTTCTCAATAACTTTATCCCTGACCTGTCTGGTGTCTAAATCCAATCGAGAATCTGTGGCAAGATCTGAAAACTGCTGTTCACAAACGCTGTCCATCTAATCTGACTGAGCTGGAGCTGTTTTGCAAAGAAGAATGGGCAAGAATTTCAGTCTCTAGATGTGCAAAGCTGGTAGAGACATACCCTAAAAGACTGGCAACTGTAATTGCAGCAAAAGGTGGTTCTACAAAGTATTGACTCAGGGGGCTGAATAATTACGCACACCCCACTTTGCAGTTATTTATTTGTAAAAAATGTTTGGAATCATGTATGATTTTCGTTCCACTTCTCACGTGTACACCACTTTGTATTGGTCTTTCACATGGAATTCCAATAAAATTGATTCATGTTTGTGGCTGTAATGTGACAAAATGTGGGAAAGTTCAAGGGGGCCGAATACTTTTGCAAGCCACTGTAACTGTTCTTACATGCAGAGGACAACTGCTCATGATGACAAAGTTAAATCATAAAATGTACTGATTTTTTTCTATAAATTAACACATATTGTAAGAGGGACAACGTGTATAAAAAACAAATAAAGAAAATACTAAACAAGTTAAGATTACTTACTCAACAGAATTCTGGTTGTAATGTTGCCATATTTGTAAATATATTTCCGAGAAAATGTTGTTTCAATCTCCTTCTGTTCAGTTCCACAGTAGTAGAGACCCTCATCAGAATCAGTAGTGTTCATGATCAACAGGTCATAGGAGTCAGAAGACTGGTTTTCCACCAAATGCAAATGAGGGAATGGATTGAGAATGTCTACTTTGTCCTCAAGGTATGATGGATCATATTTGTAGTTTGTCCTCAGAATGAGTGAAGGCTGGTTCTCATGAGAACAATTCCTGAACCAAATTATGAATTTGCGGCTTGATCTTTTGCAGTCACAGTAAAGAGTGATGTTATCGCCAGATCTGACTCTTAGCACTAACTCTGGTCCAGACAGCTTGCCATGACTACAGAAGATAACTCCTGAAAAACAAACACAAAACACAAAAATTAAACTATTTCAATGGAATTGACACTACAAGATAGTTTAAACACTCAGAAAGTAAATATGGAAATTTAAATAATATAATAAATTTTAATAATATATTAAATAATATACCTAAGAGAGCAGTGAGAAGAAAAAGCATCGTGACGTGTTTGTTGATGACCTCTAGATACTGTAAACTATGCAAAGCTTAGTGCTGGCTATCATGAAAGGAGAGGATTTTTCCATTAAAGGAAATGTATGTTGTGATTGGTTAGTTGAGCGTAACATTTTCTTTTGTGGTCGTGTGTCTCTTTTTCTATTGATGTAAAGACTAGATAAAGTTTCTTCAAACTGTACCTGGCCAACATTTAAACTGTTCCAACTGAACCTCAGTTATTGACCGTACTGGTGTATCTGAGGTTTTTTATATAGAACAAGCATAAGTGATATTATAAAACAAATAAAACGTTAGCATTGTATTGACTGGGTATTGTTTTTGTAAAACACAATAGAGGGAAAGAGTAGTTGGACAAGTTCCATCTTACAATGATGACATAGCATATGTATGCATATATATCTCCTCCTTAACCAGTAGGCCAATTTCAGCCAAACTTTGTACAAAAATCCCTGTACATAGAGCAATTCTTAGCATGTTTTTAAATGTTTTTAAAAACATTTATAATAAATCCCAATTGTTTTTCATTTTCATATTCATCATGCCCCTGTAAATGTAATGAACAGTCACCAAAATTTATGACCACAGCAGAAGTGAAAAAAAAAAGAAAAAAAAACAAGCACTCCACCACTGTGGACTGCTGGACTTGGGCTGGGCTAATCTGAAGGCTATGTTGACCAATATTGTGCTGAATAGGGATTATTGTTATTGATTTTTTAAAAGTATGTTCTGTATGCAGTTATATTTAACTTCTTTGTAATCAACAAACTAGTCTTTAAAGACCCATTATCCTTGGAAGCAGCGGGACCTTTGGAACCTCTACTAAAGGGGAGGGCCTTCAATGACAAGTAGGGTGACACGCCAAACAGAGCCCCCAATGGTTGCATCTCATGGCAACATGAATTCAAAATTTGGGAAGAACTATGATGCATCCCATTGGCAAGATGTCATTGATGCCTGTCTGTGGAACATTGTTCAGATTATGCCCAGTCAGTTTTGTCAAAGGGTGATTTCAACATTGCATGGGGAGATAGAGAGAAAATATATCCATATATCCAGGGTGTTTCTCATTAATAGTTCTTTTTTTTTCTTTCCATGTGGGATATTAGTATATGAATACAGGAATTTTAACAAAACAGTCAAGATGTACATTGTTGGAGAGTTGAAGGCCAAGCCAAGACAATGAAGGAGGTTAATTTGAATCAAAAAGTCTTTGCAGAGTCCCAGCTCACTCAGTCCTTAACTCACAAGTATTAAATATTCGATAGCCGACAACAGGCTAGTTCGGTTTGGTTTGAACTGAGAGACATTGAAAGAGTTATGTATTTTCATGTTTCGAGGCAGGTTTAAATGGACAGACACAGGATTAATCATTGAATTGGTTTTAAATGGGCCAATGGACTTAAAACATTGGTCCAATGTTCTTCTTTGATTCAGTTCGTAAGGAATGCTTTTAATGGACAACCACACCCTCTGACCTGGCTGGTAAGTTGGAGCAGGAACCCGTGTGCCAGGTGCTAGGTGCTTATTTTGATGCTGGCTCCTGAGGAGAGCAGCCGGGGCAGACCTCAATAAGTGACGGCAGCAGCAAAGGTGATGTTGCACGGATGGATCAGCCTGCTCTAGGAGTGGTAGGAGTGGTGGTTGGTAACCAAGTGATGCTTCAAAAGGGGATAAAACCATGGCAGAAGAAGTCTGTAGCAAGGATGACGCATGAAGGGTCCAGAGGTTTGATTTGAGAGCCAACTTTATTCACACAGTGCAACTGCAGCTCTCAGCTGCAGGCCGCACAGACTCCTTGCCACCACACACACCAACAACCCTGAATCCCCGTGTCTTTAACTCGACGGGCGTGATTGCGGATGCCATGCAGGTGCGTCCGCATGGCACCATAGACCACGCCCCACCACAAAGTCATCAAGTTGTAGGCATATTTCACCCTGGATAACATGGATGGTTAGTAACTGTGCTGTTTCAAGTGCTGTGGGGAGCTTGGGGAGAGCGAGAAAATGCGCAGCCTTGGATAAACAGTCAACAAGGGTGAGAATGCTAGTGTTACCTGAGGAAGGAGGCAAACGAGTAACAAATTTCAAAATGATATGGGACCAGTGTATGGGACTCAGAAGTCCAGCTGGAGGAGAGCTCAAAGTCTTATTCTGTGCACAGGTGGGGCTAGCAGAGACAAACTCCTGGATATCTCTGGCCAGGGATGGCCACCAGAACAAGCACCACACAAATGAAATGGGGTGATTCTTACCAGGATGACACTTGACACAGAAGAGTCCCACTGGAAAGGAAGCTTAGGAGCAGTGAGGCTAAAGTCACAGATGAAACGCCAGTAGAAATTAGCAAACCCAAGGAACTGTTGGAGCTGCCTCCTGTTCTGAGCCCCAAAAAGTTGATTCTGTTAATCTGGAGGTAGTATTTTCAGTGGGTTGCATTCTGTCCATAATGCCAGCCAGCTGGTGACAGGTGAGCCCAGCTCAGCTGCAGCTGTTCCTCTGTTGTTTTGATTTCCTATAAGCTCTGGTACGGTGGCCCTGAGAGGCCAAACGGACTGCAACTTCAGAAAACAACAGCAATAAGAAAAATGCTGCAAAAGCACACAAAACACAACGGAAATAAAAACAACAACGGAAATAGGAAAAAAACACAACAGATATAGGAAAAACAGCAACGGAAATAGGAAAAAAGAATAACAAATAGGAAAAACGAAAACACAAATAGGAAAAATCACAACGGAAGTGTTTCTGGGGAGACAATAACCCGACAGACCAGTTGCAGGAACCCAAAACATGGTAGGCGTGTTTTATCATTATTCATATAATACTGATGACGGATGTTAGGCTAACACATTTACCTCTCATCTTTCCTCACAAAACCGATAGATGCTCCACTTCTTTTAAGTGTCTCCCAGAGCTCCGGGAGATGACGTCACACAGGTCCCCCCCATTTTGGCAGCAATCGGCTGACTGCCGTGGTGAAGGAGGCTAACCATGGTTGATAACTGTTGCGCTCCAGGTTGTACAAATAGACAAGGAAAAAAGAAAGGTACGCCGTTTTACTGCATTCCCAAAGATGCGGAAAGGCGAGCTAAACTGATTAGCGCTATTAAAAGAGCCAGGAGTAAGCAAAACAAGACTGAAAGATGGGACCCTCCAGCCGTCGGATTCCGCTTGTCTAGCGATCATTTCATATCGGGTAAGCTACCAAATACAAGCTTTCTAACATAAGTATTTTCATTATTTACTATACTATCATTGTGGTTTCTGATGAGTGCAAAACCACATAGTTGCATGCATCGTGGCCTTTCTGTCATGCTTTCTAAGCTAGCAAGCTCTAAAGTAGAAATACTGAAATGTTTATGTTTATTTTGTAGGCAGAAAGAGCGATAATCCATTGAGTCTGGACTTTATTCCATCTATTTTCAACTACGTTCCATCTCCAGAGAAGAGGAGAAGAAAAATGAGGCTGGATGTGTTCAACAGAAGACAGAAAGCAAAGCTACAACGGAGTGAGCAAATAAAGCTATCTGCAGAGGGCATCCCTCCAGGGTGAATATATCAAAGTCTTTCTCTAGCAAACTGTTGTAATATATGTTGGACCTACTTGTTTTTCTGTTGCATGTTTATCTTACTTGGTAAAATTATAAACCAAAACGTTTCTGCACGACTGGTTCTAAGTTTGGTACAACCTAGAAGTGGTATCATGTACTGTAGTAGTATACTGTAGGAATAGAATGATTGACAAAAATGCAGTTTATATCTTAATACCTCTCTTAATATACTTCTTTTGTGTTTTCACCAGTCAACCAAGCGATTATCCCCAAGATAACAGCAAGACAGAACAAACTCCCATCTCACAGCATTTGAAGGACTCCACCAATGAAGAACCTGGAAATGATGTCCAGCCTTTTCTCCATGAGAATGTTCTATTATGTAGCACTGAAACATGTGGTAAACGCCTCCAATCTCTTGAGCAAGAATGCCAAGCTCTGAGGACTGAAAATGTGTTTTGATGAAAGAAAAAACAAATAACACTACACTGAATGAAATGAGCTCCCATAATGATGAGAAAGGGGTTGATATTCTTACTGGTTTACCAACATATACAATTCTCATGACAGTTTTTCATCTTGTGGCTGCTTTTCTCAAACTTAAATCTTGTTTAACATGTTTTCAGCAGTACATGTTAATGTTAATGGAGCTTAGAATGAACTTGTCCTTTGACTTTTCATTTCAAAATTAACTCAACCACTGTTTCAAAGCTTTTCAAACACTGTATCAGTGTGATGCATTGTAGACTGGTGCCAAGTCTAGTGTTGTGACCTGACAGAGAATCCCTAAGACAATCTTTGCTATATGCATTTCAGAACAGCAGCTTTGAGAAGACTGTTTGCATCATGGATTGTTTAGAAATATATCTAGAGAAACCAAGTAGATTGCTAGCCAGTGCTCAGTGTTACTTCTCGTACAAGTCACATCACACAGTCAAATATTTAATTGCAATTTGACCTCGAGGTTCTATTTGTTTCATCTCCTCTGGATGGGGAGGTCGCACAAGTGATAAGTTTATTACAGAACAAAGTAATTTTTTTTATCTCATTTGCTCCCAGGTGATGTAGTTTTAAAGATTCCAGCATTTACTCATGGAAAGAAACAGTTGGATCCTGTTGATTTGGAGAACCCCAGATGTCTTGCTTCTCTCAGGATACATATAAAAGAGTAATAGTTCTCCGTCAAAAGTACACGATCTTACAAAGCACTGTCCCCATAACTTTCACAGACAGACAGAGAAAATGATGTGACCTGTCTTGACAAGATTGTGGGTGTATGTTGTGAGCTTACAAATGTATCTGAATCTTTGGTGCCCTTCCAGTGATGTAAATGAAAATGATGTGACTGATGTGCTCAACCAAAAAAATACACATTATAACTCTCACTTTTTGTTTGCTTATTGTGACTTGACTTTTGAAGGGAAAGCTTTCTTACTTGTCCTACAAATATCAGAATAAGAGAATGACAGACCTGGGCTCACTATTTTTGGATCTTCACATCCATCTCAAATGATTTCCACTAACCACGTTTCATATTCCTGATTGACAGATACAGATCAGAATCAAAATCAGAAAAAAGTTTTATTCCCTTTGTCAGTGAACAAAAATCTACAAATTAGCCACTTGCTTCAGTGGTAAGGTGCAATACAAAACACTGAATTATATAAATAACAAAAATAGCATTAATTTAGAATTTTAATTTAGGTTTGATGATCTTCCCCTCTTGTGTGCAGCATTGGGAGAGGTTGTGATACAGTTGGTCTTGCTCAGCAGCAGTCAGAGGTGGGAAAGCTGGGAGGACAGGATGATCTTTTGCAGATTTCTCTTTTTTATTTTGTTTAGAGTTGTTAAAAATGATGTCCTTGCATTGCTAATACTCCACTTTCTTTAAAGACTCCTCACTTGGAATGGCCCACTTGCACTTCTTAGATGTAACAGCTATCTCTTCTTTTTTTTCCACTGGTATGCTGCCATGTCCTGAACAACACAGCTGACACATGTGAGCAGCTCCCACCAAGGCCAGCTGTGCAGTTACAGTGTGCTCCCAAGACAACCCCGTCTTTTCTCACTACTACCCATGGCTTTAACAGCGGGTCATTAAGCCTTTGGGAATGTTGAACCTATAAATACAATTACAAATGTTAAGTACACCAAAAACACAAAATAGCTACTGACAACCAGACGCGTTTTAGCGAAGCTAATGTAACCAAACGACAACGCTAACAACGTCACACCGCCTGGGATAATATGACACTTACCTTTCCAGTGATGATGCAGAATTTTTGTTTGCTTGAAGATTCCACAGCTGAATGTTTGTTGCAAAGCCAGATTGAGTCCATTTGTAACCCTCCAGGCTTTTGTAAGTTTTTAAAGAGTCCCCCGAGTAGTAGGATGGGAATTTTATAAGGTAGTTATGTATGTCCGGATAGCATAGATCTGGGACGCTGAAATACTTTTGCTCTGTTCTCAAAATATATTTTCAATATAAAATATCAAGCAAATCAAACTGTACACTATAATGCATGTCAAACTCTCTGCAAGGGAATTTTTGTAACTCTGTAAGGGGCTTTTTGATGTTGTGGGTTTCCTGTTTGACGGCTCACGAGGAGGCTGAGGTTGACTTTACTGTCAGAGTTGTATTGTTGTAGCTTCAAGACAGAGAAAGTATTATTTATTCTTTGTATTATGTCCTTGAAACAAACTTTGCTCATTATAAACTTAGCTACAGTGTTTCATTCTGTTAAAGGTAATAGCTGATTGGTAACATGAGAAAAAACACAGAAAATTAGTTAAAAATAGGCATCATGAATTGTTGTAAACAAAAAGGCATCCTAACCACTGTTGTAGATGGATTTAAGCAATATATTTATGTATATCTTGCTGCCAAGGATGGCACAACCAGTTATTAGGTTAAGGGGAAAATGACTTTTTGAGTTAGGGCCTGATAGTATTTGAATAACTTTTTCACATTGCATTTTGACTGTAGACTGAAGAAGTCACTTGGATGAGTGACAAAACGTTTCTCACACTGAAAACGCTACATCCAGATGAACAGAATCAACTTTTGGAGATTTACTTACCTGGATGATTGAGCATGCATCAAGACATTGCATTTTGAATTCACTCGTGTTAGCTTTCTGTAGTATTCAAATGGATTTGATCATCTGAAATATGTGTTGAAATAAGTTTTAGTCTGTTTTTGTAAAGCACACATAAAAATACTTGAAAAACTAATATTATAACATTGTCCTGTTATCGTTATTATAATAAAATGTCCTTTGTTCCTATGTGGTAGGTCTGTAATGTTAAACTCACTTCAGGGCCACATAACCTGCAATTTCCAAACCTACTTTGCATTTCCCTGATGAATCATGAGACATATAAATTCTTAAAAAACAACTTAATAAACAACTTGATTTTTACATTTTTTAACATTACTGTTGGCTGCAAGCAATTTTAAAACAATTTTATTGTTCTATAACCATAAATATAGGATCCTAAAACAGAGGAGCTATTTTTACTTGCTGACTTTACATCAAATTTACATGCAGACTAAGTATACATTTGTTTTTATAATAATATGAATCAATATGTGCTCTCAGACCATCAAAGAGCAGTGAGGTTGACGCTGAAAGAATAACAACTAAGCCTGTCTTTTAAACATTAATTTAACAAAATATTAATTATAGTGCTTCAGAATTTCTTGTGTCTTAATGATAGAGTTGTCATTAATAAATGTTATGTTTTGCTAGCTATCAATCCTGCCTTTAAATTAGCTAAACTTCATCAATATAGCAACTCTTTTCCAGTCTGCAGCAGCAGTGCTAATTTAAATTGGTGTTATGTGCTTAATCGCTTCATATTTTTCTCATAGTATAGTTTTATCTTTCTTTGTAAAATCAGCCACTTTGTTGCCAGTACACTTATCAACACCACCTATTTCGTGTGAATGTGTATGGGAAGCCCTGGGTTAAGTTAACTAGTTATTAAACTGCTTCATGTGACCAGTTATCCTGACTGTCAATATCAGGGTAAGTGAATCCAGAAAACAGAAAAATAACTTAGCTGTGCTGAACTTCCTTTCTAGTACATGGTTCTGGAGCAGCATGTTTGAGATTAGACTAAGAGCAAGATCTTATAACTTTGGATGTCCTATCAGCTTAACTATCCATCTCCCTATCCTTGTTAGTCTGGAGGATGTTGTGTTCATATTTTCCAAAAATGATTGCAAAATTTGATTCATTGACTATAGAAGAATTTTGCATCAGTTAATATTAAATGAGCTTTGATATAGAGAAGATGGTGGCATTTCTGCATCATGTTCCCATTTGGCTTTTTCTTGTAATGATAAAGTTTTAATCTGCATTTGTAGATGGCACTGCGAACTGTGCTAATTGACAATAATTTCTGGAAGTGTTCCTGAGCCCTTACGATGATTTCCATAATAGAATTATGCCTGTTCTTAATGTAATGCTGCCTAAAGATCATTGGCAATCAATATTTATTTTAAGCATTTTCATGTGTGTATAGAGCTTTCCACATATTCTTAGACTCTCTGGGTGATATTATGAACTTATGCACAATTTAACATTGAGGAAACTGTTCCACAATTTGTAGATGCAGATTTTTTTAGATTGGTGAACCTCCACCAATCATTACTTCTGAGAAGCTCTGCCTTTCAAAGTTAGTTGACAATCAAATGTTATTGCTTTGCACAACATTTGACTGAAAGTGCTTGAAAATCTATTTCATCTAGAGTACAGATCTTGCTATCATACTATGACCATTTAAGACATAATGTTTGTAGCTGAACCATGTTTGCCAAGGGCCATCCTGTCCCCAACCACATCATAACCACAAGGTAGGCCAACAAAGCCACTTGGACAAATCTGAAAGCAACACTATCAAGCAGATAGGTGCGGATGAGGACAGATGTGATGCTTAATGCAGTGCAAGATGGTGGTCCAGCACATCTCCCTCTATACGCACAGCACCAAATGGTAGAGTTGGATATGAAATGTTAAATTAACATAGATATCTATTAGTCTTCAAAATGACACAAAAATGTCCAAAAACTGTAGGTTTTCTGAGTAGTATATATGAATCTGTAAAAGAACCATTTAGAAATTAATACAACTGGTATGATAGTATGTTAAATTTCTTTTGGCCTGGGCCTTTTGTTTTATACTCTTTTTTGTGTGAGTCAAATCATTCACGGTAGGCTGTCGATCAGTAAGGGAAATGCAAAATATTCACAATTAAAATAGGTTACATTTTAATGAACTTTATTAGGTTTAAAAAATATTGTAGCCTACAGTGTATCTGAAAATTCACTGTTTTAAAGCACAGCACACAGATGTATTACAATGATCACATAAATACTAAGGGTTTGTTATAGGAGAATTAAGAAGTTAAAATGATATTTCCAAGTTAATGACTATAACACCAAGTCACAATTTTAAAAACTTTGCTAACACAGTAAATGTTTATTATTTTTAAATATCTAAGCATTAGAATTCTTGTGGAGGTAATCACTTCCTTACATTGATTTTGGGGGAAAAAAAAGACCATAATCTTACATAATCTTTCCTTATCAGATCTGGTAGGACAGACTACTTATCAACAATACTTAGTAAGCATACTGAGGAAAAAAAAAGAGTTCATTACATGTGAAAACTATTCATGGTTGTGTAGGCACTGAAATCTGAACTCTGGGCGATCCTCTTCTTTGGTCTCTGAGATGCTGGCTGGATTTCCAGTGCTGCATAACACACATCTTCATTCTAAAATTTCATAATTATTTAGAATTATCATCAAGCACTGACATATGATAAATGCATTTTAGAGCTAAATAGCTTTGTGTCATTACTATAAAAAAAATCAAGCTGTAGCAAAGACAATAAATATGATATATGACCTGATTTCTTCTCATCTGGTCTCTGCTCTCATATCTTTTCTCATCAGCCGGAGGTTTCTTAGCTACGAACATTTAAAAAAATGTAAAATGTACAAAGCCTCTTTTCTTTTACTAGACAAAACTCTGTGATGGTCAAATGATCATGGAATTAAAGTGATGAAAAATCTTGCTGTACAAATGAAACAGAGCGGTTACCTGTCTTGTGATGGTAATATATCAAAAGAGAACATAGCAGAGATGAGAGGGCCACAAAAGCTGGACACAGACAGAAGAGCAGCATCCAGCATATACCACAGTCTTTTTGCGTGGTTTGAGGCTCACGGGGGTCTGAGTTTAAAAAAAAAGCTTTGAAATTAGTCTTTTTTCCTCCCTAAATTATTCAGGTAAAAGATCTGGGGATAATTTTAAGTATGATGTTGTTAGTTGCATTACAAAGACCAACCTGTACCAGAATGACAAACATTGTGAAACATATAGCAATGAACTTTCTGCTCAGATTCAGCCAAAGGTAGTACAGAAGGAAAATGAACCATAACATATGATAATAGGCATCCAGTAGTTTTTGAAAATTAAGAAAAAGAATATCCTGCAGTGTCTGTTTCAGTCACCTGAATACCTATTTTGCTTACAATGAAGCAAGCAAAATAGATGAAGCTGTAGTAAAAGCCTGGCAAATTATTCTGAAGGAAGAATATATCTTAAAAAATTATTAAACATAAACATTTGTTTTATTTCTATGTTTACTTATTTCTGTATTTGTATTTTTACCATTATATTCATGTCAAATTGTTGTAATAAGCAGACAGATCATTTATTGATGACTCACACTGGAATACTTACGAAGTAGGATCTTTGTGGTGAGGTTTCCATATCTATAAAGGCATTCAAGATTAATAGTTTCTTTTTCCTTCACCTTAGACTCTTCAGTTCCACAGAAGTAGAAGCCCTCATCCGAATCAGTGATGTTTGTGATCAGCAGGTCATAGGATTGAGAGGAATGATTTTTCACAAGATGGAAATTAGGGAATGGATTTAGAAGGTTTTGGTAATCAATACCTGGTTTATATTGTCTTTGCTCAAACTTTGTTTTTAGAACAAGAGAAGGTTGTTTCTCATGAGAGCAATTCCTGTACCACACTATGAATTCTCCAGTTGAAGTTTTACAGTCACAGTAGAGAGTTATGTTTTCTCCTGGTCTGACCATCATCTCCAACACTGTTCCACTGGTCAAATTATGACTAGAAGTTAAAGCTCCTACGGGACCTATACACAAAAACATTAGAAGAGGTTAAAACATGCACATATACAAAATCACAATAAAACAGACATATTTTACAACATTAGTTCAATGTCAAATAGGACGAAATATCAATAAATCTTGAAAATTATCACATTAATTACCAAAAAGAACAATGAGAAAAACATGCATCATATCCATGTGTGATAATGAACAGGAGTTAAAAGGCAGCTCAACAAGGCTTACTGACAAATGCAACGACCCAAGCAGATTTTTCCATTAAAGGAAGTGGAAGTTATGATTGGTCGACTGAATGGAACATTTTCTTTGTGGTTGTTTTCTATTGGTGCAATAACAAGTGATGTTTTTGGAATGAATGTAAAAGATAATTTTGACAGATAGTACAGAAAGTACACTTCAAATATAATTTTCCGAGCCTTGCATAAAAGAATTTTTCTGCTTTGCTCAAAACCATTACAGACATGCATGTTAGGGTATATAAAAGACCTTTGAGTTAAGCACAAGTATTATATAATTTTGTTTGAATTGCTTAAAGTATGTAGAAAACCATACAGATGTAATCCACCATAAAAGACAAAAACAAATAGAAACTCCTCTAACAAGGAGCATTTGCATCTGTGCTGATTTTGGTTGTTCTGTTCATGGCAGGAGATGATGATTGCCTCTCCATGATCTCAACGTTCTGTATAAAGCCTTCTCTTTGCTAACATTTTGTCGTTTTGTTTTTTCTACACTCTAATGCCTCTGCATCAAACACATTGATCAGGCTGATTAGACAGTTAAGGCCTTAGTCACACCGGCCATGAAATCTGTCAGGTGAAATGTGTATTCCTCCATCTGGTTGATGAGTGGGTGCTGGCTGTTGCTAGGTGAAATCAGTCACAAAGAGGTGTTTCTCCAGAGACTTCTTCGTGATTGCTTTACTTACACACAAATTGCCGCAAACCTTTGTACTTTGCATGGAAGATGCAGACTTGCAAAGATTTACCAACTATTCATTAAGTAGTGGTAACTGTGAAAAGGAAAATGAAAGGAAATGGAGAACATTTAGCTTTCCAGTTTGTGGTCCACTCTTATCAGTTTCACCACCACTTGGGGATTTCTTTTCCCATAAAGATGGCATCTT
Organism: Pelmatolapia mariae; assembly: GCF_036321145.2. Lineage (NCBI taxonomy): Eukaryota > Metazoa > Chordata > Actinopteri > Cichliformes > Cichlidae > Pelmatolapia > Pelmatolapia mariae. The sequence goes on along the minus strand of NC_086232.1, from coordinate 25,598,905 downwards.
TCACAGCAACCTACTAGCAACCAAAGTAAGGAGGTTTTTTGGGAGCATTTCAAGTCGCTATACATCAATACAACTGTTATAGCCCAAATTTTAATAATATGTATGCATTAAGTCTATAGTAACTACATAAATTGCAAAAAAATTGAAAATCGTTTTTGTTTTTTTTGTTTTTTTACATATATTTCTACTTAGAGACATTTCAGAGGTCAATTTATTTTGAGTGTCTTCATAATTTTTTTTTTGAGATACACCAATTTTTATATACTGCAGAAAAAACAAAAATAAATCCTATAATGCAAATTTGCAAAGAAAACAGCATGTGCATCAAAATAAACTATTTAAAGTAGTGCAATTTGAGTTCTAAGCATCCCAGAAACTATTCAGAAAACCATGAAGTCAAACGTGACTTTTAAAAACACCAGTATAGGCTTATAAGGCTTATAAGTAAAAAACTACATTTTGAGCGAAAATGACGTCACTTCCGGTTTCGGGCAGGTAATGGCGGACATGCGATAGTTCGCGCTGACATCCATTTCAATGTAGGAAGTGTTATGAACAGCTGATCGGATCGGCAAAGTGTGTTTCTGGAATATTATGTTTTTGTTGCTGCAAGTGCTTTTTATGCAATTTTTGCAAAGCTATATGTGGAAGGAAACCGTGACCTAGGACAAGCTGATGGTATAAGATGTAAGTACAACTCTTCCGGTTTCATATGCAAAAAAATTATTGCGCTAGCTTAAGTGGTTCCGGTTCTACAGGGATTTAAAAATAGTTACGCAAAACGGAGCGTGCCTGCTCCGACCAGCTTTAAAGGGTTAAATTACACTCTAATTTGCTTGTTAAATTGTGAATGGCCTCTGTGTGCTGTATAATAATAACAATAAACTGTCTGCATGGGAATTTTTTTTAGTTCTTTAAGGGGCTTTTTGTTTTTGTGGGTTTCCTGTTAGTCGGCAAGGTGGTTAAGGTTTGCTGTACGTCAGTTGTATTGTTGTGGCTTGTTCTGAACTGGGAAGTTGGGTTTTCCTTAAATAAACAAGCGAAACTACGAAAGTGTTATTTATGCTTTTTGATGTGTCCTTCAAGCGAACAGCTTTATCAGTTGTGTTCACTTTAGAAAAATCAAGATTTAAAAGCATATTTTTTTTAAATGGGTTAAGTTGTGTTTTCTTTACAGAAATGAAAACTCACATGATTGACTTGTTTTGCAAATATAAATTCCTTTATATCCTGCAATTAATACAATGTACATATTCCAAACTATTACTGGATAAAGGGTTAGTGTCTAGTTGCTGTATTTTTCCATAGAGCTGGAGTTTCCACTCCTGGGTGGAGCCACGTCATGCCATTCATGGTATGCACCTGTTTGCAATTTGGACTACCTGCATATAAGACCAGCACTGTCAATGAGTCCTTGCCCGATCTTCTGCTAACCTGCGTTAGCCTGTGGGGCCTCCAAGTTCCTCTATGCACCATAGTTTTCACTGTATGCTTAACTGGTGGTCTTCTGGTCCACCATTTCATTCTCAGCAATACTGACGCTGGTATGCGAGGAAATCAGTCACTGCTAAGTGCTGTTGGATTTCCACTCACCTACCTGCCTGCCTCCCTGCCACCGCACAAAGGATTCACAGAAAACACTCCCTTTAGATCCTTGACTTCAGGACTCTTACCAGGACCACTTTAACTGCTTTCCTCTCACGCCAGCCTCCACCTGCAAAACTGTAAGACACTTTAAGTTTATTAACTCATCTTACCTGACCAATAACTGCCATTACTTACAGTTTTTTCTCTGTGTTTCCAGTGCCACTGACCTCCGCTGCCTGAGCCACAATCCTCCCCCTTTGAGTTGTCTTCTTAGTTCATGTGTTCACTTTGTAGCGCATGTTCCATGGTTCATAATTCTTATTTCAAGTTCATAGTTCATGTTTTTATTTTGTAACTTTTGTTTCATTTCATTCTTCATAGTTCAGACATAGTACAAAATAAAAGTTTGTTATCACATTTGAACCTTTTGCCTCTGTGTTGTGTCTGTGTTTGAGTCCATTCTCCTGGTTTTTGGCCGCCCGGCTGTTACAGGTTAGTAGTCAAGATTTTCACCCCACGTCAAAAAACAAAATAATAAAATTAAAATTAACATTGTTCCATAGCAGTGCATGGTTGTTGCTTATTAGTAAATGCAGAAACTGATATATCAGTGAATTACAATAGCAGTAATTTCAATTGTATTAGATTACCTTAATGCTAGCTTGCTAAAATTAGTTCTCCATTATCTTTTATCAGAGCATCAGGTGTCTTCTAGTGATGGGATTTCCGGCTCTTTTTAGAGAACTGGCTCTTTCGGCTCGGCTCACTAAAAAGAGCCGGCTCTTTCGGCTCCGAACCGGCTCTTCAGGTTGTTTTGTTGCTTTAATTAATTTATTATTAACAATAATATAAACTTATGCACAAAAGGAATTACTCATGTAAAAAAGTGGTTTTATTTATATATGTGTATATATAAATATATGCGGTGGCCCCTAGAGACAAAACACGTACAAACTCCAAAAAGCACGTACAAACCCCAAAACACATTTCTAGCATGAACTGAACTTCCAAAACAGAGCTACCTAGATCACTTAAATTACACAATTGAAAGCATATGTGTATGGTTTGTGTATTTATACACAAGCACTCATATATATTCAAATAATTTAAAAAATTTACCTGTTACTACCACACACCAAATCCGGTCGTTGGTACTTGCCTGCTTGTGTAGCCACTAGGTAACAAAAGCTCAACACTGTGCCTAGCATCCTGGAGCACTTCTGTTGTCTTTTGTACGTGTTTTGGAGTTTTTACGTGCTTCTGAGTTTTTACGTGTTTTGGAGTTTGTATGTGTTTTGAAGTTTGTACGTGCTTTGTCTGTAGGGGCCACCGTAAATATACTTTTATTTATTCACTCCACATAAAATGTAATAAATAAATCATATAATACAAAAATCAACTATTCACATTTCAACTTTTAACTATTTAAATTTTCAGCTTTTTCTTTTTACAAATTTAAAGTGAAACAACACAAACCACTGCAAACCACAACACAATTAAATATAAATTAAAATATGAAAACAAAAAGAACATGCATATTCTCTGTCATATGGATCTGCATGAATAAACATTCTGAATCCTTTATCATCTGCAACTGAAAATAGTTGTGGTTGATTACTATACCTTTCTAATGTGACGTTGTTGTCCCTGGCTCTTTCTCTGTCTCTCCCTCCTGCTCTGTTCCTGTGCTACTGAGTGTAACTACTGCCCCTCCCCCCTCATCGCAGCGTAAAGCACAAGGCTCGCATGCGGAGTGAAGCGGAAAAAAAGGGCGAGAGAGAGGGTGAGAGAAAGAAAAAAAAAACCCCATGGCTTGCAATAAGGAGCCGGCTCGCGTCGTTCACGTCAAAGATCCGGCTCTAATAGCCATTTCGTTCGCGACCGACACATCACTAGTGTCTTCCACCAGCGCCATTGTTCCTTAGATCCAGTATGTGTTTCTAGCTTTAAGTTTTAGTAGTGTAGTTTTCAGTTTGAGATATCTTTATGTTTTGGTTGTGGACAAACAGCCAAGATCAGCCTACAATACATGGCTCTCCTTCTGTTCGCCTTTTGCGTCTTCCACGGAAGACAACAGTGCTGGATAATCACAGAATTATTTCCAGTATGATCAGAAACCCCTTCACAACAGCGTATCGATATCTCTCTACAATGCATAACTGTGTGCAGTAAAGGATAAAACAAATAGCCTTAAAGATAAAAATAAATCCAACAAAGGCATGGAACAGCTCATGATACAAATCACACCACATAATCTGTAAAACACAGCGAAGGCAGTGTGATGGCTTGGATGGCTGCTAATGGCACTGGGTCACTACTGTTTATTGATGATGTGACACAGGATAGGAGCAGCCAAATGAATTCTGAGGTGTTCAGAGACATTGTCTGCTAAAATCAAGCTAAATGCAGTGAAATTGATTGGGTGGCGTTTCATAATACAGATGGACAAGCCCAAAACATTAAAGAGCATTAAAAAGGAGAAAACCCATCATTGGGTGATGTCCATGAGTTCAAGACTTCAGGCTTTCATTGCAAGCAAAGGATTTTCAATCAATATTAGAAATGAATGTTTTATTTTCAGTTATTCAATTTCTCCAATTACTTTTGAGCCCCTGAAATGAAGGGATTGTGTTTAAAAAATGTCCTCTCCGATAAGGTAGCAATCCTCTCAGTGAATCGCTACCTTATCGTGGTGGAGGGGTTTGTGTGTCCCAGGGATCCCAGGGGCTATGTTGTCTGGGGGCTTTTGCCCCCTGGTAGCGTCTCTCATGGCAAATTGGTCCTGGGTGAGGGACCAGACAAAGAGCAATTAAGGACACCCTTATGAGAAAAACATCGAGGGAACAGTTTACCCTGCCTGGGATAGGTTTACCGGGGCCCCGCCCTGGAGCCAGGCCCGGGGAGGGTGCCCGAGGGCGAGCGTCTGGTGGCCGGGCCTTAGTCCATGGGGCCCGGCCGGGCATAGCCCGAAAAGGGGACATGGGCCCATCCTCCCGCAGGCCCACCACCTGCAGGAGGCGCCGTAGGGGTCAGGTGCATTGTGTGCCGGGCGGCGGCCAGGAGCGGAGGCCCTGGAGGACTGATCCCCGGCTACAGACTGGCAATTGGGACATGGAATGTCACCTCTCTGGTGGGGAAGGAGCCTGAGTTAGTGCGTGAGGTTGAGAGGTACCGGCTAGATATAGTCGGGCTCACCTCTACGCATGGCTTGGGCTCTGGAACCAGTCTCCTGGAGAGGGGCTGGACTCTGTCTCAGTCTGGAGTTGCCCCTGGTGAGAGGCGGCGGGCTGGGGTGGGTATTCTAATATCCCCTTGGCTTGCTGCCAGTACATTGGGGTTCTTCTCGGTGGATGAGAGGGTTTGTTCCCTTCGACCCGGCGTTCCCGTGGGTCGGGGAACGGGTCCTGACTGTCATCTGCGCTTATGCGCCGAGTGGCAGTTCAGAGTACCCAGCCTTCTTAGAGTCCCTGGGTGGGGTGCTGGAAGGTGCTCCACCTGGAGACTCTGTTGTCCTACTGGGAGACTTCAATGCTCACGTGGGTAACGACAGCGAGACCTGGAGGGGCGTGACAGTTGAGCTGTCAACTGATCACCACCTGGTGGTGAGTTGGATCAGGTGGCGGGGGAGGATGCTGGACAGACCCGATGCACCTAAACGCGTAGTGAGGGTGTGCTGGGAATCCCTAGCAGAGGCCCCAGTCCGCGAGATCTTCAACGCACACCTCCGGCAGTGCTTCAAATGCATTCTGAGGGAAACTGGGGACACTGAGTCCGAACGGACCATGTTCAGCATCTCCATTGCCGAAGCTGCTGCATTGAGCTGCGGCCGCAAGGTGGTTGATGCCTGTCGTGATATCCAGCCACCAGGCTGAAGAAGGAGTCCTATCGGGCTTGGTTAGCCTGTGGGACTTCGGAGGCAGCTGACAGGTACTGACAGGCCAAGCGGAATGCGGCTCGGGCAGTGGCTGAAGCAAAAACTCGGGTGTGGGAGGAATTCCGAGAGGCCATGGAAAAAGACTTTCGGACTGCCTCAAAGAGATTCTGGCAAACCGTCAGGCGTCTCAGGAGGGGAAAGTGGTGCTCTTCCTGCACTGTGTATAGTGCTGGTGGAGCGCTGCTGACTTCGACTGAGAAAATTGTCGGGCGGTGGAAGGAATACTTTGAGGACCTCCTTAATCCCACTGACACGTCTTCCAAGGAGGAAGCAGAGTCTGGGGATGAGGGGGATGACCCGCCAATTTCCGGGGGCGAGATCACTGAGGCAGTTAAACAACTCCTTGGTGGCAGAGCCTCTGGTGTGGATGAGGTCCGCCCCGAGTTCCTGAAGGCTCTGGACGTTGTAGGGCTGTCCTGGTTGACATGCCTCTACAATGTTGCGTGGAGATCAGGGGCAGTACCCCTGGACTGGCAGACCAGAGTGGTGGTCCCCATCTTTAAGAAGGGGGACCGGAGGGTGTGTTCCAACTACAGGGGGATCACACTCCTCAGCCTCCCTGGGAAAGTCTATGCCAGGGTGCTGGAAAGGAGAGTTCGTCCGCTAGTCGAACCTCAGATAGAGGAGGAACAATGCGGTTTTCGTCCTGGTCGGGGAACACTGGACCAGCTCTTTATCCTCTCAAGGATACTTGAGGGCGCATGGGAGTTTGCCCAACCAGTCTACATGTGTTTTGTGGACTTGGAGAAGGCATTCGACCGTGTCCCTCGGGGTGTCCTGTGGGAGGTGCTGCGGGAGTATGGGGTGTCTGGCCCATTGCTACAGGCCATTCGATCCCTATACAACCGTTGCAAGAGCTTGGTTCGCATTGCCGGCAATAAGTCGGACTCATTCCCGGTGGATGATGGGCTCCGTCAGGGCTGCCCTTCGTCACCGATTCTGTTCATAATTTTTATGGACAGGAATTCTAGGCGCAGCCAAGTGGCAGAGGGCTTTCACTTCGGTGGCCTCAGAATCTCATCTCTGCTTTTCGCAGATGATGTGATTCTGTTGGTTTCATCGGGTGATGGCCTCCAGCTCGGACTGGAACGGTTTGCAGCTGAGTGTTAAGCAGCGGGAATGAGGATCAGCACCTCCAAATCTGAGGCCATGGTTTTCAGCCAGAAAAGGGTGGAGTGCCCACTCCGGGTCGGGGATGAGTTCCTGCCCCAAGTGGAGGAGTTCAAGTATCTCGGGGTCTTGTTCGTGAGTGATGGGAGAAGGGATTGGTGCTGCGGCCGCAGTGATGCGGACGCTGCACCGGTCCGTCGTGGTGAAGAGGGAGCTGAGTGTAAAAGCGAAGCTCTCAATTTACCAGTCGATCTACGTCCCTACCCTCACCTATGGCCACGAGCTGCGGGTAGTGACCGAAAGAACGAGATCGCGGATACAAGCGGCGGAAATGAGCTTCTTCCGAAGGGTAGCTGGCCTCTCCCTTAGAGATAGGGTGAGAAGTTCAGCCATCCGGGAGGGGCTCAGAGTAGAGCCGCTGCTCCTCCACATCGAAAGGAGCCAGCTGAGGTGGTTCGGGCATTTGACAAGGATGCCTCCTGGGCGCCTCCTGGGTGAGGTGTTCCAGGCATGTCCCACCGGGAGGAGGCCCCGGGGCAGACCCAGGACACGCTGGAGAGATTATATCTCTCGGCTGGCCTGGGAACGCCTTGGTGTTCCCGCGGATAAGCTGGAGGAGTTGGCTGGGGAGAGGGAGGTCTGGGCTTCTCTGCTTAGGCTGCTGCCCCCGCGACCCGGCCCCGGATAAAGCGGGAGATGGATGGATGGATGGAAATGTGTAAAAGGAGAGACATAGGAGAGGTGGAGAATAAACCTAACCTGGGTGTCTGTTGTCTTGTGTAGTCTGGAGATGATTGAATGTTGGGGTGGGTACAGTTTCCTCTGCGGTGGGGTAGGGTGGGCTTCCCCAGGTCCTGTGGGGCTTGGCGGTGCTGCTGCCGTAGGCCCCGGTCTGGATGGGCCTGGGCTCCCTTGCCTTGGTGGGTACCAGAGGATGGGGGTGCCTACTGGGGTCAGCGGGGGAGCTGGCCCTAAGGAGGAGTATCTTGCCCCTCCCTTCTTTTCCTCCCCATCCCCGGCTGCCTCCCTCTTCCCGCTCCACCACACCCACCCACACAGGTAGGGCCTTGGGGTGCGGGTGTGTCACCAGGGTGCAGGGGAGGCATTCCCCCCCCTCTGTCCCCTTCTCGCCACCTGTGCCTCAATTTTATTCCACAACTTAGACATCCACATTATTCACACTCTCATAACACACACATATATGTAGGGCCTTGAGGGTGACCACGTTAACGGCGTCCAGTGGACGGTCTGTGTATTCAACCCTACCTCTGGCGCCGGTGCCCACCTCTCAATTTTAAATCCATGTAGACATTGAGGGTTCTCGGGAGGGGCCGTGCTAACACCTGCTGCTCTCTGGCAGCAGCACCATGCCCTCCCTTGTTTTAAATGCACTTTAGAACAACACGCAGCAACACTACACATGAGCGGGAGGAGGGAGGTATGGGGTCTTCACACACCCCCGTTCTCTACTAGCCATCGGGGCGGGGGACTGGGAGGAGGTGTTGGCTGTCTGATTGGCCTCCCTGCTGCTGCGGAGCCTGGGGCGGTCTACTTGCCTCCACCCCGGGGGAAAGGGTCACATCTCTTGGGTCTGGGTGCCATTTCCCCCTCTGGGGGTGAGGGTACCTGGACCCGGGGTATAGAGTATGTTTGGGGAGTATGATTGTGTGTACATGTCCATGTATGTCTATCCCTACGTTGGGTGAGTGCTGAGTGTTTGTATATGTGTGCATGAGGGTGGGAAAGCATGTTTGTGTCTGTGTGTGCCTGTTTGTCTGTGTCTATATGTCAGGTCGGGTCTTAGACTCCACCTCCCTGGGAACTCCCAGGCCCTCCAAAGTGTGGAGGCCTATCTCCCCTCACCACACTCCCTGCCGGTAACTGATGCCCTCAGGGGTTGGTGCATTGGTGGTTCTTGGTGTCCGGGGCTGGGCGCTCAGGTATGCACCAGCTCACTCCCAGTGGCTACTTGGCGGGGCCTGGTGCCTGTCGCTCGGTCAGACCTCTTCCGGGGCAAAGGGGGCCCTCAGGCCTCCGGCCTCGGGGCCTGCGACTCGGTTCACTCTGGCACAGCTGGCTGCCGGCAGAGCCGGCGGGCATGCCGGTGCAGCCCCCTCTGGCTTCTGCTCCGTGGCTACTGGGTGACCCCTCGTCTGGGGATCTCCTCAGCCCTTCCCAGGAGGGTGGCACGGATGCCCCTCCGGTGGTACTCCTTGGGCTCTCGCACTCTGGGGCCTCTGGATGTCTGGAGCCTGGATCTCCTCCATGCCTGCTTCATGCCCTGGGGGACGGGGCTATGGCCCTCCACACCCTCTAGCAGACCGTTACATGGAGAAACCTTTTTGTATACAAGCGCGCTGATCCACATAGGTTTGCACACGGGTGTTCACTGTTCGTAGACATAAACTACACCTTTCTTAGCTGCTACTTCAAAGCACATTGTGCGCTGTCTGTCCTGCGTGCTGCACAACAACATTCAATATTTAGTATTTACTGCTGTTCACACTTAGCTAGATTAACGTGATGGTGTTGTGTTTAGTATGTTGCTTTGTTTTTCTTGCTTGTTTTCTCTTCTTTTTCTCTCAACAGGTGATCCAGGAGATTTTTTTTTCTTTGTCTTTGTAAGTGCCCTTTCTCACTGTCCCTTTTCCCTTCTGTTTTTCTTTTCCTTCCTTTCTTTCTTTCTCCCTTTCCTATCCCTCAGTCATGTCTGTCCCATCTGTAACAACTGAAAATAAAATAAATAATAACAACAAAGCTTGATCAAATGGACCAATACGGCAATGCCATGATGATCCATTTAGCAAAATAAATCCATTTGGTATCCTTGTTGGTCTTCAGACAACAATTCTGACGGCTAAAGAACCAAATGGGACAGACAAAAAAAAAAAAAAAGGAAATGTGTAATTTCCTCACATTTTTGTGCATCGTTTTGTTGAACCCACTGAATTAAAGCTGAAACTTTAATTGAGCTTCTGCACTTAGTAAAATTTATGGCAGACACATTTACTTGTGACAGTAGGGATCTATCATATCCTCCACCCCACATTAACTTGGTTAACTGTTAAGACACTTACTACACGATGCAAGTTTGTTACAGTCAGGATACAAAAAGAAAAAAATCCAAATATTTTAACTGACATTTTATTTGATTATTAGCGAATTGATTATTACATTATTTTCAGACATGACAGCTGCTAAATTTAAATCTAGAAAATGGAAACATTTCCAAAACTCAGATGAAAACTGTTATTCAGAGTTTACAAAATACTTTGCAAATCAATGATACAAATCAACAATTAAAGAGAAAAGCTATATATTTTACAAAGGACATTGTATATAGACCCGTAGTATGATCATAAACCCCCCCACAATCTTTTGGAAAACTGTGACAAGAAAACAACTGCTGCTTCAAATAATAAACACTGTAATTCCTATAATAATCAAATACAGAAAAATCACAGAAAGTTTTATAATATAGACACTATTGTTTACCAAAGTTTAACCTGACTTTAAAATGCTAAAAACCATTTGAGATAATTAAAAAGAAAGAAAGAAATCTATTTACATGAGAACAGCTTAACTACCACAAAAATTTTAATATCATGGAAAAGTAATAACTAACATTGACTTTATTTTTAAGTGAATATATGAATAAAGACTGTTTTCAAAATCTATTTACTAATTACTATATATGTCCTTACTAAAAAAAATCAATACATTACTTTATAGAAAATGTAATGTGGAATGCATTACTTTTTTTAGTAATCACTCAAACAAAAAAATGTACGCACATCTGCTTCCAAAAACATCTCATAATGAAGCTTATATATAAGTTCAATAGGGAAGCTCTGTAGTCACACTTTTGTCTGCTTCACAGGTGTTTGGTAGATAATCTAAGCTTTACATCATTTCCACTTTCCCACTGTTATGGCCCTGGCCATATTCTGTTTTGGTGGCTGTGTTTTGTTGTCTGTGTCTTTAAATCTTTCCAGGCCCTGATTGGATGAGCTGACGGCTGCTGATTGGTCCGCGGATCATGTGGCCACATTCAAAATCCATCACCAGCAGTTGTCCCGGGGCAGCCACTGACAGCAGCAGCAGACCTGACCCTGGCCTCCAAACTCTGTGATATTTGTGATTCTCGTGAACTATTGAGCTTGTATATAGTGTGTAAATCAGCCTTCTCTTGTAAATAGCACCTTGTAAATAGTCACTGAAGCCGAAGGGGTGAGCTGCCTTGTTGTTTTCTGTATTGTTTCCTCCTGTTTATTCAGTTAGGGAGTTAGGCGTAGCATTTGTCTTTTGTTTGTTCTTTTCATCACGTAGGGTTTAGGTAGCACCTCCTTGACTCATTAAGCTGGTTTTGTTTGTTATTTTGGCCTTTGTTCACCCCGGAGTCACGCTTCAGTTTAGACAATAAACCACTGTTCACTAAAATTTTGGTTTTCCCTCTGTGTATGGTTTTGGGGACCAGGGCGGGGCCAATCTTGTCAAATCTTATGTTGCGTTCCGGTACCCCTAGACTGGGGCGTAACATAAAGTGGGGGCTCGTCCGCTCTTTTTCCGCTCTTTTTGCTCTTTGTGTTTTGTGCGTTGTCTGCTGTTTTTGGTTGGCGATTTTCTTGTGGTGTTGGGGGTAGTGTAGTCACAATGACTTTTGACGTGGATGATTTTGCACTGCAACCCAATGTTAGTGTGCCTTTAAATGCTAAGAAGGCAGAAATTAAGCAGTGCCTGACAGCACAGCTGGTGGACAAGGGGGTATTTGCGAAGTCAAAACCTCGGCCGGTTGAGGCAACTGGAAGCCTGGTGGTGGATGTGGGAGCAGAAGCTGCTGCAACCATCCCACATGCTGCCAGTGGACGGATGACGCCAGGGGCGGAGGCTCCTGCTGCCATTCAGATCCCAAACGTTAGCCCAGCCGGACAATCACCAGGATTGGTTACGGAGGATCTTAGGCTTGCCCTTCGCCTGAAAGAGGTGGAGCTTCAGGCTAAAGCCAAAGAAGTTGAGCTTATGCATCTCCGCATAAGGGCGATGGAGCTGGATCCTTCCCGACAACGCAATGTTACCTCTACCCCAGTGAGCCAAATTGTGAGTAGGCCTTCTGATCCTTTCTCCTCTGACCAATTCAATGCAAGCAAACAAATTGCTTTAGTGCCACCTTTTAGAGAAAGTGAGGTTGACTCTTACTTTAATGCCTTTGAACGCATCGCAACCACTTTAAAATGGCCCAAGGATGTGTGGAGTTTGTTGCTGCAGTGTAAACTGGTGGGGAAAGCACAGGAAGTGTGTGCGAGCTTATCCATTGATGACAGTCTGGATTATGAAATTGTGAAATCCACTATTTTAAGGGCTTATGAGCTAGTCCCTGAGGCGTATCGCCAAAAGTTTCGGTCATGTGAAAAATCTGCCAACCAAACACATGTAGAGTTTGCCAGGGAGAAGACTCTCTTGTTTGATAAGTGGTTAGCTGCAAGTAAAGTGAAGGACTTTGCTCAGCTAAGAGAATTGGTCCTGCTGGAAGAATTCAAAACGTGTCTTCCAGAGAATGTTGTTGTGTATCTCAATGAGCAAAAGGTGGATTCGTTGTCTAAAGCTGCTGTTCTCGCGGATGAGTTTGTGTTAACCCATCGCGCTACGTTTTCAGCTGTGCGCCGTGAATGTGCTCCGTTGTTTAAACCTGCGAGGAGTTTGAGGGTTTCTCCTAAGCGTCAAACGCGCCCTGATCAGGTCCCCCTGACTGTCCGAGAATGCTTTTATTGCCATGATACTGGCCATCTCATTGCCAATTGTCCGTCTCTTCGTCGCAAAGAGCAAACTCACACATGGAAAAAGCCAAAAAGTGTTGGTTTCGTTCGGTCAGTCTCTACTCCTAACCCTGTCAGTGATGAACCAGGAAATGACAGTCTTGACAGCAGTTACCGACCTTTCATTTCACAAGGGTTCGCCTCACTAACTGGGAAAGAGGAGGATCGCGTGCCGATTGTAATTTTGCGCGACACTGGGGCTGCCCAGTCTCTCATTTTGGAAAGCACGTTGCCTTTTTCAAGTAACTCGTTTTGTGGTGCTGATGCTCTCGTGTGGGGAGTGAAAATGAGTGTGTTACGAGCTCCGCTGCACAGAGTCTTCCTGCAGTCACCTCTCGTTTCGGGCCCGGTAACAGTTGGGGTGCGCGCTCGCTTACCCGTGCAGGGGGTTACTATGATTCTGGGGAATGATCTAGCCAACGGGAAAGTTTTTCCAATCCCTGAAGTAATTGAAAACCCCGTCGATGATTTTGTTTTTGTTTCTGAACCTGCTGCTGACAGTCTGCCCTCTGTTTTCCCTGCCTGTGTTGTCACGCGCGCCCACAAGCGCAAATACGGTGATGTTGACTTGTCTGACTTTTTTCTTTGTTCTGAAGCTGTTCCCGAGAAAGCTGAACTGCCTGTGGAAAAAGCTGAAAAATGTGTGTCTGATAAAATGCTACCTGCTACACCTGACCTGTCTTTTGAGGTAAACAAAACAGATTTAATTCATGCGCAACAGAATGACCCGACTTTGGCCAAATGTTTACTTGCCGCAAATTCCAGTGATCAGAATCCCTGTGTCTACCGCATTGAAAATGACGTGTTAATGCGCAAATGGCATCCTCCCTCATCTAGTGATCTAGGCTGGAACGTATTTCAACAAGTAGTTGTACCACAAAAATTCCGACCCCAAGTACTCAGCCTCGCACATGACAGTTTCTCTGGACATTTAGGAATTAGGAAAACTTACCATCGTATTCTGCGTCACTTTTTCTGGCCAGGTTTGAAGTCTGATGTGACTAAGTATTGCCGTTCCTGCCATGTTTGCCAGGTCAGTGGAAAACCCAACCAAGTTATTCCTTCCGCTCCATTGCATCCAATCCCGGCTTTAGGGGAACCATTTGAGCAAATAATCATTGATTGTGTAGGTCCGTTTCCAAAAACAAAATCAGGACATCAGTACATCTTGACTTTGATGTGCGCCGCCACACGCTTCCCCGAGGCTATTCCGTTACGCACTATCAAAGTCAAAGCCATCGTCAGAGCATTAGTGAACTTTTTCTCTACTTTCGGTTTGCCAACATCAGTTCAAACAGACCAAGGGTCTAACTTCATGTCCAAGATTTTCGCTCAGGTATTAAAATCGCTGTCCATCAAGCATCAAAAATCCAGTGCGTATCACCCCGAATCACAGGGTGCGCTTGAGCGTTTCCACCAAACTCTAAAAGCCATGATGAGGAAGTTCTGCCTCGAGTCAGGAAGAGAGTGGGATGAGGGTCTGCCACTTCTCCTTCTAGCGGTGAGAGAGAGTGTGCAGGAGTCCACGGGTTTCAGTCCCGCAGAGCTGGTGTTTGGACACACAGTGCGTGGTCCCTTGCGGCTGCTTAAAGAAAAATATTTGTCCGACACAGCTATCTCCGAGCAGAGCGTATTAGATTACGTAAGAGGTTTTAGGGAGCGTCTGCAAAAAGCATGCGAAATTGCACGCGAGGCTCTTTCCGTGTCTCAGGAAAAAATGAAAAGAAAATTTGATAAAAAGTCTGTGCAGAGAAATTTTGAGGTGGGTGACCAAGTGTTGACTCTCCTACCCGTTCCTGGATCCTCTCTCCAGGCGAAGTTCTGTGGGCCCTATACTGTTGAAGAGAAACTGAGTGACACAGATTATGTTTTAGGTACCCCAGACCGTAGGAGAAAACGTCGCGTGTGTCATGTTAATCTGATGAAGCCTTATTTTGTTCGTGATGCAGGTGTGGTCCCCTCTTCATCCCCCGCTGCGCCATCTGCCGTGCCAGTAGTTGTGCCAGCATCCCCGTCGCAGTATAGCCCAGAAAGTGATGGCTTAGTTTTCGTTCGTGCTGAGGGTTGCTCTCGACTCAGAAACTCAGAAATATTGGATAATTTAAAACCCCACCTAAAACATTTAGACGAGGCTGCCCAGAACGATGTGTGTTCTCTGATCAATACTTACCCATCTCTGTTTGCTGACACTCCGTCTTGCACTACTGTCCTCGAACATGACATAGATGTAGGTGACCACCCTCCGATCAAACAACACGCTTATCGTGTGAACCCTACCAAACGTGCACTTCTTCAGCAGGAAGTTTCCTACTTGCTGGGAAATGGTCTAGCTGTCCCTAGTTCGAGTGCCTGGAGTTCCCCATGCCTTCTTGTGCCGAAGGAAGACACAACGCCACGTTTTTGTACTGATTTTCGAAAAGTGAACAGTGTGACCAAACCCGACTCCTACCCTCTTCCCCGCATGGAAGATTGTGTTGATAGGGTTGGCTCCGCAAAGTTCGTCACCAAGCTAGATTTATTAAAGGGTTATTGGCAAGTTCCCCTCACTCCACGTGCATCTGAAATCTCCGCTTTTGTCACTCCTGATCACTTCCTCCAATACACCGTCATGCCTTTTGGCCTTCGAAATGCCCCTGCCACATTCCAACGCCTTATGCACATTGTCTTAGGTGGTGTAAAAAACTGTGAAGTGTACTTAGATGACATTGTAGCTTATTCAGAGACTTGGTCAGAACACCTTGGAACACTCACTGAAATCTTTGAAAGATTAAAAGAGGCATCCCTTACCCTAAATCTTGCCAAATGTGACTTTGGTAAGGCCACCGTGACTTATCTAGGGAAGCAGGTGGGTCAGGGACAGGTGCGCCCCCTTCTGGCCAAAATCCAGGCTATCCTAGATTTCCCTGTGCCTCACACTAGACGTGAACTTCGTCGGTTCCTTGGAATGGCCGGCTATTATCGTGGCTTCTGTAAGAATTTTGCAGATGTAGTTGCGCCTCTCACCAGTCTCACAAGTGTGTCAAAACCATTCATATGGTCACCCACATGCCAGAATGCTTTTGAGTCTGCCAAAGCTCTCCTCTGTAGCACTCCAGTACTTGCCGCTCCTGTTTTCACACATCCGTTTAAACTCGAGGTGGATGCCAGCGCCAACGGTGCAGGTGCGGTGCTGTTGCAGGAGGACAAGCAGGGTGTCGACCACCCAATTGGTTATTTTTCAAAGAAGTTCAACATTCACCAACAAAAATACAGCACTATCGAGAAAGAAACTCTTTCTCTGTTGCTTGCTCTACAGCATTTCGAAGTTTATGTCGGCTCTAGTTCATCACCTGTCGTTGTTTATACCGATCACAACCCCCTCGTGTTTTTGTCTAGGATGCAAAATTCTAACCAGAGGCTCATGAGATGGTCCCTCTTAGTACAGGACTTTAATCTGGAGATCCATCACAAAAAAGGAACCGAAAATGTAATTGCAGATGCTCTGTCGCGCGGCTTTCTGAACTCCTAAGTGCCAAACATCTATAGGGGAGATGTTTGGTCTTGGGAAGGGGGGTGTTATGGCCCTGGCCATATTCTGTTTTGGTGGCTGTGTTTTGTTGTCTGTGTCTTTAAATCTTTCCAGGCCCTGATTGGATGAGCTGACGGCTGCTGATTGGTCCGCGGATCATGTGGCCACATTCAAAATCCATCACCAGCAGTTGTCCCGGGGCAGCCACTGACAGCAGCAGCAGACCTGACCCTGGCCTCCAAACTCTGTGATATTTGTGATTCTCGTGAACTATTGAGCTTGTATATAGTGTGTAAATCAGCCTTCTCTTGTAAATAGCACCTTGTAAATAGTCACTGAAGCCGAAGGGGTGAGCTGCCTTGTTGTTTTCTGTATTGTTTCCTCCTGTTTATTCAGTTAGGGAGTTAGGCGTAGCATTTGTCTTTTGTTTGTTCTTTTCATCACGTAGGGTTTAGGTAGCACCTCCTTGACTCATTAAGCTGGTTTTGTTTGTTATTTTGGCCTTTGTTCACCCCGGAGTCACGCTTCAGTTTAGACAATAAACCACTGTTCACTAAAATTTTGGTTTTCCCTCTGTGTATGGTTTTGGGGACCAGGGCGGGGCCAATCTTGTCAAATCTTATGTTGCGTTCCGGTACCCCTAGACTGGGGCGTAACACCCACACTCTCAAACTCATTTTGACATCACTGGTCTAATCCTATCATACCACATTCTTCGAGCCAATCAGCCTCCACTCCATGTACTTTAAATCTGTCTGTTCATCTGTAATTCTCCCTTGCAGACGCCCTCATGCAACCCATCTCTCCCCATCTCCACCTCTCCCTTGTTACTCACCTCCATTCAAGCCAATCTTCATCTCCACCACCACTGTCTAGACTAGTCCTTGCCTAATCCCTATCACCGCTGAGATTCCGTTCTTCCAAATACCTTAATTAATTACAACATCACCAGCTCCTATGATACAGACTATAACACATCTCCTATTAAAATCATGGTCTAAACCAGAGGGCACCATCAGAGGTCTTCTACAGTCTGCAGTTTTACAGGTTAGATTTCTTTCTGAGGCACTTGAAGGGCAAAAAATGAAACAGGCTGGAATTACTGTAAATATTTGAGCTGATCAATGTAAATACTGTGTACACAGTCACTTCAAAAGTTCACATAATTATTAAATCTAATATTTCTGCAGTATTTGGCAATGGGGTTATTGGCCTCTCAATTTTCCTTTAAGATTCATTGTATATTGTAATCATAAGTTTAGATACCAAATGGTAACATATCATGAGCTATAAATTAGCACTTGGGGTCTAAAGATGCATACTATTTTTATTCTTTGTGTTTACACTTAGAAATGAAGTCTGCTCTGACCTGTGAAACCAGACACACTTCTAAGAGGGTAGGGGTAACTATCTTTGTCAATTTTGTAATCTCACCCTTACTCCATACACTTAATGATATGGAGGAGTCTGTACTAAGCATTTATGTATCTATACCAACTGGGATACTGATACGGTAACTTATCAACACAAGAATGCAACCAAATTACTACAGCATTTATTTAGTGAATTGATTAAAAGCAAAGGCCTGTTATAAATCACTGTGGTAAAGCTAACAACTCTGGTAATGTCACATCATTAACCCATTGTTGT
This sequence comes from Pelmatolapia mariae, assembly GCF_036321145.2. Taxonomy (NCBI): domain Eukaryota; kingdom Metazoa; phylum Chordata; class Actinopteri; order Cichliformes; family Cichlidae; genus Pelmatolapia; species Pelmatolapia mariae. Next base: position 25,581,303 of record NC_086232.1, on the reverse strand, counting down.
ATACATCTTAAATGTAACCTCAACCAGTTTAAAGTTCATTGAGCAGAGAAACTTTTAAATTTAGTCACTGCTCAACTTTGTGTGGTGAAAAATACAAAAATTTCTCAAACAATTTTGACCTTTTTATATCTAAACTTTAGAGGTATTGATGGCAGAATAAGTACAGAATTCAGAACTATAGGTTATCGTCTTCTTTGGTCTTTGTGTTGCTTGACCGGTTTTCACTGTAGCGTAAAACACATCTTCATCCTGTGAATGGGCATTTTAATTAAGGATTAATTAATGATTGCAATGACTTTGACTTTCTGTAAGTCACTGTTAAACATAATTCTGTATATTGGTGCATAAAGATAGTATAAGCACTGTAAATGGTGAAACCTGTATTCCTTCTTAAGCATAAAGATAGAAAAATGGCTGTACTAAGAGATGGAAATATATGCCCATTATTAAGAAAACAAACCATAATTTTGATTCGTCATTGCATGAAGGTGATGAGTAATTGTTAGAGATTACTAACAATAAATTTGCTGTGTGTATAAAATTTGTATGTAGAAATGTCAGCATCTATAGTTGCTACTGACTTTAATCCATTAGAAACATTTTTGAAATTTTTTGTTTGTAGAATTAATTATGAAAAAAACTGAAAATATAACAGAAATTGGATACTAATGCAATTTACCTGATTTCTCCTTGCTTTTCCACTCATTTCAGGTTTTTGCTGATCAACTTTCAACCCCAGAAATAAATACAACATCATTACAAAAACATCCAACAACACACAATGTTCAATTTCGCTGCAAGCAACCGCAAGTGACAAATACAGGCACATTCATTCATTCAATACTTAAATATAGCATCTATTTTCCAATAATTTCTAATATGATTACAAATATTTGAAGTTTTTGGAGAACATTATGATAACAGATTGAGTCAGTTATAAAAGTGGTTGAATGAACTGAAGGGTGGATTGAATAAAAGTGTTATATTTAGCAGTTACCGTTTTTCTGGCAGATGTGATGAACAAGAAGAGAGACAAGAAAAGAGGAGAAAACAGACGATGCTGGACACAGGATGAATAGCAGTTTCCAACACATGCTACAGTCTGGTGTAGTCAGGCAATCAGTTGAAGTTGAGTAGTGTTGGTTACTCGAATCTAAATTGTTCACAAATATTTTTCAGTTAGGTCTGTGCTGTGTTTTTTGTTAATATTTTCATATTACATAAGTCTTTCTAAACATCATTATCCTTTAAAGGCTATTTTAAAGAGAATCAAATATAATTATATATCAAATATATAATTCTCCACTGACCACAAACTACTATTACTAATACTAGACTACTACTTTTTCTAATACTACTACTAATACTACTACTACTACTAATAATAATAATAATGATAAATCACACCACAGCACTTACTAATTAGGATCCTTGTTGTAATGCTGCCGTATCTGTAAATATATTTGAGACTGATTACTGAAGTCTGTTCCACCTTGCGCTTCCCAATTCCACAGTAGTAGAGGCCCTCATCAGAATAAGAAATATTCATAATCAGCAGATCATAGGATCCAGACGACTGGTTCTTTACAAAGTGGAACCGAGATAAGGAATTCACAAAAGTTGCTTGGTCAGTGGTGGGTTTCCATGAATCCTCTTCTAGTTTTAGAACAAGAGAAGGTTGATTTTCATGGGTGCAGTTTCTGTACCACACAAGAAATTCCTTACTTGATTTTTTACAGTTACAGTACAGAGTAATATTGTCTCCTGATCTCACTGGCCTCTCCACCACTGATCCAGAAATGCAATTGCCTCCTGAAAAATAAACACAGTACAAACGTCTTTTAGACAAAAGTCTTCTAATCAAGTACGTAAGTTGATGTAAATCGTAAAGCGGAATAAATAGTTCAAAATTCCTTCAAAATTTCAGTTCATCAGAGTTTAATAAAGTTTAGCCATCCAAAATATTACCTAAAAGAAGGACAAGAATTATGTGAAGTCTGTCCATGTGTGACGATGACCTGCAGTTAAAAGACACTAAAACTGGTTTGAGTCTCGGATCTTATGACCTGCTCATATTTTTCCATTAAAGGAAACGTAAGTTGTGATTGGCTTGTTGAAAGGAACTGTATTCTGTGGTTGTTTTCTATTGGTGTAATGTTATGTGATGGTCTAGATTTAAAGATGAAAGTTCTTCTCAAGATGACACTTGAAGAAAAGCTTTTTTACAATCAAATAAAAGACAGTTTGCAATATAAGTTACAATGACTGAGCCTTTACCATCATTTAACTTCTTTCCCATTTTCAAAAAAAAGACTGATTTAACAAATTTTGTTGAGAGAGCTGTGGAGAGGAGGTACAACTCCAGATGAGTCTGAAACCCTTGAAGGAGAAACAAAGAGTGAGGTGCAACTTTGTCCTACTCACCTCTCTCTGGTGGAACACCTGAGACAGAACGACCAGTGAGTAACAATATTATGGCAAGAAAGCTACTTAATTGATTTCTGCTCCTGCTCCATGTGCTTTCTTTTTATCTGCAGAGCACAATTATAGCATGTGAGATTAGGTCAAGATGGCCTTGGAGGACTGGCACCACTGCCTGGAGAGGGCTGAACACCCATTGTCTGGACCAACCGCAAGAACCTCCTCTTCTTTGCTCAATTCAATTTTGCTATTACTTATAAACGCAGTTCCCAGAACGTGAAACCCAACACCATGTCCTGCTAATTCTAATTTTCTGACGCCATGGCAGAGGAACCCACAATCATGACGCCCTCTTGTATCATTATGTCACTATCCTGGAAGATTGAGTCTCTGGTCCCAAATGCTTAGCATTGTAAACCACACCCAGGTACTATCTTCTTTTTGTGCCTTCCTCAGTTCAGTCCCAAGTCATCCAATGGGGACATACTGTGAAGTCCATGTGCCATCCTGGTAAAGACTGCACTATAACCTTCCTTTAACACTTGTTCTGGTGGCCTACTCTTGTAAAAGACATCCATGAATATGTGTCAGCCTGTCAAGTTTGTGCCCAGAATAAATATGTCAGTTCTCCACCTGCAGTACTCCTCTGGCCACTTCTGATTGCCAGGCAGCTTTGGTTTCACATAGACTTGCATTTCATCACTGGCCTCCCATGCTTGGAAGGAAACATGATTATTCTAACTATTGTTGATTGCTTCTCTAAGGTTACCCACTTGGTTAAACCAGCCAAACTGCCATCTGCACTGGAACCAGCCCAGCTAATCCCTGATCATGTGTTCCGGCTGCATGTTTCTTCATATTACTGTAGGGTCTTTACCTTACAATAAAGCACCTTGAGGAAATGTTGTGATTTGGCGCTATATAAATAAGACTGAAGTGAATCAAATGAAGTTTTAATTTTTGATTTTTGGTTTTGGCCATTTGATGCAAAGAAGGTGGACAGGAAGAAGGTGCTATATGTAGATGTGGGTGGGGGGTAGGTAGGTGATTTTGTTGACAATGCTTCTGGGAATTTATTCAGAAACAGTTAACCAGCATGATACACGATACTTTGCAAAGTAACAATGATACTTTGCAAAGTAACAATGATACTTTGCAAAGTAACAATGATACTTTGCAGTACCTGCAGTGCCTCTGTTGTGGTATAAGCTTAGTGTGATACTAAACAACATGTCCAGTGACAGCATGCTAGATCAGATGATTTGCACTACTTTGCAGTGCATTAAGGCAAAGTGGTGGTTTTCCTGTAAGCTTTACTCGGCCAAACCTTGTGGGTTTCATGTTTGTATTGTGCTTTAACTTCTTTCAGTGAGATATTTGAACATTGCTATTATTTGAGTATTATACATTGAGCACATTAATATTTACTGTACATTGAAGAAAACATGACTAATGATTGATTAGAGAAAAAACAACAACAACAACAATTGGAAATTATCTGAGCGTAGCTGTCATTTTTTGTCACACATAAACAATACATTTTTAATTCTATTTTAAAACATTTAAAACATATATAAAAACTCAGTCTTTTCAAATATGAAAATGTAAAAATGGATTTTCAAGTGAGTTTTAAAAAGTCCAGTTTGATGATAATGTAGCATGTTCCCTGCAAAGGCACCATCCACTCTGTACTTTAACCTCTTTCTTCCTCTCTGTCTCTCCACTTTGAGGTCCTTGCTGGTGTCTCCTCTGCCTCAGGGATTCCTTTAGTCATGCCACTACAGCTGGCAGGATTGACAGATTTGCCAATCTCCTCATCATGCTGCCCATTAAGTCACCCATTCATCTTCCACTCTTTGCCACATTGTTATGGTACTGTGTTTCATTGTTCTTGTAACAGTGACAATAAAGATCTGTTCTATTCTATTCTATTACAGCTATCTCAGTGGTAACTAGTCATGCCAGCTTTTGATTACCTTCCCAAGTTATCCTCCTTGTGTTTGCCTATGGCTGATAATGTAACAGCTTTTGGTGGAGAAATTGTGAGGGTTTGGGGTGGCATCTCCCTCAAAATAAGGCTTGTCATGTCAATGAAGAGAGATATCAAGATGAAATTTTCTAACCCGTGGCAATCCCTTATTTGGCCAAACTCTGTCCTCCAAGATGACAAAGCTCACCCGTACAGAGTGGGTTTCATCAGAGACTATATACAGTATTTGGAGTGAAGATGATGGGATGGCTGACTGTGGTCCTGCCCTTAAACTGATTAAACACTTGTGGCATCAGCTGGACTATATACATGTATGTTCATTGTTTTCATTTTTTCTAGACTTGGTTTTGTTTATTTCTTTGAAATTACAAAATAGTTTAGTTTCAAAATAGTCTCTATGTACAGTATCTCATAACAGTAATGACATCCCACCACCATGCTTCACTGTAGGCAAAACACACTTGTCTTTATACTCCTCACCTGGTTGCCGCCACACACCCTTGATACCATCTGAACCAAATAAATTTTCTTGGTCTCATCAGACCACAAGTAATCCATGTCCTTAGTCTCTCCAGCAAAACTTTTGCGGGTTTTCTTGTGCATTATCTTTAGAAGAGGCTTTCTTCTGGGACATGATGCAGTGTGAGGTGTATGGTCTGAGCGCTGACAGGCTGACCCTCCATGCCTTCAACCTCTGCAGCAATGCTGGCAGCACTCATACATCTATTTTCAAAAGAAAAACTCTGGATATGACGCTGAGCACATGCACTCAACTTCTTTGGTCCTGTTATGAGTGGAACCTGTCCAGTTAAACTGCTGTATGGTCTTAACCACTGTGCTGCAGCTCATTTTCATAGTGTTGGCAATATTTTTATAGCCTAGGCCATCTTTATGTAGAGTAACAATTCTTTTTTTCATATCTTCAGAGAATACTTTCCTATGATGTGACATGTTAAACTTCCAGTGACCACTGTGAGGGAGTATGAAAGCAATAACATCAAATTCAACACACCTGTTCTTCATTTGCACCTGCTGTTGTCCCACAAGAAGATGTAATAAAATATTTACAAAAATGTGAGGGCTCAATTTTGTGAGATACTGTATATTATTCTCTCGTGCTTCTGAGTTTAGTTAGTTCTTGGTTCATGTCTTGTAATGTTAGTCCGTAGTCATGTCTCTATATTTGTTACCCTTTCCTTGTGTCTAGTTGTATGTCTTGAGTCTGGGTTTCGTCTCTGTGTTTATGTTTCCTGTTATATTTTAATAGTCGCTCGTCCCACTTGTGTCCTATGTTTAAAAGTGGAGGGAGGGGGCAGCATCTTCCTTCTTCGACAAAAGTCGAATCCTCTGGAAAGAGGACAAGGACACTTGGTGGTATAGTGAAGGTCAGAAGGACTTACATTGTGTCTTTGTGGATCTAGAGAAACAATACCATAACATAGGGACGTCAGGGCTGGCAGAGAAATATGTGATATGTGGTACAGGACATGTATGAGGACAGGAAAACAGTGGTAAGGTGTGTGGTAAGAGTAGCAAATGCAAATGCCAGGCAGTGACACAATAGTTCATGCCACCATCACTAAGGAAAGTGCAAAATAGTCACAAACAATAAAATAGGTGAAATATTTTATTAACTATATTTTAATAACAGACATATTACACTTGCTACATGAAAATGTTTAAAGAGAAATTGATAATACCTCTCTGTTAAGACTATAGCATTAGGCCACAGTTTTAAAAAGATATACAGTGTTGGAGATTATTATTTGATTGCCTGCTGAATTTGTAACTTTGTTCATTTACAAAGAAATGAACAGTCTTAAAATCTTATGGTAGTTTCATTTTAATGGAGACTGAATACCAACCCAAACCCAGGAAAAAAAAAAACCCACATTAAATAAAACTTATAATCTGATTTGCATGTCAGAGTAAAATAAGCAAAAACATGACTTAGTACTTGGTCAAGAAACTTTTGCTGGTAATGTAATGGGAAAATTGTAGTTAACCCTCACATTTAGATGTAGGTGGTTAGAACTTCACTGTATGATTTTTGTATAACCTTTGTATGCTTAGATGAAGTATGTATATGTGTCAGGATGACCTGGCGAAAAACTCCTTAGCTTTGCTTAACTATGTTTCACTATGTTATCTGCTAACTGTTAGGGTGTAGAAGGACGAAACTTGCAAGATGACCAGTGCCAGGAGCTTCCTGGGAAAAGATAGGGGGAGTTGCTCTCTGCCCAGCAACAGCCCGTGGAACAAAAACCTGTTTTAACTAAAATATACATAGAGTTGTGTGGGGGTATAAAAGATGAGTTGAGGCGTCCTAAGGGCAGACCTGACATGACTGTGAACTGTAATGTTTGATTTGTGTTGGCTTTCGTGCATGCATGCAGCAATTAAAATGGCTTGAGCACAGCTGACTGTGTTGCAGATTTTATTTACAGAGACCTCCACAACAGTGAACACACCAGTAAGACATTTCTTGTTGTTGGTCCCCAAGAGGTATGTAGCCCACTCCTCCAAATCCCTTCGGGTTCTTGGCTGCTGTCACTCTTAACTGTGGTCCCCAATGCCTCCAGATCACTAACAAGCTCCTCCTGTATAATTTTGGGCGAATCCACCACTGATTATTTTTCATGATTATGCTCACCTCATGAGACAAGATCTTTGTCTGGATGTAGAAATCCAGGCCAACGGTGACTGATTGTCATTTGATATTTAGTATGTCTTCAATTTCTGAATTTTTGTGCCAACAATAAATTTGCAGTATTGCACAGCACTATCACCCAGACTATAACCATGGAGTGCCAAATGGTGAAGCTGGACTTAAGATTTCAACCTTAGCATTTTCCCAATGACCTTGCTTCCAATGTTGAACACTGAGTGTTGCAGATTAACTGTTACTTTCCACAAGAACCCCCACCCCACAAACCCTAATATATATATTATTATATTATGCTTTTAACTCCTTTATAATCAACTAAAATTAGATCAATAAATGTAATGTGATTTTGATCCGAGGGCCCAGCACTCCAAGGAAGTCTGGTTTGGCTCTCTGTTTAAAAAGTCCTGTTCTCTGATCCTATGAGTATTACGCAATAGGCAATGCAAATTTCAGATGGAGCCGATGCAAGTGATGGGACTCAACTATTTCAATTGCCTCAAAATCCTCTACCATGCTTATCTCTGATAAAAACTGGGGACCTGAGTAGCCTTGCAGGCCTGGCCTCCACATTTGTTAACTACAGCTTCTCTCTAGATTGGAGCACTTGGAATAACTGGTTTAATGTCAGGGGCCTGGAGAGTAGGCCTCAAGGGTCTTTTACATTTAAATTTTGCTTTGTTCTTGAAAAATCAAATAACAAAAATAACAGTATAATAATCAAATTTCCTGAATTATATTTATTTAGTTAACCTATTCTGAACTAATGCTGATTTGGTTCTGATCCTTTGGAGGAGAGATGTTAGAGAAGAGAAATGGTCATGCCTTGGCCACCAACACACTTACCTCTGTGTCCCAAGTTGATGATAATTAACCAACAGGAAAGCAGCATCCCCTGGGCATTCAGTGGAAAGGTGTTGAACTAATCAACAAAAATTTTACATATATACAACAGTATTTATATTGTATGTGGTATCCACAGAAACCTTAGAATGACTCCTGCAACCACAGCGGAAACAAGTGATGATTGAAAGAGCAGTTACGTAATTGCAAAAAAGTCCACTAAACACACACAACCGAACCACGAATACTCCCGACTTTCTGTAACTGGGTAAACAAAGCCCGGGTTAGCTAGCTGACCTCGCACAGATTCCAAAACACGTTTCACGACTTCACTATTTGTTATCACATTTGTTTATCCAAGTATAAGTTCAAGTAACACCAGTGGCTAAAGAGCTACTAAATTCTGTCTTCTGTATGCTTTAACAAAATATGCTTTCTGCAAATATATTTGAAAGTATTGAAAATAAAACAGATCACACTCTGCACTGTTCTGATGGTTCATTTGTATGAGGGGCTGCTGTCATTGTGGGTTTCCTGTAAACATCACACGACATAAGATTTGTTGAGCCTGGCTTCACTGTCTTTCCTTTTATATTACTGTAGCAGTGTATTGTTGTTGAGCAACAGCTCATTGCAATAAAAAAAATCATGTTATTATTAACTTCATTCTAATTTTCAGTTTGCAAAATGCTCCAGAGAACCACACTGGAACCTTTCATCACCCCTGACTCCTGGACTGTATACTTTAGTCCTCTGTATTGTAGAAGTATTAACTACAAAATATGTACTGAAGTGAAAATAGGAGTGTTTCATGATTGTACTCTGATTTTGGGGTGGGGTGGATTGAAAACCCCATTTAAAGCTTGCCTATACCTTTAAATGGCTTCTTGATATAGGAATTATTCAGTTTCAGCTTTTTATAGAAAATCTTTATAATTATAGTTTACCTGAACATTATGATAATAAAGACTGAAATTATACATCATTTTATTGGGTACACCTTGGTAGTGCCTAGTACCTTTGCCTTCAGAATTGCTTTAATTCTTCAAAGTCATATCAACATGATAGCTGTACATCCATAATACCAATCTGTAATTCCACAACATCCCAAAGGACTATTGGACTGAGATTTGGGGACTTTGGGGGCTATTTGAATAAAGTGAACTCACTGTTTTGTTCAAGAAACAAATTTGAGGTGATTTCAGCTTTGTGACATGTGACAAGCAGCCATGAGAACATGAGCACACTATGGTCACTAAGGGATTCTTTTTTTTCTTTTTTTTGAAAAAAGAAGACTTGCTAGCATAATGGACAGGTTTTTTGATGGGGCTCCCACACAAGCACAAGGCAGAGATTGAAGCATCGCCAAATATGTTTCCAAACCAACTTCCTTCCAAGCCAAAGACTAGAACATATGACGAGCATATCTTGCCCTTCGCTTCACCTCCACGACAACTGTCGTGCCAAGTTAGGGATCCCCGACTGAATTTGTTTCCCCTGCGTCGGGTGCACGTGCTGGGCTCTCCAAATCACGGACAAACAGTATCCAACATTCTTGATCTTTAGTTCACAAACACTTCTTATAACAACTAACTACTCCTTAAACTTTGGGGGGTTTAGCTCTTTATACAGTAAAGTTACAGGAGGATAAAAATAATTATCAATAATCCCGTCTCACGTGAGAACAATAAATATATCATTTTCTGTTGTAACCTTCAAACTGAATGGTAATGTAACAACACTCTTTTTTCACAAAACTAAAACATCACTACTTCCACGTCTAATCATCTGTAATGGAGGTGGAGTAAACTGGATCGGCACTCTGTGCCCAGTGAGCTTGCGGCGCAGGGAGAACATATTTTGTCGGTGATACCTACCTTGGCACTGCACTGATCCTACCACAGTTTGTTCCCCCCGTTCAAATCACAGACAAACAATAACCCACAGTTGTTTATATCTTTAAACCCATTTTGCACAAAATGTATTGGTAGCAATGTTAAATATTCTTACACAGTGAAAAAAAAACAAACCCAAAACCAACAACAACAAAAACAACAACTATATACGTAAAATAGTTACACCAGAAAGATGGTTTATTTTTCTGTTATTTAAAAGAGGTAGTAGTTTATTTTATTTATTGCAGTTAATTTTTATTTGTTTAATTGTTTACAAAAAGTTTGATGTGTGAAATAAACTGCATGTAGTTTGGAAATCAAATTATGGGTGTGTGTGGTTGGAGGATGTGTTTGTGCTGGGGGGGGGCAAAGATTTTCTTGTAAAACAAAGGGGAGCCTAGCAAAAAAGTTTGGGAACCACTGCCCTACACAATTACTCTACATCAGCCTGAGAGTTTACACAAAACTCTAAACATGATGTGTGAATTTTGCAGCAGAAATTAAGATATGAGAATCAGACCAGGCAACATTTTTCCAATCTTCTATTGTCCAATTTTTGTAAGCGCATGCAAACTGTAGCCCCAGTTCCTTGATCTTAGCTGACAGGAATTTTTTAAACAATGCATTTTGTTTTATCCATGTGAAAATCCAAGTTCTACTACAACATGCAGTACTCACGCTTCTGTTGCATTTTTCATAGAGATTTGTCTTTTTACTTGTAACTTTTTAAACTTGCTGTTTATAACAAATACCATCAATTTTCCACCTTATCAATTCATATAATCTGTTAATAAAATAAAAATAAAACTCAGTCACTTTAATTTTTTGGCTGAATCATCCACAGTAGTTCACAAGACCAGTAGTAAGAAAAATTAAAAATAATCACGAACATTGGAAATAGGTGAAATGGTTTTAATTACATTTGTATTCAACTTTACAGATGTATTAAATTGCTTATATAAAAAGTAAAGAAAAACTATTTAACATATCTAAGTTAAAGACTATAGCATTATACCACTATCCCCTTGGCAAACAAAGTAAATATATTTTTACTTTCAAAGATTTAAGCATTGTACTTCCTGTGGGATGTAATAAATCCCTTTGTGATAACACTGTGGTGAACAAAACATTAAGTACAAACAGGATAAGTATAAAATAGAAGTATAGAGTATAGAATTCATTATACAGCTTGTTGCACCGATGGGGTCACTGCATGCTGTCAGTATTAATGGCAGAGTAAGTGCTGAAATCTGAACTCTGGGCTATCGTCTTCTTTGGTCTCTGTGACGCCTGGCGGAATTCCAGTGCAGCATAACACAGTTCCTCATCCTAAAGATTCATATTTATATAGAATTATCAACATCTATTGATTTGATATGCTAAAAGTAATTCACTGCTAAGCATTACTGAGGCACAGCTACAGAAAATAAATGCTAGCAGTATTATAACAATTAAATATCAGTACATATAAAGACTGATGAAAGTTCTTAATTACCTCATTCAGTCTTTTCTGTACTCTTTTGATGTATCTTTTCTCATCATCCTGTGGTGTCTTAGCTAGACAAATTAACATAGTGTTATTATAGTTCAGTACACCAAAAGAAAACAGTTGGAAGCAGATTAAAGAAAAATTACAGTAAAATTATAATATCAGAATTATAGAGAAACTGAAAATAAAATTCTAATTTAAACATGATGGTAAAATGATCACAGAAATAAAGCGATAAAAAATAATTTGGTAGACAAATTAAATGACTTACTATTGAGGACTTACCTGTCTTCTGACAGTAATAAATCAAAAGAGAGGAGAGAAGTGATGAGACGACAGCAAAAGCTGGACACAGAGAGTAAAGTAGCGTCCAACAAGTTTCATGACAGCGCTCACCTGAAACTGAAAAACAGAGGTTATCGAGGTTAGCTCTTTGTGTAGACTCATGATAACATACAAAACTGTGCCAATTTAGAAACTCTTGAATGAAACAATTAAAATTCTTGATCCAAGCATATGGCATCACATGTAAGAAATAATGCAGATAGCGTAATGCACCATTGTGCACGACTTTCAGTGACCCTAGTCCAGTTCTATTTGTTGAATATGTGACATAAACCTAATGATTCTGAAGTGTAGAGGGATATACTTTCTACAGTTGTGGTTCACATAAACTCATTATAGGCACAAATATCATGGTAATTTGGGGCTTTCAGTGATTATTGTTCTATTGGAACGTTCAATTGTATTTCAACCGTATAGCTGTTGAGGTGTAGTCAAAGAATTTGGTTGTAGTCTTGCACTTTGTGCAACATACGAGTATTATTAGCAATAAAACAGCTCCAAAGCATGATGCTACCACCTCCATGTTTGACAGTTAGTACAGTGTTATTAGGTTTGAAAGCTCGACCTTTACTCCTCTAAAAATACCTCTTGATATTGTGGCCAAATCTTTTACTTGTATGACTTAAAAACTTTTATCCATTAGGTATTTGGCTCATCTGTGTGGGCAGCTGCATATCTCAGTCGAGCCTGAAGATGTCAATTTTGGAGCAGGGTCTTAGATTAGATAAAACTTTATTAATCCCTCGGGTGGGTTTCTCCGGGAAATTCATTTTCCAAAAGCACAACACCGACAGAAGTTACAGAATGTGAGCAAAAATATACCATATGTGCACATATATTATGGAGGACCACAAGAGCCACGCGCATCGAAATAAAAAATTCTGTGCTTAATTTTAATAAACTGATTTTTAAAATGCTTTTCAAGTCTTCATTTCAAAAAACATTTTCGAATTGCACTTTAATAAACTGCATTTCAAAATCCTTTTTCGAATTGCACTTTAATAAACTGCATTTCAAAATCCTTTTTCGAATTCCACTTTAATAAAAACATTTTCGAATTCCACTTTAATAAACTGCATTTCAAAATCCTTTTTCGAATTCCACTTTAATAAAAACATTTTCGAATTGCACTTTGATAAACTGCATTTCAAAAAACATTTTTGAATTCCACTTTAATAAACTGCATTTCAAAAACCTTTTTCGAAATCCACTTTAATAAACTGCATTTCAAAAAACATTTTCGAATTCCACTTTAATAAACTGCATTTCAAAAATCTTTTTCGAATTGCACTTTAATAAACTGCATTTCAAAAAACATTTTCGAATTGCACTTTAATAAACTGCATTTCAAAATCCATTTCCCTTTCCTGTTCGCTCATGGATTAACATGTGGATTAGCAGTTGGATTAGCAGTTGGATTAACAACTTCATTTTAAAAATCCTGCTGCTATTCAAATTAGCCACACCGTGGGGATGTAAGGAGCTCTCTGATTGGTTGGTCAGACACAGGCTGTCTGCCAGCCTGGATTTTTCTAGCTCATAGCTTCGCCCTGCTACGAAGCGTGTGTGCTTGTACAAAGGCCGTTCAGCCTCGGGATTTACACTCGGCTCGACATGGATATGGGAAGAATGAAGGGACCCTGCAGCGAAACGGAGAGCCAACCTCTGACTGAGTGCCCGTTTACTCAGTCTGACCAGCTGTTGAAGGTAACGTGCTAACATGGCTAACGCTAGCATCACCGCACGTAGCCCCGTTATTTTAAGGTCATTTTAGCTTATGAAAATTTTACGTCGCAGCTGTACGAGCTAGCTACGTGTTTTGTAAGCTGCTGTGCTCTTCACAAATAAAGCTGGAAGCAGCTCAGACTGTTAGAACCAGCACTGAGGCCTGTTACATTTATACAGTGTTAGAGCAATGGCTGTAACCTGCAGCCTTTAAACTAGCGATTAAAATGCTGACAGTAAACTCGTCAGTCCAGATGTTACCACATTACTTTGTGATACTTAGAGTTAAAACAACTGAGACAGGCTGATTAAAATAACAGCTGTCAGTTCTCATTCCTTATATCAAGACTGGAGATCACACTACTGATTTCAGTTCATTTAATATGTGAGTGCACAGATTCATTCTCAACTGGACATAAATGATGATCAAAGGTTGTATATATGATGAATTCATCAAATCCCAGCCTCTAACAGTGCGCTGAATCTTAGCTTTGGATGTCCAGTTAATTCTAATCAGTGCAATTTAAGCATTCACTGAACCTACAGTATCTACACCTGTGTGGCAAATGTGTGGTCACAGACACAGATAATGAAGTTTAATTATTAATACAATATACATCATGAAAAACAAAAGCTGAAATTGATTCAGTTTAGTACTTTTCTCTGTATGCTCTGTGATTATAAAGGCCTTAAATTCTGTGATGTATACTGTAAATGATTTTCACAGAGGTCTTAAAGTACTTAAATCACTGCTGATAGTCTGGTTGTTTATATTTTCACATCTTTTTGTGTCTGTAGGGCTGTTTGATGACGATTTGGACTCCTCTGGGAGATGAGGACACACCAACATCTGTTCCATACTGCAGCCATGGATGGTGTTACGGCTCTGAATCAGCTTTAGGCCATCAGATGCACACACTGGAATACCAGCGCCTGTACTTCATGCAGGAGAGACGGCCTCAGTGATGTAGGTTCATAAGCTAGTTCAAACATTTCTGGCCTCTTATCACTTAGATTTCTTAATCTTAAAAGTGAATGCATTTAAAGCAGGAACTGCACACCTAGCCATCAGAAGTTTGGCAGCATGAGTACTGTAAAGTTCTGTAGGGCCCTTGTTAAAAATTCCACAAGCACCACATTTGTCATATACAGTTCCATTTTGTACAGTACATTGTTGAAATTATAAACTATATATTCTAGTTATCCACTTGTCAGTAATTTTTGAGTAAATGGATGTCACTGATAAATCAGTAGTGATTCACCTGCAAATGTTTTTAACAAACTTTGTTTTTTGTAGAATTCATCAGCAGCTGTGGAGAGATGTATTTGAATATCTTCTGGTTCCACTTTTCTTAACCTGGAAGCTGAGGATGGCTGATTCCTGACAAGGACACACACCTCAGCGCTTATCATGGGTGTTACATCCTCTGTGCCGCAATTCCAGAGAAAACGAGAGAGCAACGACCACTCATTAAGACCAGACAGAAATCTGTCCCTTTCTGGCAGCTGTGGAAACTTCCAATAAGAAAGTTTGCATTCTTAGAACAATGCTGGGTCATGTGTGATGTGTCATTATATGAGGATATTACATTTTGACTTAATTCTGCTCAATTAAGTGTTTTGTTCGTTGATCCAATATGGCAGCTTTGTATTGTGCTCCAAGTTAAAACTCATTGTCCTCATGAGCACAGCATCTAACAACTCTCCTTAAAAAAGTCAATTGACTTTAACTGGACACAATGGTTTCCAGTGGGAGATACATTCATCACTCATCCGTGACACTGGAGAAGTCACCTGAGTGAGTGATAAAACAATTTTCCATGGAAAATCCAGAGGAACTAAACTTTGTTGTTGTTTCTTTGGGCTCAATTTCAGCTCTAGCAGCATCTCTCAGAAGAAAACCGTTTTGCAAATAATCAGATAAAAAGATTGTTGAACCAGGTGGTATTCTCTGGAGTTTAAGACCAAAACTGAACTCAAACAGTGAATTGACATTAGACTGGAATTCATAAGATGAATAGAAATACTGCTGAAGCTGAATGATTCATTCATGTGTGTATATATATGACTTTTTCCCCCCCCAATTCACCAGGTCTGTAAAGTTCAGTATGACTGTGGTACATCATACAAAAGAATAAATACAGAAGAATAAAAACTTTATGTGAATAACTTTACTCTTCTTAAAAATAACTCATAAAACAAGTAAAAGTACAAATGTGTACAAGTTAGAGACTTCCTCAGTAAGTTTACACTCTTTTGGAGTGATTTTAATTGTGTGTTAAAGAGAAAGAGATTAGGAGGCATGAAGGTGCTGGTATTCCAGTGTGTGCATCTGATGGCCCAAATCTGACTCAGAGCTGTAACACCATCCATGGCTGCAGTATGGAACAGATGTGGGTGTGTCCTCATCTCCCAGAGGATTCCAAATCGTCATCAAACAGCCCTACAGACACAAAAAGATGTGAAAATATAAACAACCAGACTATCAGCAGTGATTTAAGTACTTTAAGACCTCTGTGAAAATCATTTACAGTATACATCACAGAATTTAAGGCCTTTATAATCACAGAGCATACAGAGAAAAGTACTAAACTGAATCAATTTCAGCTTTTGTTTTTCATGATGTATATTGTATTAATAATTAAACTTCATTATCTGTGTCTGTGACCACACATTTGCCACACAGGTGTAGATACTGTAGGTTCAGTGAATGCTGAAATTGCACTGATTAGAATATACTGGACATTCAAAGCTAAGATTCAGCGCACTGTGTTAGAGGCTGGGATTTGATGAATTCATCATATATACAACCTTTGATCATCATTTATGTCCAGTTGAGAATGAATCTGTGCACTCACATATTAAATGAACTGAAATCAGTAGTGTGATCTCCAGTCTTGATATAAGGAATGAGAACTGACAACTGTTATTTTAATCAGCCTGTCTCAGTTGTTTTAACTCTAAGTATCACAAAGTAATGTGGTAACATCTGGACTGACGAGTTTACTGTCAGCATTTTAATCGCTAATTTAAAGGCTGTAGGTTGCAGCCGTTGCTCTAACACTGTATAAATGTAACAGGCCTCAGTGCTGGTTCTAACAGTCTGAGCTGCTTCCAGCTTTATTTGTGAAGAGCACAGCAGCTTACAAAACACGTAGCTAGCTCGTACAGCTGCGACGTAAAAATTTCATAAGCTAAAATGACCTTAAAATAACGGGGCTACGTGCGGTGATGCTAGCGTTAGCCATGTTAGCACGTTACCTTCAACAGCTGGTCAGACTGAGTAAACGGGCACTCAGTCAGAGGTTGCGCTCTCCGTTTCGCTGCAGGGTCCCTTCATTCTTCACATATCTGTGTCGAGCCGAGTGTAAATCCCGAGGCTGAACGGCCTTTGTACAAGCACACACGCTTCGTAGCAGGGCGAAGCTATGAGCTAGAAAAATCCAGGCTGGCAGACAGCCTGTGTCTGACCAACCAATCAGAGAGCTCCTTACATCCCACGGTGTGGCTAATTTGAATAGCAGCAGGATTTTTAAAATGAAGTTGGTAATCCAACTGCTAATCCACATGTTAATCCCTGAGCGAACAGGAAAGGGAAATGGATTTTGAAATGCAGTTTATTAAAGTGCAATTCGAAAATGTTTTTTGAAATGCAGTTTATTAAAGTGCAATTCGAAAATGTTTTTTGAAATGCAGTTTATTAAAGTGGAATTCGAAAAAGGTTTTAGAAATGCAGTTTATTAAAGTGCAATTCGAAAAAGGTTTTTGAAATGCAGTTTATTAAAGTGCAATTCGAAAATGTTTTTATTAAAGTGGAATTCGAAAAAGGATTTTGAAATGCAGTTTTTTTAAAGTGGAATTCGAAAAAGGTTTTTGAAATGCAGTTTATTAAAGTGCAATTCGAAAATGTTTTTTGAAATGAAGACTTGAAAAGCATTTTAAAAATCAGTTTATTAAAATTAAGCACAGAATTTTTTATTTCGATGCGCGTGGCTCTTGTGGTCCTCCATAATATATAAATACAGAGACATATATAAATACAAGGTATACAAAAGGGATAAATAGAATAAATAGGAATAAGAATACAAGGGAATTTCAAGTATTGTGAGTCTATTGCACCGTTGAATATTAACAAAAGTATTGCACAGTGAAAATGCACTACAGCTTAGTTGTCCCGCCCTCCTTTGTCCTCCTGTTTCCCCTCCCTCTTTATTGGTCGACACCCTCTCAGTGCAATGTAAAACACAATTCACTGTGGGCAACAATGCTGGCGTTCGAGCAGTTTTCAGTTCATGGCATGTTTGAGCACTGAGTTGTTCCTGAACATGTTAACCAGATTCCTCTTATCTCAGGGTTAGTCTGGGTCTTCTTCCTTGGGAAAACGGCAACACATCCAAATAACTTGCACTTATTTATAATTGTTTCAACTGATAATCTTGGAATCTACAGTCATTAAGAAATGTCTCCACTTGTACAATTCTCCTTCTTAGGTCTTCACTGAGTTCCTTGGAGTTTCCCATTGTTCTAAGTATTGGTCAATCCAAAGATTGCTAACAAATAAATTGATATCGTTATAATTATCATA
Source organism: Pelmatolapia mariae (assembly GCF_036321145.2). Classification (NCBI taxonomy): domain Eukaryota; kingdom Metazoa; phylum Chordata; class Actinopteri; order Cichliformes; family Cichlidae; genus Pelmatolapia; species Pelmatolapia mariae. The sequence goes on along the minus strand of NC_086232.1, from coordinate 25,563,345 downwards.
CAAATTGTTATGTTCGCAAAAAGAAACTACCAGATGTAGTCAGTCATGATCACTAATGAGACATTAATATGCCTCGACTTTGTCCACTTAAAAGACATTGTAGAACCTTCAGCACCACTTATTAACCCTCTGGGGTCGACGGACGCGCCGGTGCGTCAAAATCACATGACCAATTTAAGACGACAGAGCATCAAGATGCAGCGACCCAGAGTCTCCATTTCAACTGGGTTCGAAAGTTTGGACTTCAAGCTATATACTAGCTTTTAGATTGTGTCGATAGGCCACGTAAGACCCGAGTTATGATCAAAAATACACGCGATGTTTTTTTCTGAACAAAACAGTGGTGTTTACAGCGGGAAGAAACAGTAAAAACAGCGTTTTCTAAGGACAGCGCTAGCAAAAACTCTCCGGTTGCGAGTGAAAAAAGAAAAAGCAACCCTTCCTTATTGGCATTAAAGTGTACCATGTCAACCAATCAAAAAATGATATGGCAACATGTGGCATTTGGTTGTTTAGGAAGAGGGGGAACTTTTAGGAGTGACGAAGCGAGAGAAAGCGGGTGAGCGAAAGAAAGAGACAGTGCGAGTTTTCATATGTGAGACATTAGTGACGTTTAGTGTGTTTGGAGGCTATAGTTAATGTGTAGTGTAGTCATTGTTTTGTTTTGTTTATCAGTTATACTGATGAATGTCACATTTGCTCCAAAAAAGCCACCGAAGGCAGATTCCAGTGTAAACGCTGTCTCCACATGTAAAACAGGACTGATACACCTCCTGTTGTCAGACCTGCAGGGTTTAGGCCTGTGGTATTCTCCTCTGTCTTATAGTGGACAGAAACTATTTTTTGGAGTGGCACAAATAGTTTGTGTGGCTTCTTATTTGATGCAGAACACCTGATTGTTCTGTAAATAGTTTTAAAGGGTTATATTAAAAACGCCTGAGGCCTTGGCTGCATTTTAGGTAAATAGTACCATGATACCAAATAAGGCAAGATAAACAGTTTTTAAAGGTGAAATATAGAGGTAAAATCAAAAGTAGTCAAAAACAGCCAATTATACCTTGGACCCCAGAGGGTTAACAGATTACTTGTTACTTTACTTAAAAGTAATGCTATGCTTTGCTCAGTTACTTGCCAGGAAAAATTATTTGTTACACTACTCTTATGCTGCATTAGCTAGTCATTACTCCATAAAATGACCTGAAACACTTCGTCTGAGAAGAACCAGCTAACATACGCTACAGCCCCACACTCCTACACAAATCCCTGTGTTAATAGGGACACACGTACAATATTTCTTTTAGTTATTAGGTGTGAACACAAAACCGACAACACAAAACAAAGATGATAACCAGCTCAAATAAACTTTTGAATGGTCGACACAGTAATTCTGCGTTAGATACACGAACAGGTAGAAACGAAAACTGCTAGCCTCAATGCTCATCACTGTTTTTCATACCTGTTGAAGATCAGTCAGTATGTTCTCAGCTTTAAAATGACTCTGGATTCTTGGCTAGCTTTGTGTTAGCATGTTGTCTATGTAGATGCTTGGAAAGATGTGTTAGCAGTATAATGTGGTCGTTTCTGTCCTGGAAGCTGTTTCCGCTTGACCATCGCGCTCTCGTCCTTTTGTCCAATAAACATTAATGTCCATATCCACTCCTCAAAAGCTTCATCGCTGTACTGCTCCACCAATTTTCTCCTCCCATACATGAACTGAAATCACCTGATTGTAACAATGTGTGAATGTTTTTTTTTTCTTTCTATCTGCCTGCCACACAGCAAACTAATGAACCTTTGCAACGCAAGTGACAAAATAATTGTAACTGTAGTGTACTGCATTACTGAATTTGTATGGTAAAATCTTACTGAAAAAGATAATGTGATTACAGTAATGTGTTATTTTGTAATGTGTTACAGCCACCACTGTACATATTTGAACCTGTACGTATAATTTTGATCCTGTGTGAATTAGCGAAAATCCAAAATAAATTCAAGTTGTGCACCCAGTTCTTATTTTTGTAAGTAATTAATAAAGTATACTGTACAGTTATTCCACCATGAAAAAAGAACTGATCAAAGAAATCAATATAAGTCTCAAATGACCATGACATCTATGCCCATGATGAGTGTATGCAAATTTCTGGTAGCTGGAACAAGCTACATGACTCCCAAATAAATTTAAAGGCAAAGAAATCTGAATGTGTATGCTAAGTTACTAAGGTGTATAGGTGTAAATTAATACTCTACATGTGGTAGGTGCAGGCTCCATCATATGTTAAAATTTCTGTATCATAATTATTACACTTCTTCAGTCAACTAAAAAAGAAGTAAACGCTATAATGAATACCACAGTATATTTAGAATTTTATTAAACATTCTAAATATTCTTTTTCATGTAATTTTGTTAACTTGTTAGTGTATCCAATATTGTCTCGCTCTATTACGTTTTCTCAGAATCATTAATCAAGTTTCTGGCATCGGAGGCAAAAAGAAGAATAAGCTATGCCATGTTTCTTTTTTGTTGTGGGAAATTGAAATGATTATTTTATTATTTATAATATCAGGGCAATAAACTGGAGGAATCCTCTGTGAATTTTTGCTTTTATCTCAGATTAAGCCAAATGCTATTTAGGCTGTGGACAGTGAATCACAACACAAACTACAACTTTTGAGTACAGGAGCAAGTGATATTAAAGTTTTATGTTTGAAATAAACATATTAGCTCTTGTTAAAATTTGCAACCAAATCAGTTTTTAAGTGATCTCAAAATCTGAAGCCCAAGTTTAATTTTTGTTCTATTGCTCTACTGCCAGCATTGAACATCACTATATATGACAAATGATATATGATATAGGCTATATGATAGTTTCAATAGCAAACCTAATTGTCTATGAATTATCATAACAAAGTAGAAAGTAGAGTACAATGGGTTTTTCTAGGTTTTATAATAATTCACAAAAACTTTTAAGGATCATATAACCTTGCGAGATAGGCTAACTTCAAAAGAAGTTGTACAGTATGAAAGTTCTCATTTTAACATTCTGATACCAGGCTCATCTTTTAGACACAAAGACGAGGGATTTTTACAGATGTAGTTGATATTATAGAGGGTAACCCTGAATGTGCTGTAACAACATCTAACTTGTGTTTAAAAAAAGTAAAATGAGGTCTAGTAAAGCATTCTGAGGGGTGAAGTGTCTTAAAACACCATAAAGAAAACATAAAAAAATTTGCATTTCATTTACAACTACGTTTGTCAAAAGATAACAGCATAAAAATTGCATCTTTTTTGTCTCATTTCAAATCTATTCTGGTGGCATGCAAATCATCATAATCATTTACCTACTATCCATTAAACCAGCAAACTGTCCATTATAAAATACATAATAATGTAGGATCATATTTTCTTACTGTGGTTAGTTTTTCAGAGGGCTAAAAAACAGTGCACAGGTAATGCAAGACTCACCAGAATCCTTATGAAGCAGGATCTTTGTTGTGATATTACTATATGTGCGCACACGTTCTTGGATAATTTTTTCTTCATCCTTAACCTTGAGCTGTTCAGTTCCACAGTAGTAAAGGCCTTCATCAGTCTCAGTGATGTTTGTGATCAGCAGGTCATAAGATTGAGAGAACTTGTTCTTTATCAGATGAAAATCAGCAAATGGATTCAGGAGATGGAAGTAAGCAGACTCATAATCTGAGTGTGGGACATGATATCTCCGATCACGCTGGGTTCTTAATACCAGGGAAGGCTGCTTCTCATGAGAACAATTCCTGTACCACACTATGTATACTCCAACTGATGATTTACAATCACAGTAGAGAGTGATGTTTTCTCCTGGCCTCACTCTCATCTCTATCACCGATGCATTTCTCAGATCTTGACTGGAAGATAAAGCTCCTGGAAGACACAAACAAACAAAAATTAAAGTATGTTCACATATGCACAATTTTCAAACATTCAGAATGGAAAAATGTTCATTGTTAAAATGGGATCTTCAAAATATGTAGATGATTTACCTAAAAGAACAACCAGAAATGCATGCACCCCGTCCATGTCTAATGACGATAACCTGGAGTTAGAAGACAACAACACTTCCTATTAACAGATGTCATGACCTATGCACATTTTTCCATTAAAGGAAATGTAAGTTGTGATTGGCCTGCTGAATGGAACATTTCTTTGTGGCTGTTTTCTATGGGTGCAACACTAAGTGATGTTATGATGGTAACCTGAAAGATAATTTTCCAAAAATGAACAAAAAAAGAAAGAAAAGAAGGAAAAACAACAAAAAACACACACACTGTAAAAAAACAAAACAAAAAAAACAATAAGCCTTACACTTTATTGAAAGCTTTTATTAAAATCAATTTATACATGCATTTTAAATATTTATACATACCTAGACTTTCTAGTCATGCACAAATATTGTTTAACCACGTTTTATATCACTGGAATCTGAAGAAGTTGCCCTCTATTGGGTTATAAATAAAGAAAATATGTCCACATTAACAAAGATGGAGGACACAAACAGAATCAAAAATTAATAATCAAATTTTTGATTTAAGATCCTCCTCTAAACAGAGCATCTATCGTTATGTTATTGGTTCCCTTTAGGTGGTGATCTCAGTGTTAAAATTTGGCAGCAATAATGACCAGCACATAATTGATATTATCTATGCAAGATACCAGGGGACTATGGGCAGTGTAAATAACTTGGGTGGAGCCCGAATCAAAATAACCTTCAACACACTGCAGTATGAAAAGTAATGCTGAGGTTTCTTGATGATGCTGTAGTTCATTTGGTGTTGATTATATATTTCTTTTTATATAATACCACACTGGATGATCAATCCTCTGTCATTCTGCAGCATGAGACAGAGCCTGTATGATGACCAACCTTGACTTTAAGGACACAAGGAAAATGTTTACAAATTGTTTCAAATATCATTTCTTGGAAAAATAAAAAAGGTAATCTTGAAAGTGCTGTCACAAAAAATACTTCCTAATATTATTAGTTTCTGAATTGTGCTGATTCTCTCGCTCTCTCTCTCTCTCTCTATATATATATATATATATATATATATATACATATATATATATATATGTATATATATACATATATCTGCTACCTTCTGGCTTGTATATGCGTTAACTTCATGTTTTTTTCTGAAAATACATTCTAAACTACTGAAAATAAAACAAATCACACTCTTCACTTAATACTGGTTCAACAGTCTGAAGGTTTGTGCGTGCTGCGAGGGACTGTTTATCATTGTGGGTTTCCTGTGACTTTCACAGAACAGGGGGTTGTTAACGTTGGGTTTACTGTCAACTTTATATTGTTGTAACTTCTTGTAGACTACATAGCTAGGTTGAAAGTGAAAGTGCTTTCACAAAAAAATACATTCTAATCTTATTAGTTTCTGAATTTCCTTGAAGGAAAATGAATAAAACTACTGTCATTAGTATTAACATGAGTTACATTTCTACTAAATCTGTTTATCCTTTAAGTAAAGTTTTGTAATTAAATGAGTTAATCAGATTAACCTGTAGATAAAGCACATCTGTACACAGCAACAGGAAGAGGAAGTCATCCAGTAGCAAGTCATCTACTAGTTTCTTCACAGCTGGTGGTTGCCAGATCAGAATGGACTGGTCTCTAAGCCTGTGAGACTGGGACCTTGTTAACTTGATCCTACATTGTCGCCATGTTCCTCAAACTTGGGTCCTCTATCAAGTTTGAGGGTTCTGCACAGTATTTTAACTATTCCTAGAACCTCTTCTGGACTGAGACCTTTGATGTTGTGTCTGCAACGTACTGGAATCTTACAGTTTGGGTTTACTGGTTTTATTGCCCCTAATACCACTGCAACTACAATGTGAAATACAGTGTTCCACATTTGATTCAGTTGTTCCTTTTGCCCCGGTACATTACAGTTTTCTTATATGCCTTCTTTCTGATTCTGCTGTTTAATAGGACTGCCACATCTTTCACAACCTAGTGATGTTTTGTCACCACTAGGGTTTGACAGGTTGAGCTCTCTTGTCTTCAGCCGTTGGTGCCTTAGGAAACCAACAGCAGTTACTGAGTTACTGAGGTATATAAACAAATCAATATGCTACACAGATATTCATGTACACTATCTCGTTGTAGAGCCTTTACAATATATAGCACCTTGAGGTGATTGGTGTTGGGATTTGATGCTATATAAATTGAACTGAATTGAGTTGAATTGTTGTGCTCAGGAGTTAAAGTGTGCAGATTTGGCAGATGGGGTAACTCTAAGATTGGATGTTGTGTGGGCAAAAAAACCCCAAACATTTTGCTGCTCTGAGATTCACTACACTTTGTGGATTTAGCCAATAGTTGCAGAAGCAGATATTGCATGGGCTATCATCACTGTTTTTCAACCCCAGGGTATATAAAGGCAATATAAAATATTGAATTGACTGAGTGAATCTTAATCTACTCATTTTAAATTAAAGTTTACTAGCCTTGATGATTCTCGTTGGTCTATGGGATATACATGTATTTGTCGCTGTCCTGTATGTATACTATTTGCCCCTTTCATTTGGATCAGCTTTCCTCTCTTTAACTTTATTCATCCACATTTATTGCCAATATGAGTAACCAACAAACAAAAGGTTTATTTATTTTTTACATTATCAGTACTGTTAAAATCTAGATAATTATATCAAAATTAATTGCTTGTTTTTACCATTGAAATTAACTCTTGTGATCAAGTCACACACTGAGCTGCTGTGTTGCAATTTTTTTTTCATTTGCCTGAACAGTGTTTCTCCATGTGGACATTTGCATATCCAGTGTCCATTACAAATAGAATAGAATAGAATAGAATAGCCTTTTTTTTTATTTTCAGTCTCTCTCCCACACATACACACACATGGTCAAAGACACACATATACACACATGCACTGTAAATGCAAAATAAATCATATAGCAATAAGCAATTACAGTTTCAAAATATAAATAATGTATCAGTGCTGCTCTCTTCCTTCATTCCTTTTTTGTGCACCTTTTCGTTTGGCTTAAAGATGTCAGGTGGAGCAGGTGGAGGCGTGTTTTGCACAAATGGCAGAAAGCAAGGTCTGGAAAGACAAGCAATATATTTCCAAGCATGCACCTTCACCATCAAAATTTTACAGAAAAATCTTCTATTGAAATTACTGTAGTTTCAAAAAACGTGCAGCTAAAATTCAATTCATAGGGAATTTTTTTTTATGAATAGAGGAAGACAAAACATACCGTGCATGAATAAATTTGGGCGTGAGTGTGACTTATAGTGGAGTTATCGGGAACACATAGAGAAACGGTTATAATCTGTTGACTTGGATATATGGATTTTGTCTAAAAGGAGGGGCCTTTCTTAGCTGTTGAGGCCTGGGATATTGTCCCAGCTAACCTATAAAAAGTTAAGGCTTTGTCTCAAATCTTGTGTCCAGGTAATGAACTTCACCAAGATTTCCCACATTGTCCAGTTTACTTCTCACAAATGTTTATGTGTAGTTAATTTGGTAAAATGAAATCCATATTCACTTGTCAATTTGGAAATACGCTAGCTGGGGGACAGCTAGGAATCAAAATTCAGTTTAGTAAAATCACATACATAAAATCTGTACTGGAAGCTGATGAGCTTCAGGATGATGTTTTTCAATAATACTCTCATCTCCCTTTATGTGAGAAAACTTTAGCAAATTTAAGGATTTTCTGTTGTACCAATCACCATTGCTAAGTTACTGTACATTGATGAGAAAAATACTTGTGAAATAGTTATATTACTCTATTAGAAATGAGGAGAATAACTATTTTAATTGAGTCAAAACTCAAATTTTTAGATGCTGCTGTATTTGTTTATGTGATTTTTTTATGTGGCTGTTTTTTATGACTGTTCTAAATTAACCTTCCTAAGCTATGATGTTTGTTCTCAGGTTTGACAATAATTCCCAGAAAAAATATTGTAGAGCGCTGGTTTGTACTACAGTGATTGCTTTATAATATCTTTTTGTCCAATACCACAAACAAAACATTTTGATTGTGAGCTGAATGAGAAATATCACCTGAGAATTACACTGCAGAAAGTTCTTTTTTCAACCCATTAAGTTATCCTATATACAGGATTTGGCCGCAAGAGCATTTATAATGCTGACTTAGAGGATAAATAGACATTATATGACAGTTGAGGCAAGTTCATAAACATTGAGGTAAAAATAAATGATGCTGAATTAGATAACTGATATAAATATAACTAATATAATAACTAATATAACCCAACAGCTAAACAACCCAAACACAGATTTGCGCGTTAATGCGGTTATGGCGTTAACCCTATGGATTAACCCTGACAGCACTAATATATATGTATATATGTATATATATATATATATATATATATATATATTATATATATATATGTGTGTGTGTGTGTGTAATAAAACACACTTATGAACTATAATGTCATGGTTCTGGGTCAGTGTTGACCCAGCATTTTGAGTTTCTTATATTTTGGTTTATTTTTGCATTATGGATTATTTTCTGATGTTCTGGTGCTTTGTTTATAATTATTGTTATCATTATAGATCTGTTTCAGTTATTCTTGGTGAAGGATCAGTTCTTAGGTTTTGGGTTCTCATGTTTATTGCAGTTTCTGTTCAGTGTCTAGTCTGTCTCTCAGTATCGTGTCTGCATCTTTGTTTAGTGGTTTCTTGTTTCCTGTTTTATTGTGAAAGTCTTTGTCTTATGTTAGTGTGTGCAGCTTTGCTCCCCCGTCTCGTTAGCCCTGATCTCTCCCAGCTGTGTCTCCCTCCTGTTGCCCATTCCCTGATTACCACCCTGTGTATATAAGCCCTGTGTTTTCCCGTGCTCGGTGTCGCGTCGTACCATCAGATCATGCCTGTGTGTTTCCGGTTCTTAGTGTTTGTTGTTCTTTTCGTGTTTTGTGCTTTGCCAGCAATAAAGCTGTGGTTTTCTGTTGAAATTTGGCTTCACGAGTCCTGCGTTTGGATCCTCACTTCCGCCTGCCGCACACAGAGCCCTGACGTATAAAGAACAACAACAACAAAAAGCTAGTAATTTTAACAATTTTTTTCATGTTGTCAAATCGTATATATTAGTTTTGTTCATATCAGAGCAATTGTTAATATCTGTAAGTTAAAGATGGTAGCTTTTTATTTCCACTGTATAACAATAACCAGACATAGATATTTCTTTGTCATTTCTGTGGGAGGAAAAAACATCATTATTATTATTACATGGTTCAAGTGTTGATAGAAGAGTAGGTGCTGAAATCAGAAATCTGGGCTGTCCTCTTCTTCTTTGGTCTCTGTGATGCCTGACGGATTTCCAGTGGAGCATAATACACTTCGTCATCCTAAGATTTCATAATTATTTAGATCAGTGATTCTTAACCTTGTTGGAGGCACCGAACCCCACCAGTTTCATATGCGCATTCACTGAACCCCTCTTTAGTGAAAAATAAAATGTGATTTTTTTTCAAATTCAGGACATAGATATGTCTTTTACTGGTGCACGAAATGAGCCGTGCATGTCATGGCGGAGGCTCTGGCGAACCCCTGAGACCGACTCACCGAACCCCTAGGGTTCGATCGAACCCAGGTTAAGAACCACTGATTTAGATGTATCATGATATACTTGTGTAATATGATAAATGTATTTTACTGCTCAATATCTTGATCATCATGACTACAGAAAATAAATAGTAGCTGTAGTATACAGATATCATATCATTGATGTGAAGAGTGATGAAAGCCATTAATTACCTGATTTCTTGTAGTCTGGTCTCTTCTGTCGTATGGTTTTTCATCAACTTGAGGTTCCTTAGTTACAGAAATTAACAACATGTAATTAAAATGAATATAAAATAAATATTAAAATATATCACAATATTAATTATGGTAATAAATGGTAAATGGCCTGTATTTGTATAGCGCTTTACTAGTCCCTAAGGACCCCAAAGCGCTTTACACACAACCAGTGATCCACCCATTCACACACACATTCACACACTGGTGATGGCAAGCTACATTGTAGCCACAGCCACCCTGGGGCGCACTGACAGAGGCAAGGCTGCCGGACACTGGCGCCACCGGGCCCTCTGACCACCACCAGTAGGCAACGGGTGAAGTGTCTTGCCCAAGGACACAACGACCAAGACTGTCCAAGCCGGGGCTTGAACCGGCAACCTTCCGATTACAAGGCGAACTCCCAACTCCCAAGATACATTCATTTTATTCAGCCATTTTTCCCCAGTTTTTTTTTTTTCCCAAAAACTCAATTTAATAGTGATGGTCAAATGACCAGAGAAATAAAGTGATAAAAAGTAACTGGCTGGACAAAATGAAACATTGAGGAGTTACCTGTCTTCTGACAGTAATAAATCAAAAGAGAGGAGAGATGAGAGGATAGCAAAAGCTTGACAGAGAGAATAGAAGAGCATCCAGCAAAGAGCACAGTCGGGCTGAGTCTCACGGTGATGAGGTTCACTGGAATCTGAATGAAAAAAAAACAACACACCAGATATCTTGAAATTGTGAAAATTTAGACACTGTGACATTACAAACTAACATGATTGATGTGCTCAGTTTCATCTTTAATTCTAGGGATGGAACAAAAATCCAAGTATCTTACATCATGCATGCAAATCAAAATCAAATCAAATCAAATCAAATCACTTTTATTGTCACATCACATGTGCAGGTACACTGGTACAGTACATGTGAGTGAAATTCTTGTGTGCGAGCTTCACAAGCAACAGAGTTGTGCAAAATACAATAACGTAAAACAAGCAAAATATAAAAATGGCTAATCTAAAAAGTAATAAATATATGTACAATATGTAAAGGTATATACATTACTGAATGTGTATACTAAATATGTTTTTCTACGTGTGTGTGTTTGAGTGTGTATATAGTATGTATATACATGTTTTACAAATGAAATAAAGTAAACAATAAAATAAGATATATAAAATATACAGAGGTTGGTATGTGCAAAACAGTGGTATTTATATACAGTATGGAGTGCATAATGTTGAAGTTCCAGTAGTGAGGGTGAGGTGTCTATGAAGTGTTCAGCAGTCTGATGGCCTGATGGAAAAAGCTGTCTCTCAGTCTGCTGGTACGGGACCGGATGCTGCAGAACCTCCTTCCTGATGGAAGTAGTCTGAACAGTTTATGGCTGGGGTGACTGGAGTCCTTGATGATCCTCTCCGCTTTCCTCAGGCACCGCTTCCTGTAGATGTCTTGGAGGGAGGGAAGCTCACCTCCAATTATCCGTTCAGCACACCGCACTACTCTCTGGAGAGCTTTGCGGTTGTGAGCGGTGCTGTTGCCGTACCAGGTGGTGATGCATCCAGTGAGGATGCTCTCAATGGCACAGCGATAGAAGGTCCTGAGGATGCGGGGGCTCATGCCGAATCTCTTCAGTCTCCTGAGAAAGAAGAGGCGCTGCTGCGCCTTCTTCACTGTTTTGTTTATGTGTACTGACCACGTAAGATCCTCAGCCAGATGTACACCAAGGAAGCGGAAGCTGCTCACTCTCTCCACAGCGGCGCCGTTGATGGTGATGGGGGTGTGTACTCCTCTGCACCTCCGGAAGTCCACTATCAACTCCTTTGTCTTTGCGACGTTGAGGGTGAGATGGTTGTCTTGACACCAGTGGGTCAGGGCGCTGACCTCCTCCCTGTAGGCCGTCTCATCACCGTTGGTAATAAGACCCACCACTGTAGTGTCGTCCGCAAACTTCACAATGATGTTGGAGTTTCTAGTGGCCGTGCAGTCGTAGGTGTAGAGTGAGTACAGGAGAGGGCTCAGTACACACCCCTGTGGAGCACCAGTGTTCAGTGTGATGGGGGATGAGGTGGTGCTGCCCAGTCTGACCACTTGGCGTCTGTCAGACAGGAAGTTAAGGATCCAGCTGCAGAGGGAGCTGCTCAGTCCTAGATCCTGCAGTTTCCTGTCCAGCTTCGAGGGAACGATGGTGTTGAATGCTGAGCTGTAATCTACAAACAGCATTCTCACATACGTGTCTCTCTTCTCCAGGTGTGACAGGGCAGCATGGAGTGTCAGGGCTATGGCATCATCAGTGGACCTGTTGTGGCGGTATGCGAACTGTAGAGGGTCCAGTGAGTCGGGTAGTGCAGAGCAGATGAAGTCCCTGACCAGCTTCTCGAAGCATTTGCTCACGATGGGGGTCAGGGCTACGGGTCGCCAGTCGTTCAATGAGGAGATGGTGGAGGATTTGGGTACAGGGACGATGGTGGCCATTTTGAAGCAGGCTGGGACTACAGACAGAGAGAGGGAAAGGTTGAAGATGTGTGTAAACACTCCAGCCAGCTGAGCCGCGCATGACTTGAGGACGCGGCCGGGAATCCCGTCCGGACCAGTAGCTTTGCGTGCGTTCACCCTCCTGAAGCACTTCCGCACATCCTCCTCAGACACAGTGTGCGCACTGACGTCATCCGCGGTGCGCACACTGTCCGGTCTCGTGGTGTTCGCTGTGTCGAATCTAGCGTAGAATACGTTTAGATCCTCACACAGAGAGGCCGTGGTCTGCGGTGTGCTGGTTTTCCCTCTAAAGTCTGTGATCGTGTTTAGTCCCTGCCACATACTCCGAGGGTTGTCAAACTGTTGCTCCACCTTGTCCCTGTACTCACGTTTGGCTGCTTTGATCGTCTTCCGGAGTTGGTAATGTGTGTGTTTGTAGTCCGATGTGTTCGCGGAGGCAAAAGCGGTGCTCCGTGCCGCCAGTGCTGTGCGAACATCTCTGTTAATCCAGGGTTTTTGATTTGGGAAGGATTTAACTGTTCTGGATGGGACGACATCTTCCACGCATTTTCTGATAAATCCGCAGACTGAGTCTGTGTACTCATCAATGTCTTTAGCAGCCACGTGAAACATTTCCCAGTCCGCGTGATCAAAACAGTCCCGCAGCGTAGACTCCGATTGGTCCGACCACCGGTGCACCGCCCTCAGGGTTGGAGCTTCCTGTTTCAGCTTCTGCCTGTAGGCGGGCAGGAGCAGGATGGAGCGGTGATCTGATTGGCCGAATGGGGCGCGGGGGAGGGCTTTGTATGCATCCCGGAAAGAGGTGTAGCAGTGGTCAAGAAGCCGGTCTCCACGAGTGCTGAAATGGATGTGTTGGTGGAGTTTTTGTGAGACTTTCTTCAGGTTACCCTTATTAAAGTCCCCGGTCGTGATAAACGCCGCCTCTGGGTGTGCGGTTTCCTCACTGCTGATCGCGCTGTACAGTTCCCTGAGTGCTCGGTCAGTGTCGGCTTGTGGGGGAATGTAAACCGCCGTAATAATCACTGCTGTGAATTCCCTCGGTAGCCAGAATGGCCGGCACTTAATCATCAGGTACTCCAGGTCCGGTGAGCAGAAAGATTTGACCGGGTGCACGTTCGCATAATCACACCAGCTGTTGTTGATCATGAAACATACACCACCGCCTCTGCTTTTCCCAGTAAGCTCCTGTGACCTGTCCGCGCGGTGCACAGAGAACCCCGGTAGTTGTATTGCGGAGTCCGGTACCTTGTCCGATAGCCAGGTTTCTGTGAGGCAGATCACGCAGCAGTCCCGCATCTCTCGCTGGAATGAGATCCGTGCCCGAAGCTCGCACAGCTTGTTCTCCAGAGACTGCACATTAGCCAGTAATAAACTGGGTAACGGTGGTCTGTTAGTGCGCCGTCTCAGTCGAACCAGAACGCCAGATCTTCTCCCTCTGCGTCGGCGTTTGCGGCCTCCACGGGCCCAGAACAAAGGCGTCTCAGGTGAGATGAATGGGGGGTCTGCAAACGGAGGGTCCGTGTTGCAAAACTTGAACTCCGGAAAGTGATGAGAAAGTCCATCTTTTATGTCCAGTAAGGTTTGTCGGTCGTACACAAGGAGACATGTGCTACTCGTGAAAAAATAAAGAAAAAGTAAAATTAAACACAAAAAACAGCTGTTGCTTGGGGGAGCTCGCGACGAGGCTGCCATACTCGGCGCCATCTTGGTCTCAGCATGGGTTTCAATAGTGGAAACTCGGTTTCTCTTTCAATCCATAATCTTGCCGCCACTTTGACCATTAAACAAGTACGGGGTTATATAAGACCTGATTTTCTTTCTGTGCTTAGTTTGTCAAATCCTTTAAACAATTCACAGAAAATGTATTAATGACACATCGATTACTTACAAAAGAAAATCTTCGTTGTGATGTTACCATATGTGCGTACATATCCAGGAGTAATTACTTTCTTATCCGTAAGCGCAAACTTTTCAGTTCCACAGTAGTAGAGACCCTCATTGGAATCAGTGATGTTTGTGATCAGCAGATCGTAAGATTGAGAGGACTCATTCTTCGCCAGGTGAAAATCAGGGAATGGCTTCCGAATGTTTCTGTAAGCAGCCCTATCATTTGAACTTTGGTCCCCACTTTTCCAATCAAGCACAGTTTTCAGTACAAGAGGAGGTTGTTTCTCATGAGTGCAATTCCTATACCACACTATGTAAACTCCAACTGACGATTTACAATCACAGTGTAGAGTGATATTTTCTCCTGGTCTGATTGCCATCTCTATCAGCAAATCATATCTGAGATCTTGACTGGAAGTTAAAGATCCTGGAGAAAAAAACCCAAAACAAAATTAAAGATTGTTTGGATCTGCATGGCATTACAAAAATGAACATCAATAAAGATGGAATAAATATGATTCTATCTTCAAAATGTTTATAAGATCCACCTAAAAGAACAATCAGAAATACATGCAGCCCGCCCATGTGAGATGATGATGACATCCTGGAGTTAGAAGACAACATCATGACCTACTAACAGATGTCATGAGCCATGCAGATTTTTCCATTCAAGGAAATGTTAGTTGTGATTTGTTGTTGAGCAAAATTCTTTGTGGTTGCTTTCTATATGCTTTTTATGTTTTGATACTGATGTAAAAGATAACTTTCAAAAAACAAAAAAGCGTAAACACATTGCACATTCAAGTTTATAAGCCCTAGATTTTGTCCAGAGCTTTGATTGATTTCTTCATGTCTTCATTTCAGAAAAGATATTCATGATACAAAGAAGACTTTCTAGTTGTCCACAAGTTTTATTTAATTACATTTGGAAAGCTTCATACTGCTATGTGAATGATTTTATAGTCCTAGCCCAATCGAAAACAAACAAAAAAAACCAAATAAACAAAAAAAATCTTTCTTCCCCAGTAAATTTGCATAGTGCAAAAGCAATCCAAATATTTGTCAAGGGAAAAGAGATGTTCTTCAAAGACCATGTCAGTCACTTAACTGACTTGACCCACCTGTAAATCGTAGAAGTTTGAAGTCAAGAAAATGCAGAAAGTGCCCATTAGAGGTTATATATTATTAATGTATGTTAACCCTCTCGAGGCAGGCGTTGCCGATTTGCAACAGTTAAAAACTAACAACCTGATTACCCCACATACATATTTTATGAGTTTTCTTTTTGGATAATTTTCCCCAAATATCAGATTTTTCCTGTAACTAAAACTTAATTTGAGCAATCCTTTTAATTCCTTTAACCCTTGTGCACCCGCCTGTTCTCGGGGCGTGGGTCGTGGCGACCCCCCGAGAGGCGTGTGTGTTATTATGATGATGATGATGATAGTGATAGGGTGGGGGGTCGCTAGGACCCCCTCGGGGCATACGTGTTATGATGATTAGGGTGGGGGGTCGTAGTGACCCCCTCGGGGCATATGTGTTATGACGACGATAGGGTGGGGGGGGGTTGCTAGGACCCCCTCGGGGCATATGTGTTATGACGATAGGGTGGGGTGGGGTGGGGGGGTGGTTGGGGTCGCTAGGACCCCCAAGGGGCGCTTGTGTTATTACGATGTCGGTGGCGTCTGGGAAGCAGCGGTGCGGGAAGCGGCGCAGTTGGGACAGTACGTGATGGCGCAGTTGGTGCACACGTACACTCGGCACTCGTGGCACAGGATCTTGGTCTTGACGTCTTTGCTCCTGGGACACACGCGGCACCTTCGCCTCTTGACCGGAGAGGAGTCGCGTGGCGTAGCATTGGCGGTGGTGGTGGTACGAGTAGTACGAACAGCAGCAGCAGTAGCAGCATCGGCATCAGCATCATCAGCCTCAGTAGTAGTACCTCGGGCCGCGACTCGGCCTCCTCCTCCTCCTCCTCCTCCTCGCGCTAACGCCCTGGCTTCAATCATGGGGCGCGCGAGCGCTTTGCCCAGTCGCTCGAGGAAGACCCTTTGTTTGTTGAGCTTGCCCGCCATCCAGTCGGGGTGAATTTCCCTCCAGAGCACGAACGCGTTGTAGGCAGCGACGTCGACCATGTTGTGGAAAAGGGCCACGGGCCACCTGCAGGTCTTTCTCCTGCAGCTGTACGTGCTCACGACCTTGTCCAGGTTGTCGATGCCTCCCTTGGTGCGATTGTAATGCAGCACCAAGGGAGGTTTTCCACCGCTGCCGCTGCTGCTGCTGCTGTTGCTGATGCGGCGGCTAGGCTGGGGCTCGGGGCCGGACCGGTGGTGGTGGTAGCGAGGAGCGGTGGTGAGGAGCAGCACGTTCTTGTTCTTCTTGGCCACGTAGGAGAGGATGATCGTGTCGGGCCCTCTTCCTCCTCCTTCTCCTCGTCCGACCGAGCCGCAAAGTACTACGGATTCGACGGAGCCCACGGCTCTGCCCTTGACGCAGCGCAGCTCCCTGGGAATCTTGGGTCTGTTTGCTCGCAGAGTGCCCAGCACCGTGTGGCCTCTTTCGCGAAAGAGTCTGTCGGCGAGCTTGCGCGAGGTGAAAAAGTTGTCGCAGGTGACGTTGCGTCCTGGCGTCAATCCCTCGGTGAGGTCCACGACCACTCGAGTGGCCAGGTGCTTTTCGGGAGGGCCGCGCTTGTCGGGCTTGCCGGTGTAGACTTGCATCTTCCACGCGTAGCTGGAACGCGCGTCGCAAGCCACCCATATCTTGATCCCGTACCTGGCCGGTTTGCTGGGCATGTACTGTCTGAACGGACACCTTCCTGATGGCGAGAGAGAGAGAGATTGAGAGAGAGAGAGACATAAAGGGAGGGAGATAGAGCGATGTGGGAAAGTGTGGGAGATTGGGGCAGAAACGGAAGAAGAGACGTGAGTTTGACAGAGAACACACGTGCAAGCGTGGAAGATAAAGTCATGTAAAAGCACAAACGCAGAACCCAACACAAATACAACAAAGCAAGCTAGTGTTGTCGCCGTTCCCGCTCCTCTTCCTCCTCTCATCCCCCAGTCACGCACGCACACAACACGCACTACGTACCTCTGAACGGCACCAGTCTCTCGTCGACGGTGACCTCCGGTCCCGGTCGGTACATGGCGGGCAACCTCGCGCACCACTCGTCCCACACGGCTCTGATGGAGGCCAGTTTGTCGTAGCCGCCGCCGTGGCCGCCCTCGCCTCACCTGGCTCATCTGGTCTCTCTGTCGTCAAAGCGCAGCGCGCTCGAGTAGGCTCGAAAGGTCTTGAGCGGCATCGTGGCTCTGAACACGGACCTGCCGCTCTCGGCGTCCCCACGTAGGCCCGGAACTCGACGCGGCCCATGGGCTTCCATCCGTTGATGGCGGGCCTGCGCCTGTCCGCTTCCAGGTTGGTCATGGCGATCACTGAGTCCTCTATCTCTGGCGGAAAGTAGGCCATGAACGAGGAGGCCTCGTCTCACGCCGCCGCCATGGCCTCTTCGGTGGGGCCTCGTTCTTGCGGGTCGAGGTCGTCGTTGTCTTCTTCTTCTTCTTCATAGTCTTCGTCGTCTTCTTCTTCTTCATAGTCTTTGTCTTCATAGTCTTCTTCTTCTTCATAGTCTTCTTCTTCGTCGTCTTCTTCTTCTTCATAGTCTTCTTCTTCTTCATCATAATCATCGGCTATATCTGCATCGCGAGTTTCACCGACAGCGTCGTGCCTGCGATTGCGCCCAAAATCATGAACGCCACCTGCAGCACGGCCGGCGTCCTCTTGCCAAAGCTCCGAAGTCCCCCGCCCCGGTTCAGCGCCTGCTTCTTCCTCTTCCTCTCGGCAGTTCGACTCGCCTTGCGAGCCGCCATCCTGGCAAAGTTGCAACGGCATTTCGTAGCCGTGATCCTCTGCGGCCACATACCCATGGTCCGCCACCTCGTCGTTTTCGTCCTCCTGATCCTCCGAGTAGCGCTCCTCGTCTGCGAGCGTTCGGGCTGTCGAGTCGTTATCCCCCTCGGCCTCTTGCTCTTCTTCCTCGGCCTCTTCCTCCTGATCCTCCTCCTCCGAGTTTTCCTGTTGTTGCTGCTGCTGCTGCTTTTGGTCTTCCTCGACCCCTAGCCCTCGATAGCGAAACGTGGCTGGTCGCAACAACGGAGCAACCGGAGCCGACCCCGCGTACGCCAAACGCGCTGGCGATGGTGACGCTGACGGTGACGGTGAGCAGGAGGACGACGATGACACCGCTGGTGAAAGCGGTCCGCCTGTACCGACCTTCGTGCTCTTTGGCTCCCACGGTCTAGTGCGTGACATTGTCTTCTTCGTCTTCTTCTTTCTCGTTGGCACCTTGTTGTTGTTGTTGTTGTACAGCGCGCGCCCAGACACCACCTCTGCAACCAAACCCCAACATGCTTAGTACCCGCCATCCACGCTCTTATCATCTCGCCGGGGTGTTTCTCGACCCCCCCGCCCACCTCTCTCTCTCTCCTCTGTCTCCCATCTCCTTGCACCAGCATCCCCCGACCCCGACGCTCCCCCTGGCGGGAGCATCAGGGTTAAGCATAGAAGAAAGTGAACGAGGCATGTCATATAAAATGATTTGAGTGCTCTAGGACAGCTGTACCCAGCCACCGTGAGTCATTTGGTACCGGGTCGCGAGAGTTGAGACTTGGGTATGAAATTTATGGTTTTCAGGGTTTTTATCAGTTTTTATCGTTATTTATTTTTTATCCTTAACTCGGTTTCACTGAGTGTTTTCCTGTGTGTTATGAATAAATTTTCTTTTTTTGGTACCAGTACTGATTTCATTTTGTTGTATTTATCCACGACACCTTAAAGGCCGGTCTTTGGCGCAAAAAAGGTTGGGGAATAGAAGAGTAGAAAAGTAGAATAGAGTAGATGTCACGGTTTGCCAGGGCAAGCCGTGGGGATTTTGGAGAAAGGACCCAAACGCTGGACTTAGTGCAATGAACAGTGCATTTATTTACAGTGGGGGTAAATGTACACCACACAATAAATCTCCAGAGTGCTCCCTCAACTCCTGTGTTGTGCCTTCTCCTAAGTGCTGGTATTCCGTGCTCTCTGCTCCTGTGCCTACGCACACCCCGTACGTCCTGCAGTCCTGTGTTCCGCTCTCCTCCTGAGTAAAAAACAACAGACGCAGCCGTTATGGCACCAACTCCAGCAGGCATACACTTAACAGCACTTTAAACACTGACATGGAGTCTAACTCAACCATCCTGCGCCGGAGGAAGCTCCATCGCTCTGTTAAGTAGCTCCGCCGACGAGCCTGATCAGAAGCAGGTGTGTGAGAACCTAGGTGTGACCGGCAGCTTGCAGGGCCACACCCATCAGGCCTGCAGGTGACTGTCCTTCATCCTCCAGCCACACCCGCAGACACACACACACACGTACACACACCAGCATGGAACACAAGAGCACAGTGCAGCAAACATACATCCAATACAATAATAATAATAATAATAATACTAAAGGTCCACACTGCTCACGGACCCCGAGTCCCAGGAACCGGGTCCGTGACAGTAGAGCTCTAGGAGAGTAGAAAAGTGCTATATAAGAATCAGACCATTTAATGTCTGGACACATTACATGTTTATTAAAAAGTAAATCACTTTTTCAACATTTGTTAGTGAAGTGTCATTTGTTTATTCAGAAGAGCTAATTTTTGGCTTGTGTATACTTTAATGTAATATTGTTTGCGTTTATTTTAAACTGTTGGAAGTAATCTGGTGGTTTAAACAGTGTACGGGCCAAGGTGTTTAGTTACATGAGCTGTTTGTCATTGTGGGTTTCCTGTGAGTTTCACATATCACAAGGCTTGTTGAGGCCACCTTTATTGTCATTTTTGGGTTGTTGTAACTTTATGTGGCTGAACTGTCATTAAGCAAAGGATGAGTCTTTTTTTTTTTTTTTTTGCCTTTTTTGTGACGTGACCTAAAACAAATTTAGTATGTTGAGTTGTATTTCCTGTAGAAAAAGCCACTCTAACCTATCAAATGCTCTGAACTACTACAGTACAGGCATTGTTAGTTATAACAATAGTTTATAACTTTATAATTGTTAGTTATAACAATAGTTTATAACTAACAAGCATACTGTGGGTATAAAAGGCACTGCCCTTAACTGGTTTAAATCTTATCTCGCTGACAGGTCATTCTCGGTTAATTTGGGCAACTTCTCATCTTCCTTGGTATCTGTACGCTGTGGTGTGCCTCAAGGATCTGCATTAGGTCCTATTCTCTTCTCACTATATCTGCTCCCTCTTGGAGCAATTTTTGAGAAGTATAATATTGCCTTTCATTGCTATGCTGATGATACACAGATTTATTTTGAGATTACTGACGATCTTGCTATGTCTTTTCACTATTTTCGTGAATGCATGTGTGAGGCTAAAGATTGGTTCAAGAGTAATTCTCTTGTCCTGAACGAAAAGAAAACGGAGATCGTGGTGTTCGATAGTAAAATCCCCCGCGACCAATTGTGTGCTGCTCTGATGCCTTTTGCTAGCTTTCCTTCTGATTATGCCAGTAATTTGAGCATATTACTGGATAGCTCGTTTAAATTTGACAAGCAAGTGTCTGCTGTAGTGAGGTCTAGTTTTAATCAGCTGCTCCTCATTTCTAAGGCTAAGCGCTATATTCCGCACAATGACCTGGAAAAACTTATTCATGCATTCGTGACTTCCAGGTTGGACTACTGCAACTCTCTTTACATTGGCCTTTCCTCCTCCCTTCTCCTTAGATTGCAGACTGTCCAGAATGCAGCGGTACGCCTTTTGACAGGTAGCAGGAAATTGTCTTCCATCACTCCTGTTCTTGCTGGCTTGCACTGGCTGCCAGTTAAATACTGTATTCAATTTTGTAAGTGAAAAGTAGTATTTTAAATTATCAATAATGAGAACACCCTCTAAGAGCGACCAGAGCCACTGACCAGGTTATGACCACAGCCCCCTGGGTTGAGCCCTCCCGGGATAACGTCTCTAGGGGTCCTCCAGGCGCCCTAAGCCCGTCCCAACCTCCACATCAACCACAATAGCTAAGACGGGACCAAACCACGACCCCCCACCCCCTCTAGGTGACGGAGCCGATCAAAGGAGCCCAGAGGGATTGATCTAATGTGGTGGCAGAGGCTGTATCAAGACTAATGTGATCTATTAGATGGTTTCTATATTGGCTAGAATTAAGATTATTTTTATTTTTCCAGTTCATGAGGATCGTTTTCTTGGCGATGCATAGGGCAGTAAAAACCATGTGGACTGTATTAGTTTCTGTAGTGACATCATCCAATTTTCCCAACAAGCACACTAAAGGGAGGCTGGAATTTTACATTTCAGACACTTTGATAAGTCTTCACATATCTCACGCCAAAACTTCTGAACTGGTGAACAGAACCAAAGAGCGTGGATGTAATTGTCTGGTGTATTGCCTTGACAGTGTGAGCAGTTGTTGGAAGATGTAAAGCCCATCTTGAACATCCGATGACCAGTATAGTGCACTCTATGTAGTATTTTGTATTGTATTAATTGCAGACTGGGATTTTTAATCAATTTAAAGGTTTTTAAGCATACCTGAGACCAGAAGTTTTGGTCTAAGCTTACTGATAAATCTGCTTCCCACTTTGCAATAGGAAGGGATACTGATTCATCTATTTTAGAAAGTGTTCTGTATATTTTAGATAATAATTTGGGGGATTTAAGAGTAAGAAAATGTACCACACTTGGTGGTGTTTGTAATTCAGCTTGACTGGGGTAAAATTTCTTTTTTACTATGGATTTAATTTGTTGATATTCTAAAAACCTTTTCTTGTTGATCCCATATTGTGCAACTAGTCTGTCAAATGAAATAAATTCTGTTCCCTCTAATATATGTTCTAAATATTTAATTCCTTTACAACTCCATTCTGGAAAATTAATCATATTATTGTTTTGTAATATGTCAGGGTTATTCCAGATAGGTGTACGTTTGCATGGGATTAATGAAGACTCCGTTATTTTTAGAAACTCCCACCATGCTGTCAGAGAAGAGCTGATGTTAACACTTTTGAAGCATTCATATCTTTTGATGTTTGAGCTGATAAATGGTAGGTCTGAAATCTCTAGATCATTGCATAGTGCCTGTTCAACATCTAGCCAGGGCTCATCTAAGAGGGTATGTTTTAACCATTCTGAAATGAACTGAAGCCTGTTGGCTAAAAAGTATTGTTGAAAATTAGGCAGATCTAATCCTCCTTTATCCTTAGTTCTTTGTAGCGTTTTTAAGCTGATACGCGGGGGTTTATCTTTCCAAAGGAATTTAGAAATATATGAATCCAGAGATCTGAACCAATCTTGTGATGGTTTGTTAGGGATCATTAAAAATAAGTAATTTATTTTTGGCAAGATCATAATTTTTATAGTGGCGACCCTTCCCGAGCTACCTCAATGAACTTCTTAGGTTACACACTCCTGTCAGAGCACTTAGATCTGCTACCCAACTTCTTCTGGAGCAACCTCGTTCTCGGCTGAAGTCTCGCGGCGACCGTGCGTTTGCTGTAGCTGCCCCAGTCTTATGGAACAATCTTCTTGTTGCTATCCGGGCGTCTGACTCTATGCCACTGTTTAAATCATGGCTGAAGACTTATTTATTTAATCTTGCTTTTCCACCTAGTTAATATTTGGTGTGCGTTGGTACATTTTTATCCGTTATGCTTGTTAACTAGTTTTATGTATTATGATTGTCAAGGTTTTATAATTGATACGTGCCAGGTCCTTTCTCTTTTCCCTCCCATCTCCTTTTTCCTATTTTATTTTTTGTCAAGCACCTTGGTATACCCTTGGTTTTTTAGTGTGCTTTATAAATAAAGTTTATTATTATTATTATTTTTACTGGTTATACCAGTAAAAACCACTCTACCAGTAAAAAGTAAGTAACAACTGATACAGAAAAACAGAAAAACTGAACAGAAAACAGAGCAAAAGAGCTTTTCTAAAATGTTCTAAAACCTGTGAAAAGGTACTTTGAACTAAGCCCTTTCCAAGTTCTAAGTATTTCCAGCCCCTCCTAAGTATTTTGCATTGACTGAACCTAACCAGAGAAAAATAAGAATAAAATGGACGTTAAAATAATCCCAGTGAGACTCAAAAGACTCTCTGTTAACAGTCATGTGTCAGACAAGTCAACAGAAAATGTAACTACCATTATAGTTCTTTTTGTTAGTTTTTATGGTTTAAGCCAGCACTGTCAGTCAAGCTTTATGTAATAGATTTATTCCAATTTAATTTCTAGTTGGCCAGCCCAGTAAAAAAAGCACATAGCAACCTACCTTTCTCTTAATTTAAAAAAGTGCAAGCATATTCTAAAAACTTCTAAAAAATGGCAAGTAATTAACAATTCACTTACAAACCAGATGACATGAAGCCTGAAACATCGTAATAAAAACAATTTCAATTAAAAAATATACATTTTTGTGTACATTTCAGTTCACAGTGAAGCTACAAAAACACGAAACCTTCACATGCAGAGTATTTTAGAACCAAAATGTTCTTTTTTGAACCACAAAAATGTCCATTACTCATACCGATTCCAGCAAATTACTGAGATCAAAATGTATTTTCTGTACATTTTCAGCCCTTTGCAGTAAAGGTTGGCATCACCAAAAACAGAGGAGCTTGAGGCAAAATATTTATAATATTAACAATTCATATTTACAAAGTTTTCACACTTTCACACAAAACAGCTTCACACTAAGGTGTAGAATATTCTACACCTTAGAAATATTGATAGCAGAATATGTGCAGAACTCAGAACTCTGTGTTTTCTTCTTTTGCCTCTGCGATGCCTGACGGATTTCCAGGGCAGCGTAACACATATCTTCATCCTAAGAGGTCACGTTTGTTGTTAGAAGCTCCATTTTGTTCTACTGTAATGCTATTACTGTAGTATGATATAAAGTTAAAACATTCTGTAAATTACCTCATTTATTCTTGTTAGACGTCTTGTTTTAGGACGTATCTGGTCAACTTCAGGTTCTTTAGCTTTGAAAAAAAATTCCCTTACAAAATCAAAACAATGTAAAAACTTCTTGATTTAAATGAACGGCATATGAATAGTAATACTTACAGTTAATAAATCTTTTCCTACATAGATGATAAACCAGAAGTGAGGAGAAGAGTGAGGAGATGCCAGCAAAAACTGGACAAAGAGACACTAGCAGCATCCAATATAGGTCACAGTTCTGAGGAGGTTCGTGATGTTTGCTGGAACCTGGCTCAAACAAAAAGCTCTAATGAGTAGGTTATTTATATTTTAATCTCATAAAGGAATTTCATGATTTCTTTGACCCTGATCATAAAATGAATGCTGTTATCAATTCTTCTGTTACAACCCATGCTAAGTTTTCTTTGCAGAATGAATAGACATTTTTGAAAATTGTTACTGCTATACAATTGTGGCTTTTTCCTTTGATTTCTTGACATGGGTTGATTGATTTTGATAACTGCACTGCGCTACAGTTTTTTCAAATTGGAAACTTTTTTTTCAGAAATGAAGTGTAAAAAGAAAAAAAAATCCAGGGGTTTGTGATACTGTGATTATATGAAAAATAAATGTATACCAAATAGTGTGCATGTAAGTAGCAAGGGGTCTCTGATTTTGTAGGAATTCTTTGAAAAATATTAAAAAACAATATTTGACCTTTCATTCTAGATGAGCGGTTCTGGTAAACTATGATGCACAACATCTACTCAAATTACGTATCAATTAAGATCACACGAAATATCATACAAAAGAAAAACCTGACAAAAACACTTACGTATTATGATTCTTCTTGTGGCATTGCCATATGTGTAAATAAATCTGGGCATGATGAATTCTTTATCCTCCAGCCGTTGTTCTGTTCCACAGTAGTAGAGGCCTTCATCAGAATCAGTGACGTTTAAAATCATAAGGTCATAGG
This sequence comes from Pelmatolapia mariae, assembly GCF_036321145.2. NCBI lineage: Eukaryota > Metazoa > Chordata > Actinopteri > Cichliformes > Cichlidae > Pelmatolapia > Pelmatolapia mariae. The sequence goes on along the minus strand of NC_086232.1, from coordinate 25,538,174 downwards.
ACTCAGAGGAAAAATTTCTTACAAATTGAAAATGCGATAAGGGGTTCAGTAGGTCACATGTGTTATTTCCGCATGAATTATATTTCAGTTTTAAAACAAGAGATGGCTGGTTCTCATGAGAACAATCCCTGTACCACAGTATATATACTCCGGAGGATAATTTGCAGTCACAATAGAGGGTGATATTGTGTCCTGCATGGATTATCACTTCTGATCCAGGAATCCAATTCTCACAGGAGACCACTCCTGGAATACAAACAGAATGGTATAAGAAAATGGAAATGTGAAGCAGTTTACTTGAATTCCCATTAAATCTGGTAAAAAAAAAAAAAAAAAAAAAAATCCCTCAACAACAACAATAAGAATGACAATGCAGACACTGATTATTCTTAAAATGGAACCAGAAAAAAAACATCTAATTTTATTATCCAAAGAATTACCCAAGAGAACAACCACAAACACATGCAGCCCAGCCATCTGTGATGACAGTTGAGAGCTCAAAGACAGCTAGTGTATATATCATGCACATGACATAGGTAAACGTTTCCATTTAAGGAAGTCAAAGCGGTGATTGGCCTGTCATGCAGAAATTTCTCATCTGTGATACTCGTCTTGATATTTCTTTGAACTCTGGTGCATATTACAAGTTTATTAGTGTTCATTAATATCTTTAGATTGCTATTGAATTGAATCAGACGTCTGATTCAATTCAATCCTTTAAATCTCCATTAAAAACCTATTTATTTAGCCTTTTAAGTGTACTGTAACTTGTGTTTTTTGCTTTGATTAATGTTTATAATGATTTAACCTTCAGCCTTTCGGCTTGTGCCTACTACTATGCCTGGTGTATTATTGGTTAGTTATCTCTCCCACCTGTCAGTATATTTTATTTTAATTTATTTTATTTTTATTATTTTATTTATTTCTATTTATTATTGCTCTTAATTGGTTCTCTGAATCACTTTGCCATACCTCTGGCAAAGTAAATGTGCTATATAAATAAAATTGTATTGTATTGTATTAGATTAGGTGAAACACAAAAAACAAGCCTTAAAAAATGTGCTAAATACTGTAAAAGGGTCTGTTTTGAGCCAAACCATGATCTTTTCCTATCCTTATCAAGTTATTTTATTGCATGAGTCTAACAAAACAGGAGAAAACGAAGAAGAAACCAAAAACTAATGCTATTAATTTTTTTTTATTTCACTTCTGACCTCTAACCTACTAGAGGGGTATTTTGTGGTCCTTAAACCACAATGGTAATATAACAGAACAACAAATGACTTGTATGACTGCTTAGTTTAGATAAACTGATAAATAAATCTAGTAAATAATAGAAACCTCAAGAACTCAGTTTGGTTTGTATTAATAAATTAAATCACATTGATTACTCATAAGTTCCAGTCACTTAAGTGACCAACTTAAGTTTCTCCTATTTTAGATTGAATGCACTGAGTAAACTGTTTTGTTTAAATGTATGTGTGTGTGTTTCTTGGGTTGGAGTTTTGGTAAAAGTCATAATAAACACGTCATTTTCAAAACTTTAGAATTTTCTGGCAATTATTTAAAGGTTCAGGCTTTGAAAGGTTAAGAGAAAGGAATTGCCAGCAAACCTAAGTACGTAAGAAGAGCAGCACGTCTTCCTGTTTTACACATAGCATTTAGCCAGAGAGGAAACATTTACCTGAACTATACTGAGTAAGCAGGGAAGCACATCACATTATTAAAGACCAGAATCCAACAATATCACTGATATTTTAATAGGTTGTTCATCCTCTGGTTTATTTGTTATAGGCAAATCCCTCAAGTCTTCATGCTGACTCTTTAGTGGGCTAAATGGTTTCTATTAACCCCACCCATGTTGTCTGCTTGCTGTCATTTGATGTGCTTGTGCTTTAAGGCTAAACACTCAGAAACAGCATGACCCTTTTTATGAAAATTACATTCCCTTTCAACCTTTGGAACAGAGGAGTTATCACAAACCCATTCTTATGGGTAAAAGCAAATTAATCTGCTGCTGCTGTAGGAGCTTTCAAAGTTGTTGAAGAGTCAAATCAGCAAAAAAAAAACCCAAACAAAAAAACCCAAAAGCCTTTAGTTAAAATGCACACAAAACACAAAAAAACGTTTTAAACTTGACAAAAGGGTGGTGATTAAACAAAAATGGGTTGTCTCCTCTACAGGCTTTCTTTCACAAAGTTAACACAAAACAGTGAAACTGATCATTTACTGAGAAACAAGCAAAACAACAAGCTAACATAAACTTAATATAAACAATAGCATAGCATAGACAAGCTCTTAAAAACTTGTGGTGCTCTGATTGGAAACCAAAATGGCCACAGACTCTGAAGTGCAGCTTCAAACCCTGTATATAGCCCCCTGTGACTCAGCCTACAGCCAGTGAGTTTAAAAAGGAGCCAATAAGAGTAAAAAGGAGGAAATCCAGAGACTGGGATGTAGAAGCAGCTTAGTATGCACTAACCCTTTAAATTTTGCATTCTATATAGACTTTGCTCTCAAGCAGCATCAGATTGGACAAGGACTATCTGATCATGTGATCTGCCATCTTTATTTTTATACTTGCTGTGGTCCTATGGTATTTTTTCTAGGTCAGCCTGTTTGAAAAACTGTGACACTTTCTAGATGTCAGTAATGAGGTCAGTGCCCCCGCACCACAGCCCCCACCCCCACTTCCACCCCACCCTCTAAAGCAATTCCGTACATGAAAAGTATTACAACAAGGGAACTGACATTTGCAATTGATATATAATACAGGAAAAACATGTAAATATTTGTTCTAACCAAGTTTCTGTAACTAATTTTGAAGATCTATTAATTCCGAATCAGTTATTTCATTTCAAATTTATAATGACAAACTATCAATAATGCCTTTCACATTCAGTCAGAAGCACTTGTTCTAGTTGTTTTGAAAATATGATGATTGAAGGAATGATCTGTAGGTTTATGACCCTATTACACTGATAGCTGAAAAGTTTTAGTTTTAATTAAGCAATACATCAAACAGTTCAGCTAACCGAGCTGGGTTTTGAAATCCTTCCAATATCAACTTTGCTTGGGTGTTCTACTGGCATTTGAAGTTGATGAACTTACACTGTCCACCAGAGGGTGCTATTTCTTTTGGAACAGATATTTATTGGGACAGCCTTCCACATATTTAGTATATTGTTAATATAATGTTAAAAACAATGCTTTAGTTAAAAATATTTTTTAACTAAAATGCTTTAGTTAAAAATATTTTTTAACAGAGACTTGTGTATTTTTGGCACCATGACGCATGTGATGCAACAATAGTGAGAAGGCTCTCGGTCATGAGCTGACTTGTTTCAACCTAGACCACAATTATTTCCTAAACCTAAACTTTTCTGAGAATCGCTGGCCAACCAAACAGTTTGTGCAAATGAAAGTAAAAAAGTAAAAACAAAACTATTCAGTGTGAGAATCAAGACACAAAGATTCACAGTTGTGTAAATACTCCACCCTTTTTTCCATCTGCCTTTTTAAGTCTTTTAAACAAGTATAAAAATCACCTACAAACATCTGGATGGTTTTTGTAAAGTTGCAGCTTGTTTGCATATATAAATCTGTTTACAATTTACTTCTTAATTTTATCATTTTAGCAGTAATAAGTGTTAAGTAAAGGCTAATTCTCTATCAGTTAGCTAGTTAGTAATTATGGCTATGTACAGTATTACCTATAATGAATTATAAGAGAAAACCTCGTTCAGTCAGCAAAAGAGGGTTAAGGAAGCTCTTTCCACCCAGTCAATTTGATATACAATGGACAATGAAAGTAGTTGTCATTTGTTGGTAATAGTATCTTTTTTGTCATCCACCCTAACCATTACAAATATTTTTACATGTCATTCAAGTACTTAAAACTTTGTGTACAGAATAAAAATGTGAGCAAACCTAACAAATGTAAATGTTATCTTACTCAGATAAGTGGCAAAATCATTTATAAACGTATTATTAAGGCATTTAGGTTGACAGCCTGTAGTGGTCCTTGAGCACAAGCAGTTTTATTTAGGTTTCTCTCTATTTACAAAAACTAATTTTTACAGGTTGAATAATAATTCCAAAAACTCCAACAGTGTCAAATTCAAACTCATTCAACCAGTCTGTTATGATGTACAGTTGTATGTAAGAGTCTCTGACACAAATACATCCCCTTGCATTAATAGCAGATGTATTACTATACTATTCCTCATCATCCAGATGCAAAAGACTTTAAACAGACTCATAATAGAGAGTACTCACGGGTTAACTTTGTTATGAGTTCTGGTAAAATATTTTTCAAGAAAATGGAAACAAGCCAAGGCTATTTCCTAGACATTTTTATAAAGCTGAAAACTAAAAATGCTTTTAAGTATCAATGTTTTATTTTAAACTTAAATAATAGTTTGCTTTTTTTGGTCTTTGTTCCTGAAAGCGAGGTAGATCCAAAATTTTTGTTTAACTCTACGTCAGCCAGCAGAAAAATGTCAATGTGACCACTTTTTTCATTTTTCACTTTGACTTATAGAATGACTTTCACATGATAAGATAAAATAACCTTTATTAGTCCCACACGTGGCAAATTTTTTGGTCATGGCAGTAAACACAATAGGATAGGGTAAGCAATAATACAATAGTAAACTATACAACAGGAATAAAATACTATATACAATAGAATAAAATACAATACAAATAAGATTAAAAAATACTGTACAAAGAGCTCTGTTGTAGTAGGGAAAAAAATGCATGATGCCATGCTGCATATATTTCAAAAAATTGAAACTTAAATTGCCGCCCATCAGAGTGGTAAACAGAAATGGTGTGGCAGAGCAGTCCCTGAAGAGGTTAAACTAGGCTGAAAATTTATCACAACTTAGATGCGGGGCAGGCTGAAATGAAGCTATTTATATTTCTCAACCTATTTGCAAATGTTAGTTGTGGTTGTATGTTAGTGCAACTATGAGTTGACTTTCGCAACAGTGTTTGCAGTGCAAGCATTGTCAGCATCGCAGCTTACAGCTACCCCTCTGCAACATCAAGCAAGAAGCATAGACCTGCAGAAACCACAACTGCTCCCACCTCTGTAAATGTCAACAGCATGGTCAATATCTTCAGCCCCCATTTTAGTGCATGCACTCGTGCAGGACAGGAAGCGGTTTGTGCAGAGTTTCATAACTATGTGAAAACTTTGATGTCAGTATAAAAAGATTTTTTTTCAGTGTAACAATGTTGCATTTATCATTGTGTGTAATTAATCTCATTTAACTATTACTTAACCACATCTTGGACAAGCTGTCGGCACAGTGATATTACAGGAAAAACATGAAAATAAACATAATTTCTTTATTAAACTGTTATTTAAAATACATATAAAACAAATAACTTGCTCAGTTTTGTCATCAGAAGAATATTATCTTGTTACTTACTTGTCTATAGGTTAGCTTTGTACAAACAAGAGTGCCAGGGAGTACTAAGACTGCAAACTGTAGTATACATACTGGCAGTGAAAATATATAGGGTGTAAGATATGTTGTGGGTAGCTAATGTATACCCTTAAATATAAAGATTTGAGTAGGGGTCAGGGGGAAGGTCAAGTATTTTTAAATGTAAAACAGCATTTGTTAACAATCAAAGCTCAGGCTTAGTGTCTGATTCTGTACACACAAGCATTGAAGGCCTTAGAGGCTAGCCACTTTATAACAGTACAACAGCTTTAACCAAAATGAGTTTTAAAATGTCTATGTTGTAGAGGTAAAAAGCAAACAAACATGAAAACAAACACAAAAAAGGGTTTATGCAAGCTCCTATTTTTGTTTACCCACATGTTTTTATATGGCTAACTTTATGCAGCACATTAATATCAATATATGTTTTGTGGCTCTGCAAGTACCATCCGTGTGCTTTCTTTGACTAAGTGTGATTTCTGTGGACAAAAGCTGCAGTTCATACTCTGTGTACAAAGTCACTTTTAAGTAGATATTTGGAACTTATGTGTGTTGGTGTGTGTATTTCTGTGAGTGTCTGGGAGAAAGAACAAGATAGATATGTGCATTTGTTTGTACACCTTGTCTGTGTGTAGAATACCTGAATGGATGTTTATATCCCCAATGACATACACAAGGTCAGCACTATACTGCACAAAGCAGCTGCAAGTATGACTTCAAATGCCAGTTTTGAAGCTCATATTCCCTCTAAATGTCACTAGATGGCGATGTGGCTATTTATTGACACCATTAAAGAGAAAGTGCCTGTTTAGTACATCTATTATGTTGACTCACTGTGCTCATCTCTTTTTAGCCCTGTGCAGTGTTATTTGCAGCTCTGTAAACACTGGTTTGTAGGATATTAATTGTTTCAGAATGAAAACTAGTTATGGGGTGGAAAAAAGTACAAGATTATTGTGGGGAATACATAAAATAGAAACGTTCACTTTATTAGGGTAACAAAAAGGAAGGCTCAATTCTAGTGTTCATTTTGTAGTTCATTTTTGTTTTATGCTTTTTTAATCTTTTGAAATACGAATAATATCATTTGTTCAGTTACAGACAGGACACTGTTATCACATTATCTCTAATAAAGATGGTTTGATTGGAAAGCTTTTTTTTTTTTAAGTTTTGACTTACAGGGCTCTAAAGTAGGAACAATAATAGCAACTCCTCACAGTTCAGCACAATCAGCATCACTAGCTTTCGCTTTAGAAATTCCCGTAGACTTGAATTGATCAGTTGTACTCAAATCTTTGAAACAGTTTTCATCAAAAAGGAGAAAAGAATCAAACAAATATATACACTGATGACATCAGTGCAGTTAAACCTGATTGACAGTGAGGGTGCCATAATAAGCACTAAGATGACTAAATGCAATAAAATTAACTCTGAAAAAGTTACAAGATGACTAAGACAGATAAACATATGGCCAAAACATTCATTTGTAACTTAATGTTCTGTTCTTTCTGCAGTCAGTCAAAAGTAGATATAACATATAAATAAACATTGTACACCACCAGACATATCTATGCACTTTCATGTCTTCACCCATCGATGAATCAATGACAAAACACACCAATGTTCGTCATCTGCTTGTTACAAGAACTCACATTACATTTCAACAGCAGCTTCATTAATGAACATAGTCATATAATTTAAAGGTAAATTGAACCAAATATTGAATTATTAAATATTCACAGTTTGCAATATTAGAAACATATTTACTCATTTTTGTTACCACAGATAACATTTACTGATTTTTCTTTCTTCTCTCCCTGAGCTGTTTCACCCACATATCTGTTCAGTACTGTTCCACCAAATCTATGAAAACTGACGTAACCATGACTACAAGACACAGTCAGGCCAGTCAAAATGGGAGTCCTTGTTTCTAAACTTTACAATTTAAGACATGTACTCCTAAAATTAATTTGAAATCTTCAATGGAAAAGTGCTACCATGACAACAAAAGCTGTACTATTACCCTAAATAACATTTCTGCACATGTGGAATTCCATTTTCAAAATGTGACCTGCAAATCCCCTATCTGTGTGTACAAACATGACCCAATAAGTTTTTTTTCTTCTATGAACAAATGGATTCCGAATAGCCACCGCTGCTTTTCTTTTGCCAGCCAAAAAATTGAAACAAAACATGCAGATGGGCAACATTGCACACACTTTTGGTTTTGTCCAGTAATTTATGGATACATGTTGTTAATTGGTCACTTACTGTTGTTTCCTGTTTGCTTCCTTTTAGTTGAATCAAACAACTGTGTTCCTTTAATGTGACATGCAGTTAAATCTTTGCTCTCAAGGTCTGTTCAAAGATACAAGACACATGTTGTATCTTTGAACAGTTGCTTTCTAATTAGTTCAAAACTTGTAACTTAATTTTTTTTTTAAACTTTTAAACTTTAAACTTTAACTGATCTGACTTTGCACTGTCCTCTTTCTCTTATATAAAACTCTGGACCATAGATCCACAGTTTATCTTGAAAAATTTAGCAGCTTTTCCTAATTATTTTGATCATTAAACACCACAGTTCATCAAAGCATTAATCCATAATAAGATACATGGTCTCAAATTATATGGCATGTAAATCCATTATTATTAGGCAGCTGCATAACAGCATTTCTTTCCTACCCCTATATCAATTGAAGAAAAAAAAGGGATGGTACATCAGGCAACATTATTTATGAATTATATTTACAATTATTAAAGTTTTTGCAAAAGCTGGCACCTATTAGATGAATAAACAACACCTTTAAGTAGTTGACTGCACAGTTTGTGAGGCTGCAGTGAGGACTGAAAGTGCTGTAAAAATTGCTAGAGAAAATATGAGTCAGACACAAAACATCTTGAGACATACATCATTTCAATGTCCAGTAACATCGATAACTATGACTTCAGGAATTAAAAGTATAACAGCGGCCATTACTACTCCAGGGCGAAAGATAAAAGAAAATGGCCAAAATCCACTTCTCTCACCACGACATCCCATCAAGGTCAATTTGTGCCACTTTTTCATCTTGCCTGAAGTGCCCCGCACGCCTCATCTTGTGAATACACATTTTAACAACGGGGAATCAGTCTGTCACTAAGACACATTCAGTCCTCATGCAACCCCCCTCGCTCCCCGCACCCCCACCCCCCGCTCAACAGTCCAGTGAAGAGGACAGAAAAGCTCTGCAGCAGCTACGTCACCGTGGAGCTGAAGACACATGAGACGATTTGTTCAAATCATTCCCTAGGTGACTCGTACTTAGCGCCTTTCACGCAGAGCCCGTTTTGAACATACACATACAGTCACACATACAGAGCAGCATAGACCCAGTGAGATATAATGCATATGAGCAGCCACACATATGCAGGCATTCCAACTCTCATTCATACAGCTTACTCTCACTGCATGCCAAAACTGGGGTAACAGCCACTCATGGTGAATGAGTGCCAAACAGACTTGAAAAGATGAGGCGAGTCCAAACACACACTTTCTCACTCAGCCCCATCCTTTGTGTGCACCCACCCACCCCCACCCCATTTCCCCCATCCATCCTGTGTCTGCTTGTGTCACTGCTTCAATCTAAACTGATGCTGCTTTTTACCCATTAGCCTTATTAATCTTTTTAATCATCAGAGTGTTAACACTCGTTAGCATCACTGTTAGTTGCATTCCAGTCCAGTGAGGATTAACATCCAGCAGGTTAGTCATGATGTCAACGACAGCCTCAGGAGCTAAACATGCACCATAAGCAGTCAATAGGTGAGTTGTTCTCAATTACTGACCAATGCAAGATAATTACACTTTGTGACACTTCAAAAAGCGTGGCGCGCACACACACACAGATGTTTAAGTGTTTGTACACACAAGCACACAATCACTCTCATATGCACACACACGCACGCACACAAATACACAAAGTGAAGAAGTGGAGCAGATTAATGAAGCAAAGCAGACAAGGAGGGACGAGTTAAATGAAGGGGAGAAAAGGAGCTTTCCCTTCCACCTCATTCTAATCTGTTGTGATTGTATCCATAGTCAGGTCTGTCCATGGCCAGATGGTCCACAACACCACAACGCATGCATGCACACACACACACACACGCACACACGCACACACACACACACACGCACACACACACACACACACACACACACACAAGGATGACCAGAAACCCAGATCCTCATGGGAAAGCAATATCAAATACCCTATATTTGCTAAAATGTCAACCTCCCATTACCTGTAAATTGATGAAAAAAAGAGAAAATTACTATATCATGTTCAGTATAAAAAAAGCGGAAAAGGAAAAAATTTTAAATGTATGATGAAACAAAATAAAAATCAGAGAAAGGCTTGTATGAAGATAGATTAGAGGGAAAAATGAAGGACAAAATAAGGCTTCTCCTTTTTTATCTCTCTTGTGTTGTTGTAGTGTGCGACTGTTTTGACCCACTGGCGAAAGGGTTTGTGTTCAATCACACTTTCCTCTGAGACGGAAATTAAAGTGCTCTTTTTGGAGCCTTACGGCACACACATTCACACACATGCACAAAGGCTCTGACTTGCATTCATACACAAAGAGACACACATTTCTGCTCTTACTACATGGACTCACATGCACACACTGTGCTTGTCTTTCCCTGAATAACCAGCGCCTGCCTGCCTAGCTGGCTGGCTGGATGCTCTGGGGCAAGTCTGACATGAATTCCGTCTGATGCCTGTTTTTGCACTCCGATAATTCAATTAGGAGAGAGGATGGCCCGTGCCCTGCTGCACACACCGATCAGAAGTTGTGCCAAAACCCCAGGCCATTGGGTTATAGTGAGAGGGGGGATACATTACATGATGTTACCTGCATGCACTGACAAGAAGAGACAAGGCGTGACCTATGGGGCATCTTAACCGGCTCAGTGGCAATTTGACCAGACCAACTCTGCAGGGAGGCTGTTTAGATCCACTAAACCATGGACACATACACAGAACACAGTTTCTATGCAAAAAAATAAGCGTGTGTGAAAGATGAAAACAATTTGCATGTATGCAGTATCTACGGTGCACAGTCTGCATTCAGTTTCCAACAGTAGTCACAGAGAGGCAACAAGTTAAAAGGGAAAAATGAATAATTTAGAGGAGAAACATTACAACATTACAGTTGCCCCTTTTAGTGACAAAAAGAATCACTGAATGGGTTACTGAGCATAAATGTGATGTGAATCATGTTTTAGCTGTCAGTATTACCAGATCTCAAGCTACTTCAACATCTGTGAAAGATTTTGGGCATGTTGGCAAGAGTTCTCCAACACCATCATCAGATTGCCAAAGGAAGAAATTTCTTTTAGAAGACTGGCATGAAATTCTCCACTAATATTCCACACAACAGCAGAACCAAGGCCAAAAACAGAGGTACTGAAAATGTTTTGTGAACTCATGGTGGTCCAGCACTTTAGCATATGTATAGCACCATGCTACAACAAGGCAACTCAAAGTGACATTAGAGATAAAATGCAACACGATATAAAAGAAACATCAGACAGTATAAATGCTACATAACACACAGAATAGCTAAGAAAAATAAAAAATATCTCTTTGAAATTGAGCCAGTGCTGCATTGCACCAGTGTTTATTTAAAGGCCAGTTTTTACAGATTTAAAGGTGAAAAGGGGCAAAAAATGCAGACAGAGGTGGGATGGGGTGCAGCAGAGGTAGCACAGAGCCGATCATGGATTTTGCAAATATGCAATTTAACTCATAGACTTCTAAGGTGCTTCCATTTAAAAAGAAAAGGATATTGGTTCTCAGCGAAATGAAATCTCTAATAGCCATTTGCTTATATTAAAGTAATACAAGTAGAAAAAAATGCAAAATGATTAAATCCAAACTGAGCTGGAATGAAATACAATATGTATAATACACACAGAACTCATACACAGTAAAAGACACACATTCTCAGCTTCACTAGTAAGAAACACAGAAAACTCACTCACCCATAACACCCACCCTCCACCCCCATCCCACCACGCACACACACACACTTACACACACTCACACGCACAAATGCATTGCATTTCTTGCCCTCCTTCTACTTCACTGCTCTGCTAATGTCATTCTTGACATGACACCAATGTTTTTTCCTTCTCACACATGTTGAGGAGCAGTGAACATTATGTCCTCTTAACTAGGGCAAGCAGAAGGCCAGCGCAAATGTTCTTGTTATCTGTGAAATTCATGTATGTGTGGAAGTTGGTGTACGTGGTATCTTTAAAATGGGAGCGCTATTGTTGGAGGGGAGATTGTGCCTCTGAAAGCAAAATTCACTCAGGAAGCATTTGTTCCGGGAGGAGATGAGTAAGGAGATGAGTTGTTTTTCCTACATAGCCACACACGCGCGAACACACTCTGGTCACATAAATACACACACACAAAGATGCACGGGCTCTATTTCCCACACACCATTACATACTTACATACACCCCTCCGGAGGCAAAGAGAGGGGAGATGAGTTGATGGAGGGTTGCAGGTAGTGGATGATATTAAGGGTGTTTTATTTTTAGGGGGTGAGGAAAAGCACAAAGCTTAGACTGCACCCTTTCCACAAATGAAAACAAGAGGCATTAAAAATAGATGAATAGAAAGCCCTCCTTCCGGAATCATGGAGAAATTGAGGTAGTGAAAGACAACAAAGGGGTAATGACCGAAGATGGAGGTTATTTATCCCTCTGCTGAGTGGTTTTACTGTGACCCCCTCAGGGCACTATGCCTTCAAGCCACACTCACATTCACACATATACACAGTTCACAAGTTCAGCAAGACCCCCTTAACATGGGAACTGGTCACATATGGTGTTCTTTACAAGGTTAGACATTCACAGGCTAAGCCTGTAGCCTTTATTTTATCATGACATCCCGCTGAGATAGGAGGGAAACCAAGCTAAGAACATGGCGGGACATACACATCAGGAAAGATGCATTTAGAAAGAAGATGAGGAAGAGAGGAAGAGCAAGAATTTGAAAGACAGAGCAAAAGCAAGCAAGGGAGAGATGGGGGCATACAATTTAAATGCCATACTGACAGAAACTAATTCAAAGCCTTAACAACTCCCAATAGAGTCATGTTTCACAGTACCAACTACTTTGAACTCAGGGAGAAGAGCTCGTTCTTTAAATCTGAAAACTTCCTGCAGGCGGTTCCTCACAGTGAGGGCAGACATTGTGATAAATTTCTAACCCGTATTTGTTGACAAAGCTGCTGGGACAGTCAGCAGAAGGGGGTCTTGGGAACTCCTGCTGCAGTCATCTATATTTTTCTTTCTTTTTTTATAATCTAAGGGAAAAACTAAAAGATTGAATTTATGAGTAAATATAAAATACCCCAGTTGCCAACAATACACATAGAAAAAACACATGGATTTGACATTTACTTTTGTGCAGGTCTTAAGAATTCTCATTGCACTAGGATGAATAGTATGCAAAAAACATACTATTCAAACTCAAAAAAAAGAAAAACTGTTCTCACATAAACTCTATCAACCTTCAACCTCAAACTTAACAGACCATGATCATCAGACTCAGCCATATGGCTTTTTACTTTTAAATTATATCTGAAGGAAAAAATACACTTTTTGAAACTTTGCTTGGGTGTGGGTGTACAGCAATACAGAAACAAGCAAACATGGTATAAAAGTGATGGTTTAATTCCAAATTAGAAACCTGAACTCAAGAATTACAAACCATGAGCTTCATTTATCAAACTACATGTTGAAAGAGCTCTAAAGTGCTCTCCGTTCAAATACAAGCAGTGTAAATGAAAACTGCTATTTATCATATGTGTGTACACACAGCAGTGTGAAATCCCAAATATTCTATATGACTCTGCATGAGCAATGTCATTTACAGAAGAAATTAGCTAGAAGGCTAAGCATTTTTCTTTAAAGGATTTCATGGCATACTTGTCAACATTGACATGGAACAAGTTAAAAGGCTAAACATCACTCTACAGAACAGTCAAAAAAGGGTGACTAAATAAGTAAGCGCTATCGCTACTGTTATGTGCGGTTACAGAGGTCAAAACGAAGTAAAAACATATTAAAAGCTTAAAGAGAACTGCTGCAAACAACAAAGAAATTATTGCCACAGAAGGGGGACAATCCATCTCTGCAATATTGCCTGTGGGTGAAAAAAACACTCCAGTAATTGGTGAGACACTGCTGGCAGGAACGATCCCTGAAGGTGATACAGATTGCTACGGTGAATCTCAACAAAGCCCGAAGAAGAGTGGAACAAATTTTATTTTTATTGCCTGATTATCATTTCGGAGTTGTATAGCCTATTAGTCACACTTGAAGAAGTGAAAAAGGGGTTTTGTACAGATGAGGGTACCAGAGTCAGAGAACTGACCAGACTCTAGAAGCTCTTCTTGGCTGGGAGTGGCTTGAGCAAGTTGATCCACATCAACAGAAAAGAAGTTGGTGCATTTCCTAAATCTTCCAGTGGTTTTTACTACTTAAAATAAATGCTGAATAATAAATTAAAATTCATGTTTATTGCAGCTATAAGAAAACTGCATTTTTATCACATGTCAGCTTTTAGAAGGTGATGTCATTAAAAATCACATTATTGTTTAATAATACAACACAAACCCTTTAACATTTACTTGCCAAATAAATCAAGTGTAACGTGCAGATAATCAGGGGTTAAGGTGGGATTTGGCAGGTTGGGAAGCACTAAGATCTTGTGTAGCGATGCAGCTGGTAAAAATTACTCAAAAATTTGATTTGCACTCTGAGTGCCAATTAACTGGCCTGTGTGGCTCAGAGGTAAACTGCTCTGCATGGATTTAGAAAAACAAAAACAAAAAACAGATGTTACAAGAACTACTACACTACTGGCTGCTTTTCAACCTCCAACTACAGTTCTGCAGTTAAACTGACATAAAGCGATTCAACCATTTACAAATAATTATTTTTTTAATGTTAAAAAGGGACAAGGGTTAAGAGATTAAGGGTTAAGAAGGTTATTTTGGATAGGAGACTTTAGCGTGACCACCACCCAGGGCAGTTTCTTGTTTTCACGGACTGCTCAGTTAGATTTAGGCATTAACACTAATTGGCTAAGGTTAGAGATTTGTCATGGTTTGGGACAATTGTGAATTGAAAAGCACGACCTAGCTCATTTTTGGGAGTGTTACCTTGATTCAAAATTATAAACTATGAACTAAAATGAATGAAACGTAGTACATAATACTCCAGTCATGTGAAAAAACAAAACAAAAGCCTTTTCACAGGACTCTATGAAAAGCTAAGTAAAATCTTACTGAATCTATAACAGTTAAAAGGGAAAGTAGCAGTCAGTTTCTGCTAATCAAAGCAAGAGGTAAGTACAGTATGTGTGTCATCTGGCCTGTGTAAGCACTTAGATTTGATCTGATCACACATGATCTGTGCTTGTGGAGCATCAGTGGCCTGTGGGATAAAACAACACTGTGGTGTCATCATGTTTTAAATCTCTCTCTTCTGCTTTGCTAATTGGTAAAAGCCACAACCCGTACTACAAGACAAGCACAGCATCGTCAGGCCCACAGGGACTCTGGTGTCTGCATGTGTATGTATGATTGGAGGTGGGAAGCTGCTTAGATATTCAGGAGTGGCTCTGCATGGGCTGAGAATTATTAGGACATTTCAGATTTAAAACACGCATGGAATCCACAATTACTGTGGAAACGCAGGTAAGCTTTGTCAAGTCAGTGGTTATGGTTTATTATATAAAAAATAGATGTAACCACCACACCCTTTAATTAAATTACATTCAGTTTTATTTATATCCAACTTAGAACAATCAGATGATCTTCTGTGAGTGAGCACTTGGCAATGGTGGGAAGGAAGAACTCCCTTTTCACCATTTCCATAAACTCACAAAAACAAACCAAAACCTTGAACATGAAAACTAGGACTAGACTGGACTCAAGAAACTAAAGACTAAGAAACATAAACGAGGACAATGAACCAGGAACTATGAACTAGAATTTCCTCAGGAACCCAAAGGGAGAAAACACAGCATGGTGAGGGGTATGATGCGACAACTAACAGAGAGAAACAGAGGGCCTAAAAACACAAACAGAACAACAAGAGGGAGGGGAACAGGTGGAAACACACCTGGGACAAATCAGACCTAACGAGATAAGGGGAAGCAGAATCAGACACCCTGCACACAGGACAGGGACTATCAAAATAAAACAGGAAGCACACGACAGGCACAGAGGCACGGACTAGACACTGAACAGAGGAAACACAGAGCACAGGAACATGAGTCACAAACTGCAACATGAGACCCGACTGACTGGGAAATAAACATGACAGAACTAAACCTACACTAAACATGAGGGGCACAGGAGCCGAAACCTAAGAACTATAGATCACACGACAAAGAAGAAATAGAGAGCTAGAAATACAAAACAGAAACCAAAACATCATCATCATCATAAAGCATAAAGAAATCGAAGATCAATAATAGTGCAAAACTCAAAACACTGGGTCACCAACCCAGGACCATGACAACTGGTTGGGGGGTAAGAGAAGAAGAAAAAGAAAGTGTGAGAGATTGGTACAAAGCATAAATTATTTGAGAAAGACAAGACAAAAGATTACCAACTGGTAAGAATTTATAATCAGTGTTAGGAAGGTTACTTTTAAAATGTATTCCACTACAGATTACAGAATACATGCCCCAAAATGTATTTTGTAATGTATTCTGTTACGTTACTCAATGAGAGTAATGTATTCTGAATACTTTGGATTACTTAATATATTATCAAACTACAACTACATGAATGTACTATTGCTGTGTGATTTATTATTATTACTGAAGGTTACTCGCCATACCAATACCAACTAGATTTTTAAATCTTAATATAAAATGAGTAACAGTAGGTGGACATTAGGTAAGGCTGCACTTTTTCAGTGATCTCGTATAGAAAACTATTCCGCGCGTATATAAAACAGGCCTGCAGCTGCGAACCATAGTAAAGTGACCTCTGACTAATAAGTCGGGTTCCGTGTTGGGCTCGTAGCTGAAAACTAGCTTTACTTTGTTGTCTGAGTCAACTTTGCTAGCGAGAGACAGAGAGAGGCGTTGAAAGGCTGCTCCAATGGAACTTATTGTTTCAGAGAAAAACACGAACACAGTGTACAGTTGAGTCTTAATAGCTTACTTACAACTGGGCTACGCTGCCCATGAGGCTACATTCTTTAGGGCTATGCCTGTAATACTCTACTCATATTGCCTTCATATTAAATAATTTTTTGAATAATAATTTTTTAAAATATTTCTTCACGTCATTATGCGGGCTGCAGGTAGAGGTGACATGGGCCGCAAGATTGAGACACAGGCATTAGAGCCTCTTAATGAGTGTGTGTGTTTTGTTTGGGTTTCCAATGGCGTGGAATTACCAGAAATAGAGAGGGCATAGCCTAACATATGAAACAGGAAAAGACCGCTGTGTAATCCCTTTGTTTCAACAAAGTAACTGTATTCTGAATACCACCTTTTTAAATGGTAACTGTAATGGAATACAGTTACTCATATTTTGTATTAAAAATACGTAACGCCGGGACATGTATTGTGTTACTCCCCAACACTGTTTATAATAATTAAACACTATTAAGCATTAGTAAGGTATTAGTTAATACTTAATTAATCAAGTAAGTATTGCATATTAGTATATTTGAACATATATGTAAAAATGGTTTAGTCTTGCTCTATAAGTTCATACAGCATATAATTATTTACAGTTTATAGTTTCTAAATAAAGTATGACATCAAGCCCAAACAAGTTATTTAGGCACTGTTAATGGTCCATAGTATCATTTAGAAAGTAAATGATTAACATCATATTGTATACAAATTATGAAATGAGCTAGTTGTTTGTGAATGTGTTAACAGAAGCTTCACAACTACTTATTTCACATTGTAAATTATGGTTAATTCAGGTTGTTACTTTACAAAGGACTTTGTGCAACCTTATCTAAAGTGTAGACCCTGTGTGACTTACAAAAAATATATAAATGAAACTGAAAGGGCAGCAGGACCTTGAGACTCAGCTATCTAAAAGTCAGAAAAAGGAAACAGACAAAACACAAAGTTATACAAAACATACAAATATTTATTGCGGGAGGCAAACTTAACTCACTTAACATTTTCAGAATACTGAAATGTAAGTAGAACCAGTGTCGGAGTTCGTAGGAGGGGTTAAGAGCAAAAGAGACACACGGAGCAGCTAGAGTCACTGAAGATTCTAACTTGGGTATATTGAAACTTCTTCATTTAAAATAAAACATGAATACGTTTATCACAAAGGAATGGGTAATATTCACATGGCTTGTTTGTACTTGATGCAATACTTTATTTCGAAATTGTTTGAAAAATTGAAAATCCATTATTTTGATCTTTATTTATATGCTTATTAAACAAGACTAAAACATTCAAATTGATTCTTATAAACAACATGCTAAGGATTAGTAATGCTTTCTAAATGATAAATTAAGTTTTAACTAATACCCTTCTAATGCTTAACAGTGTGTAGTTATTATAAAATATTTTCTCCCAAATGCAATAAATACATATAAAAGTTCGGGGGCTGAAACAAAAGTGAGTAGCAAAGAAATGCTTCATGTTGAACCCCCCGGCAGCCTCACCTGAACCTATGGTATGGTTCAGGGTCACGTGATCCACCCTAACTATAAGCTCTATCAAAGATCACAGTTTTTAAGCCAAGTCTTAAAAGTAGAGAAGTAGAGGTGTAAAGACAGTAAAGGTGTCTATTCTGAATCCAAACCTGCACTCTGAGAGTGAAGTCCTCTGTAGAGATAGGTAGATACCAAAACATTTTTAAGATATGATGGGACTTGATTATTCAAGACTTTGCACATGAGAAGAAGGGTTTAAAATTCAGTTTTAAATTTGACAGGCAGCCACTGAACTTTGAGGTTTCAAAATGAGATCTCATAGTGTTAGATACTGTTGTATGTTTGGTAGACAGAAGAGACCGTATTTGAATAAGAGGATGGAATGTTACATCATTAGCTTAACACTAGCAAGGTGCATCAGTTCACACATGTATGTGTGTATTGCAGAGACACAAATACCAGCCATGTGTTATCCAAATAAAAGCACTGACTTTTCTCAATTAACCGCACAGTAAGCAGTATTGTCATTTTAACTCCATTTAAATCTTCCATGAAGCACCAACACCGCAAACATATTTCTGGTGTCAGTGCTAAGTGAACTGCTGCCAGCTACAGCTGCACATGTTGACCTGCTTTTAGAATAAGCCTCAAATGACACTTTGAACACTTATGTGCTGTTTTTAAGTTTTAAACCCTGAAAATTGCCACTCAGCCATTATCTGTCACATTCCGTTTAGAAAGTAAATTTTGCCATTTTTCTTTTACATCTGTTAATGTGTGTGGTAAGTGACGATGTTACATCTGAATGTAATGGCAGTGCTTTTGTTACTTCCCAGCACTTTCTCTGTTTGCTTTTGCTCAGCCTTATCCAGTTCACAACTCCTGACAGCATGCTCAAGGTGGACAAGGTCAGTGGTCTCAAGTGAATCTAAACAACAATTTTAACTTTAAACTGTCCCCTCTGCGAATCCTGCAATGTCCGTCTGGCAGTCATCTTGTGCCCTGAACCGCCAGTGTCTCTCTGACAGGTTCAGTAGCTGCCTGGCAGTGGGTCATGTCTGAACACATGGGGCGCATCTTGTCAGGAACCTGATGGCTCTACACTGGCGCTGCTTATCTCATAGGTGGCCTCACTGGTGGCACTGTGGCAGGTGAAAGAGGAGTGAAAGCAAGGAGAAAAAGGAAGGGAAGGAGAGTCAATAGGGCATGGTAGAAGTGCAATGGAGAAAGGGGGGGGGGGGGGTAATATATATATATATATATATATATATTACTGTGAGCATGTGAAGATAAAGGAGGGGAGAATGAGGACAGAACAAAGAAAAGCAAGAGCAGACTTTCAAAAGATTTCAAGGCTGGATGGAAAAATGTATCTTTAAGTATGCAAAATAAAGGGAGTAGAGATGTAAGAAAGAATAAATTGCACAGTAATACAGTGGGGGAAAGGGAAGGAAAGCACGAGTGCAGAGGCAATGAAACTGGTGAAAGAAAGAATAAGGCAAAAGCTATATTGTGATGAGAGTGATGCCACTTATTTATGTAAAACAAGAAATCGATAACCTTAAACTAAGAGCGAAATGTTGATGACTCTGAACAAACTTAAAAAGCATTGTGCGATGGAAGATCTTAACATCGAGCGGAGACTGAACCCAGATAAGAAAACGGAGAAAGGACATGCTGATAAACCTCCTTTGGGTCCTCTGAATGAAAGGACTGGTGGAAGAGGAGGAGGCAGCTGAACAAGCAAAGCAGAGGTGAAGACAGGTGAGCCACTTTAGCATTCAGACATCAGAGATACAAGACTGATAAAGCAGAGAGATACAAATAGGTCAGATTTAACTGTTGCCACCAAGGCTGATGCTCATCTCACTTTTGTTCTCTCCATTCAGAGAGAAAATTGCACTTCAACAGATGCAGAACAGCACCACCTTTACATTTTGATAAATACAGGCGGAGTGTATATGTGTAAAATGTCTGAACAGTGGATATACAGCAAATATATGTACAAATAAAGCATCAGAGAATGGAGGCCAAAACTATCAAAGCAAGCACAAAAACTTTTAAGCTGGTTTTTGTGCCGTGTAGCTGTGTGTGTGTGTGTGTGTGTGTGTGTGTGTGTGTGTGTGTGTGTGTGTGTGTGTGTGTGTGTGTGTGTGTGTGTGTGTGTGTGTGTGTGTGTGTCCATAAAGCAGGTACACAGGCATAGACATCACAGGTGACCTTTTAAAGCCGGACGGTGTGACTTTAATATCTCACCTGCAAGTCTTCTTCCCTCCTCACTGGCCTCCTCATCTCTCCCCTCTTTTCTATAATAGAGGCAATTACCTCTCATCTTCTCATCTTATCTAGACCCTCCTCCTCCCATTCTCCTTTTTTCTCCCTTTCTCTGTCATTTCATTTTTTAGCAGTCTCCTTTTCTTCCACCACACCCCTTAACTGTCAAAAGCCTCCTTTTGTCTAAAAAATGAAGTCGATTTTCTTAAAAGCTGACAGGGAGGTTCTGATGGTGATTTGGCAGCGTGTCATTGCAACTAATGGCGTTTGGAGTTCCCAGCTTCATTGAACTACATTATAAAGTGTTTGATCTATACTCACCCTTCTTAGCACTCCTCTTCTTTTTTCACCACAGAGATCTCTGACAGGCGTAGAAATGAGACGGAAGCCTCTAAGAGACTTTTCAATCTCTTCTGAAAGGAAATTGGAGCACAAGGGCGGGCAGGCTAGTGGGAATGGACAAAATCTCATATATTTCAGGAGTTTTCATAAGTTTTTTCATGATAGAATAGTAGTTTTAATATTTAAACTCCTCGATTGAGGTATTACGGTTCTGGACTGCATTAGAGCGTTGACACAGCTTCCCTTGTGCGAGTGATATTCGTCTTCAAAGCAGTGAATACATTTAAACCTGAAACCTTTTCCTGTGTTGAAGTGGGGCTTTGGCTATAGCCAAGTATCTGATTATGGCGCTTCTTGTCAAGAAAAGAAAAAAAAGGCAAAAGCGATTGTGGGTCTCGTGTCCTATCTGTATGGGCTAATTGTTGAGGCATTGTGTCAGCGCGCAACGGCGCAAACAGTAACAGAACAATGTTTGATTGAGAGAGATAGAAAGAAGGGAAGAGGAGCTTCTCAAGCTTTTCACATGTGTTAACCTATCGTGGTGTAATGAGTGTGTGCCATCTGTTTCTCCACCTCTATTAAAAACTCCTTCAGCGAAACCACAATCACATTACATACAAACACACTCTCCTGGTACCCGTAATTGCTGCGTGGGTAGCCACCTTTGACATCCTCAATCAGAGGACCTTCATGCTCACGCACACAGATGCATAGCGCTCACAGAGACACCCAAGTCCTTAAATACACACAAGAAAGCACAGATAGAAAATTGCAAGTAATTTAATGAGAATAAGATCCATTTCATGCAGTTCAAAATCTCTCCTCTGTAAGGTTGTGCAAAAAGTGGATGGTGCGAAAGCAATCATCGACAGTGTGTTTGGGGAGCTGTGAGTGTTGGATCGAGCTAATGAAGTTAAGAAAAGAGGTTTGAGGAAGTGTAGGCGGATGTCTTGCTAGCAATCTTAATAAACATCACATGCACTTTTAATTAACTACATTCTCATGTGACGACAAGGTACTAACAAGACCAACGACACTCAATCATGCCTGAGGAAATGTGTTTGAATCCGTGTGTGTCTGTCACTGTCTGTGTGTGTGTGTGTATGTACGTGGGTGAACATGTGGAGGTGTATGCGCCTGCTAGTGTGTGGACGTGTCCCTGCGTTGGTGCACTGCACCTCCCCCTCTTCATGCTCAGTGCCTGTGTGTTAAGAATTAGCGGAGACTCATAATTGCATGAAAACTAATTTCATCTCTGAAACCCCTATTTAATGGCAGTGATTTTATTGCCACATCCTCTGTGGCTATAAATTATGTGAATTACTGTTCTTTTCACTTATAAGTACATGCAAAAATTAAGCTTCTCAGTGGATAATAGATACAGTTTGAATAATGGTGTCTTGTAATGTGCTACAGACTATCTTCCATGCAAGAATAGACTGTGCAAAACAACTTTTAACAGCAGCTTATATACTAAAGCAGAACCTGGTTTTTTATTATTATCTGTGATTACATTTTGGTGTTTATTTGAAAGCCTGATATTTGTGGCATCAGATCAAATCAAAGCTTCCACTGATCATAACACTGTGTAGAGGGTTAGAGGGCACAATAATAATTCCCAGAACAACAAGTCATGATAAAGAATCCTTCACATATCATTCCCACTCATTATTACAGGAACTGCCAGCAGATCAAGTCAGGGGAATTGACTTTATCAGAGCTCATATTCACAATTCAAACTTACCAATGACAAGAACAGATTTAAATAGAGCTGACATATAACAGTTTTTTTCACACTAGAACTGTTGATAATTATTTATTTGGCAGTTGTATTGCAGAAATATATATTTTTTAAAAACTGTCAGTACATAAGCCTGTAGGTGAGCTGGTAACTGTCAGAATTTTGTTCAAATACTGGCTGTCATATCAGATTTATAGTCAGGGCTGTTAATCGGATATCTAGCTTTGATCTTGTCATTCTCTTTACTTAATTATTAGGAAAAAATAATGCACACTGCCTGATTAACTCTGTCAACACTCATCTCATTAGAGTTATGTATTGATAATGAGATTTTCAAGTTTTCCTCCTTTCATCAGCTGCCCATCGCCACATTTGCTACACACAGAAGCATCAGTGTTAATGCTGTCCCTGTTTAGAAAATCCAGCTTACCCCAAATGCAGGTCTGTTTGTTTGTTTGTTTTTTTGTCTAAGGGGAATAAAGTTCTCAAGTTCTTTCCTCTCAGAAGAGTTTTGTTCGAGTGACATGTTGTTGGCAGAGATACTGAGTCGCATTTGAATTGTTGTAACTTAATGTCTTGCCCCCTGCTGGCTGCCCGTGTGTGTGTGTGTGTAAGTGTGTGTGTTTTGGAGAAAGGGAAGATTCTTTTGAGAAAATGAAAGCCATGCAGAAAGAAAAAGATTCACAAACCCACATCATATCAAAAATATCATATGAATTATATAATTTGTGTAATATGATATTTAGCATCTAAACTCTGACATCATCACTCCATACAAGAATACATTAGGCTCATCGCAGCAGCTAATTAGTCACTCACATACATTTTAAAATAATATAGTTTGCTTTGAGAAGACAGCCTCGTTTTATTAAATGTTATGTAGCATGACAAGATGATTATTAGTACACAGATGAAAGCTTAATGGCAATAAATGAGGTTGAGCAATAGCATAAACTATAAAATAGGACTATAGTAGCAGGCAGATATACTTTAGGGCTTTCCACTCTGTTTTCTAGAAAATGACTTGATTTTGTATGGCCAGCTGTATAAAAGCGCTCTGAGTGATCAGGTAGAGTAGAACCGTATAAGAACATCTGTGAAGGTTCTCAGTCATCCAGGTCATCGTAGTCTAAGGAGCTTGGAAAGAAAAGCGTCTGGACTTCTTTAAGTTGCTTGAAGACGTTTCACCTCTCATCCGAGAAGCTTCTTCAGTTCTAAGGGTCAAATGGTGGAGAGTCCCAGATTTAAACCCAGTGGGAGTATCCCCCCAAAGAGGGACAAAAGGACCCCCTGATGATCCTTTACCTAATCACATGAGCCAAGGTGTGAAAACGGGTGTGGGTCACAATCAGCCAAGGTTTCGGGTGAGCTCATTGTGAAACCTAGCCCCACCCTATCATGTGATTTCCTGAGGTCAGATGGCCCAGGATGTGAGTGGGCGTTAAGGCGTCTGGGAAGCGATCTCAAAACTGGATTATAGATGGCAGACAGTTGGTGTCGTAAACCACTGCCTCTGTTCAACGATAGTCGCTCACAGTGGACATAAATGGCTTCTTTCACTCCTCTTTCAAACCATCTGTCCTCTCTGTCCAAAATGTGAACATTGGCATCCTCGAAAGAGTGACCTTTGTCCTTTAGATGCAGATGGACTGCTGAGTCTTGTCCTGTGGAGGTGGCTCTTCTATGTTGCCATGCGCTTGTGAAGTGGCTGTTTGGTCTCTCCAATGTAGAGGTCTGGGCATTCCTCGCTACACTGTACAGCATACACCACATTGTTAAGTTTGTGTTTTGGAGTTTTGTCTTTCGGGTGAACCATATAAGAACCCGCCCATTTCCATTCACCATTTACCACTGGCCCAGTGAGATATGCTAAAAGTGTGATTTTGAATTTAACAGGATGAAATAACTATTACCTGAGTGTGGCAGTGGCTACAGGTAAGTTAAAGGTTGCAATATAAGTGCAGGGTTTGTGTATTTGCCAGTGAATTGATGTGTTTTGTGGTTATTATTAGAAACCTTCTGTAACAGATTTCAGTTTTCCAATGAAATAATTGTTCACTACCAGGGTTGTGGTGTCTTTTCAGTTTTTACTTGTAAGCAAGGTTATAGTTTTCTAACTTTTCTAAGCAAACAATCCCCACGTAAACAGTCATTCACAATATGTCAGTCCCAATACTTCTAGCATGTGAAACATAGCTTATATTCCCTTACCCATTCAAGCAGAGGACAGACTCTTAGAAACAAGTTGGTCCCAAGCCATTCATTTTGCTTGCGGCTGTTATGAATTAGACTTGTTTGTTGGTGCTACCATCTGATGTAGTGATACACAGGGGAGCTCTTTTAGCTTTCTGAAGGTATCTAATGCAAATAATACAATACGCTAGATAAACCTCTGGTAAGAAAACCACATCACCACTTCTACCATCTTTAAAATGTATGGCAAAACAGAGATTAAAGGTGTTTTTGGAGAACTTGGAGACCTCCAGACACAACACTCACTATAATTTAGTATTTAGCCATAATACCTGAACTTAATAAGGACTATAGGAGCTCAACAGATGTTGCAGCGGGGATATGGCATCTCTTCTTGAGTGTATGAGGATTTTGGGTGGACTATGAAGACTTTCACTAGGATTAGGCACCCTAAAAACAAGTTTAAAAAAAGCAATTTTACACGATTTTATAGCTAGGTTATATTCTGACTAGTACTTTCAAATAATAATATAAGTAAAGATTTTAACAGATCAACTTTCAAGTCTCACATCAGTACGTCAGTGATGTGACTGTGGCATTGTTGCCTTATGTTATGACAGAATGATTAATTTGCTATCTGTAGAGAAAGGTCATTATCTCACATATATGCCACATTAATATTCATAGGGAATGGTTTCATAGCCAAATGAAGATTTACATTTAGACAAATCACCTGAACATAATTTGCAAGTGTTGCAAACGTGTGCTAGCAGCAGACGCCTTCTTTCTTCGCAGATTAACGTTCCCTTAGTGAATGCAGTTATATGTTATACTGTGAGTATAACACTCCCTAGATACAGCAATAATTATCATCTTCTAGACCATAACTGTGAAACTGTCAAAGTGCTTTTATAAAAAGTAAACTCTTCCATTCCCCCCCCATTTTACAGTTGCATCTGGAGAAATGAACTCTGTCAGAACACCTGTAATGTAAAATAAAATAAATCACTGATTAGAACTAATTAGTATTTCTGGTTGTGAGGGTGGCAATATTTGTTATTCAAATAATCATGTACATACTAAGCAGTAATTACTTAATGCTTTTAAACACATATGCTACTATATACCACAGATCATGTTAGGAATGTGAGAAACATTACTGTGTTGTATGAAATTATGACAGTGGTTGAGGTAGCAGTTACTCTGGCAACAACAATCCTTAATGTATTTAATAAAAAATATTTAAATTACACAGTACATGTTTCTAAAATTGTGTTGGAATAGTTGGGCTTTTAATTTACTTAGGATTTATTATAGACTATCAAAGCAAGAGAACAATGAAAAACATTATTAGTCCCTGCAAAGCACACATGCATATGAGCACATTCCCACACAATCACAGTCTTTGAATGTGTCATATCTTACATCTAACTCTACAAGCATATTGTCATGGGAGAATACTATATCAGAGTAAAATAGGAAAAGAAGAGAAACTTTGATAAAGAAAAAGGTTTGGCTTTTAAAAATAAGACCCTGAGTGTATTAAAGACAGTGACACATGTGTCTTTCACTGTGAATATAATTAATAGTGATGCATGGATATTGTATACTGAGGCTCACAACTGTGCGTTTAATATTAATCTTTAAGTCTGTCCTTTAAATTTTTTCCACAGACACTCCAGGTGTGGGTTAGGTAGTAGAGTGAGTTATCACTACATGCAGGGGTAGTGGTTCAAATTATGTGCTGAAATGTCCTTAGCCAGAACAACAAGTTACTCATGGCGGCAAGTCTGTAGTAAGATTTGTGAATGAGAAGCATATCGTAAAGTACTTTGTAGAAGTGCTACCTTGGCATAAAAGTCAATATACGCACATAGATGCAGACCATTGACTTGCATGGGCTGACTATTGTCTTGTTTGTTTCTTGTGCATTATAGGTAGATGTTGTATGTAAGTTAACACTACAAAATTATGTTAAAACATTTAGAATTTAGAATTACTGCAGTATCTTCCAAGAAAATTAATAAAATGGCAGCACACTTTATTAATATATCTGCAAATGATTTATAATACATCTCAAATGCCAACATTCGTTTTAAAAAATACAGATGAAAAGCTTAAAGAAAGCTAAAACAGTTTAAAATTTAGAAAGAAAAGTTGTCCTTATGTAGTTGCTTCCACATCTGTTGTTTCAGCAAGAAAGCAAATTGTATCACTCTTAATGAAACGGAGAAGATATTATGTGAAGAGTCGTGTACTTTAAATGCTTCCACAACCTTTAACTGTGAAATAATCACTTAATGTACTGAATATAAGATGTTACAGTGTAGAAGCCATGAAGAAATAATTAGTCAGTTTTAATATGTTACCATTCTTAACACGCTTGTCTTCATATGCAACCTTAGGATGATGATCATTTTGAATGTTTAAAAAAAACCAAAAATGCCCCTACATGCTTCAAGACCACTCAGTTTCTACCATATAAGACTCTCACACTGCTGGGCCCTTGTTTACACTGTACACAGACAGACTGCGCAATGCTGACACAATGTCTTACATTCAGTTTATATTACAGATTCATTACAGGGGTAATAGCAACTTCACAGCCAAACTGGAGGAATTTGGCTTAATTAAGTCTGTTTCTTTGCCCAAAAAAGGGTAAAATTCACTGCACTGTAAAATTACTGTGACCAAACAGCATAAAAAAGGTTTAACAAAGTGTTTCTTGTGTCTTGGCTTTCTTTTCTTTTCCTTTTTTTTTTGTTTTTCCAATTGGATATAGCAAATTTTCTCTTTAGCTTACTATTATGAGTTAAATGTTGATTGCAGAATGCGGTGGCTATAGAATAATTAAAAGTTGTGTTTAGATTGGCTCCTTCTAAGCCTCACACACACTGTGCAATTCTTTCAGCCACCTGATAGAAAATCCTTCAGAAAAACTGAAGATTTGATTGTGTAGTCAAAACCGGAAAAAGACTAGCACTTTTGTAGCTATACATAGTGTCTCAAGCAGCTATATAATGAAATGCCAACGTATAACTGGGGAAAAGACTTGACAACTTTCAATACTTGTTTGTCTCAATTAAATTAATATACATTACAAAATGTTATTTATTGAGAACATGATGAGAAATATAGAATCAGCTTGGAAGCGCTGTGACTTGACTATCAACATTAAAACATGCAGGGCAGCTTTGGTGCAGACACTTTGATTATTGTTTTTTATAGTTTGTGCACAGAACGATCCATGTCTTTTCACTATTCAGCATGAGTGTGGAAGCAAAACATACTTCTAAAGGAAATAGAGATCTCACATGCCATTCTGCAGCAGAACCTGACTGCAGTGGTGTAGTGATGTCATGTAATGATTATGAAGTTGCCTCCTGAAGTTCTGGTGGAGAGATGCAGCAGCAGGCAGATTTTATATGTGTTGTTCCTGCCAGACTGTTGGCCAACAGAAAAGCTGCAGGCATCTTTCCTTTGCTTCCCTTCAAACATGGGATCCATGGCCACCACTTTAGAGCTTGTCTCATGTGTTCAGCTGTCTGAAATGGATGCTCATTGCAGTGTCAACACACAGTAAAATCGCCTCATCCAAGTCATCTGGATGCTTTTTTCACAGAAATGTTTGCTTGAGCAGAAACCAGGCATTTGAGTCCCTGAGGTGCTCCAAATGTAACAAACCAAATGTGAACAGAAAAGTGTATAAGCACTATGAAAACGACCTGAACACAGCTGGTAGTGGCACTGAATAAAAATGTTTATCCTGCAACAAAACCAATTGTCTAGGGTTTGAACAAGCCAGCTGTGTTTTTATTTAACTTTATTGTGTGCGCCTCCATGTGTGTGTCTGGTTTTGTTTGCTGCATGTTGGCCTGCAGTCACAAAATGACATTTTGTACCAATTCAGGGAATTTTCCACAGGGTGATGACAACAATACACATACACATTCAAATAGACCCACAGGCACACACACACACACACACACACACACACACACACACACACACACACACACACACACAATTGTGAAGTATGACTTTAGACAAGTTTGACTGAGGGGAAATGAGACACTATTTCTGCTCACTCAGACAATAGAGTTCCTTTTAACTCCATGGCAGCAATCACCTTGAGATGGAGCCTGGAGATGAGGCCAGATTAGATGGGCATGGAGATGTGGGAGAGATAAAAGTCTTTAACAGACAGCGAAAGATCTAATTAGCACAATGAAGATTTCCACCGTCTGGCTGAGTCAGCCGCGGTGTCATCAACCTTTTGTGTTGATTGAGGGAAAGTATTGTCAGGGATAAAAAACTCTATGTTTAGGGAAGTTGCAGTGGGAGGTAGAAAACCTGAGGTGTGTGCATATGAGCTTCTGTTTTTGACACAATCATTCACCCAAATACTGCATCTAAATGTTTTGTATTTTGTAACTGATATACATTACGCCCACACACAGCATACGGGGCTCTGTCTCTGTTTGGTTTTAATTTCATTTCTGTGCTTATGAAGAACACATTCTACATGACAATATAAGATAACTGCATTTTTAAAAGATATTGAGTGACAGTGTTTTACGACTGACTCCAAAAGCAGAGATTTTTGGGGGATAAAAACAAACTCGGGCCATTTTTGGGGTTCTGTTTATGAATCTAAAAATAAATAAATAAAAAGAGGCAGATTTGAAATCAAGTTAAAATATTCCGAGGGATTTACTTTCTGGTGAAGACTTGCAGTTGCTTCTGATTGACAGTAAGCACACTGTAGGTGTGAAATACTATGAAAACAACTCCCAATGAAAGAACAATAACGTAGCAACTGTAACAAAATCAAATTAAGACTTTCTGTTTATTGTGATGGATTACCAAGCACAAGCAATTTTCAAGCCCGTGGAAGTTGTTTTTCAAAGAGCACAAAAATGAATTCCATTAGATTTTTCCCTCTAGCATCCTCAGAAACAAAGCAAGCTCTAATATCTTAACAGTAAACCAACAGAAACAGGTGAAGAGAAAATAACTCACACAGATAACTGACAGAGGCTCACAAAAAACCCCATTTTGATACTTAGGTTAAGTGATTGGGCATTAACGAAGAAAGGTTCTCATGAGTCAAGTAAGCCATATTCAACGTTAAAATTTAAACCTGCTATTATTCAGCAATGCACTAACTAAATAACTAAGATCTGACCCGGGGGGATTTTGTTCATTTCAACTTGTGAAAGAAAATCACAAGTACTGATGAGTCATAAAACTTATTGCGATATAACAAAGGCATCTTTAATAAATCTAAACATTTCATACATTGCCAAGCTGTGCTGTGTTCCCTGCATTCAGTAGAACAATGATTCATTTTCTCTGCATCTAATGAATAGACATTTTATTCCATTATAGAAAGAAATATTGCTGCAAAAACAAAGCCCAGCAAAGATGGTGCAGTATATTGTTTATAGAACTTTTGACCATATTTGGTGTTGACAGTCAGACTAAATTGCCAGTTTGATTTATTCATTTATTCCAACAAACCCACATACAATTAAATCTTTGGTTGACGTGTAGTTTTAAGATTTTAAGTAGAATTATGATTGTAGATTTTTCCTTACCATGCCAGTGGGATTTGATTTATTTTACTAATCTAAGATGAATTGACTTGCTTCCAGCTGAGTGATTTTCTTATACATAAAATGCAATAAGAGGAACACACAAAAAACAAAAAAAAACCCTGAGATGCTGAGTTTGAGTATCATCTTTTCATTTGTTACTGTGCACTTTAGTGTGCAGTTAGTAAAATGTTCACAAATGGCTGCTGGTGCAATAACAGAACCTTTGAAGGAGCTAAGGACAGCTTCTGTCCT
Source organism: Pelmatolapia mariae (assembly GCF_036321145.2). Taxonomy (NCBI): domain Eukaryota; kingdom Metazoa; phylum Chordata; class Actinopteri; order Cichliformes; family Cichlidae; genus Pelmatolapia; species Pelmatolapia mariae. The sequence goes on along the minus strand of NC_086232.1, from coordinate 25,507,592 downwards.
TACTGTACAAATTACTGTAAAAAGAAACTGCATTAGACATCTTACACATTTATAGAAAAGCACACTAGGTCAATTGCTGGTGATCTGTCAGTGGATTAGCATAATTAACAAATGTTCCCACACTGTACCAGCACCGTAATATACCCACAATATTATACCGAATGTCCTTAGCATTTCTTTAAACTCATTAAAATGTTAAATCAAGTTTAACAGTTGCTTGAATGTCTAAGAAACTTATTGTTACTCTGTATGTAATTTTGTATTATCACCACATATTTTCATTTCATGAACCATATGTGCTGAACATAATTCCGTTTCAATATTCATTTGACACACAAACGTGGATGTGCATGGAGTGATTTGCTACTTATTCTCAATCTCATGATATGTTGGGAACTTATTGTGTATCTCCAGGGGCAGGGATAGCTCAGTAGGTAGAGTGGTGGCCCCATGTTCGGAAGGTCGGGGGTTCGATTCCCCTGAACAGCTACCCTGAGGTACCCCTGAGCAAGGTACCGTCCCCACACACTGCTCCCTGGGCGCCCAATGGCTGCCCACTGCTTCACTGAGTGAATGGGTTAAATGCAGAGAGGAATTTCCCCACGGGGCTCAGTAAAGTACACTTTCTTTCATTGTGTATTCAATTATTTTAATATTTTTTTTCTGTTATTGTAACAACAATACAAATTGTAACAAAGGTTTGTTTCCTAGCCCATGCACTTATTAAAGTAAACCGTAAGTTAACATTTTTATTTTATCTGGTACTGCTTAGCAGTCATATGATCTGTTTCAAAATATTACTGTACAGCTATACAGTCTTTATTGTTTAAAGGAGTTAATGTGGTGTAGTGGGGTGAAAAAAACATCCTTACCTTCTTAATACAGGTGACCTTTTTTAAAAAAAGAAATTTATTGATGCACCAGAATACCATAATATGACGAAACTTTACCTTATCAGCTACTCTTGTCTTGCTGTAATAAAAAGATGAACATACCAGGCTAACAATCTTGAAACCAGAAACAATCAGTTCTTATTATATGCAAATGTTCATAAAATAATTATAATTACTTGATGCTTAAAATCAAACACTGTATTGAAAGCACTGATTGACTGCTATGGTGCAAAGGGTGGCCTATAATTTTTTTTTTGCGTTAAATCAAGAGCTGACAAAGCTGTAAGGTTGTCTTAATTGAACAGATGTTGATTCCAGTTAATATTTTAAATCAGTTGATTTTTAATCTCAAGTTCATCGACTGCATCTTTGAAAATGACAAAAACAAGCAAATCATTGAACTGTTTTTGTTATTTCCAAAGATGCATCTAAACATTGAGAAAATGTGCTGAAGTGCAGACTTTCAGCATTAATTGAAATGGTTTACCAAAAGTATGGCATTATTTCTTTAGCATTTACTTGTTGCATTAAATGTTTGTAAGTTATTCATTTTAAATATATAGGACAATCATGGAATAATTATAGAATAACAAACCTGGGCATTAAATCATTTTTCCGTCAAGCGTCCAGTCACCTTTAAGTCTGAAAATAGGGAACTGTGTATAAAATAAGCTATAATTCTATACATTCCTTTAAACCATTTCATTCACATCTACATATCGGGGTTAAAATCAGAGACTGAATGTACAGAGTGCACAGAGGTAGAATACAAAACTTGTGTCATTGTCTAAATACTGGTTGTCCAAATAATTATGCACCTAACTGTAAGTGACTTTTTAAGGCAGAAGGGAAACTGTGAAAATAACTTATTCCATTAAACATTTGCTCTCATTTTTTTCCACAAAAACTTTCACAGAATTTTGTGATTTTGTCCAACAGCTTGTTGTATGTAAATTGGTCATTTAAAGTGAATGATAAAGTGGAAGAGACATCAAAAGTCTGAAAACCAGTCTTACAGAAAAATCCTGGTTTTCTCAGGAAAGCAACACAATATTACTAGTAGAATAGAAGAGGTAGATCGCACACAATGATTAAGGCAAGAGCACCAAGCAAAACACAGCAGAATGTGTGAAATGAAAGTAAAGTTTTGTTCATGAATAAAAAAAAAGCTTTGAAAAACCAAGCAACTGGGTCCCTGTCCACTCTTCTTTTGACCAAGGCTGTACATCCAACCATCTAATAATCTTTCCTTTTCCCTTAGTATATAATTCTGCAATGCAAATCATCACAACTAGATTTATTATGAATTGGATTGTTAACTATTTTGAAGCAACCAAAAGATATTTCTATTTTGTATTAATTTTGTCTATAACAAATATAAACTTGCAAACTGCAAGAGTAAGTCATTTTGTCATCTTGCGCGTCATCTTAAAGGACAGGTTGGGGTAGATTGCCTAATCACATCTCATTGGCATTTTGGTCATTCAGGATGTCATTATTTAACAAAATTAGATGTTAACGATGTTGTGTAAATGTTTACTGCACATCACAGATCTTCAAACTATCTGGGTGGCATTTTCAACAAAATGTGAGTCACAATATTAGAGCTTTTGCAATCAAACTCAGTCATCCAAAGGAAAGAAAACAGGAAGAGGAACACACATACACAAAACACACATACGTGATATATCCTCCAGCAGCTCACTTAAAATCTTCTCAAAAAACTTTTGGTTTTCCTTTTTTCATTCTGGTTCATCTCATGAGTCATCTTGATAATAAGTCACTAAATTGCGCTGCACAGGATTTAGGCAACTTCCTCAGCCAATTGCTTAACATCACTCATTTCACATGATGTTCCTTTCTTCCAATTACCCTTTTCTCTAAAAATAAATAAATAATAAAATAAACAAAATAAAAGCCCTCCACCAGCAATTAGACAACAGCTGCGGGGTGAGATCAGAAGGAGATGGTGTACTTTTTCTGAAGTGCAACATTTAACAGTTTATTGAGCACAGGCCTTTGATTTCATTACCGCGCATTTAATCCAAAATTAATAAGGTTGGTTATTAACCTTTTCCAGCCTTGTTAATTATTAGAGTTTTAATTCACTGATGTTTTAGAGGAGCATAACGAGGAAGCAGGCTTTATTTTGCCCATATGTACACAATGCATGCATGCTCATGTTTTTTTTTTTTTTTTTGTATTGCGTGCATATTTACCTGGATGTGCGTCACATCCAGGCCTTGATAGAGAGAATGTGCAGGTTTTAATAAGAGGGTAGGTGTAGCTTAGTGTATCCTATCATTACTGTCATTGTGAGCCAAAATTGTACTTCTTTGTGCACAGTCTTCCATGTAAGATATTGTCCTTCACCTCAGACCTCCAAACACCAACAGCAGAGCATTGCTTATTTTAAAATCTCATCCAGTCTTTTAGAACATTGCATAGCAAACACAAAATCATTACTTTCAATCTTTTTTTCTTACATGGCTTTTCTCTACTGGCTTTCTCTTAAAATGTGCTTTGTATACCTGTAATTAGTGCTAAGTGTAATATCTAGGTATATATTGGCTAGTTATAATTCCTCCATTTATTTGGCTGGCTTTAACCTATCCATGCAGTATGGCACAGGCAGCTACTACAAATTAAAGTTTAGAGTAAAGCTTATTATCTAAAGCAAGTATAGTTCAGATTCAATAAGGTTTAGATGCATGGTTTGGTTATTGTGAGAACTATCATGATCACTGTTAAAGTAGCACGAATCTATAAGTAAATATAACTGCAGGATCCCATAAATGAATCAAACAGTTTGAATGAGTTGAAAGTGACTTTCTAGAACAATAGTTTGCATGTGGAAATGTCATCGCTATGACGTGTTCGAGTTCAGTTGTCAGATTTAAAGACAAAATCCATTCCACAAATCCTGAATTTTACCAGACAATATCTGTCCATCTGTTACACCTTACACTTCCTCAGACATGCAGTTTTCTGCAGTGGAAGTACATTTTCTTTATGTTTTTGGAACTGGCTGTATGTTTTAGGAGATCAGACTCTTTATTTTAAAATTGGTTTGTCTCCAATCGTGTTTTTTCCTAAACATTTTGTAAACATTGTCTACCTTTGATTACCTTTTATGCACTGTTCTATTCTCTGCTCCCCATCACAATACTTTGTTTTTTTCCTTTTCCTTTTTAATTGTATCCTGTCCTGATTTTCTTTTTCATTTTTTTCCCCTTTGTCTGACTCATTCTTCTTGGTCCCTCAACAGTACAACCTAATTATAACAAATTTTTAATCTTTCACTCACTTTTTGCTCATACCTTATCATTCCCCTTCACCCCCCTTTATGTGCCTTCCAACTCCCTCTGTGCCTCCTTCAGCACAAACCAGAATTACAGACCATCCTGGATAAGGTCGTGTTTTTGTCACTGTGACTGCAATGCCTGGTACAGACTAATTATGTAGGAAGCGGTCCTTGTCTCCTCATTGGGGGCGAGGGTGCCAGAATTCATAGGGTTATGAACAAATTGGTTCCGGTGGGAGACCGAGGACAGGAAGCAGGCTTTGATGAATGAACCAATGAAATACAGCTGCTCAAGAAATGGAGTCCACAGTCTGAGTGAATCTTGCTGTTTAACTGACTGATATATGGCAATGGTAATTCTTGTTAAAAAAAAATTTTTTTTATATGAAACAATGTGTGGTACACAGTTTGAAGGTTTCCTAATTCTGAAAGCAGTTTAAGATGTTGTAATTCTATTTGAGACAGTCTTTGAGCCAAACTCACAGGTGCAGATATAAGCTTGATTTGTGTCAGTGATGCTATTCATGGAAATTAACCATTATAATGACTTGTTAAAATAAGATGTGATTCCTTTGAATACTATTTTCTGAAACAAGATTTGATTCTGACAGTTCTTCGTGTGACTGCCTGGGTTTTCTCTGGTTACTACAGCTTCCTCTTACAGTCCAAAAACATGCTTATAGTTTGGTTAATGGGTGATTCTATAATCTGTAAAATTGACTGCAGGTGTGAATTTGAGTGTGAATGGCTGTCTTTGCCTCTTTGTGAGCCCTGTGGCAGACTGGCGACCTGTCCAGAGTGCACCTTGCCTCTCACCCTGTGACACCTGGGATATGCTCCAGCCTTCCCCTCTTGTCTTCCATCCAAAGGTTTTGGACAATAACGTTGTAAATCAAGCAATCAAGATATTATTGAATTGCAGACTTTCAGCTTTGATTTACGGGATTTAACCAAAAGTATTGAGTTTAAGGAGAAAAAATGGTTTGAGTTAATTCCAAGTTATGAACTTTATCTTATCTTTTTTGTATCTTTTCACTGCAACTCTGATTATAATGTTGAAAGAGCTGTTGACACAAGCGAAAGAAGTATTAATTTTGCTGCAAAACACATAAACCTTTAGCAGTAGCTAAATCAATAATCTTGTAAATTTTTTAACCTGGCCAGCTCAGCATCACCAAAATGCTTGGCAACTAAAGTGGATGATCAGAAATTCTTTCTTTGATTAAGAAAATAGCCTTCATATCATCTAGACGCATTGCAAATTGGGATTTTTAAAAATCTAAATTATAGATAAAATGATTAGTTCCAGAAGCTGCTGCAGTTCTACCCAAAGACCCCTGGATCATCCTGGGAGCTAAAACATGAGGTCCCAGCCACAGAGATGGGAAATAGGATTTTAATCTTTATTTAACTTGCCCAAAAGTCATGATACAGAATTTGACATTTTTGACCTGATTCCATCACTGGGCAATGGCATCACCAAGATCTCATCATCAGTTGATATTGTGTCAATACACAGTAAATTCTGCCCTACTGATTTTTTACAGTCTTACAGTTTCACAGCTGCTGGGAGCAGCACAGTATATAGCTACAGATGACATGGATGTGTGGAGGAACATCATGACTGATATTTTATGCAAAAGACAATACCTTTGAGGGGGTTTTCTAGTCTAACTGGAGGCAGATTTCAGTGTTCCAGACAGTGACTGGACTCCTAGAGCTACAAATAAGGCCAGCTGTTTACCACTGTGTTTGCTGATTCTGCTGTCTTTCAATAAAGCAGAGTTTCTTTCCAATGTTTGTTTTCACAGAACTAATAACAATTTTTACTAATTTTTACTAGTTGTGTTTATTACTGGCATGGATTAAATAAGAATTTAATCAATAAAATTAAATTATATTCTCATGAACTACAATTTAACCCTGAAGAATAAAGTCTTGCATTGATGATGCACTATTTCTGTAATAGGAACTTCAAACTTATCTCAAAACTATGCTTAATGTCACCATGTTTCCATTTCAAGTTTTGGGCAAACACATATATAGAAAAATGTTTGTTAAAAAAGAAGTTATTCATAACCCCAGCCAGATGCTGTTCAAAGTCACAGCGACATACTTTGACAACACTGAATAAATACATCTAATAGACAGGTGTGTTGACACTGTTAATTGTCATTGCTCCCAACAACCTTTAAGCTATTATCTGATGAAAAGGCTTAATGGAATTTAGAAGTTTTTTTTCTTCATCTGTCATCTTTCCCAGTAAGTACACTTTCTCCTAGTAGTGGTGACCTACTGTATTCGCAGCCTGCTAAGGCTTATGGGTAAGCAAATTCAGCAGATCTTAACACCTTTTCCGCATTGCACCTGATTGGGGGGGGGGGAGAAATCCCCACTATATGCACTTTTTCAATCCTCCGGCACCCCTTCTAATCCGCCCTTCCCTCTCTGCTTTCATCTATTCATCCATCCCTTAACTCTTCTCTCTTCTCTTTCGTCTCCCTTCTTTCATTCGCTCTCTCCCCTCCCCAACTCTCATTGCACCTCTCCCTCTCTCTTCTCTCTCCCTCTCTCACCCTCCCTCTCTCAGCAGGCTGAAGCAAGATTCATTTAGAGCAATCAGCACGAGACATGAATACAGAGCAGAGCGGTGTCACACACATACACAGAGACGCACACACAAATATACACTAACACAAAATGTCTCTTCAACCTCTGAAAGTGATGATGAGCAAGCTGACTGAGTGTTCTGTGAACACACGCACGCGCGCACACACACACACACATGCACTAACAAAGTCACACACTATCTTTAACCTCTGCTGGAAGTGATGATGAGGAGACACTTTGAGCTCCTTTCGCAAACTATTTTTAAACTGCTACTTCACTTTATTCCTTAAACTTGTGCATCCTAATCTGTACATACTTACATGTTTGCATAAGTGCAGTATATAAATCTATGTGTGTAGGTGTGTGTGTGTGTGTGTGTGTGTGTTTAATGCTGACTGATACTAACCTTTCCATAAACATCTGTCCATGCTGAAGCAAGATAATAGCTAATAGCTTTTTCTTTGTATCTTTACCTTATTTACCCTTCAAAAGTTAGTTATTTAAATAATCTTGTAATTTACACGATAATTGACAAGACTGAGACTGTTGGCAGAGGTTCAGTACATTTTAATCTAAATATTGATTTTTTCTGGTAGGGGTCTTTAATTCACGCGGTAATGTGTTTCTCTGTAGGACAGTGAATTTATTCCAGCTTCCATCCTGAATATCAAGGGTTAAAGTCAAAGTCACTTTCATTCAAATATCATCAGGATCACTTTGACCCATACCTGCAATTATCCTTGGCGGCACAGTTTCCCTCTCACCGAGTCAAATACAGACACATGGACAAGACCTGTTCTAATCACATTTGGAACCAGGTGCCCATTTATTATCATTTTCCCATGTGGTAGGTACTACTCAGGCATACTTATTTGTTACAATTTTGTTGCCATTTTGTTTTTTGGTTGTTACTCATTATCAAATGATGATGAGTAATAGCAACGAAGGGTGTATATGTAGGGAGTTTAGTCTGGTGGGTGGCATAATCAACATATTGCACAAGTATAGGACTTTTGAGTCCAGATTGAGATTGCAGTTTTTAAACTTTCATTTGACCTTTTTTCATCTTAGTTCTTCAGTACAGCCTCATGGAGTCACTACCATGGCTGTGCACTTTAGTCACTGTAGCTTATCATAGGAATAGGAAACCAATAAAAAAAGCATTACGTTACTAACTTTGCAAAGAAAAAAAAGATACAGACAGCTTACCCAGGCTGCACAAGCACAGACTGCACTCAACATCTCTTTGAAGCCTGGCATATCAATGACCAGATCAACAAAACTGCCAGCCAAAGGAGTTGCACACCAAAGAGCCCTTTCCCATCCATGGACTGGCTCAGTTAGTTCTATTATTTTCATCTCCTTTATGATAAATGAGCAGCTAATGTGAGTTATACCTGACACAGATGCAGCATCATGTATGCTATGTAAACATAGCATATAGCAATAACAATAATATTGTATAAAATTTCTAAAACAGAATCAGAATTACATACTTTTCTTCCAGCACAGACAGTTGTATTATACTCACATACAAGCTGACCTCCTCAGTGCCTGTGTGAGTATTTAATATCCAAATTGAAGATGTTATTAAATGTGCTTGGTGCTAGGCTTTAAAAGACGAAAAACAGATTCTATTATATAAAACTGCAAAAATATAAGTTAATCTTGTTTATAATTCCTTAACAAGCCAGTCATATTAACTTAAAATGTACATCATCTGTCAAACAATAGTTTAATGAGGCATGTCACAATGTCCCTGTAGGCGTTGCAATGACCAAAACATGGGACATTCAGCATCCTGTCACATGTATTTATCATTGACAGAATGTATGACGCATATTAGCCACCCAAATTGTGGGCTGAACAAGATCATAAACATACACACCCAGAGAGGAGCCACTGACTTAGTACTTCATGTCTTATCATAGATCAATATTTCATTTGCTCTCCTCTACTGCTTAGATGCTGACTGGCATCCCTTCCTAAGGGGGGCAGCTCAGGGACATATACACACACACATAGGCTCCCTGAGACACCCAACACACACACTAAACTGCTCAGGGCCGTTGTTTGCTTTGACTGACGTGTCGGCCATGCTGTGCTGACACCTCACTGACACTCCATCCCATTCTGACACATCGCTGTTTACCAACTACTCTGAGCAAAACGCTACATGTTTCAATGTGTCTTTGTGTGTGTCCTCAATGCTTCCCGTCGGTCATCATTACATACTTTGCTCATCTTACTTTCAACGTTGCTGCTTAGACATTTTATCACACACATCTTTCGTGTGCGCTCTTCGGCTTTTGCAGTTAAACCTGTTCGCTGTGTTATTTTATTTCATTCATTTATTTATTGAGGGGGGGGGGGGGGGGGGTCGAGAGTTTGCGCAGTAGGGGTGGGGAGTGTTTACTATTGTGCTCAAACTGCATCAGGGGAGTTGTGGTGTTATTGGAGCCAAGTGAAAATGGACAGTTTTTAAATGCAAATTCACAGCACACCAATGACCGGGACAGGGAATAGGGGATTGGCAGAGCAGGGAAAGGCAGAGACAGGTTGAGGTGACAGAGAGGGAATGAGGGACTTAGGGGAAAAGGGAACTGAAAGATGAAGAAAGGGAGATGAGGCAGTGAAGGGGGGTTTGGTCAGAGGAGAAAAGACAAGGGGTCAGGATGTAGAGTGCCGGGGTATTTTAGGTAGAGGGAGAAAAGAAAGAAATATGGAGTAGAAGTGACAGAAAGCTTTTCTGTAGCTGAAGAACGAGGCACGCAAAAGCTGCACTGTGACTGAATCACCACTGCTCTGCAGTGTAACAGCATTTGTGGCTCCACCTTTGCATATGGTGATGAATCCACCACTGTGACTGTGTTTGTATGAGCTGCGCACCATGCTTGTGAAACCTTACTAATGAAATCTGTCTCTCTGAATGTAATGATTCTTCATTCATCAAAAGGAAGTTTAACTGTGATGCTTAACTTTGCGTATGTGTAAGTTGTTGTAACAGTTGTCTATGCTTTGCATGCACATTGCATGTCACATTACCCTAAAGTATTATCTGAAATTTAAAAACATTTTAGGACCTGTTGTGGTCGTGAAAAGTCAGGCATGAAATGCCTTATTTACGATATTGAACTTTGGCAACACCAATTGCAGCACTATTTTCCTAAATTACATATGTTTCTCCTTTGACATTGAACAGTTCAGCCAATATTTGTAAAACGTACCCTCTTTCAACACTGGACCCAACAGAGGCACAGTGACAATTCGACTTGCCAATGTTGAGATGCATTCTGGAAGCACTCCATTAACAACAGCCAGCTCTTTCATAAAATGTTTATTTGAGTTTTTTTTTTTTTTTTTTACTTTTCTCAACACAGCTGAGCCTTGTTTCATAATTCCACTAATAGCTCTGAATCAGAAAATGTGCCCAGAAAATGAGGATGGATGCCATCATATCTGGAGTTTGTTTTCTATCAGTAATCAAAAAGAAAATCAGTGATGACTTCCTGACATTGAAAAATGGCATTTTTGTTTTATTAGTAGCCCCGAACTACAAAACTACACTTAACTCTTACATACTGTTCATATTTCATGCTTTTATAGTATGAATTCTCTTCAGTGTCTATAGCAGATTTTGAACTACATACCTACTTTAGAATGTTTAAATGGATGGATGGATGTTTAAATAGCCTATCTGACGTTAATAAATGGATAATAAATATAAATTCCTCATATAAATTCCTTAAATCTAACATTTATGCTTATCAGCATTATATCAAATGAACATTTAACAACAATTTAATTAATCAACACTTAGAACAAAAAACTAGCTTATTGCAAACTAGTCTGTGTGTTCAAAGCACTGGTAGGAACCTTGCATGTGGGCTACTTCTCACACTATGAAATAGCAGCTCAGGTGCCATTTAAGTCTTGTGGGTCCCCATCTTTCAAACCAGAAATCTTCTTACTGTGAAGTGCTAGTATTAACCACCACACCATTATTCCACCCTACTACAGAGCTCGTGTCAAAGCACCCTCTCACCTCTGTATGACCTTCTTTTTTGTGCACCATATATGATCACTCCTATGCTGCTTTACTATTTTGCTGTTTTGAGTTTGCCCCATGATCCTTCAAAAATTGCGAGCCTGTCTCTGTGGGAACTTGGCCGAAGTGTGGTCCTACAAATATACACCCATGCATGGCATATACAAATTCAGTTTTGCGATTCCCTAAAACTACAATTTTACTTTCTTTGAATCATACAGGTGGATCTAAAAACTATCTCAATAGATGAAGATCAAATGTGGCCCAGAACAGTATGCAAGAGTTAACTGGTTGAGCACCTTAATATGAACGTGTTCCTTTTTTTGTTTGTTTTGTGTGTTTAATTTGTCAACCGACAAAGTTCATAGGTGATTCGTGAGATATTTGCTACCATGATGGCTAAGGACAGCTTCTGCTCTACAGCCTTAAAGAGTGGCACAATGTTATCTCCTGCATTGACACATACACATATTTTCTACCTACACACAGTGATATTATTGTCATCCATCTCTCTTGTGAAGCCGTGACTTCCATCAAGCTTACTATAGTCAGCTCTTCTTTAGGATGGACAAGAGGCTCGATCTGTTACCTGATATATGGCGCACCCATAACAGGCACTTGAAATTGCCTTTCTAAATGGATTTGCTGTGTATCACATATTGTACTATACATGCATACATATATATGGGTGTGTGTATGTGTGTGTGTGTCACAGTCATGAGACACACACACAGCCCACACACAATGGAGTGGTGTTCTTGTCAATGCAGGCCATACAGGGCATATTTATGCACATCGCATATATATATATATAATCTATCTGCTTTCCCCTTCTATATAAATATTAGCTTATTTCTAGCTGAAGTGGTGCTTGTTCTGCATGTGTGAGAGTGCTGTTGGGCTTTCACACGTTTTGATAAGTGGCCTCACTTTTTGTATGACCTTGGTTTATTTGTCCACGGGCCAGAGAAGTTATTAAATGTTTTCTGTGTGCGCTTTGTCTGCATATGGACAGTGATGAAACTGAGAGCTGTGTATTGCATGTTAAGATGCGGTCAAAGTGTAGACTGCCTTGTGTGTATAGGTAGTGTATAGTCCTTTGTGGAAAATAGATAATTGCAAATGCTATTTTTGTGTCATTTATGTCCCAGTCAGCAAGTATGGGTGCCCTGACATGCAGTGCCTTCAGTACTAACAGATATCCCATCCATTATCATTTCTGGGGCATCAAATACTGCAGTTTTGTCAAGGTTGCTGGTAACACTGAGATATGCTGAAAGTTGCCTTTGGTGCAGTTGTCTTCGTGCACCATTCTTTGCACTATTAGATGTGCATGTAAAGAGGAAACTGGGTTCGTCTCCCATGGGGGAACTTTGTTTTCAGTTGCTGTTTACTTTTGCTTTTGCTCATTCCTTGAGTAGGTTATGGGGGCTGGTTAGACATGAGGAGCACAGTGTCATTTTTGAAAAACCGGAGTTTTGTTTTACCCAAAAATGACTTTACAAATATATTTAGAGTAAAGTATGAAGTAAAATGAAGTTTGTGTAAAGAGGATATCAAGTAGGATGGATGGGTCAAAACATGTCTATATTTAAATAGAGTGAGCACTGTTAAAATCTAATTTTCAGCCAGCAGTCAATAGTGTGATTTTTTATTTTGTCTGTTTTTAAGCATCTTAGTTAGTTGGTAGTGCTGTGTTCAACTACTGGAAGACACAAGGTGTTCTCTAATTATGAAATAAGTTTTACACAGATGAATTTTAGACTTCAGGGCTGCTGCCTCTTATTCGCTTTGAATAGTGTGAGTTCACACTTTGGTTGAAAAAAGTTAAACTTTTTAGCTATGAGAGCAGGCTAGCCCAATGAAATCAGATTTATTTAAATGCTTTAATTCAATTCAATTCAGTTCAATTCAATTTTATTTATATAGCGCCAAATCACAACAACAGTTGCCTCAAGGCACTTTATATTGCACAGTAGATCGTACAATATTAGATACAGAGAAAAACCCAACAATCATATGACCCCCTAGGAGCAAGCATAGGGGGTCTGCCGGAAGAAACCTCTGGCAGAACCAGAATCAGTGTTTCATGTTATGAAAATGTGAGAGTGTGGTCACTGCATGTGAAGACATGGCAGTAAAAGGAAAAACGGAAAGGTTGATTATTCAAGTACAAAGTCACTATGTTTTATCTGAAGGCTGTTTATATAAAACATATGTTGAATTCACGCCAAATGCTAATTAAAGCTTGGCTAGCTTGTGAACTATTGGTTGCTGTTGTTATGACAATCGCACCCATCAGGCATCAAGCTTTTTGCCTAAGAGTGTCAGATTTGAGTGGATCCAATTTGTTAGGTTCCAGTGTACTGCTGCCAATGCATATGTAGTACAAAGCTACCTGCCAAGAAGAATAAGCAAAACAGCTGGAGGAATTTTCTTTTTTTATGTAGCAATAAGAGTAACAACAATATAACAATATAAAACATTATTTTACAACAGTATAATCATATATATTGGATTACTTACTTGAAAAGTTCATAAAAGGGCAGATTACTTGTGTTGCACAACCAACTTGTTATAGCAAAAGCAGGCAAAAGTCAGCTTAGACAGGTCGTCAGTCTGTCACAGGGCTGATTTGGCACTATTTAAATAAAACTAAGTTGAATTGAATTTATAAGAAATTGATATGTTAATCTGCCAAGAAGCATTAGGCCTCAATTAAGTCTATAACACCAAGTTTGAAAGCATACTGGCATTCAAATTCTTCACAAAGGAAGAGTTATTCCCATCAGTCACTTTTGTGATGTCTCTCACAGTAAAACAGTACATTTCCTGGCCGTACCTGTTTTGCAGTACTCATATGATTAAGTAGTTATTGCCATATCACCATTAATGTTTTTTTAATTAATCCAAACTGACTATATACTGTGCAGCCTATCTGAGCTCATGATAGAACACCAGTATTCAAATATTGTTAGTACTTTGCACACTTTCATAATATCCCATTCCCACAGAGAGCACTGCAGTAGCGAGTGGAGGGTCTATTTTAAGTGCAGTCAGATAGCTATATAGCATTATGACTATATTTAATAAAAGCCTCCTGAACAGTGAACCATTCCCTGGGGCTATCTACGTTTGACTGACCATGTCTGCTCCCATTTAATATGAAGTGGCAGACAGAAGACGTGTCATTCTCTTTCCCACTTCCTTTCCTTAGGACATGGATTGAGGAAACAGGAAAAGAAAGAGGAAGAGGTCTGGATTAAAAGTAGGTGTGAGATGAATGGGACAAGTTAAAATATTTATTTTATGACTTTTTAAAAAAATTTCTTTTCTTTTTGCTTTTCCTATTCTCTTTTATTATAGATGATGCTAGAAATAATTAAAAATAAATTATTAGTTAATTGCAACAGTCTTTTCTGTTTATTTCTGAATCTTTATCAACAGCTATATTTTAAGTAGTTGAATTTTTTGGATACGTAATATGGTTCAGAAAGTGCTTCTCTTTGGTGGAGTGCTCATCACGCCACCACCTTCAGTTTTTTATTTCTGTCTTACCAGTGCATAACAATTTCTAATGCTAACTTCTTCCCCCTCGCATTACGCCCAAAGGCTATACTCACAGTGTAGCGGGGAATAAAGTGCAGTGGTATACAACAGGGCATGGCAAAGTGGATGACTCAGTTCTAGTAGCTATAAAGGCAACCCTTATATACACTGCACGGTATGGGTGAGACTTCAACTGAGCAGCTTTGGTCTGCCTACCCACTACTGTGTGGTGTGGGCCAGTACTGCTCAGCAACATGAAATATCCATGAGTCAGGTTGGGCATACAGATGCCACTGTACCTGCTAAGCCCCTTAACAGAGGGGAATGCCTATGAGGGTGCCTATCCTGGAGCCTGAGAGAGCGAGAGCAAAGAGAAAATGTATCTGCAATCTTGCTGTATGATTGCAGAGAGTGAGGCAGCACTGCGTTGTTGGGATTCAATTGTCCTTGACAGTGTTGTGTTTATAAATAGGTAAAAATGGGTTAAAAAAAAATAAGGTATTGAATCTGAAAAACACATCACATACTATAATAAACAAACTGACACCAGTGTTGAAACTAATAAGAGAGCCAAAGAAATAAATCTTTTTAAACTATAAAACTGAAAGTGAAATGAGATGACCCACTTTAGAAACTGAGTGAACCCATAATAAACTGAAAAGAACTTTTCAAAACAAAGTAAACATTAATGAAACATAGAAAACTGTAACTGTGGCAAGCTTAAGCATTTAATTGTGTTACTAGGTATTTAATCAGCGTACAAGGAGCTCAACTGTCAAACTTACTTTTGATGCATACAGTTGTGTGAAAACAAAGGTTTTCATAGGTCTCTGAGGAAAAACTAAGGACACTCTTAATGCTATTTCTAAAAATAAAAAAATCTTTAACCGTTTGCTGGTTTCTAGCAGGTGAGTGTTAACACAATGCTACAATTTTGCCAGGAGTGGACATCCCAGCAAACTCACTCCAACACCAGACCGTGCAACGCTCAGAGAAACAGCAAAATAAGCAACAGATGTATCTCATATTCTACAGCCCTCAATTAGCATTTTAAATGTTAAAGTTTGTGACAAGACAATTAGGAAAAACTTAACACATACGGCTTATTTGGAAGGGGTGCCAGGAGAAAGTTTCTTCCAAATAAAAAGGACATAATGTATAGCTTAGGTTTTCAAGAAGAAATCAAAGGACTTGGAGAACAGACAAGAGCAAAGTGGAGATGTTTGCCCATAAACGGTGCCTCAAATACCTCACCCCACAATAGAGGGGTGATGATTTGGTTTGTTTTGCAGCCACAGGACCTGTGGTCCTTGTGGTCAATGAATCAACCATGCACTCCTCTGTATACCAAAATATTCTAGAGTCAAATGTGAGGCCATCTGTTTGTCAGCGAAAGCTTGGTCATCAACACTGGGTTGTGCAACCTGACAATGACCCCAAGCACACCAGTAAATCTACAACAGAAAAAGAAAATAATCAAGGCCCAGTCAGAAACCTCAGCTGGAATGAAATGCTGTGGTGGGACCTTCAATAGAGCTGTGCATAAACAAATGTCTGTAAACCTCATAGAACTGAAGTGGTGTTGTAAAGAAGACTGGGCCAACATTTCTCAACACCAAAAAGAGACTGATCATAGATGATTGTACAGTCAAATAAAAAATTGTTAGTTCAAGTTATTTCAGCCAAATGTTGTTCTAAACGCTACTGAATGGTGGGTGTAAATATACTGCGTGTAGTACTGTACTGTGAAAACTTGATTTTTCATGACCGTATGTGGGTGTTTGTGTTGTAGACGATGTTTAGCATGAACATATAGAATCACTATGACTAATATTACTCATAAGAGGAAAAATGTGCAGGTGGGAGAATGGATGAAGACAAAGAGGAAGCCTTAAGAAAAGATATCTGGCACAGCAGAGCAGTAGACCGGAGGGTAGAGAGTAGCAGGAGGTACGGCGAGTGAGAGAGCTGGTTTGCAAGAAATGTAAAATAAGGAGGGGAATAAGGACTCACAAGGGAGGAGTACAGGAGGGGAGGTCAGAGGGGAGATCAGCAGGTGCGGTGTACATCTGTCACCTTCTGCTCCTACAGGCCAAGAATGCCCAGGAGGAACAGAAGAGGAGGAAGAGGAGCAGGAGGAGGCACAAGGAGCAGAATGCCACCAGCACGAGGAGCATCACTAAAAAGGTCTATATTTATTTTGAAGCCGAATTCAAGAAATTTCTAAGCACTTCTTATAAAGTAGCTCTGAAATGCTTAAAAAAAAGCATGCCTCTGAGTGGAATGTAATCCATTTTATTTGGTATCTCAGAATGCATATGGTAGCTGAGTATTTTTTCTTTGAAACGTTCTTCTATTGTAAATGAAGACAGAGCACAAAAAGAGGTGAGAGAAAAGGACCATAGGAAAGGAGATGAAGCTAAAAGAAAAGAGAAAACGGCATCGGTGGGAATGGGAGCCACATAGGCACTGTGTTCATGATTCTACTGAGGTTGACGCTGTCCCAGAAACTTATGAATAACATCCCTGTGTGTCAGCTGGTCTCTAAGTGTGCGTGTGTGTGTGTGTGAGATGAAGCAGAAGAAGTCAGGGGCTTAGCCACTGTCTATCGTGCAGGGCCTTGTCTTCCTAAAATCCACTGGGATTGTGAGTGAAACAGAAATGACCCAGAAAGCTAGGACACACAGCTGTACAGACGTCAGAATATCAAGGAAGCAACTCCGTTTACATCAGTCTCTGCAGAGGTTGACTTTGTCTCTAGAAGTCATCTATTTTTTTAGAACGATAAAGATGAAGAACAAGTGACAAATTATTATTTATGTTGTGGATTAGCTTTATTATAATTCAACATTTTAAATATATTATATATATACATATATATATATATAAATAATATATGCATAATATACGCAATATAAATAATATATACAGTTTATAACTGACACATCAGTACCAGGTTTTATTTTATTGTATTTATTTGATTGTTCTATTGTTTTCATCTTGTTTATTAATTTTTGAAGCCCTTTGGTCAACTGTGTTGCTTTTAAATGTGCTACTGTAATAAAATTAACATTGATATACCATGGCAGATAAATCATTTATTCTCTATACAGATATACTAAACACATCTGTGATTCCTTCGCATTATTAAATTAGGGTTTTTCAGGGCAGGTTTACCCACCACCACGACCCCAACCCAACCCCCCGTAACAAGTCACAACAGATGGCTGCCCCTCTCTGAGCCTGGCTCTGCCGGAGGTCTTTCCCCATTAAAAAGTCACTTCTTTCTTCCCACCTTCACCGAGTGCTTGTTTACAAGCTATCTTCTCATTGCTGGGGTTCTCCCTCTAATATTTCAGTCTTTAACTTACAATATAAGAGTTTAGAGGCGACTGTGGATTGCTGCTGTATAACTAAGACTGAACTGAAAATAACTTAATTAGACATTGAAATAAACATGTATTCATTAACGTGGCATTTATTAATAAACTAAGCTGTTTTGAGAATTGATTTATTGCAACCAGTGTTATGGGGTTCTGTTTTCTTTGAAAGCCATGAAGTCCCAAAGGATGACTCTTTGATTCAATCATGTATGATTAAAGCGAATGGTTGTGTGAGGTTACTGGGGGATGGGAAAGCTATACCATCTGTGGCCAGATATGTTTGCATGCGTCTAGCATAAGGTGTAACCAGATTGTTTATGATGCATTTGTAGCACGGTGTTCCTAATCTGTTACACACCATTAGCCATAAGGATGTTCAGATAGCTGAGTTGAAATTGAGTGACTTTTGGTTTGATTTTCATATTCCTCAAATTGCTCAGTTGATTAAATTTAGCTTCAGTCTTCCAACAGCCTCATCAGTGTCCTGACTGATGCAGTCACAAGTGGTTGCATTGAGGGAAGGGGCAAACAAACAAACAAAAAAAAAAACAGATGTGGAAAAAGCATAAATGAAACATTTAAAATAATCTTTATTAACAATTCAACCTATTTCTTTTCATTGCTGTTCTGTTCATTTATTTACTGGGCCTTTGTTTATTATTCATTCACTGACATCTCCATAAGCATGTCATTTAAAAAAAGAAAGCAATTTATCAGTTTCAATATCAGTCAGATATGGCTGAGCAAATCAATATGCAATATGGTTAACTGATGGCAGAGGCACAAAGTCACATCAGTGGTCTTCCACATCCCAATAATCAAAGAGACTGAACTACACTAAAAATTGAAAGATATTATCTAGTTGTGATGGAATTGTACTAATTGCCTGGGTCATAGGCATACATTTACCAAAGTACTTTGGCACCAGTGCTTCACACTGACACATATATTGATTTCGAGATAGAACATATAAGTCAGCACTAATTTCTGAAAGAATTAGAACTCAGCCCCCAGCACCACCTGCTTTGCAATGCAATCCTGTCCACTAAAATGCTTACAAGTATCAGACACCCACTGACACATGTCCGGGAAAAACCTAAAATCAATGGAATGGTTAATTGGAAGTGTGAAGGTGCACGTGAGCGTACATGAAATTCTTCAGTGTAAATGTGATTCATTGATAGCTATCCAATAATGGATAAGGGCCACTGCAAAAATTCCAGTAACGAGCACTGGTTAATGATTAAAGAGAATGTGCCTATGTCTCAGTATGTGGTTCGTGACTGTTGCATGTCACAAGATTTGTTGGTCTGCGTGCGTGTGTGTGTGTGTGTGTTTCTCAATGTGTCTGAGTCACTGAATGAGTCGATAAAAGGCCTAAAGACCACTTTGAAGGATCTGACTCAGTTCAAATCATCAGCGCAAACACATTCATGCCATTGTAATTGATGACAGTATATGGAACGTCTTTTGTGCTGCGAGAATAGAATAGAATACAGTGGAATACTTTTATGTCTTATCCCTTCCTCTGTTTTATCCTTTTTCGCAAGTTTGTTTAATTGTTATCTTCTAATGCAGTCCAACACAACTGTCATATTTCACCCCCTTACAACGTAAATTATAAGTGGGACATAGAAACATCATGGTATCCTCCCCCCCAGAATGTTTTTTTTTTCTTCATTTAGTTTGCTTGGTTTCATGTCAAATTAACCATGTGCATATCTGCATTTGCTAGATGAGCAAATGATATGAGTGTCAGCCTAGAGGTCAAGATGTTTGTTGGACATACACACCATATGCACACAGTACACCACTGCTGTTCAACTAGTACACGCTCATATTGCTTTCTTAAAGATTATTCTGTGGACTCTAGAGGTCCAGCAAGTAAAAACTAAATCTATAATCTATTTCAGCAAGCTCGCCAGATTTAATTTGGTTGACATACAAATGACAAAAACCTCTTGTGTCTTGAAAACTACAGTGTAATGAGAATAAAGGAGTAAGTCAGCAGGCTGGGTGGAAGTAAACCTTCCGCTGGATTGAGAATGAGCGTTGGTACTTTTTTTTTTGTTCAAGTTCAACTTGGACAAAGAGGTCAGGTTATGTAATGTGAATTCTGGCCTCTGGTGTGAGATTTGAGTGCTTTCTACCATCTTTTTTTAGGCTAACCCACATATTTTGTTTGTAACTGTGAGTTGAGCAGTAGTGTCAACCTAGGGGTCAAAAGTCTTAAAATGAATGTTGTAACACACATCCACACAAAAATGCCTCAGTGGATAACTGAGGAGATATTTACATAAGTAAAAGAATGTTTCTATTTTTTTTTAAATCATGTATATGCTATTTGAACAATTTGGTTTATCATAGTTTGCTTTTAAAAAGCCACAATGAGCCATACAATATTTTTTCTGTGATTTATTTCAGCTAGCGAGCCACACGTATGTGAATACTTGAACTGTGTTAATATCCCATTATATTATTAAAATGGCACTATATGTATTCCTTTTTCACATCACCCACAATCTTTTGGACTTGTGATCTGCAACAATGTGAAACTGCATTTTACAGAAACAAAACCATGAAATTAAAAACAGCATTTTTAAAACATGCCGGAGACGCACCGAAATTCGACCCTTACAATATGTGTGAACACTTTCTAAATATATGGATTCATATTGTAAAATAACTAAATGATGCAAAAACAAAGCATAAATAAATAAGCTGAAAGCATAGGAACAATATATACATTCTTCTTGCAAGGTTGGCAAAAGTGCAGCTGGTGATGTTATAGCTACTGTAGATATCTCCTCCCATAAATTTACCAGTGCTTTATCATTGTTCCCTGCTGTCTTATATTACACATTACCCCTGCAACCAATGCTTCTTTTACCTACTGTGCAGCATAAATTAAAGAATAAAGTTGGTTTCGTGCCATATCTTTGATCTGTAAGATTATCTAGTGGTGTGGAAGTCCAATACACTGAGACTCTAAAAGCCTTGACATATATTCTGATAATCTACTGAATACAAAGCATACCTCGATAACTTTGGATGTTGTTTTTTTAGTTATATGATAAAATGGATGTAAATATTGTCACTGTAGGATGTTCCCAAGGAGGCAGGCAAGGTAATGTGTAGCTAACAAACTACTGCCTGGAGCAATCACCTCTCTCCTGCTGTTTTCTGTCCTTGTGTGCATGTGTGTTTGTGTGCGTGTATTTGTCTGTGGTGGAGCGCTGCTGGATATGTGTGTATTTGTATGTAACATCTGAAGAACATGAATCAGCAGCGGCTTTTACCCTGTCACAATGGTGGAGGAAAGAAAGAAAGCAGAGCAGAGAAGAACTAGGCACAGTAAGAAGGGTATATTCAAAAGGGCATAGAGAAAATTGGATGAAGACAGAGATTCACACTGTGAGCGTTTTGTTGTATTTTGTGATTGCAGGTTATATGAAGGTGTAATCAAAAAGTTTTGCAACCGTAACTATAAATAGCAAAATCTGTACTTGATTGAAAGTTGGACACTAAGCAGTTTCCTGTATGAACAATTTTCTTTGTATTTTCTGCATCCACCATCCATAAGAAGCATTCTGCTATAGCTAACATTACAGTTGAGCCGCTGAGTGACAGCATTAAAGCTAACATCTTGTCATGCTGTCATGAGTTCCTTGTCACATCTAGATGGATGCCTTCTTCTGCCAAACTGATTTACACCCATTTCCTTGCCTCATGTCAAAGAGAGGTGTCAATTATTGCATTTCATTTCCGCTGTCAGTGTGACATTGCTTCCGTTCTAGCATATGTCCAAAGGAAGGGATAACATTTCCATAACCGATCACCAGAGACCAACTGGTCATCTGCTCATATTCAAACTCGACTTAAGTTAACAAAACACTCATACATTACCATGCCAACAAGCTAGCTCTGCAGCAATTTTAAAAGTGGAGCAGAGCAAACTGAAAACAAATAAAGATATGAGGTCCCAATTACTCCTATTCATGAAGCTGATTGGCTCATTTTAAATATAGGTTTGAGTGGACCAATCAGCTGAGCAGTTTTCAGCTGACAAACCATAATGCGTAAAGATATGCTAAAGTACTCAAAACCACCATTGTGGTAGTTCGGGTTAAGCCTGTTAGGGTTTCTCTGGGGTCACATTTTGTCATGAGGACACACAGCCAGACAAGATGAAAATAGTGCCAACTACACCACTGCTGCAGGTAACTATAGTGACACTTGGTGAGTGTAGGCGTGTAGAGAGTGTAGTTGTCTCGATGCAGTGCTCCTCTGTCTGTGTATGTACAAGTTCTCATTTTCCCTTTGGCCCATGCTCCACCTTTACACCAACTTCCTGAAGTTTGGCAAGGTAGCTTTTTTTTTTTTTTTTTGCAAAAGCCTGCTAAAAAAAAACTAACAAAGTGAAAACTGGAACTACAGTAACTCAACTTAGCTCATAGAAGAGTAAATCTATAGCACTCAAAAAGAGTTGCCATAGTTTTGTGTTTTTCGGTGTTGTTTATTTATATTTCACTCCTATATTAAACTTTCTTTATAGCCCAGTTTAGTTATATTTAGTTTGTAGGGTGCTTTTTTCTACGGTGGCCCCTAGAGACAAAGCGCGTACAAACTCCAAAACACTTACAAATTCCAAAGCATGTACAAATTCCAAAGCACGTACAAACTCCAAAACACGTATAAAACTCCAAAACACTTACAAATTCCAAAGCATGTTCAAACTCCAAAACACGTATAAAACTCCAAAACACTTACAAATTCCAAAGCATGTACAAATTCCAAAGCACGTACAAACTCCAAAACACGTATAAAACTCCAAAATACTTACAAACTCCAAAACATGTACAAAATCCAAAACACGTACAAAACTCCAAAACACTTACAAACTCCAAAACACTTACAAATTCCAAAGCACTTACAAACTCCAAAACACTTACAAAATCGAAAACACGTACAAAACTCCAAAGCACGAACAAATTCCAAAGCACGTACAAACTCCAAAACACGTGCAAACTCCAAAACACATGCAAACTCCAAAACACAACGGAAGTGCTCCAGGACGCTAGGGGCAGTGTTGAGCTTTTGTTACCTAGTGACTACACAAGCCAGGAAGTACCAACCACCGGATTTGGTGTGTGGTAGTAACAGGTAAATGAACATTTTTTTAAATTATTTGAATATATATGAGTGTGGTTGTTCTATCTTTGCAGGTGTTTTCTGCCGGTATCCAACTCAATGTGTTTGCAACAAACTTGCCGTTTATTTTGCAAATCGAGCTCAACACTGCCCATAGCGTCCTGGAGCAGTTCCGTTGTGTTTTGGAGTTTGCGCGTGCTTCGGAGCTTGTACATGCTTTGGAATTTGTACGTACTTTGCAGTTTGTACGCGCTTCGGAGTGTGTAAGTGTTTTGGAGTTTGCATGTGTTTTGGAATTTGTAAGTGTTTTGGATTTTGTAAGTGTTTTGGAATTTGTAAGTGTTTTGGATTTTGTAAGTGTTTTGGAGTTTGCATGTGTTTTGAAATTTGTAAGTGTTTTGGAATTTGTACGTGCTTTGGAATTTGTACGTACTTTGCAGTTTGTACGCGCTTCGGAGTTTGTAAGTGTTTTGGAGTTTGCGTGTGTTTTGGTGTAAGTAAGTGTTTTGGAGTTTTGTACGTGCTTTGGAATTTGTACCTGCTTTGGAATTTGTACGTGTTTTGGAGTTTGTAAGTGTTTTGGAGTTTTGTACGTGCTTTGGAATTTGTACCTGCTTTGGAGTTTGTAAGTGTTTTGGAGTTTGTACGTGCTTTGTCTCTAGGGGCCACCGTAGATTGGAACCTGATGAAAGTAACAATAAAGAGTTACGTGATTTTTTTTTTTTTTACCTTATTTTTGTTTCTGAGAGAATTGAGATCCACATATGAGGACATTCGCTTTAAATTTCGATAGAACAGTAGCAGTATAACGTCCTCGTAAGTGGATATCAGACCCTTGCAGGGCAAAATTTAGTATATTGGTCTAGACAACCCAAAATGTGATGTCCATATATGTGGACGCCAGGTCCTAGAAGGTTAAAAAGTCAAGTTATATTTCATTTTGCATCAAATCACAGTAACAGTCACCTCATGGCAGTTTATACTGCAATGCTAGGGGAAGAAAAAAAGAAAAAATTCAAACAGGCACTAAAATTTAGACATTATGGCAGTAAACTTATGTGACAAAACTTTGTCATGCTAGTTGAAAAAATGTACCTTTTGGCAAATGCTAAAACTGAAAACAGTAATTAAATGTGTTTTTATTTTACTATTTATATTACTAAAATAAATTTCTGTCAGTTAACTACAGGGTATTTTCTTTACACTTTAACATTGCATGGGAGAGGGTCAACACTCAGTTCTTCCCTGACACTTTGCATAAATTACTGGTGTAACCATGTTTTACATCTTACTTCTGTCTTTTGCTCTAGTCACTCTTAGTAGGCACAAATCATGATCCTCTAATAAAATAAATGTGGTCACAAACACACTTAGGTAGATGGTGGCCAAAGAAGGAGGAGGCAGAAAGCAAGGAGACAGACAGATGGAGATGGAGTGGTGGGCAGGCAACGTTGGTGATTGATGAGACTACAGGGGAGAGCTAGTCTTCTGACGTGGTGTGATTCCACTGATTTATATTTAAGGGAGTGCTCTATCGTTCTCAGAGGGGTGAAGGAAAGAGGAGAGGAAGGAATGAGGTGAAAGTGAGGACATTAGATCACCCTGGCAAACCTATCTGTCAATCAGATGGATTCTTCAGTGAGCAAGCTTGCATGTCCTGTGTTTTTCTCTGGGTCTCGGTGGAATTGTTTAAATATTAACAATTTCTTTAGGCGTGTTAACATTTTCTTCGGGTCTTGCATGTGGGGGTGGGGTCTCGTGTTGCTTGTGTATCACGCATGTTTCTTCAGCTGAATGGCAATAATGCGGTTAGCATGGACGTGCTCACGCTGCTGTGTGAAATCAAACAGTTTTATAAAGTACCCCACTAAAGCTGCTGCTGAACTTTTAAGTTGTGCAGTAACAGTTCCTATGCACACAAGAGTGCCCGCATGCCCACACAGAAATGCTCCCTTGTGCCCGAAAGACACATGCTTTAAACCCTTGAAGCAATGAAAGCACTTCAGCTATATCTCCATATCTAATCATAAGACTTAAGATTATGCCTGTGACCAATGAGGATACAACGCTTTAATTCTGTGTATCTGTCACATATTCAAACCCTCATGTCTGGCTAACAGGCCATGGAAATCGCAGATCTCCATAACTAATCGCAGCGCATTCAGGTAAATACAGTTTAAGTAACTTGCTCAAATACAAACTGGCTCACTTATAATATATAATGTTTAAATCCACAATTCATTTATAGTCAAACTCAGTAAATAAAAGTCAGCATTCAGTACAAAACAGTAATAACATTAATCTAGTAACACTACACAACTAGTAACAGTAATGAGAACACGGCAAGTGTCATTGATTACACTTATTTTTAAGAGATTGTAGAACATTTTTCTTTTCTTTGTTCTTTGCTGGTTCTGAAAGAATAAATTCATAGCTGACTCGATCACATTATGCTTTTTATCATTTATTTTATGGCTCCACATAATGAGTGGGGTCATATTTCACTCAGGACATTTACTATACAAGATATATGCATCAGTCATCCGTCACAGGCTAACATTGCATCCTCACAAGTACAGACACATACGAGAAAAAATAGAAAAACAAACCAACACACACAAATACACACACACACACACACATGCAGGGTAGACATCAAACAAAGAGACACAGACAAAGACGAAGGCACATGTAGTGATGCACATGGGAACCAATCTGTGATCACTACCAGCGTAACGTTGAAGCCTCAGAGGGGAGTTGCCTCGGGCTTACCTTTACATGTATGATGAGATCAGACAGAATATATGCATGGTGTATAAAGCTACAACAACAACAACAACAACAACAAGAAAAACATGTGTGGAAAATAAATTTGTGCACATTCACATCCTGTGTCATCCCATGTAAGTGAATTTAGGAGTACTGTATGTGTGCATTGTTTGAGTAGATTGTGTGCCTTTGTCACTGTGAGTGCATTTTTTTCAACAGTGTGGCCAATGCAGAGCAATTAATAATGTAGCACTTGCAGAGGTAAAGGAAGTGTGTGTGTCTGGTGGAAGCATGGAGGAAAAGGGAAAATAGACAGTGGGAGACAAAGAGAATAAGGAGATGGGCAAGAAGGGGGAGAAGGGAGAAAGATGACACAACATAGGGACAAACAAGCAGCATCTGTAGAGGGGAAAAGAAATGGAAGGAAAAGTACTGACTGTTTCATTTTATTTATTAACTGTTAGGATTTTTTTCAATTTAAAGAAAATCTTTGACTAGTTACATCTTTAATTTAAAAGTTTACCAAAAAATTCAAACTCTGTCTCATAGCAACCAACAGCAAGTGAACAGGAAGCAGGTCAGTGTCTTGCTTTGGGGTTCTCTAGCAGAATAAATGGCTGTAGTGCAGTTTGGCCCTTTCTTCTCCTCTTATTCAACATTTACATAGGTAAGTGTTTCCATCCATTTACTGTTCATATCAAATGTTTACATATATTTGTTTTGCATGTGCACTCTCTCCTGCCAAAAAAATAGAGAGATGGGATGATTCACTAAAAACACAAGCAGCTTGTGTTTCATTAATATTTCCAGGAAATGATTCACATCCCATGAAAATAAATAGGATAAAATCAAGCTGTAAAAGTGAGAATGGCTGGATATATTTTTGCAGATAAAAAGAAAAGGGATCTGAAGTGTCAGCGTTCAGGGTTCTGCTGTGGTTGGGAAGATTAAGTTGGGAGTGTATGTTTGAAAAAAGAAAAACATTACAGAAAAACATATCTCATTAATCTGCAACAATTGTGTTGAGGCTGACGTTTCTGAGGTGAAGTACGGATAGAGTAAGAGAGCTATGGCTGTATACAATGTGAATTGGATTAAAGAGGTCGGGAAAGAGTCAAGAAACTGGGGGGGGGGGGGGGTATTTTCTCTTTTTGGGGAGGCAGGAAGAATGGACCAGTGAAATGGAAGAAGAGGAGAAGGTGAAGGTGGTCAGGGGGAAAAGAGTGGAAAGAGGCATGAAGGTAGAAATAGTCTTTTGGGAGATAAGAAAGCACCAGTGAACGTCAGCACATGGCTGCATCGCTGGAGACGCACTGCAACTGTTGGGCTGAGTAGAAGTGTAGTGTGCAGCCAAACTAGAGGG
The DNA here is from genome assembly GCF_036321145.2 of Pelmatolapia mariae. Classification (NCBI taxonomy): domain Eukaryota; kingdom Metazoa; phylum Chordata; class Actinopteri; order Cichliformes; family Cichlidae; genus Pelmatolapia; species Pelmatolapia mariae. The sequence continues at coordinate 25,480,522 of NC_086232.1, read as the reverse complement.
GGCAGACAGAACATCTCAGTGTGTGTTGATGCATATGTCTGTGCACATGAAACCAGTGGAAGTGTGGGTACCGAGGTGGGGAAAGGGAGGTGATGAGGATGAATGTGAGTGTGTGCACCCATGACAACGGGCGGTGGTGCAAAGTGAGAATAATAAGGGGGTGTGCTCTTTTCTGCAGACAATAGGGCCAAGGGTGGGTATGGTCCTTGGTGTGGGGGATGTGGGGATAGGGGTGGAGGGGCTTTGCCACTCAAGACGCCAAAGAATGGGCTGTGCTTCAGCAGACGTGAGGGTTGGGAGAGGTAAGTTTGCTGTGGGAGAGGACAGCTGCATGTACAGTAAAAAAGACAAAAACATAAAGAGTGGGTTAATAAAGGGGCAAGGAAAAAGGGTTGGTGAATGATAAGGATGGGGATTGATGAATAGAGGTGGGGGCATATAAGGCAATGAAAGCCGAAAAGGGGGGTGAGGAGGGTTGGGTGCGGAGACAGACGGGGAGGAAGAGTGCGGGGGGAAAAAAGAAGATGAAGATTGAGTCGCTGCAGTAGAGCTCCTCACCCACAAAGGAACCCCCATGCAGCCTCAGCTACTGAGCCAGAACCACTGCAGCTGCGACTGCTAAAAGAGTGTGTATGAGTGTGTGAGTGTGAGACCTAGTTAATGTGTCTGCCTGTGTGTTTATGTCAACCTGTGGTGGCAACTGTGGCTTTGAAAACCTGACCACATGCAAGACTGAGGTCTGAATCTCTGCAACGTACAGCAGAGTGGCAGTGCAGAAGTGGCAATGCAGAAGTGGGTTAGAGCAGCGGAGAGAGAGAAAGGATGAGAGAGACTTGAGAGGGAAGGGCGTATAGAGACAGACGGGAAAAGAAAGAGGGTGAAAGAGCAAGAGATCGAAAGTGCCAGAGAGAGACAGTGAATAAGAGACTAAAAGATTGAGAAAAACAAAGATTAAACTAAGAGGAGATGAGGTCAAAAGGAGGAGGGAAACTGTGAAATATGGACATGGTGGGGGGAGGGAGGGAGGGGGGGAGGGAATGACTGAGGCAAGTCATGATGGAGACAAAGAGCGATAAAGGGTGGGAGGGAGTGCATAGGAGAGAAGGAGCAGAGTTAGGAGATGTAAAGTGAAAGCAATAGATGGAGCAGCTGTGAGAGAGGGAAAGGGATAGGAGAGTTGGATTAATGAAATAAATGCAGAGGAGGGCTCTGGAGAAAAAGAGGAGATAGGAGAAGAAGAGAAGCAGGAGGAGAAAGAGGGTAGAGATAGAAAGAGGCGGCTAAGGGGAGCAGAGGGAGAGGAAGAGATTAATAGTTTTGTAGATCTGCTCCTGTGTTGCTTCCTCAAGAGTAATGCCTTTTTCCTCCAATCCTTTCTTCCATCCTCCTAGATTCCCTTTTAAAAGGACTTTCTGGAATAGACACAGACACAGTCAAACAGATACACACACATATGTGTGTATGACACATATACACAGATGCACGCACAGTGAGTAACTGCTGTGATTCATGTAAGCTGTCTTCATTCCGGTGAGCATTTGCCAGCTCACTAATAGGAGAAATTCTTTAATACTGTGCCACTATGGATTTCAAAGCCACTTACTGTAGTTCGCATGTCTCTGAACACATTCAAAGACCTGGGCCCTCACCATACAGCCATAAATAACCCACAATGCAGAACAGGTTGCTCGGGGTTTTTTGTGAAGTATGTGTGTCTGTGTATGTTCTTGCGTGCAGGTGAGTCTGTTTATTTGCCTGCTTGTAAGTGCATGGTCATGCAAGGAAAAGACTAAAAAGTTCCAGCCACAGGAGCTCCTAGAGAGGAACTTTGATCTTGGTGCTTATGATTAATTACCTCGGTGCTCTATCTGTCAGTGGCACTGAGGCTCCCAGGACGTTTTGTAGCTCAATATCCACCATGTACAACATCAGCCTGTTCAAAGTTTATAGTAGGGACTATTGTCTGACGTCTGCCTCCTTGTTCCTAAAAAAAAAAAAAAAAAAAGTGGGGAGAAAATACAGCAATTTATGACTTCATTACCAAATGTGCAGTGATTAAGCGAGGTTCCTTCTCTAATTTACCCTGGCAAGACTTGACTTTAAGTGCCACCCACTGTGTGCAGACAAAAAGCCTCCATCAAATTATGTTAATGTTGATGTAAAACATTTATGGCTTATACTTCTTAGTTCTGAATATTTTGCATTTCTATTCCTCCGACTCTGGCTTTGGGTGCTAACCTGCAATACCGCTGTGTTCCTTCGGCTGAAGTTGAGCACTTTCATCATTAATATTTAGCTCTGGAATGCTAATGATCTCTCTGAATCATATCATCACGCCACAACCTCCAATTAACCTCTCTGGAATGCCATCATGCCCCCATTCACACACACAAAGACACACACACACACACAATCTCACTCTGGGACTCCCTGCCTTTCCTTCCCTCACCTCTTTTTCATCTCTAACTCTCTTTGGCACATTTTGCCTCTCAAAGAATGTATGCTGAGACAGTTTTCCCTCTCATGTTTGTGTATATGTGTGAATGCACATCCTGTGGTGTCCAAGCCTGAAAGACAGTTCCTGCCTTTCAGAGTTCATCTTCACTCAAGAGAGATCCAAGGCCTGTCTTCCATTTGTCCTTGGTACATTTTTAATAAAGCTAATCTGAGATTGGTGGATGAACCTCGTCACCTGCCTGTCATTCTTTCACTTTTCATTCTATCGACATTACACTTCATGTGTGAGAGGCAGAGGGAGCCTTCTCTCGGGAGTGAATGTGGTTTATTATAGATGATTTTTCTTTCCGCCTTTGGTTTGAAATTCACAATACTGTGTCCTCATAAACATGAGTTCAGGCATGTTTTGCCTGCAAAATATCTGCAGGCAAATATCTTTGAAACTCATACATGCTGTATAAGTCCTTCTGTTATGTTAAGAATAGTATGATTTGTCCATAAAAGGCAGGGTATGAACTTGACATTTAATTCGATAGCATTTATTTTTAAGCGAAGCCCTCTTTGATGTTAACATTTTCACATGACAATCTTTTGAAAGCAAATCTGCCTTCACTGATTTTCCACAGAATAAAACTTTGGAGTGACCTTGAGAGTTAAGGCACTGAGGGACTGTTGCTCTTCCAAAAGCTAAGCAGCAGTTGAAGTTTTAGGATAGGTTTAAATCTGTGTTGTTTGGCTTATAAAGTTCTGCAAATTGTGTCCAAACCTTTGGTTTATGTGACACCAACTTGCTGTCTGGATACCGCCAGTATTCCTATAACATGCATTCTTCAATGCTAATTTCCTTACTTAAAACCAGTTGAGGCCCAAGGGTCTTTCTGAGGTTCCTGCTCGAAAATGACATGCCCAAAATAAATAGAGTATTTCTCTGCAATTACAAACTCTACATAAACAATTTTGGTATCAAAATGAAGGCAACACTGAGATTTCATCAGATGTATAAATATTAAAATCAGATGTTACTGTGTTAAAGTTACTGAGGCTGGAGCAGAGGAAAATCAAGTATTTTTTTTCCACATTTATTTTTGGATTTTATTGGATATAACAACTTTGAAAATATGCTTCAGTATACAATAAACTCCAGAAAATCAGTAATAAACATATGAACTTTATCTGTGCAAAGATGTGTGCACTTTTAATGCAAGATAGCTAGGCATTTTGACATTTAGCCCATTTTGGCACCGTCTGGCAGTTGAAATTTCTTAGGTGTTGGACAGCAGAAATGATTTAAGTTTATTCAGATGCTTAAAAATGTTGGTTTTTTTGAATATTTTTTGAAGAATTGAACATACACTCAGGTACATTGGGCCTTTTTTTCCTGTGCGTAATCAAGTTCTGGAAATGTCCCTTAACCCTTTAAACTCTGAGTGGCAGTAACTTCAGCTTCTATTGGCTGATTTGCATCACTGACCCCTCTTTTTAATCATTCGAGCCAACAGAATCATGTTAACATTGCCATGTTTACGTCAGTTCCACCAATCAGAAGTTGCAAGGCAAAAAAATCCACTTGATGCTAAATTTACGGCACTCGCCCTGGTGATTTTTAACGCAAAATGACGTTATTGTTTATCAAAAGTCAAACATATTTTTGTTCTTCTTTTGCGGCTTAGCTAAGATTCTGAGGCTTCTGTGGATATCACACATTGCAATACTTATACAGCTGAGCTTGTTCTACAGCCGATAAAATGGAATCTTTGGGGTGCTGGGGCTTAGGAGGTTTTAAACAAGAAGCTGAACAAAACAATGTGTTTTGGGACAACTAGCGTCCTTGTAGTTTTACCAAAAAAATAAAATAAAACAAAAAACGAGAGCTGGTACATATATGCATTAATTGTTATAAACCTTTGTTTTCAAGGCTGAACAAAAATAAGCACAGAAGTAATGCATCTTAATGGATATTGGTTGTGATTTGGACTCAGAACAAGGAGCGCTTCTGCTTGTTAGACATTGCACAATGTTTTAATGCAACCTTTTCCAAAATATCTTTCATCATGTGTGCTCCCATGCTAACAAAAAAGCCAGTTTAGCACAAAATCCAACATAAAAACACAGCAAATATTCCCTGGTTAATGGTTCTAAATTACTCCTGAAGTTCATCCATCTGTTTTCCTAATCGTTTGTCCTATTCAGGGTTGCTGGAGGACTGAAGCCTATTTAAGCTGACTCTGGGCCAGAAGGAGGATGACACACCCTTTACTTTGCCACTATATCACAGAGAAACAGACAGCCATTCACACTCACATTCACACCTACAGTCAATTTTGAATTACTAATTAATGTAATGTGCGGGTCTTTGGACTGTGTGAGAAACTCAGTGTATCCAGAGAGAACCAGCACAGGCACAGATCGAAAACACAAACCCCAAACAGAAAGGTCCCAGTCAGCGGGTGAGAATTGTTGTGAGGCCAGAATGCTAACCATTGCAGCTCTAAACCTCCACAAGAAATGCAACAATGCCATTTATTTCTTTATGTCTTTCATTACAATGTGAACTTGTTGGTCTGCGGATATTCATTTAAAGCTAATACTAACATTTGTTACATTTACATTAATAATAGGGATTTTTCTTGTTTTGGGGACATTATTGCCAAATATTGCTAAAGAATCTACTTTAGTTCCTGAGATGCCAGGGGTGCGTGAAGATCTCAGAGCGTATAAAAGACACAAAACACAGTGTATTATGAAAAGTTGCATCAAGCAATCAGTTCGCTGACAGTGATGCCAATCTCAGTAACCATTTACATGACTGATTGTACAATAGAGAAATGTAAATGACAGTTAACAGACAACACAGTTAGTGTGGGTGTCTTTCAGACACACCTGCCAATGTGCTATATGAAGGTTCATAATTTCAGTAGGCCAGTTAGGGCGCATCTCATCTACAGTATAGTTGAAATAAGGTTGGTTTAATAATAATAATAATAAGATAAGATAAGATAAGATAACCTTTATTAGTCCCACACGTGGGAAATTTGTTTTGTCACAGCAGGAAGTGGACAGTGCAAAAGTTATGAAGGACAATTAGAATAAAATAAAATAAGAATAAATACAGTACACAACTGTACAGAATAGAATAAAAATAGAATACATTTTATTTAATAGAATACATTTTAATAGAATACATTTTATTTTACATTTTATACATTCCCCATAATACATTTTATTTGAGGGCGCCTTTCAGAAACTCAAGGTCACCTTACAAAAAACACAATTAATAAAAGGAACAGTAGTCATAAAATACATAAAATAAGTTAAAATTACAAAACAGAGCATGACAACAGATAAAATCAGCATTAAAGCGAATAAGCCAGTTTAAACAGATGTGTTTTGAGCTGTGTCTTAAATACGGAGAGGGAGTCAATATTTCTTAGTGCAGGAGGAAGAGGGTTCCAGAGCCGGGGAGCAGAGCGACTGAAAGCTCTGTTCCCCATAGTAATAAGGTGTGAGGACGGAACAGTAAGTTGAATAGCAGATGATGATCTGAGAGGGCGGGAAACAGTAGTGATATGGAGCAGGTCACACAAATATGAAGGAGCAGATTTATGGATACACTTGTATGTAAGAAGTAAGATTTTAAAATTTATCCTGGCTTCTATGGGCAACCAGTGAAGCTGCTGAAGAACTGGGGTAATATGAGCACTTAACGGAGTACGGGTTATGACCCGAGCTGCAGAATTTTGAAGAAGTTGGAGTTTGTGAAGGGACCGTTTGGGGAGACCAAATAGGAGGGAATTACAGTAATCAATACGGGATGTAATAAGACTATGGACAAGGATGGCAGCAGCATGGGGGGTAAGGAAGGGACGGAGTCGGTTAATATTACGTAAATGGAAGTAAGCAGACCGGGTTATGTAATTAATGTGAGACTGGAATGAAAGAGTATTATCAAGTAGGACACCCAAACTCTTAACCTGAGGAGAGGGAAGGGTGGGAGAATTTTCAATGTTAATGGAAAAACTGTGGGATTTGGTTAAGATAGATGGTGTACCAACAAGTAAAACTTCAGTTTTATTACTGTTAAGTTTGAGAAAATTGGAGGAGAACCAGGATCTAATCTCAATAAGACAGTCTGAGAGGGAGGTAGGTGGGAGGGATGAATTGGGTTTAGAAGAAAGGTAGAGCTGGGTGTCATCGGCATAACAGTGAAAATTTATATTATATTTTCGGAATATATAACCAAGAGGGAGCATATAAATAATGAAGAGGCCCTAATCCTGAACCCTGGGGCACACCAGCAGAAACAGGAAAGAGAGTAGAAGAATGGGATTTAAATTGGATAAACTGAGTGCAGTCTGAGAGATAGGAGGTAAACCAGGCAAGGGGGGTATGACTAATACCAATGGAAGCTAACCGGTTCAGGAGCATATTGTGAGAAATGGTATCAAATGCCGCACTAAGATCAAGAAGGATGAGAATGGATAGGAGACCAGAATCAGCTGCCATCAGAAGGTCATTGGTAATTCTTAACAGAGCAGTTTCTGTGCTATGATGGGGGCGGAAACCAGATTGAAATTGTTCATAGAGATTATGGTCATTGAGATGTAAATGAAGCTGGGCGGCGACAACTTTTTCAAGAATTTTTGAAATAAAGGGGAGATTTGATATAGGGCGAAGATTATCAAAGTTATTGGGGTCTGCACCAGGCTTTTTGAGAATTGGGATAACAGAAGCCTTTTTCAGTGCTTCAGGAACAATTCCAGTGTTCAGGGAGGAATGAATAATATTGGTTATGAGAGGTGCTAACGAGGGAAGACAGGCTTTAACTAACACAGTAGGGAGAGGGTCAAGTTGACAGGTGGATGACTTAGATTTTTTAATGAGATTAGATACGTCAGTTATGGAGGGAAGAGTAAAGCTTGAAAATAACTGACAGGAAGACAGTGGGGGAACCAGGAAGTCTACTTCAGAGTCAGGAGCTCCTAAAGAGTTAAGTTGACGGTGAATGTCTGAGATTTTACAAATGAAAAAAGAGAGTTTAATGCAGACATTTCTTCTACTTTATCAAGAACTACTTTTAAATCTAAAGAAGTTGTGGTTTAGGGTGACCAGTTCTAAACTGCAGCTCTTAGATGCCAAGTGAAAGCGCAAAAGAGCTCCAGTACGAGTAGACTGTTGTTGCAATTAAGAAGCTGTTTTCAGCTCCTCCCTTGCCACAAGGGTTCACCACAGTGGGCAGCTCTGCATGTTTGGTTTTGCAGAGTTTTACATCAGATGCCCTTTCTGACATAACCCCAAAGGAATTTCTGTCTCTGCTTGGAATTGAATTCAACAAAAATATCACTAGAAAGACAAGAATCTGTTTATTTACATATTAGAATCATTATTACAATAATAATTACAAAACACTTCAACAAAGTCAAAAAGAGTCTAAAGCTCATTCCTCTAATTTGGTCTTAACCCCAGCTGTCTGTTAGGTTTGATTTGTTTTTAAGAAGAAATACATTAACTATTTGATAAAGACACACAGTTGAAGTGCTTCGAGTCCTGCTGATCAAACTGAAATTTATATCAAACTTTTTGGTTGAAACAATTTTGTTGAGACTCTCTGTTACTTTTGACTCACTGCCTCATTAATCATCCCAAGTATTCGAACCATCACTAAATTCCGACACATGATTTTAGACAAGTTTATTGTACTCTGTGCCTGCTGTGCAAAAATGCTATTAGCCAAGACAGACGTTCAAACATCAAGTCTAGATGCTTTTCACAGCAAACCAGAGATCAAAGCTGAACAAGTAAGGCTTACTACGTAGTTGACTTACATTTAACAGATATACAAAAGTGCAGTGAGACGCTTTATCATCATAATACACTGATATTATAGTTAAAAAAAAAAAATTAGTGTTAGAAAAGACATTATGCCAAAGCTTATGTACTCTCTCTCAGCACAAAACAAATAGCATCTTCTTACCAAAGCATATGCAAAGAGAATCAAAAGAAGCTTAAGATTTTTTTCAAGATTATTTTTTAACTGAAGTATTTTCTGTATTCCTTCTAAATTAAATATCTTAGTCTTAATATTCTCTACAAGCAAAGGTGATTTGGGCAGCCTAACCTGGTGTATGTTTAAGCAGTGTAAAAATGTGTAAAAATGTAAAAGTTAATGACTAATAAACATGTATCCTATGAACAGTCTTATTGATTTACATTTTGATTTTTATACAGACAAGATACAGAAGCATATTCTACCCCTTTTTGCGGAGTTTTGTGCAAAATCAAATGCAGACCAAAATTTGGGATATTTCTGTGTCCACGTTTACTGTAAAACAACAAGTAGATTCATTTGGCCTATGCCTTATTGTGTTTCAGTGACAGTATTGCCAACTACTGCAATGCACAGTGGAGGAAAAATTAAATCGCCAGAATCACTCTAAGTTGCCGTGTGTCCCTAATAAAGTTACTACTTACTTCCTAGAAACAAAATTTAATATTAGAGGAGCCTCACACTGAGTCCCACATCCCCCAGCCCCGTCAATATTTCTACGGCCTCTTTATACACTTACTCTAGTCTTACTAATGTATTGCAGTACATAGTCTTGCTCTCTTTTGCATCTCTTCCCTTCATTTCTCTCCCTCTCTCTCTCTTTTGTAGCAGTGATTGTGATGAATTGAGTCATCTTAAGTGTTTCCTCTCTGTGTGCATCCCAGGAGGATTTCAATCCCCCTCTATTTTCCCTTGTCCCCCTCACCCCACCACCACTGATTCCCTACACTTTCTGCACACTCATCTCTCTATCCTTTACCTTAGTGCAGTTGTTCTCTGCTTCTCTTACTCCTCACTTTATTCCTGTCTCCCTCTCACCGTCTCTGCCTCTATTCCCATCCTTTATTCGGAAAGCATTACTCAAATCACAATAATGCTCTCAGACCGCTCCCCCACCCCCACCACCACCCTACACTAAATAGATGATTTGCAGAATGGAGAGTGAATGGGTATTAATAGTATCAAGCTATGGATTGCAGTGCATATTAAATGAAATCCATGGCGGTCTCTGAAGATGCTTTTCATGTATGCAGTTTCCAAGGTCATGACCTCCAGTTGTTCTGCATCATAATGACACCACTGGTAACACTCAAGCCATCATCTGGGAGAAAATTACAGCGATGTTTTAATCAACTCTTGGAAATGTTTTGGAAAATTAGTAGTTGCCAAGACATCAGATTTTCATCATATATGAAAAATAAATGTGAATCCTTAGAACATTCAGTTCCACCCACGGTCTCTTCACAAAATTTTTTGTCACACCCTTGCCTTGTGGGTCTTTGCTTAATATAGGAAAGAACTTCAGTGTGAAATGTATCTGCAGTACAGCACTTGGCGGTAGATGCCTTTGATTTGCCAATCAAGATGGTGACTTTTGAACGACCGCCACTGTATGGCAGAGACAGCCAGCCAGAGGGCTGTCAGCGTTCAAAGCCAAGGGCCCTCTCAGTTAAACAGTCTCAGTGTGCCACTACTCGAACATTTCAAAAGATGGCACATCAATGAGCTGTTGTTGTTAGATTGCATACATCTGTGCATGCACAGATTTGATCATACACAAAGAATAGTTTGTACCTCAAAAAATATGTGTAGCCACAAATACTGTACATGCATCCATAGACACAAACATGCAGGTACTCACAAAACACTACAATGCAGCTTTCTGGGCTGGATGGGTTGGCAGATGACACTGTTTAACGCTGTCTCCTCTGTTCTGTGCTTTGCCAGCTCTGCCATGGGATACAGCCAGGTGAAGGAAGTAAAATAGCAAAAGAGACAGTGAACATGATTTGTACTTTCGTGTCGGCACAACACGGCTGTGAAGAAGGGAAGTGGAAAACAACAACGTGTTAGTGTGAATAAGAGGTGGCTCCAAAAACAACAGAATAGAGTGAAAGATTAAAAAAGGGGGCAATGCGGTAGAAAGTAATAAAATAATTAAACATGAAGACCCATTTGGGGTGATATAGAATGCCAAAAGTACAAAACGAAGTTAAAGTGCTGGCTGAAAAAAGCAGGTGTTGATAACTGTGAATCAGTGCCACTTTAACTGTTCAAAAAAAAGCATTGCGGTAACAATTTCAAAGCAAAGAACAGAGAGTAAGCAGTGAAAATACAAAAGAAATGGGGAAAAATGAACACCCTGGAAAGGAGATTTATAGGTGGCAAAAGAGTTATAGTGAACATTAAAAAGGTGGGACACCTCAATGGAAAAGAAGGCAGAGTAAAAGCAAAAAAATAAAAGGAAGATTAAATCACCATTAGTGTAAACACTGTTAATGCTTTAAGTTGGCGTCTCAACACAGTGTTCGTATTCCTTTCATACCTGCTTCCTGTGATTTTGAAACCCCAGTGACACGCCACTTCACTTACATCCATCTCCCAATGAGGCTCCTATTTATGATGTGTTGTAATAACTGGGATGATAGACTGCAATAAATTGCAAGACATTGTAGGTAATGTGGTGCAATACCATTTGTACATGGTATTGCATGCACCTGTACAATATACTCTTAGCGAAGTTTGATAAGAAAGAGTGAACCTGGTGCACACACACACACTGAACTAATGTTCACAGAACTAATAGGTTTGTCATCTATTTTCAGTAACCATGGTCACTATAGTGATATTTCAGATAACATGTGATTTGTGGGAAAAAAAATAATCTAATTTATAGGGTGAGTATTTGAATCCCTGCGAGGTATTCTTCTTAATATCATTTTGTGATTAAATAACATTTTATAATATTTTTTTATTAAACATGAAATTTGATCAGTGGTGAAATGATATAAGTATAACAGAGAGTACTATTTTAATCCATCCATATTCCCACATAAAATGGAAGACAACAGATGGAGATTAAAAACTGAAAGTGCTTTATTCTTTACAGTTTTAATGATACAACGTTAGCGTATGTTTAAGATTTTACAGGATTGTGTCCCAACAAAGTTAGTATTTAAAAACTAAATATAACAATAACAATGAAGCGGGTTTGGCTGATCTTCAAGGCTTGAGGGTTACACAGTGTATAATGGATTCACAGTATAAACTGCCAACAGGGCTGAGAAAACAAACAGCAAGATCTGATGGAGACTGTTGGTGATTTTCTGAAGTTCACGTCTTGAGATATGAATTTCAAAATGTTTTTTTATTAAACATGTTCACATTTGACAGTCACAGAAACGATCCCCAAATTATGTTTTACTGGATGTCCTTCAACTATAAATGAGATAAATGAATATTTAAAATCTTGGTTACAAGTTTGAGTGAGCTCTAAGTGTCTATCGATAGTCCTAACTACTTATCCTTTGTTGAATGGTAGACTGGAACAAACCTTTCAGTAGGGGGGTGCTCATGCGTCCTAGCCACAGAATCAATGAGATTCTATTCTGTCAAAAATGTGCGTATTTAAAACATTTATATTGCAACACATGCACATGCAGCACAGAAATGTTTATATGAATTCATTTTTTTGACTCAGATGCTGTCACTACACATAAGTGCCTTTCTGAAATGTATATTTCTAACCCTATATTCTGCACTATGGTTTGCATTAGATCGTGCATAGAAAAAAAGTAATAGGAGGCAAGCCTTTTAGTGTGTTGGTCATATTAAAGCATATATGGAATTTTTGGGGAATATTGGAATATTTTTTTATTTATTCATTTGTTGCTAACATCCATGTTGCTGAGTTAATCCAACATCCAAAATTTAGGTACCTCAAAAAATAGAAGAAAAGGCACTGGACTGGGCAAGATCCATATAAAAGAGGAATGCAGGTAAAGGAAGAAAGTGTGAGACTGAACTAAGTTCAAAAGTATTCATTTTTAGTATGGATGAAACAAGCTGCTTTTATGTGTTTTGTTTTGGTTTGGTGTTCAGTTCTTCATGTGCCAACAGTCTTGGCAGTAGTTAAAGGAGCTGTACTCTGCCTGTCTGGAAAAAAAAAAAAACATTGACACATAGTCCAGTGAGAAAATCTAAATTCATCCGTGTTGCCATGTTTAAAGTTTTCTTCATTCATTATCCTTTAAAATGAATTGTTTACTTTAGTGGAACTCTTGCAGATGTGTTCATACTAGAAGTATTCAAGGTTGCAAGGACTGTTAGAGCACACAGATGCAATGCATGTATGAGCTAATTTTACATTAAATTAAACAAATCAGCGTGGACTATCAATAGCCTAACACACTATTGGAATTAACAGACAATCTGCAGTAGGCACTAAAATCTTTAGCCAAAGTTAAACTTCATATATACAGTGGTGTGAAAAAGTGTCTCCCCCCTTCCTGATTTCCCAGTGCTTTACATGTTTGTCACACCTACATGTTTCAGATCACTAAAGACATTTTAATATCAAAAAGATAACCAAGTAACCTGCGTAAATACAAAATGCAGTTTTTAAATCATGATTTCATTAATTAAAGAAGAAAAGCTATCCAAACCTACCTGTTCACATGTGAAAAAGTAATCGCCCCACACCCCTGTTGGTCAATCATGAGTTAAATGTGATTAACCACATTTTTGTAGTGCTGAGTTCAGTTTCACTAAACACACTCAAACCTGATTCAACAGGTCTACTGGCAAACCTGTTGAATCAAGAAATCACTTATATAGAACCTGTCAGGCAAAGTGAAGCAAGCTAAAAGGTCTCAAAAAGTAACACAACATGCCACAATCCAAAGAAACTGCTGAGAAACAAAGTCGCAGACTCCACTGAACACCGGTGAGAGTCATTATATGCAAATGGAGAAAACTTGGAACAGTGATGAACCTTCCCAGGATCGCCCTACCAAAATTACTCCAAGAGCACACTGACAAGTCATCCAGGAGGTCACAAAAGAACCCAGATCAAGATTAAAGAACCACAGGTTTACATGTCTCAGTTAAGGTCTGAGTTCATGATTAAAAGATAAGAAACAGTCTGGTCAAAAGTGGTATCAATGAGAGAGTTCAAGGACAAAACCGCTGCTGACCAAAAAAACCACAAAGGCTTGTCTCACATTTGCCAGAAAACATCTTGCTGATCCGCAGTACTTGGGAAAATACTCTGTGGACTGACGAGACAAAAGTTGAACTTCTTGGAAGGTGTGTGTCACATTAGATCTGATGTAAAAGTAACATAGCATTTCAGAAAAGGAACATCATACCAGCAGTAAAATATGGTGGTGGTAGTGTGATGGTCTGGGGCTCCTTTGCTGCCTCAGGGCCTGGAAGACTTGAGGTAGTAAATGGAACCATGAATTCTGCTGTCTACCAAAACATCCTGAAGGAGAATGTCTGGCCATCTGTTCGTGTCCACTTTTGTTCTGCAGCAGGACAATGGTATAAAACACATCAGCAAGTCCACCTATGAATGGCTTAAGAAAAACAAAATGAAGTGTGTAAATACACATTGCCAGTCATCACAAATGCTTGATTGCAGTTTTTGCTTCTAAGAGTTGCCTGACCAGTTATTAGGTTTAGATAGCAATCACTTTTTCACACAGGGCCATGTAGGTTTTGATTTTTTTTCCCCTTAATAAAAAAGACCTTCATTTAGAAACCGCATTTTGGGTTTCTGTGTTTTATCTTTGTCTAATATTTAAATTTGTTTGCTGATCTGAAACACTTAAGTGTGACAAACATACAAAAATAGGAAATTATGAAGGGGACAAACACTTTTTCACACCACTGTGTGTGAAAAAGTGTTCGCCAGCAAGTTCAAGTTCTACATCTAAAAAAATCATATCGACTCTTTGCTCCTTCCATCTGAAATGTTCAAGAAAAGATATTTTTTGGTCAAGCACACAGTTTAATCATCTTAACCAAATGTTGCTGAGTTCTCTCCGTTTTTTGTGATGCAGTGTTCCATTTCATAAATTAATTACACATATTAAATGCAACTTTGCACATGCTGCTAGAGCTTGCTCAGCTAAACTCAACTGCAGGTCCATAATTAAAGCTGGCACGGATGAACTATCTGGATGTGTTCTGGCAGAGCATATTCTCCCATGTATGTATTTAAATACATATGAAAAGCGTAGCATGAAGAAAACAAAGAAAGTGATGTGGGATTTTTTTCTTCTAGAAAAAATTTCAGGTTGCCTATGCACATATTGTTATCATCATTATTATTATTATTATTATTAGTAGTAGTAGTAGTAGTAGTCGTCATCAGCTGTCCATCCATTCACTGCTGGAGCCTACTCTATAGGCTAAACATGACGATAACTAAATATATATTAATGCACGAAGACAAAAACTCTAATGAAATATCTTGACACTTTTGCTGACAAATATAAATGATGATTTATCCAAATTAATATGTTAATTTAACAAATTAAATTAAAATGTCTGGTTGATCATCATGACTGGTGACTTGGAATTGTTATCGACAACAGAAATGCAACTACTCAAAAAAGCACTGCAAAGGCCCATGGCGGGCAACGTGATTTCTTTCAGTGCTCTAAATGTTGTGAACAAATTCAATGAACACAGGTAGACAGTAGGAGTAACTGCAACTCTCAAGGTTGCCAAATGTCTCTTCCCCTTATTAAACATATAATAATAATAAATGCAACATTAAACTATTATTATTATTATTATTATTATTACTACACTTTAGCAGATCAGGACTACAGAACTAAATTTAAAAGCTGGAAGTATAATGACTTGAATCAGTTAAAGCCAGAAACATTTTGGAGTCATAATATATCGTTCATAAGTGCCATTGAGCTATTTCATACACTTCAATACTAGCCTCACACTCAAGCTATAGTATGAGAAAGCAGTAGACGCTCTATTTAATACTGTTTTTGTTTGCTTATTGCAGAATTTAATATAATGTTAACGTGTCCACTAAACTGCAATGTGATACACTGAGGTTTTACTCTCAACTGTGCAGTGTCTTGATGACTCCTCTTGTATTTCAGTTGAAGGAAAGGTGTGGTAGAGGTAGAGCTGGGCGATAAAACAATAACGATATGTATTGCGAAATAACTTTTTCTCGATAGAAAAAAGAAACTATTGCGATAGACCTTGCTCTCTTAAAAAAGAAAAAGAAAAGAAAAGAACAGCCAATCCAAATTAAGTAGCGCAGAGCCGAACCAATCACAGCCACAGCGTCACGTCACGTGACTTGTTACGTACAGCACAAGTGCCAAGCCGCACATGTGTAGTTGTTTGGGAAGCAGCCAGCCGGGCTGCCTAGGTAATGGAGGAAATGCGTGTGCCGACTAGAGAAAAATCAACCGAGAGCGTGGGTGACCAGGTTACCGAAGAGAAAAGAGATGATGGTTCCAATGCCGGAGAGATTGTCGAACGGAAGGGCCATAGAAGTTCCGTAGTGCGAAGGCATTTCGTAGTGATGTGTTGGTCGCGAACGAAATGGCTCTTAGAGCCGGATTTTTGACGTGAACGACGCGAGCCGGCTCCTTATCGCAAGCCGTGGGTTTTTTTTTTTCTTTCCTTCTCTCACCCTCTCTCTCGCACTTTTTTTTCCGCTTCACTCCGCACGCGAGCCTTGTGCTTTGCGCTGGGAAGAGGGGGGAGGGGCGGTAGTTACACTCGCAGTAGCACAGGAACAGAGCGGGAGAGAGAGAGAGAAAGAGAGCCAGGGACAACAACGTCACATTAGAAAGGTATAGTAATCATCCACAACTATTTTCAGTTGCAGATGATAAAGGATTCAGAAAGTTCAGAAAGCTATACAACAAGGAGAGATTTAAAATTTCCTTTTAGTTCTCAGTTTATTTGATATTGACAAAAGTTAGTCAATTTTGTCTGTTCTTCTGTAAAACAAACTAAGATTTATTTTTAGAATTAACATTTTGTTTCTAAGTGGAATTGGCAATTTAGTAGTCTGTTTTGTTTGTTCTATTTTGAAACTTAAACGCTTTAGCGGCTGCCTTTTGTGTAGTTTGCAATATTTGCCTTTATTTATCTGAAAAAGTCTCATGTTCCTTAAGTACATCTACCCTGTTGAACTTATTATGGGAAATAAATATTAAAATCAAGACAAGCTGCTGATTATTTCACATTTTACTTGTGAGCAACGGCACATTTAAATCTTACAAATATAGTTATTTGGCTTATATCGTGATATATATCGTTATCGCCTGAAATGAAAAAAACATATCGTGATATGAAAAAATCTTATATCGCCCAGCTCTAGGTAGAGGGCTTAGTGAGCCCAGCTAAGCAGCAAACAGCAGTCTTAGTTGCAATCTGGTTACTGCAATCTGCTTTTCACAGAAAAGGTGTGTGTCTCATGTGGCCCACTGCTTTCTTTCTATTTGGTGAAAGCAGAACACCATATACCACCTGAAAACACATAATCTCCCTCAACCTGCTGATCACGCAGACAAACAACCTGTGTTTAAAGGATGTCATTAATGTCAGACCAGACAGAATAGACCAAAAGTGTGTTTTTCCAATTCTATAACTTCTAAAGGTTGGTGACTGTTCCTTTGTTTTCCTTTCCTTTCCTTTCGTGTTTCTCTTTAAAGTCAGTATAAAAAGATCTGTTTCAATCGCTAAGCTGTAATTTGGCCTGATCTCCATGCAAAAGACTACAGTGGACTACCAAGCATCTTTTAAAGAATTTTTTTAAAGAGGTTTTCAGCTAAAGTTCCCAGGGTAGGGCAGACATATATTGCATGTAGGATGGGGCATAGGGCTGTGCCATATAATATTGTCCGACTATAACGGTATTATTTTTTACATTACGTCAAAATGTCATATTGCGATATTATTGCTATAGCAGTGCCATAGGTTTAGACTACTAAGAGCCTTAGTTCTTAGTAAGCAAGCCCAGGCATGTCATATGTATCACCCTCCTGCTATTTGGCACGTAAAAGGAACTATTTCAGCAATTTCCAACAAAGCACAGGACTAGACAAGAAAACTGTTCCCGCTAAAGGTGTACACAAAAAACTTGTTTCACCACTTAAGGGTATGAAGCAGGAGATACTAGCAATTGTTTTTTCCCAAATATAATGTAAATGTAAACACACCCAGTGCTGCTAGAACACTAGCTAGATGCACAGGAAGAGCAAATAGTAGATTGTAACTCTTAAGGTAGTCAAATGTCTCATCTCCTTACTAATAACAATAATAATAATAATGACGCAGGAATTACTGATGTCTTTACGTGATGGAAAAGGTGAGATTTACGCAACTAGATTCAAGGTGGAAAATATTTTTCAGTTTAGCTATGTGACAATACTGTGCAGACTCCTGAAGAGTAATAAAGTTACATTCCTTTACTTAATATTAAATTAAAGTGTTATATCTTTAATTTAAATTGACATTAAAGCAGCACTGTCTAGGCTACATTTATGCTTACATTTGATTCATGCTGTGTCATTTGATTTTGATTCACACTCAGTGTGTCATCAATGACAGTGACTCATTGGAAACGAAGGATAAAAAAATGCTTATATTGCTTATATCATCATTATGTGTGTGTGTGTGTGTGTGTGTGCGTGTGTGTGTGTGTGTGTAATTATGTAATTTTTTTCCATCTGCCTATTCAACCAGTGGGGTTGAATCCTATCCCCAGAATCATACCAACAGGTATCAAGAAATCAAAGGAATCAAAAACTCAATAATATCATTAAACCTTGTATAATAGTAAAGAAATCAAAGAGGAATCCAAAAAACTCAACTTCAACAAATTTCAAATCCTTAACAGTATAAGAACAAAATCCAAAAAGAAACCCAAATTCCAGTATACTAAACCAAATCAAAAGCAAAACGACAAAACCTTAGGGCTATAACAGTTGTCTAATGCATGACATTGCTCAACAAGCTAACCCAAATCCAACACAAAAAGTAGAGTGTTTAGAGTGCATCCTTGGGTGCAGAAGCATGTTCTGCTTTGGTTGTTTGTTTTGGTTTACTCCCTCTATCCAGTGTTTCTCTTAAAATTCTCTCACTTCAAGGCTAACCAAGTGCACAGCACTTAAACAAGGAGGCAGCTGGATACCTCTGAATGCTTTTTTTCTTATAGCTGACATCCAGGAAATGGTGGCTCTACAGCCTCACACATCCTCACACTCACACACATTCATCTGTACACTTGGACAGACACTTGGGGCTGACATTTCAAACTGTCAGAGAGAATGCTGTCAAACTGTGCGTTGTCGTGGGACATGCCTACATGCGGATGTGTTTCTCTGTGTGTAAGGGTGTGTGAGCGTGAGATTGCAGGCATGTGTTTTGCTGGAGTGCTTGCTTTTGATTGTCTGTTATTAATTTACTAATTTATTTTTGTTGTTGTTGTACTGTATACATATATATATATATATATATATATATATATATATATATATATATATATATAACAGACATGCACTTCCTACAGATTACTAGCTGAACAACACACATATGTGGTCCAGTCCCTTTGAACCCCCACTCGCGCCCCGCCGTTCACTGCACATACGTACACCCTCACCCACTCCCTTACACACACACACACACACACACTTATCGAATTAAATAAAGTCAGCATTTTGCAGCCAGTCGGTTGCAGGGAAATAAAACACCATGTCATTTAGTGCTGATGGGATGGAGCCTCTATAAATAGTTATTTCCTGCTTGGCTTTAATTAAGTGGCGCTACTGTCAGCTGTCACAGAACACAATTATCAAGCAGACCCATTTAGCAAACTAACCCCTTCGCTGTGTCTCTGTCGATTTATCCCTCCGTCGGTCTGTCACTTTGCTCTGTGTGCTGTCTGCTTTAATGCCCATCTTTCTATCCCCATTATCCCCATTTCACTGCTTTGGTGTGTTTCTGTCTGCTATTGTTGGTCAGTTTATCCAAGAGTGTTTACCTTGCTTTATCTCTCTTTATTTTCTTCTGTCCACCAAGCCTTTTTGCCGTTCTCTGTTCAGTTTTCTCACTGCTCCCCATTTTCCCCTTTCTCTTCTAATCTGCTGCAAGTTTTCTTCTCTGACAGCTTGTTTCATCTTCCTTCCTCTGCACTGGCATCTACCCTGTGCTCTGGCTTTTTAAGTTTTTTTTTTTTCCTTTCTTCGTCTTCTTTCTCAGATTCACATGTAACTGAGTTTTCCCTCCCCCAGTTGTGTGTAAGCACATTTGACCACGTGTGTGCATGTACGTAAGTGTTTGAACACCGCCGCTATGTTTACTTATAAGGTCTGGTGCAGTTCTGATTGGAGCTACACTTTCTGTCTCCATCTGAAACCTCTGAAGCATGTTATTCCCCTGGCGCATGAAGTTAGAGAGAAAGAAGGAGCGAGCAGAAGAAGGAGGGAAAGAGCAAAAAGCAAAGAGGAAAAGAGAGATGAGGGGATGTGTGTGAAGGGGGGGAAGGGGGAGGGGGTACCGAAGACACGGAGAGATAGAAAGAGCAAGAGCAAGGGCAGGAGATGGAGATGCCGAGAGAGCAGGATAGAGAGGCAGAGAGAAGGACACTGCAAGGACAGTGCAGAGGAAAGAGAGGGGAGTAGGAGGAGGGAAATGCACTCAGGGACACACAAGAGGGAGAAACACACAAACATTCATGCACACACACACGCACACACACGCACACACACACACACACACGCACGCAAGCTTTGGTATACATATCTCCGGCCACTGAACCACCCACATAGCTGAATTTATGTTGTGTTTCACATATATTGATAGACGATCAGTCTTTATCACAAACATTCCCGGGATACACAAGCCCTCATTTCCGCTGACATACTAACACCAATACACAATTAATCTTTCACCCATACACACACTTACAGAAAAATGACAGAAAGGAATATAAAAAAAGACTCTGGTTAAGGCTGCAACACAGGTGGATAAATAGCATGTTTTCATATTTTTACTCTTCGTGTTACACATACTGATAGAAATACATGCACACTCAGGGGTCGTAAAGCCTAGAGTAAACTATGGGTTGTCACAACTGGAGTTTTGATGGATTTAACACTCTGGAATTGTGCAAGAGGCAACAACAGCTTCGCCCAGAGAGGAAGGACATCAGATACACACATACTTGCACCTTAAAATATTATCAGTACTCACACATGCTCAAATACAAATATAAAATCCTACAACACCTTGTAACTTAAGACGGTTTCATCTTTGTGCCCACGTGTATGCAGACATGGATGCCCGCACACATACTCTGCCACTCACTCACCGACTCTCGTTCACTCTCTCTCACATGTGCACACACACGCACACACACACACACACACACACACACACACACACACACACACACACACACACACACACACACACACACACACAGATGAGAAAGTCCAATTATCAGCTGGCATTCCTCTCTCAGGGTAATTTAATGCATTGGGTGAGAGCTTCTCATTTATGTTTGGTAATTACACTCTCTCTGCTTTACACTCGCTTTAATAAGCTCTAACTTCACTGCATAAACCATTAGATTACATTCACACACACATACACACACACAGAGTCACACATACAGACGCATACACCCACCTACGCATGCAGATGAACATTTAAAGGCACACTGACTAGAAATGATGCTTGTATTTTTGTGACACCAAAACATATCAATCCCAGGTGAATGTATACATTCCCACATGTGCAGATCCATGTAGAGTCTCTCCCCACCCTTGAGCATTCCTACATCCCACTAACTACTGACCTCCTATCATTTCCCTCACATTAGCATTCATTACATTATTGCACTTGTTTTGATGCTTGGCAGTTTTCCCCCTCTATAATTCATTTCTTCGTTTGAATTTTCATCAGGGATTATGTTTTGCGTTATGGAAATGCCTATGATTACTATTCATTATGTGGTTTCATGACTCGGAGTCTTTTAAATTTATGTGTGTGTGTGTGTGTGTGTGTGTGTGTGTGTGATGTCTGGATGTGGATGTGGAAGCTCTTTAATTCAGAATGCTTAAAGAGACGTAAAAGTTATGTGTGAGTGTTTCTGCATGTGTGTGTGTGCTGGTGTGTGCTTGCATATTTCTTAAACTTGAGAAGTCGTGACTCTCCATCAGTGACAGAGCAGCGGAGTGTGTGCTGAGACTGTCGATGGAGCATCTGAGAGACCAAATTATAGCTGTGTCATCTGCTTCACTTCCCGTTTGAGAAACCCACTGCATAATCACCCACCTCTTTCCAGTTTCTGATGCAAATATACATAAAATTGGTCTCTAGTGACTTGGTTTCTAAACAATAACTCATAAAAACAGATGGGATTCATATCAGAATCAAATCGGATTACATAAAACAAGAGTTCCCGAAAAAGTCATTCTATTTATTAGCAAAGAAACATTATAAATTCTTCTATTTCTCAGCTGCACAAATTCTGCGTTTTTTATCCCATTGGAAGATGTCATTCAAGTATAAGCCTGGAATCTCATGTAATGAAAAACTGCACACATATTCTTATTTGAAACCATAGTTGTAATACAAAAATATGGTCAATGAGTCCAATGAAATGATATTAAGACATCCATACTTGTTTATCTAAGCAGTGTCTAATTTTTGCAGCAATGGAGTCATCGACACAGAAGGCACATGTGATACTCTCTATCGTGTGCTTTGAGTAGAAAAACAATGACAATGAAACAAAAATGGTAGAAATGCAAATATGTACTTTTACAAATATGTATAATTTTGTTGACAACACTTAGTGGATATAAATTGAATGGTCTACTCAAACTCTGAATATTCCCAATCATGAATTCTGTTTTCTCACATACTATAGGTAATCCATGTATAGACCAGCTGTAGACATTTCAAAAATCCATGCTATATTTAAATAGTGAACAAAACTGAACCAGTTGCAGTTGTGATATTGACCCATAGCAGAGCGGGCAAAGTGTGTGGCTGGATGCGTGGAAAGCTGGGCAGGTTGCTGACTGTGCAGAGGAGCAGGGTAACTGTAGCTATACTGAGCAGAGAGCCCAGAGAGAGCTAATTCAAGGAAATACAGAGTGAAATCTGGAGCAGAGCAGTTGCATTGGATGAGTTTCAGACCTTAAGGGCACAGATGAGGAGGGCTACAGACTGGTGGCCCCAACTTTAGTTGCCGCATTGGTTGTGTTGTGCATAAACAGTGATGGTCTTACTATTTACACCAGCCCTGAGGGCATCAATGCTTGCTGAACGATAGGTGTCGCCAGTCAAAACTCAAAACCTCCGGATCAGCGCTGGAATTGCAGGAGAAAGAGTCAAAACTGGAAGCAAATCACAGTTTTTCCAAACTATTGCAGTATCTTCTATTGCATAATCTGTGAATCTCTGAGGATCTCTATCCTGATATATCATCAAATTGTCAATAAAAACTCATGTTCAGCCAACTATGAGGCCAGTCTTCTTGGCCATCACTGGTAGTGTTCCAGGATAAGGCCAAAATGACTCTCTCTGGCAGTTCTTGTGTTAAACCCTTAATAGATATCGAACATGTAACAGTTCCTCAATTTGAGAGAAAAGTTTACTTTTGATCACTGCCTAGCTTTACTTTTGTTAAAAGTAAAGCTAAAGTATTGAAACATAACTTCAGGTTAACAGTTCTCCAGAATCACTCTAGCTTAAATGTTAGCTGCATGTCATATTGCACTGACAGTGCATGTAAGTACGATTGGTTCTGACACTGTTTGATGCAGAAAAAAATAAAATATGTGACGAGTTAATATTTCGAGCAAAATGCTGGTAATATGAAACTGGAAGGAGAGATGAACAAGTTAAAGGCAGGAAGGAAAAAGGAGTTAAGGCTAAATATGACTGGACAAAATGTATAGAATTAGGAAGTTCTTGAGATACGTTTTTGCTATTCACTAAGATGACAAAAATAATTTTCAATCTTGAAATTGCCCATGTCTTGAAGCTGTCAGTCCACACAAAGGCTAAACCATTAATTAGCTTCAGTTAGTGTACAACATAAATATTATAATCTTTTTATCTGTTTATTTCTTGATGTGGTGCCAACAAAATGTCAAAACTGCATGTGAATTGCATCATTGAACCTGTGCACAATAGCTGTGTTAAATACTTAAATCAATACAAGCTCAGCATTGGGCAAATATTGTTTTTGTGAGGGCAAGCAAAGATCAGTTAGACTAGAGTAGAGTCTCAATTACTAATCATTTTCTACATACAAGCCCTCTACATTCATTATTCAAATAATGATTGCTCTAGATTGCCCATTAACACAATACATCATTGAAATACTCTATTCAAGTATGCTTTCTATCCAAATACTCTTCCAGTCTTTTATCTATTCCTCCATGGCCATAACAGCCTGTTATGGCCTTCTGCTAGAGCTAGTTATAGACTTTAAATACTGGAATGCAAAGACAATCTATTTTTTGCTTCTTTAGAGTGTGCCATGATAGACATAGCCCATAAAAACACACACACACAGCTCCATTAGTTCTTGGCACTTGGTGACGCAGTTGCAAAGGGAATCACCTGACTGGATTTGAATAATGCAAAAATTTACATCTTGCCAAACTAGCCTTGGCGTTATGCCTTGTGCTATGTTTTCCCCCTCTATTGCTCCTTCCTATTATCTGTAATCTCTATATTTATGTTTGACATTTAACATCGTATTTTTAATAGTATTTTATGTCTGCTCTCTAACTCACCAGCCTCCATTCCTTCCTGCATTTGCATGCACACAACCTGGATCCAGCCATAGCCCTATTTCTTTTTATAAGAGAAACCCAATCTTTTAATTTATGAATTTTTATTAATCACTAATAGCTTATTCTTGAATACCAATGTCAAATTAAAGTTCAAGGTCTGTCTTGACGAGATAGGTTTTAGCCTGCCAAAAGTCTGTATTAAGTGAAAATTGACTCACACACACATATCTAAAAACGCAGGTCCTACAAATTGCACAAATACACACACACACACACACACACACACACACACACACACAAAAGCACTCAGTGTCTAAACGTGTGCTCCTGTGGGAGAAGGTGGCTAATTCAGTCTAATAGCGTGGACACCCTTCATCTTCCCACTGGGATCCTGGTATTCAATTACCACCAGTTTATACCTCTCGCTCCTCTGCTACATTTTGCCACTAGCATGACACAAACTAATGGAGCATCTTATTACAGTACTACTAACTGCAGTGTGTGCAGAATTTTCATAACCAAGTATGAGAAAGTGCTCCATTCCTATAACTGTATATACATATTTTCCCGTATGTTTATTGCTCTAAACAAATTGAGATTAATTTGTAATTTGTAGCAGAATGAGAGGCTGGGGATTTTTGACTGGAATCAAATTTTAACCCAAAACCTGCCAGGCTGACATGGTTAAGTATAGTGTTGTTCAGCTGTAAAATATCTGTTAAAAAATGTAGTGTATAGAAGAGGTGACTGTGAGTTAGAAAGTAGACATCTACCAATCCGAAGGTCAATGCTTTATTCCCCAACTGCTCTAATCTCCATGCTGAAGCATCTTTGGGTGAGATACTCAACTTCAACTTGATCCCTAGAGCATTCGTTGGAGTGTGAGTGTGTCTGAATGTTAGGCAAGGTGCTTATAGAAATAAAGCAATTATATAAGTGTGTGCATGTGTGTGTGTGTGTGTGTGCGCGATTGGATGAATGAGGTTTGTAGTAAAAAAGCTCACTTAGACTAAAAAAGAGTTATATAAGTACCAGCCCATTTACCATTGCCAAATGTGGGCTGTGCTGTTTCACTTCTCCAGGCTTTCTGGTTTCTGGTTCTCCCTCTCTTTCCCTCCTACCTCCATTTCTTGGGAATTGTATCTTGATAAATATCAAAAACTCACTTACAAACACACACCTGTTGTGCCAGACTCCAATCCACAAACAAGTGAGCTAGGTTTCTGTTTTCAGTTTAGCAAGAGTCCAAGTAGCCTTTCAAGTGGTGAGGCTTCACTCTGAGGACTTTCAAAGGTCTGTAAGAGTGATGAACAAGTGTAAGTGTGAGATAAATTCCATATCTATCCTGTTATTACTGTGAAATAATAGCCACCACGGTTCTTTGCTAAACAAACATATATAACTAAACCCTGTAATTATTCACTAGATTAAAAAAACATAATTATGGCTTTAATAACAGCATTGGATTATACAAACTGTTAGAAAAAGTGGCACTCACTGTTTCTGATTTATTACAAAATGTAAACATTGCTACAAGTACATTACAAGTCGACCATAAAAAAGAAAAAAAGAAAAATGAATAGAACTGATATAACTCACATAACTTCACATTATATGAGTTGTGTGATGTTTCTTGAATTAAATGTATAATGAAAAATTTGCCAACTCCAAAGACTACATGTCTACATGTACAGTCATTTAAAAAAGAAAGAAAAAGGAATCTTTGTGTTAAAAACTAAGTAAACCCCATAATGAAGTTGCTTGCAGAACCATTTTAGCAGCTGAAGCCTGAAGTAGTTGTTTTCAATCAGTCTCCCACTCTTCTTCACAACATTGTTTCAGTTGAGGTTTAGTGACATTCATTTATGCACAGCTCTCTGCCAATTCTCAGGCACAGGTCCTGCCTCAACATTTCAGTCAAGCTGAGCTTTGGACTCTCTGTAGTAGGTGCTGTGCTTGGGCTCATTGTCATATTGCATGGCCCAGTTCTGGCCAAGCTTTAGCTTTTGGATGGATGGCTACACAGGAAGAAGAAGAGAACTCACAAGAGTTTGTAATTTGTAGTCTCAATGACTATAAGTTGCCTAGGTCCTATGGCTAAAAACAAGCCCTAATCATCGTCCTTCAGCACTTGCTTGATTCTTGGTATGAGATGTTTGTGCTGACATGCTGTGTTTTATTGTCACCAGACATTTGCACTTTGGTTTTGTTTGTCCACAGGGCATTGTTCTAGATGTCTTTTTGCTAAGCTATGTTACAATTTTCTTTTTAGTGAGAAGAGGCTTTCTCCTGGAAAACCATGCTTGTTTAGTCTGTTTTCACTGTCATGAACTTTAACTGTTGAATTGATGCCCTTGTCGGAGCATTGTTCAATCTGACCATGGGGTATATTTGCTGGAAATGGTCACATTTGAAGATCCAGTTAATCAAGTACATCTGATTAGCAGCACCTGGCTACTACTTAACTTCTTAACTGCTATAGAAACAGTAAGCTTGTTTTTGACTGCACAGAGCTCTGTTTTCACCTGGCTGTAGATGTATAACAAAAACCAATAACACAATTCGTCTTAAACATTATGTAGGTATAAGCTAATATAATCATTGTCTTTCATTTGCTCTCACTCAATAAGTCTTTTTTGTTACATCTTACTTTATCTAAAATAGATATTTCTTTACTTTGAGCTTATTAGAAAAGCACTAAACATACTAAAGCATAGAAATCATCTCATCTGTTTTGGGCTTTCCTACACAGGCATACCAGATGAGTAAAAGTAGGACACAAAAGAAATACCTGTTTTTCTTCTTGAAACACACCAGCAGAGCTCTTGAATAAATCTGCTTGAAAAAGCAAATATGCATACAAAATTATCATGCATACAGTATTACCCAAAAGCAATAATAAGTAATGGTTAGTGTGTTATGTGAAAATAGGCCACTCTGGAAAGCATAAATATCTGAAATGCAATCAGCTTGTATTTGAATTAGATTTAAACTGTCCAGGCGCAAGAGTAGTTCAACCTTTATTTCCAAGATTAGAAAGGTTTTAACACAGAGAGTTCATTCAGAGTGTATTCCACTGCAGGGCACCCAGGTGCTCTGTTCTACTTCCTGCAGAGCCGTAATTACAAACACAGAAGCAATTAAATCCATGCAGGGTTATGTGTGTCTGTGTATGAGTGTGTGTGGGCATGCATGCGCATGTGCATGTGTTCAAAGCTTTTTGTTTAATTTTATCATTTCCTTTTCATTGAGTCTTTGCTGAGTGTTTATGCAGATAGGTGCTATAGGAGTGTGTGAGTATTGACTGAGTATGCATGTATGAGTGAGTGCCAGAGACTGAGTGAGGAGCAGGCAACCAGAAAAGTATCAGATGACTGATGGCAATACTTCAAAGGCAGAAATATGGAAGAAGGAAATTTGATTCACATAAAATTTGAAAGTCTTATCCTTATAGATCTGCAGTCAATAAGCAAATTTCACAAAATTGAAAGTCATGTCACAGAGGAGGACAAATCAATTCAATCGACCTGATATATGAAGGCAGGCTTTGAACCCAATTTTGGTTTTAATCTCCTTGAGATTATGTAGCTTGACACAACACGTAAATAATTTAAAATTTTGTTTCTTTTTGTCTTGGGGTGTGGCTACTCTGAGGTTTCCGTTCATTAAAACAGGCACTATGTCTATGTTTTTATCTGCTGAAATATAAATCTATAACCGGTAGTTAATGAAACAACACTTTTAAAGCTAAAGTACTGGATGTCATCAAAAACAAGCTGTATACTCAGAAGTGAGATATTACCACTGAATTTGATGTGGGGTGCTATTAAAAAACTTTCTTTTAACTTAATTAATAAAATTAGGTTCCAGTAAAGAATGCTTGCATGTGTAATTAAAGTCATTTTGATGTCTACATTCCCTGCAGGAAACAATTATAACACACATATTAGTAACATGTCACTTTCGAGCCATCTGTGAACTCAGACAGTGAGTGAAGGTGTTCTCACAGGAGAATTCTCTGTAACTTCAAATGGATGATCCCTCTTTGTCTCTGCTATTGAGAAAGCTCTGCATGCTCTAACCGTTTAGCGGCCTGTGCAAAGTACCTTGGAGAGAAAGATGACAATGAAGGCAGCGGGAGAGAGAGATAGGAGCAGGCTGCATGAGAGGAAAAGAGAAGGGTCAATCCCTTCCATAAAAACCAGACCTTTGGTGGTGTGCCAAGATAGTCAAGTGGTTAAATCCTTAGCCTCTCAATCCACATATGGGCTGCTACTGGCCCATCACTGAGTGTCCTGTCTTCTCACTTGTATACCCCCATGCTGTTTCCAGTCATAATAATAAGTAACGTTTGCTGTATTGCAGGTATTGCCACTGCTAACTGAAAGAAAACCAGGTCATTAAAATGTGTCCCCTTGGAGAAAACTCAGTGTGGGTGCATTATATTAACACTGAGTTCCTTATTAGGAGTATGATGCTGATGCTGAACCAGTATTGCACAAGCTGGGCTACTGCATGGAATTTAAAGTTAAGTCTTAAGCCGCTGCATGACACAACAAATGTGTGTCGTTACTGCAGCTGCTCGTTGCTTTGAACCTTATCTAAACCCTTCTGTGTATCCAAGTGCATTTCAAAATGACCAAAAAAGAGCATAAACTAAACAGTTCAGTGTGCAATTGCCAGAAAGTTCTAGAACAGACTCATTTTAAGAGGAGAGTTACAATCTTTCTCTCCCTTTCTCACTGTTTTTAGAGTCCTTGAGATGCTCCAAAGGAGAGTGTGTTATCTCCTGCAGAGTGAGAGGGGAAGATGCTCCTCACTACACCCATTCTCATACCTGCCGTGTTTGTAGATAGATAGAAGTATCTGTGTGTGCGTGTGCATGTGTGTGTGCGTTCATGCGGGTGGGCGGGCGTGTGTATATGTGTGCGTCGCGTGCAGGCGTCTGACTTTCAGCATATTTAAAGACCGAAAATGAGCCGTTGCTTTGAGGAATGTCTCCAAGGGTGCATGTGCAAGTGGGCAGACATACACACAAGATAATTCAGTCTTCTACACCAGAAAAAAAAAGTGTCATAACAAATTAAATTCACCAGAGGCAGAAACTCCTGGGCTCAATTTCAACTCAATCCTAAATCCATGAAGGAATATGTAAATATATGCGCCACACAGAAATATTACAATGCTACACTGCTCCATCCAGTCACAAAATAAACTCATATCCAGCATCAAAGTGCTTTTAACACGGCAACCCAATTAGTGTGTGATTCCAATAATCTAACTCCACTGTAGTGATGTTAAGTTTACCATACCACACACACACACACACACACACACACTACTTCTTACAAATTCCACCGTCACAGAGGGGCACTTACGCCCTTTTTGTTCTTGTTTTGCTGCATAACTGCTGCATTTTGAACATTTCCCCGGCACATATTGCCAGAGACCTATCCTGAACTTGCAGCGGTGGAATATCCTTCCCACTGACAACTATACGACATGATGCTTTGTTGTCAGATGAACATTTCACATATAAGCAAAAAAGTAGGAATGGAGTTTTTATGGGGGGACAAAATACTTGAAGCTTAATTAAGCTTCAAGTATTTTGATTTGATTAAGAATTAAGCTGAAGCTCTGAATGTTAAGAATGCTACCTTTGGTTTGGTAAACCAGCTGGGGGCTGTCAGTTTTCTCCTCCCTTTAAAAGACAAGATGTAATACAATCTTTTTATTATGTAGTAGCTCTGTATTGCTGGCTTTTAAATGCTTTAAACACAATTCCAATGTAGTCTTAAATCATTGCCGTATCATGTTTTCTTAATGACATGAAAAGCTGTCCTCCCTCCCATCTCCATTAATGGAGCAGGCGTGCTTAGATAAAACGTGACAGCGTTCACAATGGTGGAATGATAAATCTCCATGAAGGTGGGGAGTAACACTGCTGCTACACGCCGAATACAACTGATTAAGCTCACACTCAGTCAAGCGCACATGCACAAATGTAGAGCACACAAATAAGAAATGCACACGCAAGCAAATGAAACTACTGTAGAAACACACACCGAGATCAACAGGCATAAATCCTTTCTAATTTCCATGTGTCCTTGTGTTATGCTCACTGCCTCTGCCCACACTTTCAATCTGTGGGCTTCGTGCTGTAAATTGTCAGTTAATCGTTCATTGTTAATTGGTAATTAAGCACTAAGATAGCGCTTGCTGTTTAATATGTGATTGATATAATTGATGGCATAAATCAAAAGCACACGTGTGGGTGCATGTGTTAAAGCGCCTGTGCTGAATGCTTCTTTATCAGGCTAAACTTAATGATAGCAAAACCTTGTGCTTTTGCTCTCGTGTCTGAAAAAGAGATCAAGAAATGAAAAATGAAAAGACCAAAAGGAAAAGGGATATTAATGTTTAACACAAAGAGAAAATACTGACAGATTCACAGACTGATAGGATGAGTAAGTTCAAATTAATATGTGAGGCAGTGGAGAGGAAACAAGGAAATAGGTGGTTTAAGGACAAAAGGAAGTGGAGCTAACAGAGAGAAAAGCTAGAAGGACACAAGCGAAGAGAAGAGAAAAGATGAAGAGAGGAACATTTAAAGAGGCAGCAAGCTAAAGGCTGAAATAAAATTGACTCGGGTGTTTTAACTATTCCTCTATGCATGTTTATGATTGGCAGGCTTACATTAAAATTCAAAAATCAGATGTATTTCCTATAATTATATAGGAGGATGACTCATTGTATTTTTTCAGCAGCAGAAAGAAACTTGTTTGGAATAAACAGAAAAGGAAGTGGGCAGTCAGCATGAGTGGTGATTGGAACAAAAGACAAACCAGAAAAGGAAACTCGAAAGAGTACACCTAATGATTTACTAGCTGTATTATGTGACTGACAAGGGTCAAGTGTCTGGGGCATGCAGTGCAGGAAAACGAATACCGCCTACCACCCCAGCAAACAGTCTACAGCCAGTACTTAATAGCGGTTCCAAGTAATTTGCCCAAAGGGAGAGAAGCAACAGTGGTAGCAATAATAAATAATCCCAACCAAGAAGCTTTGCTAAGTCGAGCAAGGCTGGGTAATTGGTGAGACGTTAATATTTGATAAGCCAGTAAAGGCTAAAGTGACCAATGATAGCCACAAGCACCACTGTAAATGGGTGGGTCAAATGCAGTCTGAAGTGTGTGAAAATTGGAGGAAAGTTTATTTATGTATAAGAGAAAATCTGTGATATAACCAAGTGAAAGTCTTAGTATTCTTTCTGCAAAACACACAAAATAATGACAGAGTGCACTAGAATCACCCCAACCCCCAAAAAAGAAGAATCTAGGTTTTAGTGCCAAATGGATAAATAAAAAAATAAATAAGTAAACAATCCTCACAGGAGACTGTTCAGTAGCCTGCACTTAATAAAACAAGTTACATACAAATCTCAACTAAGGCCTCAGTCACACAGGTCTAGAGACTGCTCAGCAACCCCCTAGCAACTTCGGGTCACTAGGGAAAAATGTGTATTCCCTAACTAGTTGGTAAGTGATTGCTGGAGGTTCCTGTCTGCTGCCAGGTGATATTGGTGGCAAAGAATATGCTGCACCAAAAACTAGCAGAGTGCCACAGTTGCCCACAGTTTGCATTTGAGATGCCAACTCATCTGCAAACATTACTCTCCAAACTGTAGTAACACTTCAAAAAGCACAACAGAAACAGAGGACATTTGCCTTCAGAGTAAAAGTTCCCTCTTGCCACTGCAATCAATACATTTCAAAAAGGGCGACTTTGACAGTGACCGTTCTTCATACATCACACTTTTCACAGTTTCACTACTGCGTTGTGAGAAGTTTGAGTGTTTGCAGACAAGGTGGTGCCTTCCATCTACAGGTGACCTTGGCAACTTTCTAGTTACCAAAGCAATTGCAAGGTGTTTTTTTGCAGCATAACCCTCTGCAACCAGTTCTATATGAGCAACTGCTAGAAAACTCTAGCAACCACTCACCAACCTTTTGCAGAATACACACTTTTCCCTAGCAACCAGTGGTTACCAGGGTGTCACTGACTGCTTACTAGGCCTGTATGACTGGGGTTTGAGCAGTTGGCTAATTGAAAGGTACTGCCAGCAACCTTCAGTAAACTCTCACAACCACAACCAATACATGTTTTTCTGTTGTGACTGCTGGTTAGCCAGATGGTCACTGACAGGTCTCCACACCTGTGTGACTGAAGCCTAAAGCAATTTTGTGCTTTGTGTCATGACAAATTATTGATAATATCCGGATGAAAGGAATAGTTTATATTGTTTATTTCACACTGACATGAAAAGAGAATGAAAATTATGGGGAGAAATCAGGTAAAACAAAATTATTAGGTTTATTTAGTGTTCCAGTATCTGATTACAAGTAATCCAGTGCCTTTCAATACACATTTAACAACAGACATCATAAAAAATAAAGACTGAAACAAGCTTGAGTAAGAGACAAGGTAACAGAGAGTGAAAACGAGATATGACAACCAACACAATTAAATCAGAATAAGTAGCCAATATTTACAGGCAGCACATGTTTTTTTGCTTGTCATCTGTGCCTCACAATGAGAGCCAATTTGAGGCCTGACGCTGGCTTCTCCTCCTCTTTTTGAGATTACAATTTTTTCTGAGAGAACCTTATGCATAAAAACTGTACTAATAATAAACTTACCATTTTCATTTAACATACAAGTAGGAGCAGGTTATGTGTTCGAGTGTGTGGATACTTAAAAGCAATGAGACCGTGTGCATAATGCCAGCCATCGCAGGTCATTCTTTGCAATGCTATAGGGTCTGCCTCTCTTCAAAGCTCTGTGTGTCTTTTGAACATAATGAACAGAAAGAGGTGTTACTTTGAGGCTATAGGCACCAGGAGTTATAAAGAGCATTAGTAATTACAATTTTTTTTATTACTTTAGCATTTCTTTTTCCTCTCAATTTTTAACTGGCCAAGGTACAAATTTGGATGAGTTTAGGCCACCCCTGAACATGAGCCAGCCTGGGTCATAACCTATGTGTTAGTCTTTTTCAATTAAATATATATATATATATATAAATCTATTTACCATTAAGTGCTGCATTTATAACTGTGTGTGAATATTGGCATTTACGTTTATCTGACTCTGTAATCCCTTTTAAATGTTTATGATGGTGATAGCCTGTCAGAAAAAATACTGAGAGGTTTTTGAGGGTTTTTTTATTTTTACTTTTTAATGCAATTATTGACCAGCAGACCAGCCAGAAGGGAAAAGCTGAAGTTCACTGTTACTCTACTGTTTCTCCTATGTTGAGCAGCAGCTTGTTTTCCTTACAAAAAACACCAGTCATTCAACCTTCTGTCTATTTGCTGACAAGTCACATTCACTGGATGCTGTATCATCATCAAGTTTGAGGAGCTTGATGGACTGCTCTCTAGTGTATCTCTGTATATGTGTAACACTGAAAGCTACTAACTTTCGAGATAACTATAGAACAATTAAGGCAACTTTATTAGCACAAAATACACCCACATCTTGAGATATTTTAATTTATATGTATAAAAACTGCTAATTGGACACATACAGTACACAGCGAGAAAGCACCACCTCTGCACATCCCACACGAGACAATGAGGCTGTAAATGACATCAGCCAGGATCTCACTGATGGAGCTCAGTGAGACACAGTAGTGATTGATGCCTGTTAAGCAACTGGAGTCAAACATGCACACAAGCCACACACAACCCTAACACACAACCAGCATGCACAAAGACACATACATTTGCTCATCTCCTGACACTCAAAACACTGCCAACTGACAGCTAAGACACGCTCCTCTGACAGATCAAACCTGATTTACAATGCATGCATGCCTTGTGTGCATGCATTGTGTGTGTGGGTGTGTGTGTGTGTGGGTGTGTGTGTGAATGACTGTGTGTCACTCTGTCAGACAGAGATGGGCCTAGGGAGTTAGGGGTCAAAATTGTATATTTTAAAGTGTCACATATCGTGTCATTTATCTATCCAGTACCCGCTCCTGTTCTCCAGATACAGACACACACACACACACACACACACACATACACACACAAACACACACACACACACACATTCAGTACCCACCTCTGGTCCTCCCAAACATTCATTCCGATCTACAGGATAATCAATCAGCTCATTCTGTCTTATTCTGTGTCTTTTCTCTTGTTGCTTTCCATCAGTGGAGTGCATCAATGTCATAACCTCAATTGTTAAGCACCAGAGTCAGTCCCACAGTTGATCTCTCGCCAAAACCAAGTGTGCCTGCAGCCTTTTGTTGCAACATGTAGGGCATGTGGAGAAAAACAGTAGGGAATGTTGTGCAGTAAAGGGTCTACTTGAGCAGGAATCAAACTTTTGGTCATTTGAGAGTAAGAAAGCTGCTATTGCCCTTTACACACAGACATAGTGTGTAAAAAAAAGAAAAGAAAAGAAAAGCAAAAGCACATAATAGAGTGCTAAACTTGCAATTTTAACAGAAAAATGGGCCAATATTTTCAGATGCTATCATAAAGCTGGAAAGGAATGCAAAACTTGCATGACAGAAACTGAGTTTATATAGTAGTGCAGTTAGATGTCTTCAAACAACGGGTCTTTATTTCCGTAATTTTGTAATGTGGTATGTATATCACTACAGTGGATTTCAAATCAGCAAACAATCAACACCCTGAAGTGAAGATTTTCAGCTTTAATTCAAGGGGTTTGACAAAAAGTATTACATTAACTGTTTTGACATGTAGTCATTTTTATAGTATATTGCGTTTAGAGGCTCATAAGTAAATGGACAAACTAACATAATTTTAAATATAAGGATTGTTTTGAATGGTCCTTTACAGTCAATGACCACCTGAAGTCCAGAACCCACTTGCTATCCATTAACAATCTAAAGTGCAGTCCAGTTACTTTTGCAGCATTGCCTGACTCTGAGCAGAGAGTATAGCCATGTACACTTCAGAATTCATCCTGCTACTTCTATAAGCAGACACATCATCCACTGGGAGCTATTATATGCCAATGCCAACACTGCCTCCACCATATTTGACAGATTATGTGAGATGCTACAGATCATGAGCTGTTTCCATCCTTCTCCATACTTTTCTCTTCTCATCATTCTTGTACAAGTTCATCTTGGTTTCATCTGTCCATAGGATTTTTTCCAGGACTGAGTAGGATTTCTTTTAGATGTTTTCAAGCACAGTCTAATCTGGCCTTTCTGTTCCTGGTATCATTTGTGGTTTCCACTTTGATATGAACACTCAATCTTATAATCTTAAGGTTATCCTTTAACTGATTCCACTACATATTCTAACTAAGTTAAGTGTTCTTAACTTTGATTTTGAAAAGGGATTTCTTAACAATGGTAATTATCTTATCATGCACTTTAGTTGTCTTCTGTGGTCTTTCAGGCCTTTTGGTGTGGCTGTTGGTGAATCCATTCCTTTTTGTTAAGAATGAACCACATTGCTTATTATCCAATATGTTTACTTTTTTTTTTGTTTTTTTAGCTTACATTGACCTCCTTCTTTAGCATAAATCTCTCTTTGGACTTCATATTGAGAGTTACAGTGAAAAGATACCAAATCTGCACGTCTGCACGTCAATGACGTATTGATTGTTTACCAGCTCCACATATTTGATTTGTAACATTCTTACACCAGATACTCATCCCGGTACAACATAAAAGAATGACACAATCTCAAACTGGGGATCTCTGATGTTAGTCAAATATGTAGTCCACTATATTATGGATCCAATGCATTTGTTTTTATGGAACATTTGTTGAAATATGTCACTGTCCAAAAACTTATGGCCCTTATTATTACTATACCTGCATGTGGCGAATAAAGCTTTGATTGATTGATTGATTGATTATTGTTTATAGACATATGCAGTTTTACCAAAGAAAAAAAGAAAGATTGCATGTGAGCAGACATACTTGGGAAACATTTTATTCATTGCAGAAAGTCCAAGTTAAGTAAAACAGCTTGAAATAGCATTTTGAACCCTTTAGGTACATCAGTTGTGAAGAACAGTTTTGGTTTTGGTTTTGATCCTTTTTTATGTCCTTTTATGAGTACCAACTGAGCACAAACTGTATTGCACCAACCGTAGCAAAAAAGATTTTGTTTTGGTGGCTGGGTTGCATTCTGTATGTTTAGATTTATGCATCCAAGTGTCTACATGAGGATTTGTTAAAGATGTGGTTGGGAGTGCGCGCATGCGTGTGAATAATGTGGCCTCAGGGCTTCAGCGGGGGTACTGCTGAGGGAATTCCCCAAAAGACAGAGATCCTCAGCCATAAAAAAAACATGCTTCACCTCTGCCTCTCATCTTAGCTTCCCCTGTCACAGACACACACCAACAAGAACACACTCCACACACACACATGCATACCACATTTGTACATTCATACATTTACTCTGTACTATGCCGATTCTATGCTTGCTCCTTATAAATTGAAATACAAACATAATTTAAGTGTTCCTGCAGGCGTCATGCACAGAAAGTAAATTGGTGTTGCCAGATGATGAGCCAATGAAATATTGGAAAAGACTGAAGGCAGCAGGCCCAGTATACCTTTTAAATGTTAAATGTCCCATTTACCATGGGATGTTTGTGCAAAGTGAATGATATACATTACAGCCAGCATGGTATGTGGGATATATAAACAGCAATTCTATCATCTAATCATCTGTTTCACCATAAACCTTGGTCATTATTTAGTAATAGGCTCAGACATCACCCAAAGATTTTCAAGTAAAACATAGCTGGTGAAAAAATGAAACCATAGCATGCTGTGCGAAAAGTTTTAAGACCTAAAAGTGGGGTGGCTTTAAGAAATAATGCTGTGAATAATTTAATTTTAATTAAATGCACACAGATTGCAGTAAACATGCAAAGTTAATTAAATCATAATTTGCTATAACCCATCTTTTCCAATGCACTTGCACATTTCTTCCTTCAGGTGAATCCCAGAGCCCTGCGACAGACCAGTTAGTGATCTTGCGTGACAGAAAAGACTCTAAAGATCCTTAAACCTAAGACAAAATACAGAAAATCTATTTTAAATGTAGCTCTATGTTGCCAGTCCTTTGCTTCACTTCTAAGGTTCCATCTGAGGTGATATTTAACATCTACAGTTTTGTGCTGGTTTTGTGCATATGAGACTGCAGGACCTGCTGAAGTAACACAACTAAGTGTGTGCAATATTTTAACTAATAACTATTTTTAATTTATACCTACTGGCCAAAATGCAGATTATTGCTCTCACAGTTACTTATTTAAGGCAAATTATGGGAAAATATTTAACAGCAGCAAGAAAGCCAGAAGAATGAAAAAGACGGTGGCTTATAAATAATGGGCTGCTGATAATAGAGCCAAAACAGGGTTTGTTTTTTGCTACAAGCAGTGCTTTGGACAGCACAGTGCTTTAAAAGGGGGAAGCTGGAGACTATGGAAACAAAGTTTAAGCTGACTCTGTGCTCTCTGCTCTCTTTACCTGTCTCAGTTGCACTTCATACGAAGATACCCCCTCCTTGTTTAAATATTAAATGCATGTTTTAAGAAATAGATAGTTAGATTCCAGTATAGCGTAGACTGGAACAGCAGTTATGCACTAGATTTTAAAGCTGAATATGAATGCTAACATTTGGACTAACGAAAAAAAACAAAAAACGTATGAATGGTTTTGAAGCATGACAGCAAGTTCATATTTTATTGTGCCCGAAACTATATAACACATCCTTCCTGATTGTCTACATCTGCAACATAAACAGCAGCCCACATTTATTGTCTTTCCTCACAAAAGGTCAGTAGATGCAAAATCTGCTTTTCCATGACAAAGATGAAAACAAAACTATAAAGAGCAAGAATGAAAAAAGTATTTGATTGATGTGAAAAGAAAGATTGGTAATCTCAGAACCGTAGGACGAGCGGGGGTTGATATTTAGCTTAATGATGTTGAAAGCAAGACCATGTTATCGCCTAAATAAAATGTGTTTACAGAGCAGCACGCGAACTGGCCTGTTTTGATGAGCCTCCTATCAGAGTGTCAGGCTCAGCTTTGCATTGTCATATCTGGCTTTGCTTTTATCAGCTTATCAGTTGCCCCACCTTTTTGCTGCTCCCAAGGATAAGGAATAGTAAGAATTTCCAGTTTAAAACTGTCAGTTTGCCCAGGGTGAACACTATCATTTTTCAAGCACATACCACACTCTAAAATCAACGCTCAGGAAAGCAAATAACAGACTTTTATCAAAAAGTAGCAAAAAGATGGATGAAAAAGATAAAAGATGGATGGATTAATGGATGAATGATATATATAAGTGTGTAATGACTTGAGGGGAAATTAAACTGACCACAAGACACACAGAACAACAACTGTCAACAACAACAAAAAAAACAGGAAATAAATAACACAGAAACAATGATGGATTGACACAGAAAGACAGAGAGACAGACAGTGAAACAAGACTGGATGTATAGAAAAGAATTAAAAAAGGGATCTAATAAACCTATTGTCAGCTAAAGCAAGCTATAACTAAAGGTATAGATAACAATAAATTCACAAGCACAAGGACAAAATAACACCATAAACACAAGTCTATGGAACTTCAACATAAATCCCATCTCAAAAACTTAGACAATGAGAAATAACAGAAAGCTGAACACCAAAAACACCAAATACAGAACCAAAATAAAAGCATACCCAAAAATACAAAGCAAAAGAGAGCCTAAAAAACACCATGACAATATTACCTACACTAATTACAGATCTCTCAAGGACAGCTTTACAGCTTAAAGCTCGGATTTATCAACACACAATATTCTTTGTCAAACTTCTTAGAGCTTGAGGCAGTCTTTGGAAGCTGGGACGAGAACTGAAGCCTCAGTAGAATAGCTGTCAACTGGTCTTTTTAGAGAGTGCACACTGACCCCCCCTCTCAAAAAAAAAATCGCATTTGGCCTCACCACCTCCTTTCTCAACAGTAGAGCTGCAACATCAGGAGGAAAAGCAAGACATATCAATGATCTTTAACACTGAACAGTCAGTGGTCTGCAGCAATTGTTGTACAGTTGAACACTCACACCAGGAAAATCTTCCATTTGTTCAATATTTTACTCTGTTCTGAAAACCATGTGGTTAGTTATAATAGCCGCTTTCTCTTTTGTCTGTAGGTATCTTATACATCATACTGCTAAGGTTTCATAGCAATCTAGCCATTCTGTCAGTGTTTTATTTTAATTTGAATGCATGACAGCTAGTGCTAACAGTTTTCACTTTTCACACTTAGGGGGTACGGACCATGCCAACTTCTGGCGTAATATAATGATAATATTTTGCATATTTCATAATATCACAGAACTAGCTTATTACATGCTGTCCAACCATGTCCGAAATCAAATATTTTTATTTCCGCTCCAAACAGCCCCCCTGGGAAGTAAATGTGAAGTAAAAAGTTCAGTTTCACAGAGAAGAGGCAGACGTGATGTTAAAAAATAAATAAAAATGTGTTAAATTAAAAAAGAAATCAGAGTTGACTGAATGCATTTTTAGAAAGTTTTATCAGAAACCAAAGTACAGCTCCATAAATTAATTTTGCCAATGTTTAGTTTCTGAGGCATAATGCCATAAAATTAAGAATTGCTCATTGTAAGTCGGTCACTAAAATCATTCAAATGCATCATTTTGAAAGAGTGAATGTACTAACTTTCCTTTCGCAATGTAATGTAAGTGTTGGACTGACAATCAGGAAATATTGTCCTTCCTGGTGCCACACTGAGGACATCTAATGCAAAATCTGGCTATAATCAGCAAAAAAACATGTTACTAATGGCTCTCTTGGGGCTGCAGAGTTTACACATTAAGACTGTGTGTTTTCTAGTTGTTTTCATGCTGACTGCCTTTAGTGTTTGCTTAGAAGTATGCTGAAATGTATCAAATAATTTAATCCTCAATCTTTTAGTGAAAAAAAAATTCAGTTTGGACAAATTCTAAGTGGACGATAAGTTAAAAATCTATTTTCAGTTGGTGAATTATTTCCACCAATTGACTTAAGATTAAGCACACCACATCACCATGCCTGTGAATGTATCGATTCACCCATTTGAAGCACATAAACAAAATCAGTCATTGTCCCAAATACTGTGGTTCACTGGGTCCACCTAATGTGAGAAATTTCCAAGTAGGAAAGAAGTGCAGACTTGGTGTAAGTCAGAACTCTGTACATAATAACCGAGAAGAATCGCTACCATTACTCACTAATTAGCTCCTTGGATGCAAGATGAGAAATAGATGAAGGATAACACAGATTGCAAACTGTGTTGACACAGAACACAGAGCCAAGCAATCCGCGGTGCTTCTTGTTGTGATTGTTAGAATATTCATCAGCATCTTCCATACAGAAAAATAGCCTCCATGCATGTTACTCATCTAGTGAAGCAGTTCGACGTGACTTGTTTTTGCTATAAGGGAATTGTTCGCTGAATATTTTTACTTTTTCTCTACTTTGTAAACACATTAAATAGAAGCCTATTATGGGTGCTTTAAACCATGTGTTTTTCTGCGTTACAGGATTTGAACATGGAGGTATGTGGATCTCACACTGTGCGCATGCAAATGTTGTAGTGTGTGTTCTTGTAATTGTGTATAAGTGTGGTATATTTGAATGTGTGTGTTTGCTCAGGCTGAGAGATCAGCCTATTTTCTGTCTTTGAATATCCCCAGAGCTTTGAACAAAGACTGCTAGCAGCCCAGATCAAAACAGGCATCAATTCCTTTAGCCTGACATTGTATGGGTGTGCATGTGAATCTCTGGGTATATCAGCATGTCTGCCTGTGCATATTTGTGTACAGGCATGTGTATCCAGTGATGTCCATGCATGTTGCGCTTATCATTCCCCAACTAACCACATTCTGTTTAAAATACATATTCAGCACTTTGCACTTTTTTCTTCTCCTCTTTTTGCTCCACTCCCCTTTCTCTCCATTTTAGGGTGTTATTAGATAGGACAACTCTTGCCGCTGGCAATTCTCCTCTCAGCACTCTACATCCAAAGGCATGTGGGTTTTGGAAAACAGTGTATGTGTGTGAGAGTAGGTAGCTGTGCCTGCTGTGTATAATAGGGGCACGGTGTAAAAAGTGTCAGTTTATACCTGCACATACTTTACCATTTAAAAAGTAGCCATTAGTATACAGCTTGCAAAGGATGCAGCAAGAGCAAGAGGGTGTTTTCTAAGCTCTTTTCATTTAAGGTCAGTACTACATATTTCAGATTTTTCTCTCTCTTTCTGAAGTTCATCATTCATTAGGCTTCTGCTTCGCACTTAAATTACATGAGGCCCACTCTCACATTGACCCCCCTCTTAGCACCATCTCAGTCTCCCACCCCCCATACACCAGCAATCAGGCTAGCACGCACACTTAAGCTCTCACATACACACACACAGACACACACACACACACACGGTGGAAGAGCCTAAGGGCTCCATCTATTAAAAGGTCTATCCATCATCGCATATAATTTTAATATGGTAGGAATAAAAAGATACTTACTCAGCTAAATGAGAATTTTCAGGGACCTGCAGGCTGGTGTCTAACCCTGCCTAAAAACCTGTATTGAGCTCTAAATGCATGCATACACACACACAGGCACACTCAACAAGGTCAATATGCTCTGGCAATTACAGCTCATGAGATGCTGCTGACTGTTGTGTATGTGTGTGTATCATATTTTTAGCTATGAGAGGACAAATTTACGTCTGACACTTCAGGAGTGAAAACACTTAGTTTGATTCAGAATTTTGGCGAGGCATCTAGTTTTAGATGTTATGGTTAGAAGAAGGACCTATGGAATGCATGTCTTTCCGTGTGTGTGTGTGTGTGTGCGCGCGTCAATGCATGCATAGTCTTTCCTGTGTGTAACATGATTACATGAGTATGTAAGGTTTCCTAAAGCTCCCCAGGGGCGTTTTCCATAATGCATGCATTCAGTGTCCTTTGATCTAACATTTATCCTTTCCACTTCTTTTGTTGTCACCCATTTTTTTCATTGTGTCCTCTGGGGATCTTTGTTATGGTTAGAGAACGAAACTGTTTCTCGGTCCATGCTTTACAGCATGGCATGAGGCAGGACTAAACAAGGTCATCACATATTTATGCAGTTTAGTTTAAACCAGCCCAGGTCGCATTCAATAAAACACTGAATGCTTAAAAAAGTGCTGTGGCTAAAAATAGTTTTTTAATACATGTTGCTTGATCTATGAAATTCCTAGCTGAAGCCCATTATTTTGGGGCGAAGGTGTGCTGCTCTTTTGTTTATATATATATAATATTGTGTGTGTGTGTGTGTGTGTGTGTGTGTGTGTGTGTGTGTGTGTGTGTGTGTGTGTGTGTGTTTAAAAAGGACTCCAATCAATTCTCACTTCAAGGCAACAAAATGACAAGCTCGTTTCATATAGGTTGTTATCCGTTGACTGTTGATTGGCAGCAGGAATCCTGAAACAAAACTTTCAGATTTAAGGTAGCCCACGGGTTGGTTAACTAATTATGATTCTTTTTATGATTAAGTTCCTTTTCACTGACTATACAATTTAAACCTAACTACATATTATAAGTTAATTTAAAAAAGCAAACAAAAAAAAAATTAAAAGAAGACCCAGCTTAAGATAAGCCAGACAAAATCAGTCTTCCCTAAACCTTTTGTTCTTTTCTGCCAGCATAACAAGTTCTCTCTGGTTATGGTGCAGTGAGTTTCCTCACCCACTTTTAAAAAGGAAAGTACCCTGCCTACCTGTTTTCATATTGGCGATGCAGGGTTTTTCCATCAGGACATGTTGAAATTGTAAGGAGTCAATTGGAGGACTTTCAATATAAGGGTGTTTAAAATTAACTGCAACTTTTTTACCCGCAATTTCCACTCAATACAAGATCAAAGACATGAAATGAATTTCCAGCTTGGCTATTTGCTAAGCATATTAAGAAATTATAAAATCCTGGAAAGCAGCTGACACACTGAGTTAGATATTTCTAATCATTGTTTTCTCCCAGTAAACAATACCTGAGTTCGTGTTAAAGCTATTTGTGCTGGAAGTGA
Source organism: Pelmatolapia mariae (assembly GCF_036321145.2). NCBI lineage: Eukaryota > Metazoa > Chordata > Actinopteri > Cichliformes > Cichlidae > Pelmatolapia > Pelmatolapia mariae. The sequence continues at coordinate 25,437,289 of NC_086232.1, read as the reverse complement.
GATGAGAACGTGCTGCAGTATGAAACATACCCAAACAGATCTATTATAAGCTATATTGATCCACACCCAAAGATGGAAAACTCAGAGCAATATGTAGTGTTTCAGCCTTGCAGTCTGAAATGGCATTTCTCCAGAGAATTTAAATGTAGTTAAGCCACCAAAAAAAAAAAAAAAATGTTTTCACCAGCTTGATTGCTAGTGATGACAAAATCTTTACTTCTATGTGATGCTGCACAGGCTCAATGGAATAACACAATTCCTTTTTTTATATCTTCTTTTCTACTGCAAACACTTTATAAAGTTAACCAAGGTCATGATATTTCTGACAAAAAAAGGTATAGCAGTGGTTGCAGGAAAAGACAGTGAGCTCACAAATAGTCTCACCTGAGAGTAGCCACAAAGAAAAGACATTTGTGCACTAATAGCTGTTGAGCAATAATCATTAAGCATACCACAGAATCCAAAACAGTTGTAAAAGAAAATAAAGACATTTGGAGTTCTCAAGGTTTCTCATTAGGACCTCAAACATACAGGAAAGAACTGCGATGATTTTCGTAACTCTATCCAGAGTATTTCAGAACACAAGTGGATATTCAGGCTAGTGGCTCTGTAGCCTTGAAATTTCAACACAGAAAATTATGGCATTGAAAAGCCTTCAAACGGATGTGTGAAAGGCCACTCAACTGTGGCGTAAAACATAACAGAAATAAGATTAAAATAAAAAATGAAACCTGTGTAATATTAAAAGATAATAAAGCTGCTTTCAGCTACTCCCTTATTCACATCAGGTCACCATTGCTGCTATCAGCACATGTTTGAGTTATCAGGGATAAAGGGATAAAATTGTATATAAAAGCTAGAAACAATGAGTAAATACATCAGGATTGTTCATGTACATACAAAGCTCGCTGATCTTTTTAAGTTTGCTTGAGTTACTTGTCTAGATACTCTAGATAGACAGACCATGACCGATAGCTTCAGTGCTACTACAAATGGGAACAAGCTTGTATTTCTATTCATTACTTTTCTGTTATCAGTAGCTTTCATATCCTGTTAATCAGCGTTGCAATAAACGTGTAATAATGCACAGTTTTGCAAGCCTTGGTTATTGTTGGGTGTTAAGGTTAAGATGTTAGGGTTAGGATCACTTTGGTCAGTGTAAAAACTAAACAAGAGATTTTTGGAAGGATGTGGTCAGAAATGAGAAATAACAATAATATCAAAATGGATTCCCTAATAAAGACAAAACATTGTTGTATAGTGTTGCCATTCTTTCACATTTGCAATAGCCTGTAATTACAAATAATTTTATAATGTCAAGGTGGTTTTGTCAAATTATGCTTTAATAGTTTTATGAGATTTCATTTCACAGAGCAATAAACATGTTTGTTTTCCAGTTTTATTTGACTGAAGCCCAGCTCCTATTAACCCTTCCACCACAGGGGTGTACCAAGAAGCAAGTTTAACTGATTAGGGAGCAATCTTAAGTTTTCTTTGTTGCAAAGGTGGTTCTCTTTTTACCTGGTTAAATCATCATGGTAACTTGTGCTGCACACGTAACCTGGGCCCTGCACTACAAACAGAGTTCAGCATACCCAGGGAAGCTTTCCGTTATCTGGATTCACTTACCCTAACATCGGCACTCAAGATAAGCGGTCACACTAAGCTGATTATCAACTCACTAAGTTCCCCGAGGGTCTCACGAAGGTCTCTCAACGTTCACATTAAAGGAATGGCACTGGCATCTGACTAATCACAATTATTGATAAGTGCACTGGCAGCAGAACGGCTGATTTTACAAAGAGAAATAAAAGTGTACTGTGGGAAAAATATGAAGAGGTTAAACACACAATACAGGCTGAAAGCAGCAAAACAGCAGCAGATAAAGCAATAATATGAGTGTATGTAAGAGGAAAATCAGTACAGTAAATTAGTATTAAGAGTATTCTGAGCTTTAAATGTTTTGGCAAGTAAGACCGGAAAGGACCTATTATATTAATAAAGTTTAGTCTGGCTGAAGCCAGAAACGAAAGCTGGCAAAATGCTGACTGTGTAACTTAAAGTTTTTAAAAAATGATATAAGGAAACACTTATAAAGCAGTATTTGGATGAGACAGGCTGTTAAATATTTAAACTCTAGATTTTGACGCTCAGGGGATATTTGGGTTGTACCCTGTAGGATGATATGATGGTTGTACTGTACATTAAATCTGGATAGTTGTATGTAATAAAACAAGCTTTATTTTTGTATTGGTGTAGTTAATAATTAATTGTTTTAGAACAATTTATATATATGCATATATTTATATAAAAAGGACTGTATTAGATAGGTATAGGTATATATTTTTAAAGGTAGCGTATATGCATATTAAGCCATATAATCAAGAACAGATATAAATCCTGGGTTAAATAGGAATAAGAATTATTAAGCATTTCCTTTCTCTTACTCCTGACTCCTGTGTTTGAAATAAAAGACTGATCAATAGCACGTTATCATTGCGACTCAGGAGAATGTGAATTCTGTTTTATTGAATTAATAAGATTTTAATTGTCTGAGTTCAAGTAAAAAAATGAATATAAAAACAGAATTCAAACTTAAGGCCTTTACACACACTCACTCACAATTTTCTTTGCGAGAAATCTGCCCTCAAAAAACACTATACAAAAAATTTAACTCAACATCAAGTAATGATGAGCCTTTCCTGATGTTTCTAAAGAAGAAGAATAGAATAGAATAGAATAGAATAGAATAATTCTTTAATTGTCCCACAAGGAGAAATTTGTGTGTAACAGCAGCAAGAAAGACACATATACAAACAAACAGTACACAAGACACAGAACAGAAACATACACAATTTTTACATATTTAGATGAAGGACAACAAGAAAAGGAAGAAACAGAGATTCTGGGTTCATCCAATTCTCAAGAGCAGGTAGCAGCAAGGAGAATTTCAAGGTTTGATGAGTTAAAGCTGTATCACGGCTGCTTTCTTTTATATTTCAGGACATCAGTGGGGCAGTTTAAGCTCTCAACATCAAGTAGAGTTGGGATCACATGACGTGGCAGAGAAATTTCAGAGAGTCAGTTGACCTGGAGGAGCTTCTAGCTGTGTTTCTGAGGTAAAACATGTTTATTTCATTATTTCCATATAATTTTATAATTAATACCAGTATACATTTTGAGCTGTGAGGACACTTGTTACCAAATGCAGTGGTCAAATTAGTCAGATTTGTTTATTCGCACGTGAGAAATCAGAAATTAAACTTGATCAAAAAACTTGATTGAAAAACTTTTGACCCTCCTTCTCTCCACACACAGATCGGAGGGATCTCCCTGTAATGGCAAGTAGGATTAGGTGTACAGCATAAGGTACTATGGCAAGTTAGCATAGTAAGAAATGATCTGAATCCTTCGTATTGAAAACCAAGGGTTAACTATGAAGTTATATAGATAAGCCCAAATCCTACGTCATAGTACTGGTCAGCAGTATCTTATATTGAGAGTTTTGATTTAAAGTTTTGTACCACATTTACACTGATTTTCATTGATTCTTTTACTTACAGTGTGCTTTAAGCACTATATTGATTCTCTGGTGAAGAGGTATGTTTTATACATCCATCCTGCTTAGCTGTATGTAAGACCATTTAATGAAGCTGTGTTTTAAAGTTTCCGTTTTGGGCTCGTGTTAATGTTTTTTTAAACACAATTGGAACTAAAGCTACTAGACAATAGACTGGCAAATTGATCCTTTACAACTGTACACTGTTTATTACTGAGAGTATTGATATCAATCAATAAAATCTGGATGTAGACACAAACTAAAGTTATTTCCAAGTTTAATTTATTAGATGGGAGGGTGTCAGAACAGAATGCATCAAATAATTTGTAGTGTTTAAATGTATTAAGTTGAAGTTTCAGAGCTCAAAGGTGCAGCTGTCACATTAAGAATAAACAGCAGTACAGAGATCGCATGAACACTAAAATAGACATAATTAAGTTGAGATCATATTTTTTCTGCTCTACGTGCTAGCAATGATCATGAATTCGCAAGATAAACATTTTTCTGCAGCACTAAACACATCATCTAATTCTCAGTGCCAGCGTTTCATTTTCCTGTCATAGTTTTATAATTTTATTTTTAGTTTCTGACTTATATAGATGGAGCTCAGATTGATTCTGTTTACAAGAATTGTCAAATGACATACATCCTGAGTATTCCTGACTTTGCTGAACTCACTTTATACTGTACCCCTCTGGACTGAGCATGTCCATACATGACCTGGCTTTATCTCTAAAACCAGTCAATAGCATTGGTACCGTTTTTGTTGTTCATTTGTTTGTTTCTCTCTTTTCTTATCTATTCTTTAATCATTTGCATGACCGTTTTAGTCCATTTGGAAATCTAAACCAACATTCTGGCAAAGAGTTAACTATTCTTAAGTTTTCAAATTTAATGTTGTTTTTATCTGTCAATACTGTTTTTATGTGATCTGCCTAGTTTTTCAAATAACAGCTGTGCTAGGGTGTGAACTAGGTTGGAGGACCCAAAAGCGGAATTCAGAATCTGTAGGCCCATTGTAAACAGTCCAGTGGTCCAATATAAACAGAAAACATCAATTCGAGAAATAAGTATGAGCAAGAAAAACATTCACTGGAAAACACACAGAGGCACAGGACGCAAAGGAAAACTAAACTTTTAAATTTAAAAAAAAAGAAAATAAAGACACATACATACCAGAGATGATTCTAGGTTCAAACTTTAAGTTTAAGTTAGCTCCCAATCATAATGTCATGCATGCAGTGCCTTGTAATTAATATAGTTCCATTAATATTAACTACAAAGCACTGGATGCATGACTTTACCCTTTTGACATTTGCAAACCTCAGTTAGTGGATAGTCTATTGTAGTGTCTAAGAACAATTCAGAGTGAATAATCTGAGATTTCAATATTATACACTGGTTTTAGGGTGGAGCCTTTAGTTATCAAACCTGAGGCAAAGGTTCAGTCATTTAAGAAGTTAAAGAAATATTTGTGGCAAAGCAGATGAGATGAGACACATGCACATTATTTCAGTCTGTTAATCACTTAGAGGCAGTCCACCAAATCATCAGGTAGTTAAAATAGCATTATTCAGTACAGACACTGCAAAATCACCCTGCCACTCCATAGACCTGTACACAAAGCAAACTGGTAATAGAGTTGTTTTATATTAAAGTTTTTAAATTTATACAAACCCTCCTTTCATTATGCAAACTCAGCACAGAGCAGCATTTACCCCGATTTACAAGTGGAGAATAGAGCGTCACATCAATGTAGTGGCAGCCATCCTCTTCAGCCATGTTTAGAGTTGTATGAATCCTGCAAAATGTTACCATTCATATCAGTATGCTCTGTTTAGAATGTCCGCTGGTATTTTTTAAGTGTGCTACTGGAAAGTAGGTAAAGCTTCCATGAAATACATGAAAACTACTTTGTGAAAAATTACTTTTGTTTTTCCAGCTAACTTCACTTTCTGCTCCCTTATTCTTCCTGTTCTCATACAATCTCTTTGTCCTCTCTCTTTCCATCCTCCTCACTCAACTAGAAAATAATAAAAATATAATCTTATAATAATTATTATGAGAGCAAATAAGGGATCCGCAATCAACAACAGGACAGCACACTGCTTAGTTATGTCTGTGTGGGTTCTCAGTCATCCAGGTGATGGTTATCTAAGGAGAGGTTATCTAAAGAAAAGCAGCTGGACTTCTTTAAGTTTCCTGAAGACTTTTCACCTCTTATCCGTAGTTCTAAGTCCCAGGTATTTAAGCCCTAGTGGGAGTTGTCCCTTAAGAGGGTCGTTTGACCCACTATTGATCATGTGCCTCATCACATGAGTCAAGGTGTGAAAAAGGATGTGAGTCATTATTAACAAAGGTTTCGGGTGAGGTAGGGTGAGGCAAGGTCTCCCAGTGGGTCCAAACTCGCCTATGATAAATACTAAGACAATACTAAGGCAAAGGAAGGCACGAACAGAAACAATGGGGAGATTACTTCAACTGCTGTATTCCCCAAACACATGGTAACACCAACCTAAAACTCATGACTAGAATAAATAAAACAAACACAGAAACCAAAGACTCAGCAGTACCCTAAGTGACACAACCAAAGAAATCAAAACAGGAATCTAATATTCAAACACAAAAATCTAATGTTCAAATATTAGAACCACTATGAACCAAAACTCAAAGATATTAACTATGATAAGATATGAACTCAAAAACAAGGCCTTGTCTTGAGTATAATGAAATTTCTCATAAGAGCTTCAAACAAAGCTTTAGAGAAGCGTCAAACTTCTAAGCCAAGGAACAAAACAGAGCTGACATTTATTCTTTGGATGGCCTATTTTTTCAGGAATGAACCTCATCTAACACATTCTTTGAATATCAACTCTGTCAGTTTTTTTTCATGATAGGACGTGAAACAGATCCACATTACATTAACTACTACCAAGGATATACAGTATATTATACGTTTGTCAGAAATAACTCATAATATTAATCCATACTAAAAATATTATTATAAGATAACATACTGATTTCAACAGTACCGATACCAACAGTGTCATCTTTGCCTCCTCTAGTTAAGGCACAACTTCAGCTACAGGCAGACACACAGCCCTTCCCCCAATCAAGTGCATCTGGCATAAAATCTTTGCCAAATCAAACATGCGGACGCATGTACTGCAGCAGTCCCTGAGGGAATACGGGAGCAGCCACAAGTACCTTAATCGATTAGCTACTATTACTATTATCTGTCTGTTAAGTTATCATTAAAGTAACAGCTAGCAGCCATGGCTAATAATAAAATGATAACGTGAATGTGGAGCTAGACAGCTAACGTTATCAGGCCTGCCGGTCTGCAACACTATTAAAAGTTTCAGATATTTCAAATATTTCTCCTAAACCGTGATATTAAAACTAAGGGAAAAGTCTACAAGCAACTAGGCAGAAACATTGTAAGCTTTGTTTGATCAGCAATGAAAATGTGCAGTCAAGTCACCAAAAGCACAGCCCTACCTAAGGCAACCTAAAAATATTTTTTGGTTTTGTTCTTTTTTTGTCTTTTTTGTTTTGCACTATCTAAGAGAAACAAAGTATTTCTTGTATATCCACCTTACATATTGTATAATACTTTTGCCATTTATGTTGTTTCTAATGTTTTAATCTATTTTTTGTAATCAGTTGCGATCATCAATATTTCTGTAGACAGATTACTTTCCTAAATGTTTGTATTAACAGGTGAGTTACCAGTTTTCTAAATTACTTCTAACTTCTCTCAGTGTCATGAGGTGCTTTAAGTAGCAGAATTTCTTCTTGTTTACTTCCAGACCAAAAAGAAAAGAAGTATGTAGTTGTTTTTAAGTCTAGGTTAGTTTGTGTTTATGGCCAAAGATTTCAAAGTGGATGACTCCCCCGGCTCAAATTCAGTCCTTAATGACCAATAATTTTGACTGCCTGCTTTCCCTGAAGGCAAGCAGGCCTTTTGCTTTTGTGGCTGGTATGAAGAGCCATCTGCAGAGGTTGATGGTGACAGCTGTAGTGCTGCATAAACACCATCGTCTGGGGCTTGTCTTTTTGTTTTTGCCATACAATTTTTCCACTGTGTCTTTGCCCCACTCTGCTGCCCTTGGTGCAGAACGATACCATCCAAACAATTCCATACTGAACAATGGATAATATTCTGCCTCCGCTTCTACTGCCAGCTGGTGCATCTCTGCAAATAGACCATCAGCAGTGAAACATTCAGTAACATTCCAATTTCCTACAAAGAGCAGAGAGTTTTTAAACTTTCTATAACTTTCAGGGATAGCTGTCTTGTGCACTGATCACACAATGACTGTTACAGGTACAGCACCGACGGCTTATCTGATGAGGTTGAATAATTAAATCCGCTGATCTGCCAAATATGTGGTTTGTACAGGACGTTTTAAGGATGAAACACTTAGTGATGTTAAAGACAGCTTTTGATATATGTCTGCATTGTGTATAACTGCCACTAACAATAAGATGCTTCTTCAAAAATAAATATAATACTGTATTCTTACAAATGACTTATTTTTTTTAGCATCAGACTGAGCTTTGTATTTAAGATCAGCAAAGGCTGATTTGAAACACCATTTTAAAGAAAATAACCTCCCCTTTTTGACATAATTGTTGTGTTGCCTCTTCTTAATAGTTATTTAATTAAATATTTAATTCAGAGTATTTCTTGTAGCGTTTCTTTGCATGCAGCTGATTGAACACATTTTACATGTCTAAGGCTACCCATTATTGATTTCCCATTGGTTTGCAAGATGCATTCCTTTTTCCCTTCTCTCGTTTTCTTTGATTTATTTATCTCATTTAAACACAGGGCACTTAAAAGCCCCAGCTGAGACGGAGGTATTCGATGTGCATACACAGTAGACCTGTAGTAGAAGGTGAAAGACACAACAGAGGCGTCACATGATGGTAGCCTGTCATAATTCCCACATTTTCTCTCTCTGTTTCACTCTCTGTATATTGTTCTCTCTCACCTTGCCTCCATCTTAGAACTGCTGAGTAGGGATTCTGTAATGAGACAATGGTGACGTTGACAGAGAGAAAAAGAGAAAACTAAGCAAAGTGAATTGTGGGGGCTACAGGCGGAAGGATGGATGGAGGGGCTGGAAAAGAAGAGACAAGAGGGAGTGGAGTCAGGAGATCAGGATGTAGGGAGAGAATTCTTGGTCAAGGTCTTTCCTAATGAACGAATTATCATGCAAAGGTCTCTCTCTCCGCTTCCTCCCACAAGCCCTCACTCCTCTCCTTCCTCTCCGTCTTTCATTGTCGCTCATTCTTTACGTCCCACCTTTTTTTTTTCTTTCTCACCTTTCTCGCTCTGCTTCAGTGGCTTGACCTTGGTTCCCACCTCACTTAAATCCGTTGCTCGTTGCCTCCCTCCCCATTTCTGTAACCTTGTTTATTTTCTGCCGCATTCCTGTTTTCTTTATCTCTCTTGCTTCTCCTCCTTTCCACTGTTTGCCCCCCTCACCCCACCTCCGTTTCCCGAGTTCTTCCAGGCCTTAGGCAGTCTGCTGCTCTAAAACCTCTCTATCAGCACATCCCTGCAATAGTCGTGCCGACAGTCACTTTCACTGCAGAACTGGCTGATTTACCTCACGCACATATACATGCACTCACACACACCCTGTATGGTGCTAGCACAGTGTTACCAGAACAGTTAGAAAGCGTGAGTGGCTGTGTGTATCTTCTGCATCACTAATAGCAACATTAAATGCTCATACATGAATGATTAATGTGAACCTATGCACAACTATAAATCTGCGTGTATGTGTGTGTGTGTATGTGTGTGTGTGTGTGTGTGTGTGTTCATCTCGGCGTGTCCCCCCCAATTTATTTCCTCCAAAACTCTTGCTCGCTTTTCATTTCTGTATTAGCCCCCAAGCAATGTAAAGGTCACACACTGTAACAGCGTTTGACTCTGCAGTCTGTTAAATAATAGCGTTGCTGTTTACCGTTCTCAACTCCAGCCTGACGTGTGTGTGTGGCCCAGGGGCTACATCATCTCCTCAGCATTGCTTCAGTGGCAGCGCTGCATCGTGTCAGTGGGCAGACACATTGTTTGGAACTTTTTTTTTTTAACTTGTTCAGTACCATGACTTACATAGTGTTTTGAAGACAGAGCATCTAAGCCAAGAGAAAAGATGAAGAAAGAAGAACAATGTTATCTTGCTAAGGGGATCAATCTATGTTGGGTTTTTTTCATTGTTTGTTTGTTTTTTTTGTACTAGAAAACAATACTGAATGACAATCAGAGAAATAGTAAGCTAAGGCTGGAAAATGAGAACAAATGGTTATTTGGGACAAGTAGGCATATATATAAGTATGATTGGAAGGATAGTGTTTGGGGTGTGATCCTGCTCCAAAACTTCAGTTAACTAGCAAGGACCAAAACCTCCATTGGGATTAAAAAATGTTTATTGGCAACGAAGATGGCAGATAAACAAGGAGCAAAGAGCCATGCCAGAGGTTGCAGTGGCTCATGGGCTTGGCACACCCCCAAAGAAAGACCCCCACTGACCCACTTACCCACCAATTGGAAAGCAGTTCTTGAAAAGTGGCTGTAAAACTGGTATACTTGGGAGGACAAGCAGGTGTGTGAGGCAACGAGACATTTTTTTGTTTGGTCCCACCCGGGACTTCAGATAAATGGTGTCCAATTTAATTTGGGAACAAAATTGAAGTACTTAAAGCGGGCCTGTTTCTTTTTTGGTGCTGCTTCTATACTGCACAGTTAGCAAACCGCTACTAATTATCACTCAAGCTAATGTTGATCATGTTTGTAGCATTGTTTTACAGTTGGGTTTTTTTTTATTTGCTTTTTTTAAGGATTAAACTACTTCAAAGTATGATGTTTTTAAATGTATTTTCATTAAGTGGTTTTGTTGTTTAATCCTTGACAGGAGGAAATTATTATGCACCCAATAAAATAACACTGGTAATATGAATTTAAAGAAATTGTTCTGTTTTTGGGAACATGCTTATTCTGTGTTCAAGTGTACTAAAGGAGTTTACTCCCTTTATCAAGGACAGTGTCAGAACATATTTTGAAGATATTAAATCTGCTAATTTCTGACTCTTAGACCAGGTTATTCAGTGCTGACTGTACCATATTGTGTGACTTTTTTTCAGATTAGGAAAACATAGTTAAGATGTTAAGTAGTGTGCAAAAATCTTGAGCCACCCTTCATTTCTTCACATTACGAGGGGAAAATGGGAGATAAGGGTAGGGATTTACTGACATGGGCAAATGCAAATAAAAACACAGTATATAAGGCACAAACAGTATTTGTACAATTCTAACTGGCTTGACAGGTAATACTTGGTATGATCACATTTATACTTCAGTACAGCCTGAATTCTGGTATCCATTCTTTCTTCAAAATCTGGATTCTTGGGGGCAAAATATAAAGAAATTACAAGCGGCTCAAGAGTTTTGCACAAAATCAGATGTGAGTCTTAGCCATCCACATATAATCAACTATTAAACCCAACCAATTTCAAGTTGGAAAACTTATTATTTTTTTTTGCATACTTTTTGTCCTTGTAAAGATTTAAATGTAGTTCACATAATGCATAAACCTGTCGGATTAGAAAAAAAAACCCTTTCTTACAGTGTGAATTCTCGCTTTGGGGATTCTGGCATCCTATTTCTGAATTGTTTCTCTGTTAGAAACAGCTACTGCAAATGTTCCAAGAATCCAAAGTTGCATTTAATGAGCTTTAACAGAATTTGAGAAAATAATTTAGTTGTAATTAATCACACTGTGTTAGCTCAACTGTGGCATCCACTGTGCACAAGGTCTACAACATTCATGCTAGTGTTCGCTTTTGTAATGATGAAAGTGATTTCATCACATTCATCATGTTTCCACAACCAACATCACCTTCCCTCACATAAAAGAAAGATGGGCTTGTTGGTTTGTTTGTTTGATTTTTGGATAAAATTACTTTTAAATGTCTGTAAAATCATGGCTTCTATTTGACAGAGTAAAAACTGGGAAGCTTAGCTTTTCAGCATATATAGCATTGAAAGCATTTAAGATATTACATATGTTTCAGGCTGATTAAAGATATTAAATTTGATATGAATTATGCTTTTACATTTAATTTTAACAGGGCTAAATATTAAATGCAATTCTATACTAAATCTTATTACATCAGTTCATTTCCTATTTACTTATTCCCTCAGCTTTTCTGGTTTTGGTTTGTTACAGACATTTGAATTACTTTAAGACACTATAAGGAGGATTTCCCACAAAAAAGAACTATTACTGCCAAACTGGGAGGCGTACAGTATAAATGCATCGAATACTAAACTGTCCCAATGAAGCCCCGGCCCCTAGGTTTGTTATTTGACAGCCCTGAAGAGCATTTTATCTCTCACTGAATGGAGCCCTCTTGTTTCCCGCACCTGTGTTTCCGTATGTCTCAGCAGCAACCCTGATTCAACATGTGTCATGTCTATGTTATCTTAAGTGCCTTTTCTCCCTGGGGCTTACAAAAGGGAAGACAGAAATACAGAATTTTTCCCCTTTAGCAAAGCAGGAAAAAGAGGAATAAATCAGGGTAAGTGCACTTCATGTTTGATTGAAAGAGATCGTTTGGGTCACTGTATGTTTATATGTTTTAGTCATATGCCTGTTAGTGAGCTTTGTATTTTGTGTGTTATCAGTGTCTCTTTGTTTTAAGTCATCTCTCTGCAGGCATTCGTGCATTTGTGTGTACCTGAAAGTGTGCAAGAGCATCCACAGAAGTGTGTGTCTGTCCCTTATGCTACCTGCACAGATGACTCTGGCTAATTGCTGCTTATCTAGTGGCCTGTCAGTTCGGATTGCTGTGACTAAGATAGCGTTGGGGGGGGGGGAGGTGGGTCAGAGGGAGCGATTTATTCAACCCATTGCTTCCTCCTATGTATCCCCCTCTTTCCCCTTTTAACGATCATTATGAATGATTTATGCTCCCTTGACACGTGTTTGTGTATGCATGTCACAATAAGAAGATGAGGTGCATTTGAGTGTTTTCTGCAGACAGTGAGTCATCAATGGACAGACTGTGTATCTGCACGCTTTGGACCGTGCACCTGCTCACCTCTCACTGTCCTTGGTTAACTTCACATTCATGGAAGGCACTTTTTTTGTTCAATTTTCTTTGGGAGCAGAACATTTGGTATGTGGGTTTCTGTGAGTGTAACTGTGAAACCTTTGGGATTTGGTGGTGCTGTAAAAAACAGAAAGATTATTATGTTTGTAAAGAAACAGAAGTAAGGATCAAGAAACAGAACTGGTGAGAGGGATGACAATAAAAAAGAAAACAAAGGGAAAAGTGTGTGAGTCTGTGTAGATGAGCTTTATTTTGGGGTTTTTTTTAAGGTGTATGTGTGTTCTAGCACTGCATGTTCATACACATACATCATTTTTCGGGCAAACACTGATGTATCGCTGTATGCTAACACGCTATATCCTTGTGCATTGTTTCCTTTGATCTAGCCTTTTATCCATGGCTCAGCAGTAGTTGTAATTGGTCTCTGATGGGACTGACCCACTGGGTACTGACTGAGTGAAACAGGCTTTAGATGGCTTCCTTAAATATTTCAACCCAGCGAAACGTGAGGCTGCTCTGCTCTCGCCTCAGGCTCAGCCAACTCTACCACTTAGCCGGCTGCCCTGCACTCACAGAGAGGAAGAAAAAGAAAAGGAGCCTAGACATAAAGACTATGCCCAATGACGGTGGCTTAATATTTGTGCGCAGCGCACACACACACACATCAAGTGTAAAAGTGTTGGTAACATACACAATGACAAGTTCTCGTTAAACCACTGTCTACTGGCAACTGGCTACTACAACTAAACTCAATCTCCAGTTTGCTTCAGATGGAGCTGCTTGTTTGATAAATGGGCCACTCCCTCATTATGGCATCTTCTGTCTGCACCTTGTTAAAGAGAGATCTTTTTCCGCACTTCTGGCCTGGTGCTTACTTCATTATACCAAATATTTGTCTTGCTTTAGTACCTCACTAGTATCTCCTCTCTTCTGGCACCTCATTCTTCCTCTTTTCTTTTCCTGCGCCTCACTTTCACTCTCTAACTTACTTCCTGCCTGGCTGTCACTCTTCCTCTTTCAGTCAATCCCCCCCCCGTCTACCCACTCACTTTTACTTCTCTCTGCCCCCATCTTCCTCTCTGTGTGTGTGTGTCATTTTCTCTTCGTTCTCCACCTCTCTCCATCCTATTCATGTGCCTTCGGTGGATCCGAGACGGAGTGAAAAAGATAATTCCTCGGTTCTCTGCAGCGAGACAGCAAGCAAAAATAGAGAAGGTTACCTTTCATGTTCAATTTTAAAGGCAAGTTTGAGGTTTCCCCGAGATGATTAAATAGGAACATTCCTGACAAGGTCAAACAGGCTTACACGTATAGACACACAGAAACACCCACACACACATGATGGTATACACACAGACACACACACACACAGATCTTGGTCAAAACACCTTTGGGAGGAGCTGCTGCTTCTAAAACATAAAACTGCAAAGCTGAAATTGAAGAAAAGAAGAAGAAGACATTCATGCCGGGATGAAAACCCACTGCATAACCAAGACAGTGTGCCTCTGTTTGCACTGTGCTTGCTGGCTGATAGGTTAAACGGCATAGGCAGCAGAATTGAACTGACTGACTTGTTTCATTATTACTCTGGCACTGATCACCTTTCATTTATTCTGAGAACACAGACTTAAATGATTTACATCAGTGTTCGTGTCTATGTGTACTTATGTTTTGCATTGCTCGGTCTAGCATACGTCTGTAGCATTTATTTTTTGCATTTGTGTGTGTATTTACAGCCTTATTAAGGTTTAACTTTTAGCTTCAAGCAACATTGTTTCCCTGGAGACCAATTATCTGTCAGGGTTAAGGAAAATCTCTTGTGCCAGAGCAGGGAGATTGCGCTTTTCTGACAACACTCTAGCATGTCTCCTCGGGCATTGTGATTGTCTTTGTGTGTGTGTCCTGTGTATGCATGCGCATGATGCTTGCATGTGTATTATTTATAATCAGAACCCCCTCAGCTTACGCATTAGGAATGAACATGGCTTTCCAGAGTGTCGCTGTGATCATGTTTATTGCCCCAAAAACTTAATTATTGCACCAAAAACAACACTGCTTTGGGAACCCGCAGAGTGTATTATGCAGTGCGCGTGTCTGTGGGTGCATGTGCGTGTGTGTGTGTGTGTGTATGTGTGGGGTGTGTAGTTGTCACATACTGAAAATTGCTGTCAGTCATGGTGTTAAGGTATTCTGGATATGTCCCAGCCACTTGGTAACTAGGTAGCAGAGACTGACAGAGGTGTTGTGGGACAAAGTGGAGTTGGCGTTTTGAATGAGCTATCCTGAATTCAGACTGCGTCCGTCTCCAGAGGCATGGATGAATGGCCTGATTCTCTCTCCACCTCCCTTTTTCTCTATGACTTTCCAACCCTTTCTCCTCCTCTCGCTCTCTCCTCCTCTTTCAAACTTTCTCACCCTCCCCTTTTCCAAAAATCCTTACATTGTGTCTTTTTTATCTCTCTCTCCCTTTAGCCTTCCACTTTGGCTGTCCCTTTCTCCTGTCTTCTTTCCCCTCCTCCTTTCTTTTACTCCCTCATCTCTCTCTGCTCTCACACACAAGTCTCTCCATTCTCCCATTCCTCTTCTTAACTTTTTTCCAACAATGCCCTGCACTCACCAAGCTCCAACTCTGTTTCCATAGTGAGAGAAGGTCCAGTTATGGTCTTTGCTACCCGAACTTTCACCCATGAGTTTTTCTTTACACAGTGCCACCCCCCACCCTTTTTCTTTTTGGCCTCTTCTATATCTGCTGCCTTCTTTCTCTTTCTCCTAAAGGTGTGCTGAGAGTAAATAGAGAAGTAAACCAAATCTTTATTTATCATTTGTACATATTTACCCGCTGGATATGTGTCTGTATTTACAGCAAACAATTCTGATACCTACTACAGTAATAATATTTGTAGCTAGGTAGGACCATATGCTCCAGCCATGTGTGAATCTGAATCTGACAAAATCTCTGGCATTTTGTAATAATTTCCTCTGGTTTCTATCATCCTCTTGCCTTTGTAAACTTTTCATCATCATAGGTCTCAGAACAACATCTAATTTGAAGCTTTGTGAATTTCCATCTTCAGATTGACTTGCAATTGTGTTAAGGTTGGTTCGATCCCTGGCTGCTCTAGTCTCCAGTCTGCAGACCTAAGTATTCTTGGGCAATATATTGAACCCTAAGTTGCTCTCTGATGCATTCATGCATTCACCACTGCCCATATACAAAGACATGCAAACATGTACATGTGTGCCTATGCGTGTAAGTCTGTGTCTGTTTGTGTTAAAGTTGCTGACTTTGCAGAGCTTTACACTGACCAAGATTAAAATTATAGCCCATATGCAATTGACTGTTAGGTGATTTTTGTTTATAGTGTCTTGCATACCTCTCTAATCTCCAGAGAGGTTTAAAACACATTAACATGTGTAGGACATAGATGCACATATTGACTTTGTGTATAAGTACTTTCCCCAGTATGCACTGAACTTTTTAGTGTAAATTTATATGTCTGCATTTGCCAGTTCCTCTGAGTACAAGTGAGTCACTTTCAGTAAGAGCATCTCTTTTAAGTTTTTCACTAATCCCTATCTTTGGCCAAAAATATGGACTGAATCATCTTATCCATGGGACTTTTGAGGGGAAAGGAATAAAGGCAGAGGGGGAGGGAAAAGGCAGGGACAGAAAAATATATAAGGGAAGTTAAGTAAGATTGGACTAGACTTTAAGCAACCAGCAGTTTAAAAGTGGGACACTAGGTGGTCATTTAGGTGAAGGAAGAGAAAGAGGGCAAAAAAAGTCAAAAGAGAGGAAGTGAATCACACAGGAGGGTGGAGGGAGGGCAGTGAGAGAAGAATGATCTGCAGTAGGAGACATAGGGAGAACAATTTATACTGTTGTCTTATGATAGCTAAAAGGAAAAGTGTTAGCCATTCTGAACGCCTTCACTTGAAAGCGAGGCCAGATGCGATAATCATGCAAATATGAATAAAAGTTCACACTTTCCTACAGCAGTTTTTGAAGGCCTCTATTGTGTCGCACTGTACACATAAGAAATAACTGTGTGAAGCAGAGGCGGTGAGAAGGTATGTGTTCTCAAATTTTTTCAGATACGATGGCTATAGAGATCATTTCTTTTTTCCAAATGTATTTGCTTGTGAATAAGACTGTCTGTTAAACACAGACAGACATGTCATTTTCATTATGTTACAATAAGAAACAAAGATTTTTAAAAAAGAAAGAAGTTCAGATATATACTCTCTAACCTCTACGCAACTTTCCATTCACTGTACAAAATGGGTGTTACTGAAGAACCTCTGCAAAATTGTTTTATTCTGATGTCGTAAAGGCATGGGGAGAGGGGTTCTCACAAAGTGTTGGACTTGGGGTTTGTGAACAAGGAGATTAAGACTTCATGAAAAGATATGGAAAATGGACTGGTTCTTGTGTAGTGCCTTTCCATTGAAAAAAGACACAAGACAAAAAGAAATAACTGAGAATACTGAACGCCAAGAAAAAAGACAGTGCTCAGTGAATAGTGGACAGTGGATGCAGAGAAGACATCATCACTGACTAAGAAGCAGCTGGTGGCTCAGTGGTCTAACATTGATAGAAGGAAGCTGCTATCACAGCTGGACATTAAGAGGTTCCAAATAAAGTACAACACTACTGAGATATTGCACTGACCCTTATACAGGAGAGCAGTGAGACAACTACTGAGCTGAGAATGAAAATTGTTGCAAGATTAAAAACATTCAGTGTCTGGACACAAGTCTTCCAGATAACTAACAAAGTTTCACTGGAAGTAATATTTGTAGATGTTGACACACTTTCCCTACTGACATTGCCACAGAAACCAATTAACTCATATATGCTACAGTAACTAATCCTGGAAATGAAGATCAAGAATGCATCGTATAGTGTCAGCCCCTGGAGAACAAGGTTGGAAAACAATCGAGTCATGAAAGACAGGTCTTAGATCAATAATAATAAGATGTCTTTATATGAGGCTCTAGAGACTGCCAAGCTCATAGCTCTGGTTGCTAGAGAAACTAAAGCTAGAAGAATAAACGGACTAGTCTCCAGGAGCTATCCTCACAGTTGGAAGGGGAAAACAGCAGAAGGCTAGAACCATCTAGAACTAAAAACTGATTAATGGGACATATAAGGAAAATAGTCATTGCTAAATACCAATGAAAAAATGGTGGGTGTGGCAAAACAGTAGACCACAGCAACCTCTCAGGAACCATTAATTATTTCAAAGAGAGAAATCCAGAGCACCACATGGATTTACAAGTAAGACTATTGCTCAGTATCTCATCAGAGTGCAAGGCTGAGAGGGGAAGGAGGTTAGCCATAACCGGCTACCACAAGTTGTGAACCAGCTCAGCAAGAGTAAAACCTGAGCCATTAACATTTACATCCACAAGTTTTCAGATACCCAATTAAAAGAGTAAGGTGGTCACAGGAGGATCAATGCTACTGATGTCAAGACAAGAAAATTCCTTATAATGCACAAAGCGTTCCACCCAAAATCCATGACCCTGTGACTCTACAAACAGCAAAAAGAGGAAGGGTGAGAATTAGTGAGCATTAGAGTCATCCACGAGTACATCAAGAAGATGCCCCATGGGGGGAACTGCTAACAGACTGTCTCAGACAGCAGAAGATAATGTAGATTGGGTGGGGGGTATCATGAAAGAACACTGGCTAGAATATGTAGAATGGTAGAGATTCTTACAATGGTAGAACAAGAACAGGCCCTAAGCATCCAAACTATAGAAACATGTGTCTACCACATAGTAGGGGTGGGCCATATATCGAACATACTCGTTGTATCGTGAGTTTTTCCACATACGATGGCTTTATCGTAACCATCAAGTATAGGTTACCATGGAAATATTAAGATGACTGCATGTAATTCACTGTGAGATTTTTTCTTCCACACGCTGCAAATGCATCATAAATCACCACTCCCAACCGGAAAATTTTCTATCCAGCACACTGCACTGAGCATGTGTGTTTATATACTACCAGATAGGGAAAAATATGGCGATAATGGGAGTTCCTGTCGTTGGGATTTCACAAGGAGGATGTCGAACAAAATGCGGTAATTTGCAAAACATGCCGTAAAACTGTTGACGCAAAGGGTGGCAGCACCATGAATTTATTCCACCAGCCGAAAAGTCATCCACTGCAAAATTAAGACTGTTTTAAACTCTGCATGTGAATGTCTCCCCACACACCAAAGAAAATTTTAAATAAACCAGCTGTGATATGAGCTACAATGCCTATCGGAAGGAAAAACTGAGAAAAACGGCACAGTAAATCCATGTTATTGTTTATCGAATGTGAAGCATATTTCAGGTCTTCTTTTGTGGCTGGTTTGGTGAATTTTGGTCAGAGCGTTTTGAAACTTACAGCTTTGTATCTGTGATATCTCTGCTTTAGATGAGGTGCTGTTTGCTTGGTTACATGAAGTCAAGTGAGTTCGTGGCTTCGTTGTTTGTGCTTAGGCACATTTCGTGAAATTACATAACTACTCTTTTAATTGTTTGTTGTTTTTGCAGTGGTTGTAGAAATGGTTTATATGAGCTTTTAACTGAGAGTTGGAGGTTTCTGTGGATACCACACTTTCTGTAGGCTTAAACTGCAGCTCACCTTTTTTGCTGGGTTTCAAGACATATCTCGATATATATCATGTATCGCGATATAGCCAAAACATATCATGATATTAGATTTATTAGATTTTCCATATATTACCCAGCCCTACCACATAGGGTTGTCATGATTTCAAGCTCAATAACGAAGGAATATAAAACTATGGGGCAAAAAAACAAAAGTTCAAAGTGTTCAAAAGTTAAGAATCTTTTTCTTAAAATAAAGATTGAGACAACGCTAACAATAACACAAGCAGCAACACTTTTTTCAGTTTAACTGACAGTGTAAAAAAATACTTTAATAGAATTTTAAGATGCATATATGAAAAATATTTAAAGATTTTCTTAGTGTAAAAAAATAATACAAAATATTATATTTTTGGGTTGACTGAGGTAGTGCTGTGCTTGATTCCACATTTTCATTGATGATAAATAGGGGTTGGTAAGTTGCCAGTGTTTCTAGTTGTTTATAGACTTTTTAGCTTCAGTCTTTAAGAGAAACACAGTAGTTATTACCTTACCTAAGAAATTTTAACTTTCTCAGATGATGCCAAATTGTGCAAATTATGAAACGCTTAGCAGTGTCTCAAATAAAATCTCTGGAACTGGTCTGTTTCAATTCAGCAGCATCGATCTTTCTACAGGTAATGTCCATATGTTGATTAATGATTTTCTTCTTCAATTCATTTTGGGCATTTCATTTTCAAGCCGGAACCTCAGAAAGCCTTGTGGTTTAAACGGTTAACAATGAATGACCACACTTATTGGAAATCTCAGTTCAGTTTGACTACCCACATCCAGGCCTGATTACTGCCAGATCTGTTGACTCAAGAAACCATTTAAATAGAGCCTGTCTGCAAAGTGAAGTATTTTAAAAGATCTCAAAGAGTACACTGATAACAAAAAACTCAAGAAAAAATGATAAACTAAGTCACTGACATCTACCAGTCTGCAAAGGACTTCAAAGCCATTTCTATGGTTTGGGGTCTCAAGTAAATCATGATTTTGCCACAAATGGAGAAAACTTTGAACACTGGTGAACCTTCGTAGGTATGACCAGATTACCAAAATTACTCTAAGAATGCATCAACAAGTCATTCAGGAGAATGCAAAATAACCCAGAACAACATCTAAAGAACTGCAGACTTCACTTGCCTCAGTTAAGGTCAGTATTTATGATTCACTAATAAGCAAGAGGCTGGACAAAAATGTTATCCATGGAAGCGACCAAAAAGATTTGGCCCACATTTGCCGTTACATATGGAATAAAATTAATGCGGTATTTTATAACAAGATCATACCAGCAGTCAGCTGCTTTGCTTCTTCAGGACATGGAGGACTTACCATAAATTCTGCTCTCTCCCACAAAATCCTGAAACAGAATATTTGACCATCAGTTTGTCCACTGAATCTCAAGCTTGCCTGGGTTATGGAGCAGGACAATTTTCGGAAACATACTAGCAAGTTGTAGGTTTTAGAGTGGCCTAGTCAAATTCTGGACCTGAATCCAGTTGAGATGCTTTGGCATGGCCTTAAACAGGCCATTTATTTTCAAAAACCCTTCAACTTGGTTCAGTTAAATTCTGCAAAGAACACTGGGTCAGAATTCCTCCACAGCAATGTGAAAGACTCATTGCCAGTTATCAAAAACACTTGACTGCAGTTCTTGCTGCCAAGGGTCTACACAACCAGTTACTAAGTTTAGAAAGAAATTACTTTTTGACACAGCTACAGATAGGCATTGTTATCTTTTCCCTTAAAAATTAGCTCATATTTTCTAATTATTCAGGTTATCTCTGACGAATATTAAAATTAGTTTGATGTTCTGAAATGATGACAAATATGAAAGGTTACAAATATGCAAAAATCTAAGAAATTGGGAAGGGGATAAATACTTTTCCGTGACACTGTAGTTAAGCAGAGCCAACGTTAATGTGCACACTGGCTAGGTTCCCATTTGTAATAACTGTTCAGTACTTCAGTGTTGTTGAAACATGAGCTTTACTGACCTCTCAAAGTTCTTCACAAAGTATTGTTCAGTGTTGGTAATGTCAACTCTTCAACTACCCATGAGGGGGAGGGCTATGCGCCTGCCTGTCAGTAGCTTCTGGGTGAAGTAGTGTGTTAACTGGAGGAGGCAAAGATGGCAGTGTTAGTGTCAATACTCTTTTAAATGATTATCTAAACCAGTAGTAACTTTTAGTATCAATTAGTATCTCAGTATTGATTTTTTTGACAACCTGACAATCACATCAGGAAATGTGTGCAAAGATGCCCCTGAGAGATATAGGCTCAGAGAGCATACACTGAAAGGCATAGCTAAGTGGCTCAGACAGTACACAGGAACCATAAACAGAGAACATTCACCTTAAAAGCAAAAGATGTACATTTCTACTGAAACCAGCACATTTTAACTTGAGGGTGAAGTGTATCTGTTTTTTGTTTGCATCACACTCTTCACTGGTTCACTACAACTTAACAGGTATTTGGTGAGTGTTTCCAGATAAGTTAACATCTTTTTAATAAAAACTACAAGTAACCCTGGCAATTAACACTTTGAAAGTAAAGAAACTGTACAAATTATTGGGCATTAAATCTGTTCGGACCAACATCTACCACCCTCAGACTGACAGGCTGGTGGAGCTGCTGAATAAGACTTTAAAGTTCATTATTAGTAAGTTAATTCACAAGGATGAACGCTATTAGGATCACTGGTTAGACCATCTGTTGTTTGCAATGCGGGAGGTGCGCCATGCCTCCACGAGATTTTCTGGTCCGGGGGACAGAGCAGTGCCACGTGGCGTTCATGTAGGTAAAGAAGGCCTCTGTGGGGAACCTCTGGTCTGCAGTCCCAGCTTTTCCCTCCCTGTTCTGCAGACTGACGCCTCAAACATAGGGCTGGGGGCAGTTTTGTCCCATTAGGTAAGGGGGGTTGACCACTCAGCCGTGTATATCAGCAGGAAACTGTCAGAAGGTACGAAACAGTAGAGGATTGCCTCTACCATCCGGTGAGCGGTCGACTTTCCTCTTTATTACCTCCTGGGGCGACTTTTCACCCTCTGTTCAGATCACTCCCGTTCACAAAGTGAACAATTATAAAGTGATATAAATGGCCTATAGGGCCAAAACAACATCTACAGCTTCTTATGATGACAACTGACCACCAAACACTGAGTACCCAAAAAGCCCAAAGAAAATAACAATAATTAAGTTTTGGTTTTTTTGGTTTTTTTAGAGAGATTTTTTATGAAGTCATAATAAATTCTACAACAACATTTCTACTTCAAGCTCTTATGTGCTGAACTTAACTGGGAACAAAAGAAAAAATCCTGTCAGCTGATATCTGATTAAATGGCTATTTTCATCCCAGAAGAAAAGGAATCTATCACTTTTTCTTATGAAGGTATGACACATGTACGACAGAAGAAAGTACTATCAAAACAACTATACTGTGTATGTCTGTCATCTTTAATTTATACACATTACAGTATCTTTGAGAAATGTCTACCTCTATCTCTTTGTCAACCAAACAATGAAAGATTTTTACCAAATTTACACGTGCTAGTTCGGTTTAAATAGCATACTTACCCAGAAATACTGCAGTACCAGGGTAAATGTTTAAGCACCACTCTCTATGACATCTATGATGTTTTTTTCTCTCTCTCACTTTTGAGTGAGATGAGATACTGAAACAGTCTATCTCAGCATTTTAGCCCAGAACTCTGTCTGGCAGAGGCACAAGCTTAGAGTGGGAACATGATCTATAATTTATATCTACTCACGAGGAGACTGTCTGTCAGGATGTGTTGTGTGTCTATGTGGTGAAATCAGGTGCATGTCCATGTTAAGGATTTTACCATAAACAGTCTAAAAGTGAAATTTTAAATCACTATCATTACGCTCTGTCCTCAAAAAATCTTGAACAAGGTTCTTTTTTTTTCTTTTTTTTGTGTTTTTTCTTAACTTTACTTTTCCAATGTGTAATCTGTTGCCAGTAGTTTTAAGGTGGTCATGGCAACATTGTTACCATGGCTTTTGTAGACGAAGGAAGACAGAACTGAAACTGAAGATATGAGCCATATTCCTCTGGAACAGTGCTTTTCAGTGAAATATTGTTTAGTGTTCAGAGGATTGTCCCTAGGATTGACTTTCTTATTATAAGAGTCTAGGTGTGTTTGCTCTTGCAAAAGCATAGGAATTAAAGACAGACAAAGTTTTGCTCATAAAGTTCCCAAGACATAAAAACCCAGGTAAAAGTTTCTACCACCAATATTACTGTTCTTCAGAAAGTATAGAAAGAGTACTGTTACTTTAAATTGTTCTTACAAAAAAAGAAATAATGAGAATGTCTACTCTGTCCTTTCATATACATTTGGTTTTATGATTAATGAACAAATGAGTAATCAAACTTGAACAAGAAGACATCCTTGAAAGACTGATAAACCTAATTTGAATCA
This sequence comes from Pelmatolapia mariae, assembly GCF_036321145.2. NCBI lineage: Eukaryota > Metazoa > Chordata > Actinopteri > Cichliformes > Cichlidae > Pelmatolapia > Pelmatolapia mariae. The sequence goes on along the minus strand of NC_086232.1, from coordinate 25,413,499 downwards.
AGTAAGGATTTGGGGTTTCGTGAGCACAGTCCGAGACAACTTTTTTTTTTAAATTTATTTATTTATTTTTGTGCTGGAAGTATCCTTGGCCTGTTTCTTTTTTTAATTTACATAAAAACCTTGCTAGGTTTGAAAAATGGTCTTTTTCCAAGTTTATTGTGAAGCCCACCCCTTCTTGGAGCACAGCAGCATTTCCAGAGTTAGTCTACTTTCAACAGAGCGCTGCAAGATCAACAGCAAAATGAGAAGCTGTGTATGGGCTGTATTTTTTGCACCGAGGATTTTGAGCTGTCAATGTTGACCTTCACTTGTAGAGAACTTGTAGACAAAATAGATTATAAGAGTGCAAAGAATGCTGCCTATAGACAAAGATCCTTATAGAGCACTCAGAGCACTTTTTACACTGAAGGCCAAGCTCTTTATCTGTTACTGAGACACTGGGGAATACATTCAGGAAAATTTGGGATTCAGTATCTTGCCTAAGTGGACTTTAACATGCAGACTGGAATAGCCAGGGATCAAACAACTCACCCTCTGATTAGTGGTTGACCCGCTTTTGAGGCAGGCCTGTTTTTGAATGCATCTTGTGCGCATTTACTTGATCTCTGTGCTATAAGTACCAGAGACAGATGAGTGAGAAAGAGGAAAAACCTCTTTAAAATATAAGAATTCAGAAGCTATTGATTATCATTTGTAGATTAACATGTCCAGAGGGCCCAAAGAATGAGCCTTGATAAGGCTGCACTCCTCACGCTGTGATAAACAAGCCCACACAACTGAAAATAATTTTAACACGTTTTAATGAATAATCTATTCATTTGTTTATAATATTAGGAGTTGAATAAAAAGCAGGAATAGATACAATCAAAAAATATCTAAGGTTTGTTGGATTTTTTGTAACACTGATTTTTCAGTCTTTTGCTGAAAAATGTTTTCTCTATATTTTATTTGACTAGGTCACAATCTTTATGACACACACAGCCATGCATTCATGCAGACATACACACATGAATACAAAAACATTAAAACACAGGTAGAAATCCATGTGTACACCCCACCCATCACACACACACACACACACACACAAAATCACAAGTGTCCAGAAGAAATAGCATGCACTTGCCACCAATAGCTATCAAACCTAATCTAACACACACACACACACACACACACACACACACACACATGCCCACCCACATACAGAGTTAATGCTCTGCCACCCACACTTAGGTTGTTGTGGCCAGGAGATTCTGTCATAACTCAAAGGCTGACCTTTCATAAGCCACTGCTCCAGACAGATGAATAGCCCTATAGCACTGTGTCTATGTGTTGTTGCTTGTATGTGTGTATTGTGTATGTTTGATAAATGTACCCCTGTGTGTGTGTGTGTGTGTGTGTGTGTGTGTGTGTGTGTGTGTGTGTGTGTGTGTGTGTGTGTGTACGTGTGTGTGTGTGTGTGTGTGTGTGTGTGTGTGTGTGTGTGTGTGTGTGTGTGTTTGAGAAAGAGAAAGAGAAAGAGAGAGAGAAAAGGGGCAGACCTATAATGAGTGTATGGCTCTGTCACGGGGCAGGAAAGGTGAAGAAGGAAGAAAATGAGCACCGTGCTGGAGAAGTGGGTCTACAGAAACTGTTTACCTCAAACTGCGTGATAGAAAGGGACAGCTTAAAAGAAAGACAAATAGAGTAGAGGGCTAAAGAATTTAATATGAGACAGAGAGAGGCAGCTTATGAGGGGCAAAGCTGTGGTAAATTGGAAGAAGAGAGATGGACAGAGGTCAGTAGGGTGAGAGAAAGCCAGATGATAGCCAGGAGAGAGGAGAGACTGGACCGGGGAATGGGGCTAAATGAGTGATTATGAATTATCTAGTGTGTGTAAATACATGTATTTCAATCTGTGTGAGTGCTGATGCAAATCCATGCATGTAAGGGTGTGTGTGTGTGTGTGTGTGTGTGTGTGTGTGTGTGTGTGTGTGTGTGTGTGTGTGTGTGTGTGTGTGTCTTGGCAGCAGTGAAGGGGCAGATGCTGCCTGCGCTCCAGGCCCACTGCTTTACGGCCTTCTGCGGAAATGTCGCCGTGCCAACCTTAGCTCTCATCCACAGCCAATCACATGCCTGGGCCCACGGTGAAGCAGTTAATGCATACACCCAGACACACACATATACATACAGTGCAACAGCATGAACACACACACACATCCACGGGAGAGCATGCATGGAAATTCGATAATGAGAGACGAGCGTAATAAATGGAAAATGTGTGTGTCAGTGGTAATTCTGTTCATTACGGTGCAGAGTGTGTATGCCTATAACCAGCAGGAGGCTTTTGGTGCACACAAACAAGCCCTCTCTCTCTCTCTCTTAAACACACACACAGACACACAAACTTGAAGGGCTGCCTAAAGAGACATTTGAGAATACTTCATGGCAAGCAAAAGAAATTCACTCCCACCTCTGAACTTTTCTGAGTTGTAGCAGTATTGTGCATATAACACTGATCATCACAAAAATGCCCCCCCCCCAATAAATAAATAAATAAACAATTGTCCCCTTTCTTTTGCTGAAGAGGTCACACCACATCCGCCAACACCACCATCATCCTTGTTCAGTATCAGGTTTCTGCTTGGCTGCTGCAACTGCTTCTTAAAAACAGTTCAAGGCCTTTTTCATTCATTCATCATCGTTTCTCAGCTACTTCCAACTTGTTTTCACAAACTCAAGTAAAAACCGCCATTCAAAAAAAAGAAGAAAATTAAGGAAGTATTTTAGAAAAAAAAATAGCTGAAAGGTGAAAATAACCAGAGCCAGGCAGATTGAACGTAATGCAAGATAAAAAAAAAAAAGAAAGAAATTGGGGTTGTAGTAGCTCAGAGGGAGGGATGAAAAGGATGTTAAGATAGGCAACAAGATGCTGCAGGAGAAAAAAAATAGAAATGCAATGGAGAAGAAAAGACCCAGAGAGCAACAGAGGTATGTAGAATGAAAGAGAAAAAACTCTGAAGAAGGCGAGAAAGAGAGTGAAACAGAAGGAGAGGTTGAAGGTTGAGAGGTAGACAGACAGATCACAACCAGGCTGAGACTGGCCGACAGCTGTGAGAGCAGAATTTGATACTGCAGTACAAACACACAAACACGCACGTATGCAGGCGTAGACACACACACACACACACGTGTGTACGTACACGCACGCGCACCACCACGGGCTCAAAGGGGCACATACACATGCTCACACTATCCAAAAGAGCCACATTACACATGAAATATTAATGGTGCAAAGCAATCGGCAAAAATGGAGATGGGTAGACAGAAGGAAGACGCAAGGGGAAGACAGTGGGGGAAAATAAGAAAGAGAGATGGATGAAAGCAATATGTCTTTATTGCCAGTGCCGGTGTGACATTTGGACTATCAGCAAAAGGATATACATTGAATCATCACTTTTAGCATGAGCATGTTCAACCTGTACAAACTACTTATTTCCTTCACTGGTGTTTTATTTATTCCATCGAGATACAAAGGAAGGTCATCCAGAGTGCTAAAATGCCCTAATGCAGATTGAAAGTGGCACAATAAATATTTTAAAAATGCATATATATATATGTGTGTGTGTGAGCGCGCATGTGTTTATCTGTACTTAATGCTGTGTTAGAAATGCAAAGCTTAATTCAGCTTCTCGAGCATGGGTGGCTTGTGTGAGTCTCAATAAATCATTAATGAATAATTTTCACAGGTGAAAGAGTGTGTGCAAAACAAAACAAAAAATAAAGCTGAAAACAAATTTTGGTGAGAGCATACTTGCTAACGTCTTCACGAAACACTGTATGCGTCGAATATGTGTGTATCACTGCGTGTATCTGACTGTGCTGTGCATATCTGAGTGTTAATTTCTTATGATAAAGCACAACAGTCAGATGTGTTTGTTCTCTTAAGCACCTCTCTGCCCCTTAAAAGTTTCAGGTAATAACACCATCCATCACCGGCGTGTGTGAACATGCGCGCATGTGATGTGCGAGCGTGCGCGCAGGTTCGACAGAAAGGTCAAAAACAGGAGGAGTTTTCAGAGACAACAGGAGGTATCGCTTCACGGCAGGAGTTTAATCAGAGGGGGGAAAAAAATGAAAATATGCCAGCATGTCCACACACATATGCAGACACTGAGCTACACACACGCACACACACAAACAGACACAAACACCCAGGACATGAACATCAGCCGAGTACATGCATTAGCGCGCAGCAGTAGCTCCTCTCTAATGAAGAGGGGAAACATTGTGGAACGGCGTGTCTAGGCAGGTGTGGGGAGAAATAAACAAATAATGAGATCAACACTGCCAAGATTACAGCACATTCATTACATTACTTAATCTGTTCCCTTCAACCACCGACACTTCTCTTTACCTCTTTATCAGATGAGCTTTCTTTTTTCTTTTTCTAACACGTGACTCCCCGTCATGTTCCGTCTTTAATTTCATACAGTGTAAATCTGATGTTTGTTATTGTGCCTCTGAATGCAGTGTCACACGTTATTCCATTCGTTTTCCTGCCTGGGAAAAAAAAAGCGCAAAAAAGGAGTCACTCACACTGGTTTATAGAATCTGACACCAAAGCCTACTTACTCAACAGCTACACTGAATTTCACTTACTGGTTGACAACCGTGCAGTTACTTTTTTTTTTTTTTTTTTTTACAAGTATTTGTCAGAATGAAATCAAATCAAAAGCATTTTCAACCATCTCAAGGGCAAGTGTATCAACCGCTGCCATAAAAGAGAGCATGATTTTTCTCCATGATCTGCATTCTTAGACAACTCTGTTACTCCGTCGGCTTCTTCTTCGTCGAAACATTGTCCATGATTCATGTAAGCCGCTTGACAATCACACTCAGTTTAAGCTCCATGCGTGGCTGCACCCATGACAAACACTTTGGTGTACACAATGTCAAAATATAAGAGGGTAAACTGCAAGGATGTTTCATGACAGTGTATCATAAAGCTAAGTACATTCCTCATGCCTTAAAGGATTGTGGTGTCAATAGTGTTTTCTTCCTTTTTGTTGTTGTTGTTGTTGTTTTTGGGTTTTTTTGCTGCAAATGACATCTGCTATAAAAGACCCTGTGCCTTATGATTGTTCACTGATACATATCGACTTCTTTTATTTGCCTCACTTTACCGGTCACTCTGCAGCCATGCTCAATGGTCTGACTCAACAACATTCATGTGAGATTTTGCAAATCACACCATGACATCCACAGAGGAGAAAAACCTGTTATGACAAATAAAGGTGAAGTGTGGAGAGTAAAAATTTGTTCTGGTTCTGTCTTTTATTTGCCTACGCTCTGTAACTTTTTGACAGCTGGTGCTGTAGCAGTAAATTTCCAGTGGGGTAAGCCTATGCTGTCTGTGCCAGCATGCTTGTTATTCTGACGATGGAGGGAAAGGAGGAAAAGCTTCCTGATCTTCATTAAGAATGACTCAGCTGCTTTTTTGGCTTGTCAGCATTTCCAAAGCTGATGACGTTCCAGGGGTGCTGCCGGGAGAGCTATTCAACACAGGAATTGAGAGTTTAAGACTAAGGCTGCCACGGCTTGAATTAAATTATAATTGTCAAATTTGTGAGATAGTATACATGATGTGTGTGTGTGCGTGTCATGTGGCGTTAAGAAAGTCAAGGCAAAGTTAGAAACTTAATACTCATCACAAGCTCTTTATATTACTGTAACCTGATTAAAAAAGAAGAGTTGAGACGTGTGTAATCTCCTACAGCTTATTAAAATGTCAGTTTAATTATTCCTCGCACTGTAAGTCAAAAAGAGAAGCTACTGATTTTAATTTGCTTATTCATTTTTTTTAAAGTTCAACACATTTTGAAGCAGCAAACTCAAAGTGTACGCTTATGAGGCAATGTACAGGTGGAAATCAATTTAAAATGTGTTTTTTTTTAATTAAAAAAACATTGAAAACTTTTGTGTGCTGATTGATTTTATTGTGCTTTAAACTTTATCTAAAATTTTAACTTTATTTGATTTATTAATAATTGTTAATAGAGATTCTTTGTGGCGTTTCTTACTTTCAAAACCACATCCTGTTATGAGAAGGCTGTATGCAGGCAGGAGTGGTAGTAGGAGGACCCAAGGTGCAGACACTCGGAGGCAAAACTTGAACTCAAAACAGCTTTAATGCTAAACTCAAATGTAACATAACTGGATATATCAAAGTAAACTTACACCGGAAGACTGACAGAACACACAGCAAGATAAGGGTAGATCGCAACATGGACACAGAGAAACACAGGGCTTAAATACACAGAGGGAGCAATCAGGGAATGGGTAACAGGAGGGAAACACAGCTGGGGCAAATCAGGCCTAACGAGACAAAGGAAGCACAACCAGACACATTAACATGAGACACGGACTTTCAAAGTAAAACAGGAAACATAACACAGACTGAACTTACAGACACAGACTCACAAGCAGGCACTACAGAGGGAACAGAGACGTGGGACCAGGGCAGACACAGACACTGACTGGACCCGGGGATATAGCCGACAGGGGAGACAGCAACTAAGGATTACACAGAGACATAAACCATAAGACAGAACTCTAACAAAGAAACCAAAGACTAGAAATGATAAATAATATAATAAACTCAAAACCCTGGGTCAACGACCCAGGCATCCTAACACATCCAAGTTGTAAAACTGATAATGTGCACAAGACACTAGCATAGCCTACTTTTTATGGGAATGCTGAGGAATGTTTTTCCCTCTGCATTATGTATGCCTCTTTTTGCTTTCCACTGCAACATAGCCGGGCGAATTGCAATACATTAACAATGCAAATGACCACTGAAGCAGATCAGCGAGGATTTGTTTTATACTTTTTTTTTTCAATGAGACACAAGGGTGTGAATACTCGTAGTAGCAATTTATCTGCACTTATACCTTTCTTCTACACCTGACAGGTGGGGAGTAAAAAGCAGTAAGTGTGCATTAATATGCGCATGCATTTGTACATGTGAATGTTTGCATGTTCAGCTTAAGTTAACAAAGTGAAAGATAATGATAGTAAATAAGAATGCGAGCATGTGTGCAATTATGAGTGTCGTATCCCTCTTTAAAAGTACATTTTCTTTTTGTGCATGACTTTGTGTGTGTAGGTGGGGGTGTGCGCGTATGAGCACGTGCAGAGGTGAGAACGGCTTAGACTTTTCAGTTTAAGGTCACGTCTCAGATTTATTCTCTGCAATGTGACAGTCTGTTTCACAGGTTGAGTAAGCGGCATCAGAATGCCAATACACCTAAGCTGCAGTGAGTTAGAATCATAATATAGTTCTATAGCAATGAATATGCCTGATGTTTTTTTGTTTTGTTGGTTTTTTTTTTGGTATGTTTCTCAGAAGCCACGAGCCTCAAAGTAAAATTGTGAAGAAGGATATTTCTAAAGGATTACTTTCTGAAGAATTAAGGATTGAAAAGCAGAAAATTATTTCTCAGCAAACACAGAGACAACGAGAAATTATTCAGCCCTTTGAAAACAAATAAATATGATAAAGTTGTGTAGAACTGCAAATGAAAGCTGAGTAAAGTTGTTATTGTTTCTTAAATATTAAGATTTTTATTCTAATATTTTCCGACATTCTATTCTACCTGTAATGGATCCAGTTTTTTATTCTAAAGGCATGCCTTTTTATATGCAAATAAATTAATGCAGAAGTTGCCACAATAATAGACAGGTTTACTGGAAGGAAGAGACATTTTTCTCACTTGACATTTGCATTATTTTTTTAAAATAACTGTTTAAACATTTTGTGGATGTTTATAGTGGATAGCAGAGGGCTAATACAAAATCAAGGACTGCAAATGTGAATAAGAAGACCAAGTCCAACAGAAGTCCCCAGTTAAAAACAAACTAGACATACAGAACTTTTTGATTGGCACCTCCGAATTTATTTATTTTTTTAATTAAAGTGAAATAAATATGTTCACATAATCAGCATGTTTGGCTCCTCCTATAAACAAGGTCTCAAACCGTGAATCTGCAGTCCCATCAGCTCTGCAGAGCTTCATAGCGGATTTCAGGTCACTGTTTGTGACTTGCCTGTTCCAGTTTTCTCTAATAGCTTTATTTAAGCTGCAGCAAACAGCTGTCTACAACAGAAATGTACTGAAAGTCCACTATACACTGCCTACACAGCATCAAACATCATGCAGACTGCTGGTACCAGTTAGCTGACAGATATGAGTGTTGGAGGCAAACTTAAAGGAGAGCGAATATTGAACTTACATGCACCCAAGGATATGACTTCAAAAGTATGAAATGACTGCAGAGTGATAGACAGTTCAATAAGTATTTATTGACAAGCACTTGGAGTATCTTGCAGAATGCATTGGGGAAATCTGAAGTAACCCCATTTTTCGATATGTGGAGAAGCACAAAGCTCTAACCAGTAAAATAATGGCTGCCAAGCTTCTAGTTGGGCATATACAGTCCATTATGATGTGTTTACACAAATAGTTTTAATGCATCTATCATGTTTCCTGAAACTAGTTTATCTACACAAAAACAAAGCAAACAATGGTTTGGGTCTGCTGATTGGTTTTGTGACAGTATCTAATGACTACATGCTCCATTTTAAGTGCTTCTATGTGCAAATAGTGCAAAAACTAAATATCATAGACTCTGCTAAAGTACTGGATGCAAAAAAGCAATTATAAGCTAATTCCTAACCCATCACTAATCTTGCTTTGTAAATATAGGATGTGCAAATAAGCTGCGGTTTGCTAACAGAGGTTATTGTATGATCTGAAAGCAGTCTAATGTTTCAAGATCTTACTGCTCTGGATTGCACTACAGTGGTTAAAGCTTTATTTTTTGCAGCCACAACCGAGGGTTTCTATTGTTAACAAGAAACCGTCTTTCATAAAGATTAAAACAGCAGCTTCACAGCAAAATTCTTCAATTAACAGTACACCTAACTGCAATTAAACTTTCACCTTTAATTAAGGTACAAACACAACATCCTTGTTTTTTTCAAAGAGCAGTGTCAGACATCAATCATGTAAATGATAAAAATAATTACCTCGCCTCTCCTGCTTAGCAGTGGTATAAAGATACACACTGTTTGGTCAAAACAAGGTGTTAAACAACAGACTGCACTGCCGAGTGTAAATGTCAGCGATGCTCATAACATCTCAAGCATTATAAATAAATGTTGCTGAAAAGCTGCAATGCCTTTAATAAAGAACTTCCCGACGGGTCTGATCTCAGCCCTATTCATTTATTACAGAGCATCTTCGATATCAATTACAAGCTGATGCTTATAAAAGGCTTCCTAAATGCTGAGCGAATATGTATCTGACACACTAGTTTAACAGCTGTGGCCTTCTAGATCTGACAGGCATATTTTTTACATAGGTTTTACTTCTTAACCAGATTACTAGAGGTCCGTGTATTTAATTAATAATATGAAAAGGTTCAATTGTTGACATGCTTGTATCTGCATTTATTTGTACATGAGTGTCATGGTCCTGTATGTATTTGGACTTTTTGATTCTGGCTTATTTAATATTGTAACGTTTAGTTTATTTTCAGGGTTTGTGTAGTAGTTGTATATTCTGGTCTTAGTTTTGTCATCTAGTTTTTAGGTCTTTGTTTCCATGCCTCCCCTGTTTTCCATCTTCCATGTTTAGTCACCCTTGTCTTCATGTTTGTTTATCTCTTGTCCTGGTGTTTTATGTTCCCTTCTGTCTCCCCGGTCTGTTGTTTTCCCCTTGTCGGGTTAGTTCCAGTCCTAGTGTCAAGTTCACATGTCTTAGTATGGGTCTCGGTGTTAGTTCCTGTTTTACTTTGATAGTTCCTGTCTTGTGTGTATTATGTTCAGGTTTGCTTCATCTGTCTCATCAATCTGATTAGTGTCAGCTGTGTTCCCACCTGTGTCCTGTTCCCTTGTTATCCTCTCTGTGTATATATTGTCTGCGTTCCCGTCTGTTCTCTGTCGTGTTTGCCTCATTGTAGGTAGTGGTTCTGTCTGTCTGTTTTCCTTCCTGTCAGTGAGTCAGTTTATTTTGTTTTGTGACTCTTTAGTTGGCCCTTTTCCTCGCCTTTTTTCTTGCCTTTTCCAGCATTAAAGCTATGAATTTTAGTTCAGTTCTATGTTTTTGGGTCTGCCTGCCACACACCTACGCATGCAGTTATGATGCATGAGTGTTACAGAGTGATTCTTCCTTTGCTGAATAGGTACTGCAGAACAAAACCACTGACATGTAAGCTTGATTTTGACCTGCCATTGGGTTACTTGTAGAATTAGTGTAACCTTCCACCAGTTCCATTTTGTCATTTTGTGACAATCAACAGGGCTTTGCTCTCTGAATGTTATGTACACTGATCTTTTCTAATCATAAAAAAAAGAAATAACACTAAGCGGCTTAGCGAATTTTGCCATCCCGGGTGTCAGAACAGTCACTCACCGCAGAACAGTCACTCACCGACGTGCAACTAGTTTTTCATTTACACACTGTAATTTCCACTGTCACATGCAGTCAAACGCTTGTAGTGTAGAGTCCAGATGTCATTAAAAAGAGCAAGATAGCGACCCCAGAGATGGACAGTACATATTTCAACAAAGAGCTGGGGGTTTTTGTCTGCTCTGTAGTACCTGGATTCTACTTTAAATATTTGAAACTGTTAAATGTCTCAAATCCCAGTTGTATCATGAGTCTATCCCAGCTGCCAATTGGCAAGAGGCGAGGTACACCCTGTTTGCCAGTCTGTCACAGGGCTAAGACAGAGAGGCGGACAACCTATTGTAGTTGCGTGCATGCCTGTTGCCACTATTGTTACTACTATTTGCCATTTAAAGATTGCCCTCTTGCTGAACACTCATTCAGTTTTAACTTTTGAAATCAACCTTTCCCAACTTTTCAGTAGTCACAGATTGTTTTGTTTGTTTTAAGTAATTTTGGTATTTATTTTCAAATCTTTGTTCAAATACACAATTTATGTCATAACTTAAGCTATAACAAATGCAACAGACTGAATCCTTGTGAGCTACGCAAAGCATTTATAATCATTTTGTTAAAAATAATATGCTACCAGGGTTAAAATTGGAGCAAAAGGGTCACACAACATCATGGCAGAATATATATATTAATCTGTTGGTAGATTCTGACATAAACATCACAAATAAATGTAGAAATGTTGCTTAATATTTAATGGTTTTAATATGTTTATCATTTTAGTATTTTATTTTTAGTAACAGGGTTGGAAATCAGTCCTAACATTAGTGGTTTCTCAGAAAAAAAAGATGCTAGAAGTGGAATGTAATGAATTGTGAAAGTCAAGGATAAATGTAGATGTTAAAATAAAGGTAAGATTGCATTGGTTAGAGTCACACTCTAAATCTAATCAGAAAAAATTAGAACAATATGGAGGACTGACCTTTGATCTACCCATGGTATAAGTACACGACTCGATCGTGTCACTTCTTCTTTGTGTCATCTCACTGTGATCCTGATTCTGGTAAATGGACTTATATAGCACTTTTCTACTCTACTTGAGCTCTCAAAGCGCTTTATGCTACATGCCTCATTCACTCATTCACACAAGCACATTTTCTACATCTAAGTGCTTTCCAGCTAACATTCGCATGCTGATGAATGCATCAGTAGCAGCTTCAATATCTTGCCCAAGGATATTTTGGTATGCAGGCTGGAAGAGCCAGGGATTGAACCACTAACTGTCCAATCAGTAGAGTACCTGATCTACCTCCAGAACCACAAATTATGAGGGACATACCTAAAAAGGTAGATTTTTATATATATTTTATTGAATATGTTTTTATATAATATGGCATTTGCTAGTAGACAAGAAAACCAGATCACTCACCTATTAGTAATGCCAACTTCTGACTGTCTTTTACAGGTGATTAAGGTTGGTTCCTTCAGAATCAGTTCCTTCTCTGAGAGTTCATAGCAATTTCATTGAATTTGCTGACTCAGGTTTAGCACTGCATCTAGCAAGTCCAACTCTATGAAGAAGCTAATTTAGCACTGGCACCTTAGCTGGGAAGCCTTAAAACATTAAAATTGTGGCAAATGCTTCTCACAGTCACAACTCCTAAACCTTTCTTTCCAATATTGTTTGAGTGCTTTTTATCATCCTAGTGGAGAAGACCAGCTACCCCAAACACACTGCCACATCTCTCTCTGTTTTCCTATTCAACCTCAGCACAGAACTTAAAGCAAACTACATGCTGCATTTAATGTCTGCAATAAATTATATGCACTCGGTGTAAACAGCTGTTCAAAAACATCTATGACTACCAACTATAAAAATGGAAAATAAAGAAAGTACCCCAGGGATAATAAAAACAACCCAAAGGAATTTGAACTTTGGAGACAAGTATGCCTGTGTACACAGCACTAGCAGGGGCATAGGAATAATAACAGAGATACAGCTGCATATAAGGAGAAGCCCAGAGATGCTGAGCTACCTAGAGGTCAGTACCATCAAAGCTGAATCAGAAGTGAAAATTCAGTTGATTCATATATTAGAAATAATGTTGAATAAAACATGATATCGTAGTGCAGATAGTGGTCAAAATATGATATGATTCAGTACAAAAGCTGACATTATGCAGAAGCTAGCTCTTAAATGCTGATGTAAAAGAAAAAAAAACAATGCAGTATAGATCACTGGGATTCTATTCTTAAGTGGTTTTCAACCTTTCAATGAGAAAGAGTCACTTTTCAGGTGACACACAAGTTCACTGTAAATTAGACATGAAATTACTGCATGTTTTCAGTTTGATCACAAGTTTCTCAGATAACACTGACTGAGACAGAGAGTAAAGGATGAACAGACAGCGGCAGGGGTTTTATTTCTAGGAGCTTTATTAGTTTATTAGAACATTAGTAGTTCCCAGCGTGTAGAACATGATTTATAGTCCACAGCTCTGGGAAGCAAGTACACAAACCAGCATAAAATTCAGATAGATACTTGTCACTGAAATGATTTTACAAAGAGTTAAAATAGGACAAATATGCATTTGTTGAAATTATAACTGCAGGTTTTAGGAAAATTTGCCAAATGTGGAGTTAGATCATCTCCGTTAGATCATTTCACCTTGTAATTGCTGTTCCTCTTTGTCAGACTCCTTACCCTGGACTTATTCAATATTAAAATAGTTCTTTGACTGACACTCTCATAGTTAGAATGTGAATGATTGGGCCTCTTTAGAGGTCTGTTACTGCAGCTGTTTCAAGCTGCTTTGAAAAGACATCAAACCGTTGATTACCAGACCTTGCTAACAAAAGCTACTAATTGGCATTTCATCTAATATAACCCACCAGTACTAGTGTTTTCGAATGTGAATAAGTTATTCCAGAGTCCAGTTTAATAAAGCATGTTCCTTGTATCTAGAGATTTGTAACTGTGATAACATATTAATAAACAGAAACATTTTATTCTAGGCATCATCCAATGCACACATGGGCATGTGAACTGAACTGTAATATTCCTTGCATCCAGAGATTTGTAACTATGACAACATATTAACAAACAGAAACCTTTTATTCTAGAAATAGTCTAATGCACACATGGGCGTGTGAACTGAGCTGTAATTTCATATTGAAGGACACCTGTGCTCTTTGTTGATTCCTTTATTAAATATCTTCTACACATTAAATATCAGGTGTATAAAAATTAAACATTATACATACACAACATAACAGCAAAGTATACTGGCCACACAAAGCCATGAGGGCTGATCCATGGTAGAAGTCAGAGAATGGTGACAGAGGCTAAAGTCCCACATCAGTGCTGATGGTGCTTGGTTTATTGGCTCTTTCACCATGATAAAGAGGATGAAGGTCATGCAAGATTGAGTCAGTCCTTGTACTCATCCCACTCTCACTGACTACCTCCAGACAATATGGGCTCATCCTACAACACAGCTTGCTTTCTTGACTGGCTTATTGAGCTATTTAGCTTTACCAATCTTGATGCTCCCTCTCCAGCACATCATAAAAAAAGAGTGCACAAGCTCCTCAATGTCCTGTGTTATGGTATTGTACACAGTGAAGGACAGAGTCAGCCTCCTGCCTCCTCTGTATCTGTGCTTTTCACATGCTGTGGAGAATTAGATATTGGCACAGTCAAATGTACAAACAGATATCAGTTTCACTGTATAAGAATATATATGTTTGTAGGGGAATTAGATAGGTGTGGGGGAAGTGACAGTGATTTGAATTATTAAGCACCATGAATGACAAAAATATTATGTATGTTGAGAAATTCTGAAAACCGAGTTAACAAAGAAGAGGGTTGGTCCCCGCTTGTTTCTAAGGTGAATGCTGTGGTGAGGCACGATCTTAAGGGAAGCAATTAAAGTTGTGGTTGCAGTTATTAGAACTGATTATGACTTATTCTTTTTTCAGCTGTTGATATTTTTCTTGATTTTCTGCATTCCTCTTCTAACATTCTTCACCTGTAGCACTTTTTTTCATGTTTTTTTTATTGAACAAATCATTCCATTTTGTTAAGGTTGCCAGAGCTGTTCGCCTTAACATTATGCAAACACATCTGCATTACATACAAACCCAAGAAGTTTGAAAAGGATTAAAAAGATTGTGATGTGTTTAACTGGAGAAGAGCAACAGAAAGTGCACACATCTAAGGAGTGATGGAATATTCTGCAGCTTCATTTGCGCTCCCCTACCAGAAAGCTGCCGATCCTTTAACAGGTGGAAGCAGGCATTGTGATTCAGGAGAGATTCGTGTGAAGCAGTTAATGGATCAAATCGCGAACGCTGAGCTGAAGTCCACCACCAGGAAGAATCAATAAATGTATTCTTGGGCTTGCAGCTTGTGTTCTGTGTAGGAGGTGGACTGCAGGATGTCAAGTAGGTGGTCTGTGAAGATGATTCAGGTTTTAAAGGGCTTTATGACCACTGAGGTTAGCGTGATGAGTTTTGTAGTCACTCAGCCTTTTTTTGCTGCAGTTCTGGATGGGAACACTGGGGTATAAATATATGCTCAAACAACCTAATGTGTCACAGATAGTTGGCAACTGGTGTTTGTCTTTGTGCTTCTACCAAAACATAAAAGAGACAGCAATCAATAAACAATTAACAAATCTCATTTATGATGCAGTTTGAGTAGAAAAAAGGAGGAGACGGAGAGGGGAAAATACAAATGTCAAAGAAATGGCATATAATGGCTTTAGATATAACGCACCTTGAAAGTTTCTAATTGACTGAATGCCTGTAGTTAAAGCTCCATGATGTCAATGTAACATCACATATACATAAATTTGAATGAAATTGATTATAAGGTCGCATTCTCTTAAAAAGGATGGTGCTGGAACAATTATTATTTGCCTGGATGACATCTAGCAAACATGATTCATGATACTTCACATGAATAACTTTTTATGATCAATGCTGTGGAATGGTTTCATATTCCCTTATTTCTCTGTGTAGTTATTACAATATGATGTAAAGGCTGTTGACTGCTGCTGCGGTGGCACAAACAGCAGATTAAGCCTTTAGGCTAAAAAGCTTGTCAGCGCAGAGAGTGTTTCTCCAAAAAAAAAAAAAATACAGACATCCTGTGTTTAACTAGACCACACACACACACACACACACACACACACACACACACACACACACACACACACACACACACACACACACACACACACACACACACACACACCACGGGTCACTTTTCATTCAATATGCAAATTGAAAGTGCAGTTCATTTGCTGATGAAAGAGGATTCGTGCTCAATTATATCTTAATGGGTTGGATATAACAGCATGTTCGGGTCAGCATATTTTTATTAGATGATTTTTTTATTAGGTCAAATGAGACCTAAATTTCTTAAATCAGCTGAAGCAAAAATGAACTAACCTGACCGGAGGAGCCAAACAATACACACAAGCAGGCGCGCACGTGCACTTCATTTTCTAATTGCCCGTTTGTTTTTTTTCTCTCGTTTCTTCCCAGAAATGAATGTGCGCGCTCATGCCCGCGCACACAAAACACGAGGCGAATTCCAGGATTCATTTCGAGGGAAACAAACGCGCACGTGGGGCAGACAATAGAGGGCGTGAGTGCTCTTGAAGCGGGCGAGTGTCGGTGCCTCTGAATGTTAAGCACATTGGCCCATAAGCGCTTTACACACCCGCAGCTCCTGGTGAAGCTGGGAGGGGGAGAGAAAGGGGAGTGGGGTGGGAGAGAGGGTAGAAACGGCAACATGTCACCCGTCTATGCAGTTTGTCAGTCTTTGTTTACTCTCCGTCAGCAATAAACTGTTCACTAATGGCTGGTGCACAGGGCTCACTCCGTCAATAATGTTATGTGTTATGGGGGAACTCCCTGCTTCCAGGCCGGGAGACAAACGGTGCTGGTGGCTCTATAACAAACGGCCTGACTAGCTTGGAAATTAGAAATGCAAAGGTGATGTAGTAGAGCAGCAACGTGGAAATCCCGGTAGTGTTCAGTAAGCAGCGGACCGATGCTGCATTGCGCTTCTCACCGAGCAGGTCCCTCCGCTGAGAGACAACAACTCCACACCAGTGTGTGCACGTGTGTGAGTAGACTATGTAAGAGGCAGTGAAAGCCAAGAAACAACCGAAACACCTCTGAACGTTAAAAAAATAAAATAAAATCAGAAAAAGTGATAGATAGCATGCTTACCACTTTTGATTTATCCGTGGAATTTATTTCTGTATTTATTTACAATAGAGCATTGGTTGCAGTGGTGCTTTGTGGAAGGTATACTATAGGTTACAGTTTACGCATGCCGTGCAACTATACCCGTCACAGGATTGTAAATATTACAACAATTTCCCATTACGTGAGAGCGCAAGGGCTGTGTCAATTTCTGCCTCTTTCAGAAAAGAATGAATGAAGCCCTCTACACTTGCCTCTGCAAAAGAGCTGCACCAGCAGAAATATGACTGAGCGCTGGGCTGACTTGTATTAGAGCCAGATCACTCTCTTTTCTATCCGTCTCTCTTGTCCTTTGTATGAATACGTGAATAAAGATATTTCCCCACCAGGAGCTGTCAGCAGCCCAGACACCAAGCCATTTAATCTTCCTATATGACAGGAAGGGGGGGTGAGGTCTGTCCCCAGTAACCGACATACACACACAGCGACCCAACACCGCCTCTGCTGCCTCTCCCGTTACAGCTCAGCGATCGAGTTACGCGAATGGGGAAAAATGTTGCAGTAGCGAAGAGGGAGAGAGACACACAGAGAGAGGGAGTGAGAGAGAGAGGGGGGGGGAGAGAGAGAGAGAGAGAGAGAGACTGCAGCATTGCTGGAGACCGGAGGCAGCAGCAGCAGTCCCGAGCAGTGCAGGTGAGAGGAAAAAAAACCAGAGGAGGAGGCGCGTGTGGAGGAGTGAGAGAGAATGCGGGACTCTTGGAAAAAGACGCATCTACACTCGGTCCATCACCGAGACATCCATCCCGAACACGGGCTGCACAGGATTATGCTAAATTGATGCTGCACTCGGGATACCCCCCTTTTAGTCCACAAAGAGTGGCTCTGATTTTTCTATTTTATGAGAAAATACATGATCAGAAAGTCGGCTTGCAAAACACTCCTCTCTCCAGATAACTTGCGTGAAGGAATCCGACTGCTTGGCACGCTGCTCCACTGCGGGAAAAAGAGGAAAACGCAGCTGGATCTGAAGGTAAGAAAAGATCCAGTCTAGCAGGATCCCAGAGACTTGTTTCAAACAGATTTTCATTCTTTTTCTGAGATTCGAGTAAATTTTGACCATCCGGAGAGCTGAGAGGCTGTTTTCTCTCTCTCTCTCTCTCTCTCTCTCTCTCCCTCTCTCTCTCTTTCTTTCTTTCCTGTAGTGGTGCTGCATTGCAGTTTCTAACTGTGAAAAACGCGAGAAAAGCCTCTGTCCCAAATGTGACTGGAATAAAAAGAAGTTACAAATAGCATTATGAACTGATAAGCGCCCTTGTCCGGATAGCTCTCCGGTTTACAGAGGGAAGAGAAAGAAGTGAGGAAAAGTGGATTAATCCAATTCTGATAAATTAGTTTTATTTTTCGCAGCAGGATGGATTTTTTTATATCTCTGAGGCTTAAACAGCCCAGCAAGATAAGAGCACTGCTGCTATAGAAGTTTGAAAATAAAAATCACTGAGTATAGGAGGAGAACAGAAGAAAGGAGCCTGTGCCACTGAAGTGAACTACAGTCAGAAAGCTTTTCTCCGGACCTCAGGCAGCAGTCCACAGAGAGTGGTAGAGAAAGGGTAAGAAAGGATAAACCAAACACCCACGCCGTGAGGTACACCAGAACATAAATAAAGAAGAGACGAGCCGCAGCTACGAGGCAGACAGAGCGGGAAGGAGAGAAGCGAGAGAAAGAGAAAGAGCCATGCAGAGGCTTGGTGCAGTGCACTCCTCCGCGGCGCAGGTTCTCAGCCTCGTGGTCTTAGTGCTGCAGCTGCTGACTCAGCTACCGGGTGCCGACTCAGCTCTCCGGTACCGGGTGGCGGAGGAGGGTCCACCTGACGTCAAGATTGGCAACGTAGCCGCAGACCTTGGCCTCACAGCAGGTACAGGCAGTGGGGATGTCACCTTCGCCCTGGAGAGCGGCTCAGAGTACTTCAAGATTGACAATGTGACAGGTGAGCTGACAACCGGCCCACGGCGCATCGACAGAGAGAAACTCCCGCAGTGCCAGATGATATTTGATGAAAATGAGTGTTTCTTGGACTTTGAAGTGTCAGTGATCGGGCCATTGCAGAGCTGGGTAGACCTGTTTGAAGGCCGTGTTGTCATCACAGACATCAATGACAATACACCTTCCTTCCCCTCACCTGTGCTGCAGCTCTCAGTTGAAGAGAATCGGCCCATTGGAACCCTTTACCTGCTTCCCACTGCCACAGACAGAGATTTTGGGCGAAATGGCATTGACCGTTATGAGCTCATTCAGGACGGTGGGGCTGGGTCAACTTCATCAAGACGCACAGCAGGAGGAAACCCCATTACTAGAGTAGATGGGCTTGGGGACCGGAGGGGTAGAAGTGGAGATAATGGGGGAGGAGCTAGAAGCAGTGTGTTTGAACTGCAAGTGGCAGATATACCAGATGGTGAAAAACAGCCACAGCTCATTGTGAAAGGCACCTTAGACCGTGAGCAAAAAGATTCATATGAGCTTGTCCTGAGGGTTCGAGATGGAGGGAACCCACCACGTTCCTCCCAAGCTCTGCTTCGTGTTTCTATCTCTGACGTGAATGACAACAGCCCACAATTTGAGAGGTCTACATATGAAGCAGAAATGGCAGAAAATGCCCCCCCAGGTACACCTGTCCTCCAGGTTAGAGCTTCAGACCGTGATATTGGAGTCAATGGGCAAGTGGAGTACGTCTTTGGAGCTGCAACTGAGTCTGTCAGGCGACTCCTAAGGCTGGATGAAGCAACTGGATGGCTGAGTGTTCTCCACAGGATTGACAGAGAAGAAGTGGCACAACTGAGGTTCACAGTAATGGCCAGGGACCGCGGCCAGCCTCCCCGCACTGATCGAACCACGGTAGTTTTGGCTGTTCGGGATGAAAATGACAACGTTCCTGTTGTAGAGATCCGAAAAATTGGCCGGATCCCTGTACGAGACGGAGCCTCTTTAGTGCCAGAGAACGTCTTGGTGGACACACCAGTAGCTCTGGTCCAGGTGTCAGACCGGGACCAGGGAGAGAATGGAGCTGTGACTTGCACAGTAGTAGGAGATGTCCCATTCACACTCAAGCCAGCTGGGGAAACAGTGCTCCCACCCTTACCTGCAGATGACGCCTTTGACAGGTAAGATGAACAAAAACATTTAACAGTGATAACTTACGCAAAATCCTGAAAAGTTAAAAGTAAACGTGCCAGGATAAGTGTTTATCATTAAGCATTTGCTGAACAACACTGAATCAAAGACTAGATAATAAGTTACTTGGGCACACACTGTCAGATAATGAACCTCTATCCTAATAATAATTCCTTGCCAAAGCATGGTGGAAATTTTTTAAGGAGCACAACACAGTAAGTTATCTTTGGTAATTATGAAGTAATGAGGCATTTCAAATAAAAGTTCAATATGATACACAACTTTACTTGAGTGGGGGAAAAAACATTAGCAAACAGGTAGAATATTAGTAAAATAACATGTGTCTATGTATCATTAAGCACCTGAATCAAAATGACAGAGTTGAAAAACAACAGCGAGGTCATTGTTTATTAAGAAAAGGGTCATATACATCAAACAATACAACTTTAAAATTCCATCAAAAACAAGCAATTTATAGCTATTTATTAACACTTATGTACGGTGATTAATTCAGTTATTGAAGAACCACAGATGTGTGAAAAATCAGAGGGAAACTTGAATCCTTGATCCTTATACGGAGAGATTCTGTGGGCTCTGTCATGCTATGGAGGTCAAGTTCCTGGAACAGTTTGTTCCCTTAGAGGCAAGGGTCTCTAAAAATCAATACAAAGGTGTCCTGAGTGCTCACCTTTATTGCATGATGAAATATTTCTGTACTGATGGCCTTAATCCATAGGGCACAAGGGGTCACTAAATGGTTTATGAGTATAGAAATGATATGAATCATATGGTCTTTGTAGTAACCTCATCTCAACCCAGCACAACACCTATGGGAGATTTTGAACCATATACAAAGACATGACTCTCTACCATTGTTATCAAAACATCAAATGTGGGAATATATATTTTTTAATAACAATATTTAATCCCCCCCATTAGCGTTTCACACACTTGTAGAATCAGTGTTGAATGGTGAATAAAAGTTGTTCTAGAAGGAGCCTATTAGCTTAGTAAGATGCTTTTCTTCTTCTTTTGTAATTTGTCAACCCCCCTGAAGCTACTTCTTGGCTCACTCACTGGTATCTCCTCACCATACCATATACCATACAAACCTTGAACTGTGTGAACTGTTATCATCATTCAGAAATATACAGCATATGAAAATGTATATACACCTGCTTATTCTAACACTGATAACAACACATCCAGCAAACCGTTTCCATCTAGATCTCTGTTTTTCACAGAGAATTCAAGTGTTTTTCCATGCCAATTTCACTTGAGCTTAGTTCAAGTAGTGTCACTCATTCACTAAAGTTACAAAGTAGTGAAGCTATCTTACAATCTGTAAACTTAAGGCATAAATATTCATTATAGTCAAGGGTTTTGCACTTTTAAATAATATTATTCCAGCAGTGATGACTACAGATGTCAGTGCACTTCAGTCAGTTATAAGAATGTTCCCTTAAGGTATTGAATGGCAGGAGTGAGGGAAAAAAAGACAAAGCCTCTTAGGATATTATTGTTAGTACCAGACACCTGTACAATGAGGTTAGTGGTGTTATTGAATGTAAGGCTATCCTCGACTAAAGAAATTTGTCAAAGCGGTAACGATAAGAGGTCTTCACCACATCGATACATGGTTTTAATTAAAATGTCACAATCACAGTTTCTCCAGTGTTAGTGTCCCTTCACAGATTATTGCAGTCACCCTGGAAGATGTTTTTAAATCCAATGATTATTAAAGTAGCAAATATTAGAGCTGATTGAAAGAAGAGTGAAATTATTCAGCAGATGTTAATTTTCAGGCAAAAAAAAGAACAAGGTATTCTCTAGTCCCATCTTTTTAATTGAGTGCTTGTCTTTTTTTGTTTCTAATCACTGTGATCTACGTATCTCTATGCTTTTTTTCCTGTTGGAGAGACAACACAAGACTTTTGAAGATGTCACCTTGGGCTTTCTAAAATCAAAAAAAGTGACATTTTGTATGATATGATAATAGAACATTTCCCATAAAAATACCAAGACAATAGCCACTTAACTTTCTGCAACACCTGGTGTCTCAGTGCCAGCGCAGTTTAATAAGAAACATCATTATTTGTCTCCACTGGAGATCAGACGTATATCATTTCCCTGTAAAATGTCTATTGCATTCATGTTTCTTTTTTTTTCTTTTTTTCTTTTTTTTTACAGGAACAAGAAAAAGTACTTCTTACATACTTCTGCCTTGCTGGACTACGAGGCCACAAAAGAGTACAGTGTAACAATTGTGGCAGTAGATTCTGGCAGCCCCAGTCTCTCTAGTAACAGCTCATTGATGGTGCGAGTTGTAGATATCAATGACCATGCTCCAACCTTTGCCCAGAGTGTTGTGGAGGTCCACTTTGCAGAGAACAACTCGCCTGGCGAAAGGGTAGTCACTGTTGTAGCTACAGATGCAGACAGTGGCAAGAATGCTGAAATTGCCTACTCACTCGACCCTGCTGCTAATGGACCATTTTACATAGATGCAGACAATGGAGACATTCGTGCCACTGGAGTTTTGGACCGTGAGCAGCGAGAGCGATATGAACTACGGGTTTTTGCAAAGGACAAAGGCACCCCGTCTTTACAAGGCTCTGCCAGCGTTGTTGTTCAGGTGACCGATCGCAATGACAACGCTCCAAAGTTTGTTCAGGAAATCTTCACATTTTATGTAAAGGAGAATCTGCTAGCCAACAGTCCAGTCGGCATGGTCACTGTGACTGATGCTGACGAAGGTCAGAATGCAGAACTAAGTCTTTTTGTAGAGATGGATGGAGTTGATGAGAAGATGACAGGAGAAAAATCAGAGGGAGAAGATGGTAAAAAAGAGAATGAAGAGTTGTTCTCCATTGAGAACAACACTGGAACCATCTTCTCTTCTGCATCATTTGACCGTGAAAAGCTTTCTACCTACACTTTCCGTGTCCGGGCAGTGGATGGAGGTGAGCCTCGCAAAACTGCTACTGCCACCGTCTCGCTCTTTGTGACGGACGAAAATGACAACGCCCCCGCAATTACTTCTCCAGCCAACGAGTCCTACACCCTCCTACCGCCTGCTAGCAGTGCCCGCACCATTGTCAAAACTGTAACAGCCATAGACTCAGACACAGGCCCAAATGCTGATCTTCACTACTCTCTAGTAGGAGGAAATCCCTTCCGACTGTTTGAGATTGGCCACACCAATGGAGTGATCACCCTGGCAGAGCCTCTGGAGCGGCGCCACAGAGGTCTACATCGTTTGGTGGTCCGAGTGAATGACAGTGGCATCCCCTCTCTCTGTGCCACTGCGCTGGTTCATGTCTTCATTAATGAGAGCTTGGCTAATGCTTCACTAGTGGATGCACAGGTAACTTCATGTATTAATACAGTCTTTTGCTAACTGGTTTCTCCCACAGAGTACATTAAAGTTAAATAACTCAAAGTAAAAGATTTAATGAAACCTACTGTCCCTTTTTGGTAAATGTGAACCACAATTCCACACTGTTGGTAATGATAACAAATATTGACAGCGATGGTATTGCCCTGGGGCCTACTTAAACAGCCACAATGTCTACACATTACAGTGGAGGAGACTGATTGTAGCTGTGGCTGCAGAATGAATAAATGCAGAGATTCTGCAGCCTGCATGGTGTAATTTTCAGACAGGTTTTTGGGGAAAAATGTGCCTATATTTGCCCCAGATAAAGAAGCCCATTTCTCATTTGAAGGCTACTGGCAATGCCAGCTTCTTTGTAGTTTGGAGCCTACTGGAGTGTGTTCTTTGTCCAGCATGCATTGTTATAATGCGTGTGTGGTTAAAATAACTGTTATTACTGAAGTGGTTCTCCTTTTATGGTACATTGAACTCAAAGCTGAAAGCATTAGGTGTGTGTGTGTGTGTGTGTGTGTGTGTGTGTGTGTGTGTGTGTGTGTGTGTGTGTGTGTGTGTGTGTGTGTGTGTGCGCGCGCGTGCGTGTGTGTGTGTGTGTGTGTGTGTGTGTGTGATAGAGAGAGGGAGAGTGAGAGAGAGAGAGGAGAGGAAAAGAGTGTGTTTGAGAGAGAGAGAGCATTAGAGGTAAGTATGTTAGAGAGCCAGCGAGAGAGAGATGGCCCTGTCCCAGTTTTGGCCTTCTGATACAGAATAGGTTGAAGTATGTTCATACATTTGAATAGAAGTTATTCCAGAGCCGTGTCTCTTAACTATAGACTTGAATATTAATGCGGTATAGAGTTTGCATTGTGTTTTGAAGCACACCGTGAAGAGAAGAGACACGGGCAGAGATTAGGTAAAGTAAACCACTTCAAATTGTAAAGGAGTAATATTTACTGGGAGAATAAAGAGAATCTTTAATATATAATGCATCTGCTATTACTGAATAAATCTGTGTGGCTTTCTGAAACAGAAGACTTCACAGCAAGATCAGAGTTGGCTTGAAAGAGCCACACGGAGGTGCAGAGGTAATTGACTAGACTCAAAGACATTACCGAGATACCAAAAATAACTACAACAGTATGAGTTCAAATTTAGCTTATGCTATGCTGGTGGAAATCTTTCTTTCTCCTCTGCCTCCGTATTAATCAAATGAACTTCCCATTACGCTTTAAAAATGTTCAATTAAGTTATAAATGCTGGCAGGTAATAATTACTGAAACTTTATCTCTGGTGTGGAAATTGGTACTGGCGCTTAATTAATTAAATTGGTTCAGTGGCTTTGTGGTTAGAGTGTTTGTACTGAACTTGTGGTTTCAACTCCCACTTGAAACTTGGGCAGGAACTGATTCTTAGATTTTCTCTGAGGAAAAGGTCTTCAGCTGTCCAGTCTTTGCATGTATCATGACTTATATAAATATAAATATTATATAAATAGTAGTGAGGTGAACCGTAAGAGTAGTAAGAGGCACACATATAATAAGCAAAAAAACATTGTTTAGGTCAATATGGACAACATAAAAAGTTTCACTGAACTCTGCCTAACCTATGCAAAATGTTAGCTGAATCTGTAAAGAGACACCTTATAATGCAGATGCACCTCTTGCAGACTCTACTTCGCACTATGCTTGTTGTAGTGTATTGCTTCCCTGGGTGGGAAGATGATTAAAAATGAGACAGTTGGAGAATATATATGATTGCCAACTGAGAAATGTAAACTTTAACTAATTTCTCATTTTCTGTTATGTTAGTATAGCTATTTTAGACAGTTGCATAGCAACTACAGTAAAACTGTGCTTAACATGCCCTCTGAGTAATCTAAATCCTTGTATTGAACCACACTTAAAGCTAAATGTTGTGTTTTAGCAAGGGAAAAACATCCTGTATTATCTCAGCTTGAAAGTTTTGACTCACCTCATGTGGAGACAATTTGGCATCCAGATATCTTTTCGAACAAAGTCAAACAAATGAGTGCAGACAGAGGGTGAATGACTTTATCACAAGGGAGTAAATAGAACACCTTATGCATTTAACACTTAAAAATAAAAATACATTAAAAAAAAAAACAAGAAATCAAAGAGATGAGAATTTAAAAAGATCACGAGGTAAGTGATGAAACAATACCAGGGCAGGAAAATTTAGCTGCAGTATGCCTAAATGACCATGCCACTGACTCAAACAATAGGGTGTAATATATCCAAGCTGATATAAAAGCTGTCTGTGATTACAATATGCATAGTTTAGTGTGACTGTAAGGAGGAACTTGAAGGAGTAATTGAGTAGAAGTCATTGAAGAGAGAATACCTCCATCTCATAATGAAGTCAAACTGAGTGGTGGATGGATGCCAGATGCAATTAGGGAACGAAAACGGCTGCTGCTGCAGTAGCACCGCGGCAGAAAATTACCCCAGTCTTTTCTATCCAACATTACTGGGAGAGCCACATGTTGGATAATTATCTGGAATATCATTCTGCAGAGTTTGAGGTAGAAGAAGAAAGAATTTAGTTGAGAGATTTTAGACATTGCTGTCATTTGGGGCTCCTTAAGGTACATCAAAAGTGTGATCTACTATGAAGTTCACTTTCACATTTTGACCAATTGTATTTTATCTCAGTTCATCTATCTATATATATATATATATATATATATATATATATATATATATATATATATATATATATGTGTGTGTGTATATATTTTTTTTTCATCTTAAAAATGTAAGATTTTTAAAAGTGTTTTTAACATGTACACCGAGCTACAGCTTTCTGTTGCTATTCTGTGGTGTGAATTTATTGAGCCACCAGCCGGGAATGAGTACTTTTCAAGTATCGGCCACTTGTGTGGACTCCTTGTCTGGATGCATCAGTATCTGCAGTGACATGCTGATAACTGAATCCTTGGAGAGTAGAACAGATAGATGCTAATGTTAAGTCCAGCTAGAATAAGGCTCATGCAGCAGAATGGAAGATTCCTCTGGGATTTTGGGATGCGTCACAAGGTTGAATTCAAATGTAGGGGTAGAGTTGGCAGCTTATATCGCTCAACACTTGGGGCATCTAGTGTTCTTGTGCAGGTATGCTGTATCCATACCTGCATACAGCATGCATATCTACACTTGGATGACAATACATGGGCTGTCTCTTCTTCTCACATGCACACACACACACAGAGGAGTTGATTCACAAGCATACACCTTGCACCATTTCGTGTTTTTTGCCGTCACATGTGCCTGTGTGCGCACTCAAACACACACAGACTTGGTGGCTGCACCATCACATAGTGGTATCTGTACATATGACACACCATCGCAATGTTCTCTTTGTTCTGCACACACAATACAGCAGACAGTGCAGGGGATGCGCTATGCCAGAGACGCCCAGTAGAATGAGAATGGAAAGGAATACTGCAGGCAAAAGAACAGTGGGGCTGATGGGAGAGCGGAGCCTGGCAGAGAGGCCCTCTGCAGTGGAAGCAGAATAATGGAATAGAACCAACACAACTCAGTGAAAAACAATGAAACTTAACCCTGATAGATGGGGATAAAACAACGAACTACAACACTGCCAGGCTTATTCTCAGCTCATGGATAACAAAAAGAATGTCTCTGTATAAGTAAGCCTTATATGCCTTTTGTAGAATAATGAGCAAGTTACACAGTGCAGCTGTATGAGCAGAATTTTCTGCAGTATTACTAACACTGCAGGTTAGACCATATTTTTTTTATTGAGCCATCTGAAGCCATGAGGGCTCATATTTAACTTCTCTTTCTCCCATTCATCCTTGCATACTTTATTATCTAACATTCTTAAGCAGCAGGCGGCAGGAATTACATGAGTCAGTAGTTTTTTGCCTAGATGGGTCAAAGAAATTGTCGTATGAGCTCTGTGACAAGGTGTCGGGATTGCTGAATGAGTTGTCTCGCTAACAGCTTACACTCTCTGCGGGCATGTGTAGGTGCATGAATAGATATCACTGTGCTCATATCTGTCTAAATTTGTAGTGCATCTAAATAATGATTCTGCCTACAAAGCTGGTTTGTATTGATTAGCCGTATTTAAATTCATGAGTCTACCCCATATTATCAGCAGGGCTGTGCAGACCAGAACACCACAGCCTCATTGTCTCCTGTCGAGCAAGGCTCCATATCCACTAATGGCTGTGTTTGTGTTTCAGCATAACCCACTTTCTTATAATGATCCTTTTATTAGTGTACAAGCTCAGAGCATGTCTGAGCTTCAGTCCTGTATATGTGTTCATAAAGGAAGATAATTGTTAGATCTATCTTAAGCCCAGAGACAAAATATGTGCAATATGCTGTATATTGAAATGGATTAGCGTGGATTTACCTTGTAACAAAACCATTATGCTAAACAGAACAAACTTGAGACCTTAAAATGTGGGGGAAAAAATGGCTCTAAAGACGATTCCACAGAGCTCACATATTTACAGTAGCCCCCTTATTTGTCTAACTGTCCAATTCGCAGTGCAAAAATTGTGATACCAAATCCTTAACAAATCCATGCCTACGCTTTCATTTACAATAGGGACATTGTTCATTGATGAGACAGTAGATGAGTTTGCATTCAGAGGGTGTATTCATAATGTGTCTCTTGGATTTATTTTCACATTTACTGACTGTTTCTTCTACTTTTCCCATTCCTAACTGCCCATGAGCTCAATGTCTAAAGTTTCATTTTATTCTTTTAATCAGCTTTAAACAGTATAATCCCAGATTTTTTCTCTACCACTGCAGAAGATGCGAGATCACAAGTGAAGAATTGCAGGCACAACTTGAAATGCTGCAACTGGGAAGCAAGAGCAATTATATATTTAGTGACACCCTATGTGTCTGGGAATAATGGAGAGCTCTCACACTAAAACACAGTGTAATTAAGATGACGATGCTGTTTGATGTTTCTCTGTGGCTCACCCCCACTGTGTCATCTTTTTACAGTTGCTGCTCTGAACTTTTTATTGATGGTTTGTCTCTGCATTCCTTTTCCTTCTTTACTCTGCATTTGCATCTTATCTTTCCCCCTATTCCCTTTCTCCCCAGGTGGCCCGAAGCCTGATGGCGCCGCTGTCACTAGACATTGCAGGGGACCCAGACAGCGAGCGTGCGTTAGGCAAGCAGCGCCTCAGTGTAGCAATTGGTGTCCTGGCAGGAGCCGCAGCAGTCATCTTGGTTATTCTTCTGGTAGTCACAGCTCGGCAGTGTGGTGCTCAGGGTAAGAATGGCTATGAGGCCGGCAAGAAGGAGCCAGAGGAAGACTTCTTCGGTCCCACGGGGGCACAGCCACAGGTTGGCCGTGGTGGGGGATCAGATCGTGGACGCAAACCTCGGCGGGACAAGCGCAGTGGAAGCAGTGGGAATGGACCTGGAGGAGGCAAGTCAGACAGAGCCCTCTACAGTGGTATAGTCACAGTCAACGGACTGCGTCGCCATGCCAATGATGATGATGAGGAGGATCTGAGCAGTGCTAGTGAGCGCCTGGCAGCTCGTTACTGTGCTGTGGATGGTGACCCTGGAAGCCCGCGGATGGGCGGTGGTAGGAGGCATCAGTCAAGCCCAGATCTGGCCCGGCACTACAAATCCAGCTCGCCTCTCCCCGCAGTGAATCTTCAGCCTCACTCACCTCCAGCAGAGGGAAAGAAGCACCAGGCAGTCCAGGAGCTGCCTCCCTCTAACACCTTTGTAGGCAGTGGTGGGTGTGTGGGAAGTGCTGGTTCCAGCAGCAGCAGTAGTGGAGGCAGTGGCAATGCAGATGCCATGTCCCTGGGATCTGACCAGTGCTCAGAGTACGGCTGCCAGACTGGAAACAAGTACAGCAAACAGGTAGGCGCTCTGGATATAGAATATTCTTTTGACTGGTCCCTCTTTATAACTCTGTCTTAAAAAACTCAGTCAGCTCTTTCTGTCTCTTTGTCTCTTTGTCCGCTGTGTGGCTCCTGATCTCCTCCTTTTCATCCCTGGCTTCATGTCTTCTTATTCACACATCTGCTGACATACTGTACTGCACACCCTGTCGCTGATGTCTAAACACCATTTTATCTCCACAAAATAGCTGTCAGTGTGTGTGTGTGTACGCTTACGCACTTTTGTGTGTCTGTGTCAGGATACTAAGCCTATGAGCAGTATGGCGGTAGCCTGCTGTCAGACGCGTGCGCTCCATGTCAAACATCGGCCCTGTGTTTAGCAAGATCTACTACAGGGCACATACATCAAGCTCACCCTGTAGCCAAAGAGTACGTGAATGTGCATGATTGTGTGTATATGTGCGCGCGCACACGTGTGTATATGTGACACCGTGTGTATGAACCCCTGAGGAGATCAGTCGGAGTAAAAACAGAGAGGGGTGTGGGTGAATAGTTGCTTCCAGCAGGGTAATTGGTCATTTTGTGTTTCTGTTTCCCTTGTCAAGCTGTTATCTTTCTTCCATTTAGCATATATGTTTATCCCATAAACAATATCAGTCATATAGTTAATGGATGCAATAGCTTTGGTGTTCAATCCAGGCGCTGCAGTTAAAAGCTGAATTCCTGCTGATAAATAAATGCACCATAGAGATGGTCACTCACCCCTCCACCCACACATGTATACACACTCACAAATACACAGACACAGTCACTATCTATCATCACAGGCACACTGACACAGCAGGGTCTCCGGACTCCGTAGGGAGTGCGCCCACGAGTGATATTTGAATGACAGCTAACCCTTCTTAAAGAGGCGGGCTTCTCATTTCCTTGACAGACAAGTCTACATTTATCCTCCACGTGGTGAGAAAAGTGCTGATGTGGTCATTAAAAGGGAAGGAGAGCAGCTTCTTAGGCTAATCAGTTCATATATGGGCTCTCTGATCCCGCTCAGTGCGCGCGCACACACACACACACACACACACACACACACACACACACACACACACACACACACACAGGAACACTCACACATATGCATACGCACACAAACTGCAGAGGTTAATCCATTACGGATTCAATCCTCTTAATCTGCCATTCCCAGGGAAAGAAAATGCTTACTGGGAGAGTTTGGTGTTCATGCTTATGTGCACTCAAAACATGCCAGAGCACAGAGAGACTCACCCAGACACACAAACTGACAGAGTAATGAATTATTGATCGGATGTGGTAATTAACTCCCATGCTGCAGTGAGGTTTGCCCCCTCCCCACCCAAGCCGACCCCCAAAATATCCAACACCCAGTGGTTTCATACACAGTGTGTGTGTGTGCTGGCTAAGATTTTGGGAGCTCATGCGTGACTTGGTTTCGCTTACATGTCAAAATTTGTTAACTCAAACAGTTTAGCGACATGAGCAGGTTTTTGTTTGTGGGTGCCTGTCACTTTGCTTGCGGTACTGCTTATTCCATGAAGGCATATGCATTTTATACATGAGTGCAAGTGAGAGATAGACTCTGGGAGTAATAGGTGGTGTGCATGTGCCAGATGTAGGATTTGCGATGCCAACAGAAATTGGAATAGAATTAGATCAGGAGTGGGTGAGAATTACAGAAGGTTAGGAGGGGGAAAAAGATGGAGCAAACGAGATGGGGCAGAACTTCTGCATTTCAAAGCTACTTTACTGGGTCAGTGAAAATATTAAAAGCTGTTCATTTGAAGTCAGCACATCATCAGACCAACTCGGATGCTCCAAATAGGGGAGGGGGGGGGGGGGGGGGGGGGGGGGGGAGACAATAAGTGTAAAAAAAGCGAGTAATAAAAAAGTGGACATCATGAATAAAGTGCAAGATTGCATCAAAGAGGAAACAAGATGACAAGACAGCTCAGTTAATAGTGTTGGATTGTTTTTATGTAAATTGTCCACAGAGGAATAGGGAGAGAGAGAGAGTGGGAAAGATATCTGTATACGAATGGAAATGGTGAGGGAAAAAATGGTGAAAAAAACAGAAATGTGGTCTAAATGACTAGATATTTAACTAATTTCCACAAAAAGTGTGTGTGTCTGTGTGTGTTTGTGTTGGGGGTGGGGGGGGGGGGGGGGGGGGGGGCGGGGTGTGTCCAACTTGCTCACCACAGTTGATCAACTGCCTCCATCTCACCCTGTCTCTAACATCCTCCTCTGTCACGCCGACCCCCTTAATTTCCTTGTCCATTATATCTATGAATCTTGTCTTTTTCCTCTTTTCCTTTTGCTCAGGCGCTCCATTTTCAACATCCTTTCCCCAACATACCTACTATCCCTCCTCTGCACATGTCGAGAGCATTTTAGCCTCAGACTTTGTCTGTAAATTGATCAACCTGTGCTATCCCCCTGATATACTCATTTCTAACCTTGTCCATCCTGGTCACACCTTAACATCTTCAACTCTGCCACCTCCAGCTTGGCCTCCTGTTGTTTTGTCAGTCTCCAAACCATATATCATAGCAGCTCTCACCAACACCTTCCCTTTTCACTCTTGCTACTATCTTTCGGTCACAAATCATCCCTGACACTTATCTCCACCCACTCCACCCTGCCTGCATTCTCCCCTTCACCTCTCTTACGTGCTGTCCAGTGCTTTGGAGGTTGGTTGAGCCCAGGTATTTAGATTTGTTTACCCTCGCCACCTCTACTCCTTGCAACTTCACTTTTACACCTGCAGTGGACAAATTGCAAGAAAGACGATAGGAGTATGTTTCTCCAAGAAAAGAGAGGCATGGAAAGCGAGGAGTAAAGATAGAAGAGAAGGGAGAGAGAGAAAGAGAGAGGTCTGGTTTGGGTGGCAGCCAGAGACTGAGAGCGGACTGCTGAGATGTGGGTCATCAGGATACCCGTTGGCATCAGGACACATTAATGATCACAGCAGTCACATGGCACTGCAGTCAATATGGGCAAAGTGGCCTCGTTCCACCCTTTAACTCCACCACACACACACAAAATGCACAATTCATCACAACAAGGTTCCTCCTGTCTGTTGTCCTCAGTCACCCACAATTAAAGGTTATCACACTTAACAGTTATGTTCCAGTTATCTTTGGTTTTCATCCTTTTTGCAGAGTGTAACTTAATCTGAAAGAGAGCTTTGAACTTTTCACTTGTTCACTTTTCTCCCCTTTTAACTCTCACTCCCTCTTCCTTTCCATCAGTCTCCAACTTTCTTTGCCATATGCCAGGCTATAAATCTAAACACCCCGTCGCTGGTACCCTTGCATCTTCCATGTGCCACACTGACCTCCGAGAATAAATCGACTCAGCATTTTCACTAGTGCGACTTCTTTTACTGTAGTGTGCACTTTCTCTCTTGCTGAACCCAGCGGGTGTGCGGGGGCGGGTGAGCGCTCGGTGCCACGAAGGCTGAATCGAACCAGTCACACATCATCTTAAACCCATGCACACACATTCAGTCCAAGTCCAATCAATGCCCTGTTAACAAGGCCAAGACTGCAGTGGAAACAGGTGGGTTGACGGCGCAGTTTTTTGCACACTGCACATTTCTGCAACACTTGGTGAAGGTCACTGCTGGACTCTCACAACACGGGGCACTTGTTTTGGCACAGCAAGGGCAGGCACTAGAGGTGAGTTTGTGGTGAACAGGACTCATCCGGCCAGTCTTGTCCATCTAATTGGACTGTATGGACGGGTGCGGGTGGAGAGATTAGGTCTACTGGATTATAAAATTGAAAAGCAGCTTTTCATTTCAGCAAAATCCCTCCAGGATTAAATATGATGAGCCTCTGTCACAGACTCAGATTCATGCATGCCACATGAATGCATCCGCACATACGCCCCCTGTGATAACATGCAGCGTGCATTTGGGTTGTAGAGGTGAAGGTACTGTCATCCAGAAACAAACAGAAACACACACACACACACTGTCCCCTCCCTGTCGCTTTGTTACACACACGAATGCGCACACTGTAACCATCCCGTGACCCTTGTCATGACGATACCAGCACACTGAGGTATTTATTAAAGTCACGACGAGTTCAGGCCACTCAGCCAGCCATATGCTCAAGGGGCGAGTAGATGGGGAGATGAGGAGGTGGAGGTAAGTGGGAGGTGAGAAGGACAAGGTAACCAAAGTGGGGATCACCCATTGAGCCAGACTGAAACTGATCTGCTGACCTGGCAGCAAAGCACGAGGGGAGGGGACGGTGCTGGGGTTAGAGGCAGTGGACTTGAGAGAGGAAACATGAGCCAGACTGAATGAAATGAGACAGAGTGAGAGAGGTTTAAATGATGGAAGGAGACTAAGAAAGGCTTGACCATCGCAGTATCCCCTCTTAGGTGCTTGGCTGTAGATTTAGAACACTTGCTTACCCTGTAAACATTGATTTTCCGCTTGATCGAGATTGTACGAACATAAATAGTCTGCGTCTGAAAGTGCACTGAAGGTCCATTACTAAAACTCACAAACAAACTGACATTTGTAAACATCGAGAAACACGAATTTCCCTTTTATTGACAGTTTTGTCGACCTGCCATTCAGCAGTACTTTGTGGGCTCTTGGCATGAAGAGCCACAGTTGAATGGAAGTGCAAAAGCATTCATCGCACCTTCGATTTAAGATTTAGAAGCATCAGCTGAAATTGAAAGAATAATAGTTTGTTAGTTATATATATAAATATAAATCATTTCATTCAACATTTATATTTTAAATATAGGCAACCTAAACAAGGAGATTAGATTTATAAATGACACATAAATGTGTTTGTCATGTTTTTTAAGGTCACTGGACAAAATAATCTTTTACTTTTTTATTCATCTTTTTATTTATTTATTTCACTGTTTACAGTGTAGTACTGTACATAGTATAGACATATCTACAATCACAGGTTTTGAGCTATCCATCTGTTTGAAGTCCTCTGTTGTTAGAACAGCTACATTGATATAAATTTAACTGAAAGAAACTAAGCTCATTTTTAACTGAATCTGACAAAACAAATTTTCAGCTGCATTGCACACACTTCCACAGATATAACTTCGTAATACAGGGAAAAAGCATTAGCTTGAGGACCAGATTTGGTTTCAAATTCCTGAAAAATGGTAAATGTAAAAGCACTGCAGGCTGCATCTGCACAAGAACTGTTTTGGTCTCATTTCGAAGCTGCCATTTCACACCTGTTTTTCTGCTATTTTCTCCGGGACTATGTAGAGTGTATTGGGCCGTGACTGCTGCCGAAACTTTTCAGATTGCACAGCGGCGCTCCACCTGAACACAAAATGATTGAGAACTGCAGCTGCTACTGCTGCTGGGCTGGCATGCTGCTTTCACAATGTAGCCAGCGTAGACAAGGTGCAGTCCAAATGTCCTCAGTGGGATGAAGATGAGGTTTTTAAAGTGATGTTTTGGTCACCCATACTCTTTAAAACGCTTAGACTCAAGATAAGAATGTGAACATAAAAAGTAAAGGGCAACAGGCGATGCTAAAGGTTGAGATTATTTTTAGGATTCATTGAATTAAAGCCACAAAGACAGCATGTGCATTTCCATGTGTGGCAGCCTAAGTGCAGCCAGAGAAAGACAAAGGAAGGAGAGAATCAGAGGGAGGGAGGTTGCAGGAGGCAAAAGGAGACAAATTGTCTGTTTCCTTACACATCAAGGTCAACCAGAGCTGGAATGTGATTAGAAGTCCCTTGTCTGTCTCAGCTGTTTACCACACAAGATAATACAGACAGGCTGTTCAGCTGATAATGTTACCGTGTTAACAACTCCTCCCTTCAGCTTTTGTTTCAACTTCTCTGTGGAAATGGCAAGAATGTGGGAATGTCTTTCCAGCAGATACATGCACTCACGCAGGCAAGCTGAAGCAGGGATACATGTGGCAGGCACTGTCAAAATTATGATTTTAACACACACAGACGTGCCCACCGAAACACTTTTGTGTGTACATAATAGCACATAATTACACACCCTCCCAGATCCTTATGCATACACACTTTTTCGCTGCAAGCAAATGAAGTCTGATAAGAATATGATGACACACAAGTGGATAGGAAAGTTTTCCATCTCTTACATCAGTTTCTTCTTCCATTCCCTCTGGATCGGAATCACATGCACAAGCCCGGGCACACTCTGCCTCCTAGAATCACACACATCCGCGGAGGCTCACAAACACTCTCTCTTAACTCCCTGACACAGACACACATTTGAGCACACACAAAGACCTACATAGCAAACCCCTCACTGCGATGCTTCCTTTTATTTGCTTCTTGAAGACTCTGCTCCGCATTGTACAGCTCGGCATTCAGCTCATCTGCCTTCCAGCATTACCTTAATGGCTGTCTGTGGGTTGAGCAATTTTATCCGATATTGCTAAACAAAAGCACTCTTTCTCACACTAGACAGGGATTCGAGACAGCTTAGTAGCCCTATGACTGGTTTTATCCACCTACACAAAAGAATCTTCAGTGCATTAAGTGGTATTGAGTTGAGCTGAATTAAATTGGCTTGAATGGATTTTGAATTGAACTGAACTGGACTGAGCCCAGCGCAGCTAAATTGAATAATTCAGATTGTGTGGAATCAAGTCGGATTGGATAAACTCAAACTGAATCAATCTAGGGTGAGTCAACTTGATTAAAATTGGTTTAGCTTTGCCAGTCGATGTTCCAGGTGACAGCTCGGTGGGCAGTTTGTGACCGACTGATTTTATTATGTAGAATGGACTGACACAATATCAGTGTGCTTTTGTTAAAAAATGCTCAAACTGGGTTTTGAACTCATGACATCTATAGAGGAAACAACTTACGAATCATCAAACACCTATCCAATGAGAGGTCTGCAAACACACATAAAGAAAAAGCGCGTTTATTCTTAAATCACAATCAGGCTTAAAGCAAAGGAAGTGAATGCTCAGATGAGTTAAAGTATTGGAATATAAAGATAAATGTCTAATTATGAGTCTTAAAAAAAGATGTCTACATACAGTACATACTCTCAGAAGTGATGGTAACAGATCTAAGCTTCAATGTACAAACTTACAAAACCAAGGTGACAAAATCTACTCACTGGAATGTGCTTATAAACACTTATTATTTTATTGTACAGAGCAGGCGCCTGCGATATTTGCTTTAGAACTCAGCGCTGTGTAAGTCGTCCAATAAAAAAAGTATCTCTTTCCAATCTTCCATCCCCAATGTCTGACTTTACCCCCCCCCCCCCCCCCCCCACACACACACACACACACACACACACACAAACACACACACACAATTACATCTTCCTCCGTCTGTCTTTCTCTTGATTGATCTCTTTGTTCTCCCTAAGTGGTTTCATCTCTTTTCATCACTCTCCATCTGGATCCATCTTTTTTAAAACGTGTTTTTAATGGTTCCAAACTTTCTTTTTTTATAACACTTAATAGTTTCTTTAAATTTTACAAATGACTCTTAACAACCCTCTCCATTTCCTGCTCCCTCTTTTTCGTCTGTTTTTAGACCGTAGTTAAAATCAGCTTTAATCTTTGCTTTTCATTTTTGAGGGGGATTGGATAAAATTAAGCATGCTACCAAGGAACAAGCCTAAGGTGTGAATATCTGCACTGTGCAATATGGTTTATGCATTTTTGCCACTGGCGAATCAGAGCACATTTCTCGCCGGATATCAGCTTATTAGATCTTGCGTGAGTGCAAAAGACTGGCCCTGGTAGCGCTGTAGTCCAAAGCCAATGTTTTTGCTCCAGGCTACGTGTAGCCATCTGTTTAGAATTGTTGGTGGAAGATAGATAAATCGGAAGATCGAGATGAAGACTGTAGAAGAGGTGGAGAATAAATGAAAGAGTAGAAAAGAAATTCCTGGTTAGTACCACTAACTTGGGGGGTATAGTGGTGGCGGTGTGGGGTGGGTGGTTGTAGGAGATTTGGGTAGGTAGATGAAGAGAAATAAGGTGAGTGGGAGAACAGGCAATGCTTCAGTGAGTGGTGGAGGGAGATGTGAAGCTACAAAATGAAAATGCGTTCTTAGGTATTGCCTAGGGGTGGAAAGCTGATGGGGGGAGTACAGGGAAGGAGGAGATGGACTGAAAAAGATAGAAATGAGGTATATGGGTCTAGGGTTAGAAGTAGAAGAAGAGAGGAGGGAAGGAGGTTCACTTTGAGAGGAAAGCCAGCTCAGACTCTCCAGGCTATTTTGGTGTGAGTGTGTGCGTGTGTGTGCGTGTGTGTCAGATAGAGAGGGAGAGACAGGGAGAGGGAAAGAGATGAGAGCTTTCTACCTGCCCTAATGAAAAAGTTACATAAATCTGAGTGGGCATGCCTCTGCCTGCAGCATTTCTCCATATTATACCACTGACCCAAACCTCTCCCAGTGCATGTGTAAGCGTATACGCTTTGTGTGCGTGTTCAATCCTTGTAGAGTCCCACTTGCCTGTTCATGTCAGAAATAAACCAGAAGACAGACACCCACGTAAACACGCAGACACACTTACACTTACACACAGACCAAAAGATCTAGCTGACCCAAGCCCTAAGAAATAGCCAGTGTCTTCAAACAGCGATGTTAAAACAGGTTGACCTGTTTGACAGACACACATTTTCACACAGGCTGTGTAATCACACACTCTTGTTCCCTTGGACTTTGGAAAGGAAGAACTACCTCCATACGCATAAACTGACATGATTTATGTTCACATACAGACACTTAGAGCCAAAACGCAGTGAAGGTGATGAATCAAACTACACTTAAAGTCAAAGACTTTCTCTTGATATAGCACAGTAATAGCAAGGCATTACCATAAAGCTGGTTCTTAATGGGTCAACAGTGCACAGGTACAAATCAGACATAGATTATTTAAGAGGTTCTCCTCTTGTTTCACAAATACAGCGCTAATATGAAGATGGCAACTAACAGCACTTGAGGAAAAAGGGGGTAAAAGCAAAAAAAAACCTCACTTTTATTGAACATTACTCACATCCGCATATGCACACAGAAGCTTTAAAACAAGCGCACTAAGAAACTGAAATCAAAGTCATGCAAATACATCTTCCAATTAGGCCCCAAACAGGTTTCCATGGGATGAAATGGCAACCTCTAATTGGCTGGATAAAAGAATGCTCACATCCGAGCCGACAACTTGAGACAGCTTGGAAAATATACACATCCCTACCTGCATCCATACAAAGACGCACACAGGTGTACACTTTGTAAGTGAGGATCACAGACAATTTATTCATGGTTAGGGGAGTCACACACGGTATCACCGGTAAGATGAGAAGCAAGGATAGAGTGTGTTGACACAGATATGGTGTATTGTCAGGTGCAGGCACACACACATGCTTGGGTCAGTCTCTTTTTAAAAGCGTGAATAAAGCTTTGGTCGTGGTGTCGTGTTAACATAAAAGCTTTCACGGCTGTTAAAAAGACCAGGCTTTGATTAGAATTTGATGTGTGAGAGTGTTTTCTAATGCTGGCCTTTGCTGACAGCGGCCCTTTTAAATCCTGCAGAGCCTTTGCAGGGAGTCTTCTGTCAAAAATATGTTGAATCAACGATTTCACCTTAACATGCCCTGAAGGGGGGGTTTTTGCGGTTATTTTTTTTTTTCTTTTCCCCCCTTTTTTTCTCTGAATTTTCTAAAAGACAGATGTTAAGCGTGCTCACCATGCCAGTTTGCAATAGATCTTTAGTAGATCTCAACCAAAAGGCAACAGCAGCAGCAGTAACAGTGTAGTTGTGGATGATCAAACACTGAATTTAAAATTGTTAACTAACTGAATATCAAAAAAAATGTTTTTTTAATCTGATTAATAAGTCGCTCCTGCAAGAAAGTGTATCTGTGTGACTTTTACAAAGTGGTGTTACTCTTACATGGCATGATCATTATGAATGGTTTAATAATTCATTTCTTATTCCCGTATGGGGATTTGTGTAGAATGTGAGATCTGGACTGTGAGGAATCCAAATTGCGTATATCATGTCTGAACCCGTGTAGAGATCAGTGAATGTATTTGCATCTACAAAGTGCTCCACTTAAACTCAAAGTTTTCAATATATATAGTGCTTAAGTCGCTGAAATATTGTGTACATTAGAGGTCTTGTTGCTGTCTTGTGAAAATTAGTTTTCAGATAAAGTAAGGGGATTAAATCCCCCTAATGGGCTGAAAAATACATTTCTTCCTTGAATAAGCTTTAAAAAGTAATTGGATTGTTGTCTCGTGGCTTAAAAGAAAGCTTGAAAGATCAATGCTTTCTAAAAACACATAGCTTCCTCTGCAGATGGACACCATGCAAGAGCTGTAGACTGCAACAGTTTCAGTATTTAAAAATTTATGTAACTTTTAGGCATGAAAACAGGTTGAATTTCAGAATCTTCTATGCCAGCATACTGAATATGTAGTCTGGACTCTTGGTTGGTTACAAATGGCAATTTCTGTCAGCCTATTGGGCTAATGAGACTAAATTATTAATAAGTTGTGAAAATAATCCGCAGTTAAGCCCTGAAGCCTGAAAACAGAAGCACTGAATCAGAACATAAAGAAAATGTGACAGATGTTATATAGATGGTTATATTTTAATATACCATACACAAATCCTCATACACCCAAAATGAACCCTAATGAGATTCCTTACTGACACCTTAAAAGTGCAATCTATACCTGTAGTTTTATGCTGCAGACAAACAGCATCTAAACTATTTTTACTGCATTAGCTGCGGAATAATTTGCACTTTTAAACATTTTTTAATGCCAAGAGTCGCATAATAATCAGGCAGACTTCTGAGTAAAACGCTCTGCTGAATATGACTTCACGGGAGCCATTTCATAAACCTAATGCCGAACTATGATTTTCAAAGGGGATTGCAAAAGCCAATGTACATATATATGCTTGAAGTGTGGTGTGAGGTTATCGATAGGGACGCTTTGGAGTCTCCCCTGCTTTCTAATTAACTCTCCTTCTTCCTTCTCCGTCCGCTCAATGGCCCAACTTTGCACTTGGTCTCTGGTGTATCGAACACACACGCACGCGCACGCGCAGACTCACACACGTTATCACACACATACGCACACTCGCATGCAAGAAGTCTGTTTGCATACCAAAAGCATACTTCATAGCTGAAAGAAAATGAAAGCCGTATTAATTATACAGTCTGCGTTTGTACACGCATGCACACACACACAAAGAAAAAAAGAGGAGAGAGTGAGGAAGCAGTTATTTTGTTTTTCCTATGCGTCAAAGGAGACAGAGTGCGAGAATGATTGAGTCTCTCTGCGTCAGGGAGAGAGGGAATGAGAAATAGTGCAGAGGGAGAGAAAGAGTGCACTGTCTTCGCTCTTTAATGTGCGTGTGTGTATGTGTGTGTGTGCCTGTACATCTTCGTGCGTGTCGTCTACCCAGTATAACGCCCCCTCTGTGTCCCCGAGCCACTCTCTGTCACTCACACACACTGAGACTATTGTCAAGACATTGGGCGAGGCACCCCAAGACATTTCTGTGGCACTGTGTCTGTCACGGGGGTGATAGGGCTGTAAAGGGGTTTGCACATGCACATACACCCACACAGTTGTGTTTAAATCATTTTAGAGGACATTAAATTGACTTAATTTTTT
Organism: Pelmatolapia mariae; assembly: GCF_036321145.2. Taxonomy (NCBI): domain Eukaryota; kingdom Metazoa; phylum Chordata; class Actinopteri; order Cichliformes; family Cichlidae; genus Pelmatolapia; species Pelmatolapia mariae. The sequence goes on along the minus strand of NC_086232.1, from coordinate 25,372,732 downwards.
TATCTGAGGGCTTCTCCTGACACTAACCATAACTGCTATTTGCTTAACTGCTTCCCTTCCCTAACCTTAAACTAAACCTACTCACAAACCATGTCTTCACCTCCGAATTGTGCCCTAGTTATTATGGGGACTTGTTTATGGTTCCCAAACGGGAAGTTGGTCCCCACAATATGATGGTGTAAATACATTTATGTCCCCACAAAGTATAAACACACAATCTATAAGATCCACAACTAATGTACAAATATGCCATTTTATATGTAGGCAGGTGAATTAATGTGGCAGTCGCCTGGAGTGCAGAGCACGCATGTGTGAGTGTGTGTTTGTACTTGTGCGTGCCAGAGTTATAGCATACACATATGTGGGTTGTGATTATGTGTGGCAAGGCCTATGCGGTGTACGTGCTTGTTTGTATCTGACAGCACATTAGGCAAAGCTATCTTTAACCTTGTAAAATGAGTGACACTGATTCTAAACTGACAGGATGGATTTCAGTTTGCCATGGCGCTCCATCGTGTCAGCCTCTGTCAGCTCAGCCCGTCCACCCATTTCACAAAAGACAGGAGCATCACAAAGGAGACAAAGTATATGTGAGGGGGAGGTAGAGAAACAACGAGAAACAAGAAGAAAATGAGAGGTTTATGGAGAAAGCTGGGTAAGATATGACAAATGAAATAGTTTGGAAAGTCGGGGAGGAAGAGCGGTCTTGTTTGACAGAGAAAGAATGCCGCACCAAGAGAGTTGAAAGTGTACACGAGGCAAAACGGTGTGAAGGAGAAAAAAAATGGGAGTGTGAATCGAGGTAGAGGTGATGGAGGGAGCAGGGGGAAAGAGACCTTGCTCTTGTATCCGGACGTCTCTGAGGTCCTTTATTGACTCTATCTATTGTTCACAGCAGCACTCCTAATCACTCTCAACAGGGAGGTTGTGTTTGTGTGTGCCTGCGCGTGGATGTGTGATCTTGTTTGCGTGATCTTGTTTGCCAGCCTTTTGCAGAAAGTACGTATCTTTAGCCTCATCCTCACTTTTACTCTTTCATACACTGGCCCCCACAGAGAAGCTATTGTTCACTCTTCATCTGGTCAACCTTAATGGACAATAGCAGTGGGTGGGAAAAGCCTGTTCCTAACACGCATACTATTAGTCTAATGGTACAAATTCACACACACGCACACACAGACACACACACATGAAGACAGAATGGGCAGTAAATACCATCTAAATAGCAGGCATACATATGTATGGTCTCTCTTACTCACGCAGGCACACAGAAGGCCAGTTGTACGCGGCCATCCTGTTTGCGTCTTTCTTAACAATGACTGCTGTCATGGATATTATAAGAGATGACTGTTTTAAGGACTAGCACAGGAAAGTGATGAACACCACCAGCACACACACACCAACAAAGGAGCTAATCTGAATCATGGGCATTTGTCCGGTAAGCCTCGTTTCACATCTCACACTATGAGCCTTTGTTTCTGTTTTGTTTTTTTCCCCTATAGACAGCCACGGCTGCACAAAAGGATAAACATTTCAAAGGGCCGATGCTGTGAATAGAGTCAATGATTTTCAATGTGTATCTGCAGGGTGGAGAGCCCAGATGGAGACAGGGAGAAGGGAGAAAGCACAATGCCAGAGTGGACAGATTGATGGTAATAAAGCTGTGGTGGATAGCGAAGCAGTCGATCCACATGCAGCGAAACAGTCTCTCTGCCTGTCTGCCTCTGCACAAACAGTCATCCACAAAATACCTGCAAACATCCACACACTTTAAATAACTAGTTAGGGCTAAAATGGTGCACAGCTGACTCATGGTTTTATTTCTAAATGGAGCCAATAAGAGAAAGTGACTGAAGTCCATAAAGCTTCAACAAATCACAAACGTGCCTCGCACAAAGCAAAAACTGTTAAGCGGGACAGGCGTGTCAGAAGTCAGCGAGGCTCGTAGTTCCAGTGTTTGCCACCGGAGGGCTTGCAGCAGACTGCAGCATTCTGAAGAGGAGTGTGGAGAGAGGGAGCGAATGGGTCCGCATAGTGCCGATCAGATGACCTCGCTGCTGCAGTTAATGTTCTCTGGCGCTCAGACACAAGGCTAAGGCTCTCCCTCATACCGCGGGGCTGTTGTACAACAAGCTGTTGTGGTGGTAGGGGTGGTGTTGTTTGAGGAGTGCGAGTGTGGTTGTGTGTAAGTGTGTATGCAGGAGGGGAAAAGATTAGGGGAGTGGAACAAGAGAAGGTGCTCCTGTGAGGGGAAAGAGGGAGCGTGACACCAAGACGGTAACATGTTACTAAAGCACTGCTCAATTTCTGTAACCCGGTCTTTCTTTCTTCTATACCCTTCTCCCCATATTTCTCCTTTTTCTTTGCCTCCTTTCTCTTTGTCCCGCTCTCTTGCCCTCTGCGTCTCCCCCCCCCACACACACACACTTTAATTTGCCCCCTCATTTCTACTGCCGCACTTGCCCCCCTTTTTCTCTACCTCATACCCCCTATCCCTCCCTCTTCTCCCTTTCTCTTACTCTCTCTCTCTCTCTCTCTTTCTCTCTTCTTTTTCTCTCTGCAGTGCAGCACAGTGATTATCATTCCTCTCACAGAGTCAGGCCTGATAGTCAGATACTGCTGAGCACCCTTCTACATCACCTGCTTCTAGAGGGAGCAATGGAGAGCGAGAGACTGAGACAGAGGAAAGAAGAGAAAGGAAGAGGGGAGGGAAAGTGGGAGAGAAGACCGGTGAACTGCAGAATGAGGGGAATGAAAGAAGAAAGAGGAAATGAAAGGGGAGAAAGTGGGGGGTGAGGGAACAAAGGGTGAAGGAGAGCAGAGAAACATGGGAAGGGAGGGAAACAGCAGAAGCATGGATAAGGGAGGATTGCTGTTACTGCAGAGGTGGTCCCACTGCAACATACATGCTGCATAGTTATAGATGTGTTGTGAGTGTGTGTTAAAGTGCACACCTGCAAGTGTGAGTGTGAGCAAGCGTGGCTGAAGTGCGCATTTACGGCATCAGCGTGGAAGCTCTGCATGTCTGTGTGAGTGCGTGAGTGTGCGCTGTGATAATAAGGCGCCTTGACTCATCAACATCACTGGGCCAGACAGCTGAAGAAATGCCACTCATATTGCTTCATCCCTCCCTGAGCTGAGTTTCAACCTGCTCCAAACCATTTTGTGCATTCTGCAAATGCCACAACAGTCTGCGTCTCTCCCTCTGAACGACATTCTTCATCTCTTCTTCACTTCTACTTCAGACAGTCTGTGGTCATGCTGAGTCTTTTCCTTTTATTATTTTATATTTACCTCGCTACAAATGCTGATTAACCCACATTTTTTTCCTCATCCCACCTCTGATCAGTTGTTCCATCCATCATCTGTCACTCCCTTCCACGTAGTCTCTTGACACATGTCTGTACCTGTCTGCTTGACCCAGCGGTGACACTGCGTAAGCAGGATGTCTGCTCTTTTCAACATAGCCTTAAGAAACTGCATTACGGCACTGGAAACGTCACTCCATTACACCACTAAGGGCTTGAACAAAGTTGCAGATCATTTCTATATTTAAATAACCAGTGTAAATATATCATCGTCAAATAAATTGTTAACCCGTCTGTCCTGTTTGCCAGTAACTGAAAGATGCTTTCTGTCAGTGTGTTTCACTGTTTCCCCTCCTCACTGGCTTTGATGCATAACTTAACAGTTGACAGCAAAAGATTTCAAAAGGTTTTCTCATAAACTCTTGGAGATTTTATTAAGATCACACGAATTTTACCAATTAACTCATTTTCCAGCTAAACTTTAGTTTCATTTATTTTATTGGACTCTTTGACATGATGATAAAAGACAGAAGAAAAGAAATAGCAAAAGTGTTGGAGTAGAACTGAACTTTGTTTGTGCAATTAGATTAAAAAAAACAACAAAGATATTCATGTGTTGTATTTTTTTTCACCAACAAATTTCACACTTAAGGTGCTTGTAAAAAGAAAAAAATCCCTTACAGTTATGAAACAAGACATCTGGAGCCAGAGAATCTAAATGGCAATTAAAATGGTAGAAAACAATAGTAAAGAAAGGCAAGGAAAAGCAAGCTTTGAAGTTAAATGCAAGTCATGCAACATGTCATCCGTAGAGCCACGTTGTGTGAATCCACAGTGAAGTAGTGTCTCTGCATAAACGCCTTTTTCATGGCAGTTTAATCATGCAAAGTGTAAGGATGCCCGCTTTAAAGCAGTCAATACAATCTCATTATTTTTCAATAATATTTGCATTGTAATCTGGTCGCTGTTATTGAGTTCACTTATTCATTCCAATATTCACTCTACTCTTAAAGTATGAGCACATGCACGTTGGCTGTCTGCATTAGCACAACATGATTTCTAAACGGCAGCAAAACAAAAGAGCAGAAACAAAGGTCATTTTGACTGATCAGCATTCCGGATATGAAGTCTGGACTATACCCATGTGGTGTCAACAGGAGCATATTAGTTTTCAGTGTGTGCTCTGGTAGTATAGTGCAATATCACCTTACGTATTCCACACAGTTATAGCTGTAATAAGCATTAGGCTGACATTTTATCAGGTCTGGTATTTTTTTAGATAGTAAATAAACTTCCAGATTATAAGAATTGGGATAAGGTGATATAATCTGTTAATAAAAAATAGCTATGTTGAATGATCTGCACTTTTAAGGCATTTTTAATCCTTTATCGTGCAACACTAGTCACAGTAGAGCTGACGTATGAAGCTCACCGCCCATCATGAGCAACTTAGGGTTGACCGTCCTGCCCAAGGTGGAGGGGCCAGGGACTGAACTGCCAAGCCTGTGATTTTTTTTTTTTGACGGCTTTGTACAGAACCAAAGAACAGATCGCTATTTACTTTAGTCATTTGTATATTAAAAGCTTTTTAGAGCAATGTACTCGTTTAATCACTAATTTATTTTTTTAAACTGATTATTAAGTCATTACTCATATTATGCTTAAATGCCAGGGTTATTCTAATCATTCAAGAGGTCATCCTGCCCACTAGAGCTGCTAAGCCTCTTAAAGAATTCCATAAATCTGGTCTTTAATTAAGACTTTCAGTATCCCACATCAGTCACACAATCCAATTTTTGGCCTAAAAATATCTTATTTTAAAAATATTGATGCATGCCATCAAACGTAATGTGTTCTCAGGATTAAATCACGATTCAAGGATCGCTGCCAGGGAAATTACACCGCTGCACCCCTCAGTCAACGTAAGGAAAATTTCAGGTGTCTGGAGGGAGCGATTACAAACAGGATGTTTGTTGTCTGCTTGATTGATGTTGGACTCAGTGAATAAACTGACTTTGGCCTGTTTCAAAAGAACTATATTAACAACACAGGAAAAACACTTTTTCTTTTAACACCCAGTTTTTTATTTTTAGCAAACAGCAACAAATGCAAACATGCAGCATTATGTTGGGCAAAGACAGATGAAAGTATAATCCATCACAACACTTTTGATGCCGGGCAGTAGGACCGGCTAACGTCATTATGAATTATAAAGATAAAAATTAATCATCATCAACACTAGCATTTCCAGTTCTCAGTCGATAAATTTAATATTTGTTCTGTCACAGCCTGTTACATTTTACACTTCTTTTTATAGTTTTGTTTTCTTGAATAAAAAAAAGAAGCCACAAAGAAAAAAACCAATTATTATGGTCATTAAGTATGTTTAGCCGAAACCTAATTACACTGACTTTTATCAATTGTCAGTTCAGAAGTTAAAAGCTATCATCAACTCTTTTTAATGGTTAATGATTTTATATTATGTTTCAGCATTTAAAAAGTCATATCAATCAATCCGTCAAATGAATTATTTTATTCATTTCATTTTTTGGTCTGCATTTACTGAGTGTGTCTCACTCTGCCTCCATGCAACATGATTTGAACAAATGTGTGCTCATGATGGGAATTTGTCCCCCTGTCTATGCACTGTTACAACCCAGTACACTTGGTTTCTAAAAATTAGCCGCAGTGGCTCTTCACCTATACAAAGATGATGTCAAACATCAAGGAGAACGAGCAGAGAGCAAAAGGGAACTGTGGCTCCATCCTACAACCATATTTGTAGTTTTGGTTTATGCATAAGCCGCATCCTGTCAGTTCATTATGCAGACCAGAGTGTACCAGGGCATAAACAAACACAAACACGGTCTCACATCCAAATGCTCTCTCTCTCACACAGACACACACACACACAGACCAAGAATCAGATGTGCAGATACACACATGTGTTGAATATGCAGACACATGTAACAAGAAGAGAGGGAGACTGTTAATTAACTAGAGCTCGTTAATTCTCTTTGAACCGACAGCAAGGAGGTTTACACACTAATTACCTTGATGACTGAGCCAACCTGTGCACGCGCGCACACACACATTCTACAAACACAGACGCACACGCAGGTGCGACTACTCTCACGGGTTGACATAACACATCTTGCAGGTTTTGAAAGTCTCACACTCGTACACGGCTATCAAACACAAACATAAATGTGAGAAGTCTCACTCATATGCATATACACACACTCACACACACAGTCTGCAACACGGTTTTTGCCCTGAAATGAAAGCTATATTAGGAACTCTTTTTTTTTCTCTTCAGAGCTGCAAGATACAGATGGTTAAGTTTATTCTTAGTTCAGACCCATCATGCTTCCTTTTGATTCACTCTTTCGATCCGCCAGAAATAACTTCAGACCAACTTCCAGGATGGTCATATGTTTGTACAATATAGTTGCATTACATCCACATACACATATGAAAACATAATCGATCAAACGCGGACACTCACACTCGCTCACTTTGCTGCGCAGATGAGCGAAGCTCCCATGTCAGTATTGGACTGTAATGGCCCATGTCAGATTAGGGGGAAGGGGTTTTTTTATGTCCTCCGTCAGACTCAATTAATACTCCATCAGGCATGAATTCATAGGCCACACTGGACCTTAGCCAGTTCATCCATGCGTGTGTTTTGAAACTAATAAATGTGTTTTCACATTCAGTTGATATTTGAGTATAGCACTATGTTACTTATTATAATAATGAGACTTTTTTTAAAGTTCCTCCTCCAAATTAGAGAAAGTGCACATGCACACACAAAAGTGCTTTTGTCAGTCAGGTTGGAAAACATCAAGGAGGTTTTTCAGTGCAAAGGTAGAAGCTGGCAAAGAAGCAAGGAGAGAGTAGGAGACACATCGCAGGTATAAGCAAAGAAGGCGGAGATGTGAAAAGCTTTTTAAGAAATCCATATTCACAAAAAGAAGATGTTCAAATGGTTACTGGGTAGCAGAGGGTGAGTGAGAGCAAAAAGGAAAAAGTGAGACAACAATGTGAAGTAGCAAGAGGAGCTGAGGCAGAATGTGTAGAGTGTGGAGTCATAGAATGTAATGACTAGAAGATGCCAAAATATGGGATTTGGCAAACGAAAAGAAGCGAGGTTTGTCAATGAGGCTAAGGCAGAGGATGTGAGAAGAAGCTGGAAAAGGGGGTTTGGGGAGTGCAGAGAAGTTATGGGTCAATAAAGCCCGCTGTGGGGAAGCAGAGAGGGACTCATAACGAGGTCAAGGACACATCATCGATCGCCACATCATAACGCTGACTGGCAAGGAGAAGAAAGGATTGGGGAGGAGATGGAGGAAGTGAACAGGAGTCACGGAGGACAGAGGGAGAGCTATGCTACAGCTGTGGAGAGGGGGTGACTGTAGAATTGGCTGAAGCGAAGAAGGGGGAGAAGCGGGAGAGAAGTAGAAAATAAAAAACAACCAGGATGAAGGAATGAAAGGGGGCAAGTCTGGCCAGAAACAAGGTTAGAGGGAAATTGAATTAGACAGAATCATGGCTGAACAGATCAGATCTGTAATAAAACACACAGAGAAGCAACCCGCACCAGTTGTGCAATAAGCTGCTGCTCACTCTTTGTAAATCAAGGCGTGCTCTGTGTTGCAAGCTGGATTTCTACGCTTACACAGTAATCCTACCCCCTCTCATGTAGCTGACATGTTACATTTAAGCCGCAGAGCTAAGAATCCCATATTCAGAAGTACAGCTCTAAGAAAAAGTTTGTTAAGCCTTTGGAAAGACCACGATCTCTACATCGATTGCCCATAAAATGTTATCTGATCTTCATGTGACAATTATAGACAACCGCAGTCTGACTAGACTAGCAACACGCAAACAGCTGTGCTTTTCACGTCTTTATTGAGCACACTAAGTAATTGCTCAATAACCACATGAAGAGGACATGAAGAGTTTGGTGCTGAATCAGATCTTTCCACATAGCAGCCTCAGCTTTATACTTTATACTTACTGCTCAATTAGCAAAGGTTGCTCACACGCTAACTTTCTTAGCATAGTAGCTAATATAAAGCATATTGACAGTGTTATTGTTACTTGTCATCTCAATATACCTCTGTTTACTGACAGCTTTGCCCTCCTGAAACAAAGTACCCAGTTGCACAAAAGTACGATTATTACCTCTTTTCTTAAGTTGTGTATTTCCTCACTCAGGTAGATGTAATGGCACATCCTTGATGTTATTGAACACAATCAAAATATAAGTGATTTTTATTTTATTCTGGACATTTTCCAGATTGAAAAGGGAGAAATGTCAACTGTGCAATTATACTGGTTGAAATATCTTCTATTGTGTAAGATACAGAGCGTTTTTCTCAGCTGGGCAAGAAAAGAAATGAACGAATTCAGAAAAGAGCTTCTGAACAGCGGACTGTGTTCTTAAAGCCCTTACAAGTTTTTCAGCTTGCCCAGTCTTTTCTTAGGGGGCAAGTTTGTTTTGTCAAAGCCATACATGAGAATATCTTTCTTTCTTTTTCCTGTTTTATATCCCTTGAACACGAGAAGGATTGCATGCGCCTCTTGTGGCCTTGTGATCAGAAATTATTATAATTTTTCATCATCATTTTCATGAAATAAATCTGTGATCATGAAAACACATCCTGCCGTAATATTGAGTTAATATTATTTTATGATCAGAAGTAGAAAGGTTTTGACAGCCTGTTAAGTGAGTAGAGGATTTCTTTTTGTCAACACCTGTGATGTCGGAAAACACACTTATTATTACGAGTTCCCACATTTTCTTGGCAGAAAAGAGCCAAACTATTCCTTACTCATGTTCTCGCTGACTCTTTACACCCAGCTTCTACTCATTTATCCACTGTTCCCTCTCTAAGCTGTTGCCCCCTGTTTGAATAAGTGGAAAAAAGGTTGAGCTGCTTCAACTAAGTGAATGCTCTAAAAATACATTGCTCCGTCTGTGGAGAGTTAAAATGAAGCCACCGAGGTTCCAAGAACTACTGGTTTTCCATTAGATTCTAATGTCTCGGCTCTTTCCTCATCCTTGGACATGCCTCCCATCTCTGTTGTCTGAGTCACTTTTTCTCATCCCCATTTTATCTGAACGTTGTTAAGAAGTGGCAGAAGAAACACGTGCTCCATTAATTTCCCGTTTCTGCTTAATTAATTTTGCTGTGTTCCCCTCTCATCTTGTCTTGTGCATTCATTAGGTGAACTCGTTCAAATGTTTCTTTTCTTTCTGCGCGCGCTTGCGTGTGTGTTTGAAAGAAAAGGAAGATTTGGTACGGTCCGGACTTTTATTGCAGCCCTCCATCAGTTTTTCTCCCCGATTATCCTGAGGTGACTTTCTGAGCTGACGTTTTGTCCACCCTAATCTGCTTCCGTCCTCTGCTCAGTCACTTCCTCCCCATACGCTGCATGTTTCAAAGCAGATTGAGGTTGAAAGGAATGTAATTTTGTGACCAGATAAATGAGTATGAAAGGGGTTTGTGGGGGAAGGGGGGTTATATAGAAATGGGCTTCCTGGTGCAGAGTGATCCCTTCAGGCCAGACAGCGTCGTTTAACTTTCACTGATAGCCTCTCAGCGTGAACTTATAACAATCTTTATCCTCTCTGTCTCACCCCAAAGTGAAAACCGCTCCGCTAACTAGACTGGGGTGATTTGAGCGTTAAAACTGGAGCAGGTGCGATGCTTAGTTTGCATGAATGATGTAATTCACTCCTGAAACCACTTACACTGCAAAACTAGATTGTTTGTTATTGATGGGAGATGGTTCAGTGGTTTGTGTCGCAAGGATGCGTGCAGCCTATTTTTGAAAGTTGCAGTTCTTATTTATTTTTTGCTATTCAGATATAATAAATTTCTACATTATGATGAGTTGGCTTACTTCTAAACTAAGATAAAATGAAGGATAACGCTTGTCAGATCTTTTGATATCTCATATCTCTGGAACTGGAGCCCAAAGAGTATGAGGATGTAAATTGTTTAAAGTGGATCACAAATGTGTAGTTTTACATTCTTTTTTGTCTAGTGTATCATATTAAAATGCATTTTTTAGACTTCTACATCATTTGTGTCAACCCTCCCCACTCCCCCGAAAAACCTAAATAAATCTCACAATACATTTTAAGCAATGAACAAAAAAAATAGAAGTAAAAAAAATGCCAGGTGTAGCAAATGTGACATAAATTAAAACTCAGGCTTTAAGGGGTTAAATAAATGCAGTGGATTTTAGTAAGTAAGCTAGTGCGAATTCCACATACACAGCGGGATGATCTAGTAGAGACTGGCTTGAGCTGAATACGCTGCCTGTCATTCATTTTGAAGGAACATGTCACCCTTTGCGCCAGAGGAGCTGTATGAGCCTTTGGATACACAGACAAGCCTTTTTAACTGGGAAGCACATGCACCGCCGAGGCCCTATTTTGCAGTTTCAAAAGCGTTAACCACGCTCAGACTGAAATTTAATGGCCTTTTCCTTTGTGCATGTTCCACCATTCCAGCACATTTCCGAAAAATCTGACCTGCCAGTATTTGTATCTGAGAGACAGACAGAAAAACGGCAGGCCTTCACCCCGGCTTTTGCTTTAGTCAAAAGCATAAGATCTGTGCATGTCCGTTTTTTCTTGCTGTCAATGAGAAAGATGTAAAATGTCACCAGACTCATCATTTAACATCCTTCTCTTATTTCAATACAGCGCTGAATGTTGTTTGTGAGCTTGAACTTTATATTACCCAGCTGCTACTACTAGGCACCATTCCAGATTGAAAAGCAACTTTCTCTGGCCAGTCCAGAGGTTTGTAAACATCAGCCATGTCCAGAAGCCTTAATCTAAACTGGGATTAAAGGCCAACTGAAAACTTTGAGGGAGTGCCACGATTGGTTGATAACTATTACCCTGCATTGTAGCAGCTAAGCCCATAATCAAGGCGAACATCCTCCGATAATCCCAATATGTCTTTGCAGACCCCTGCCCAACAGCCTAATCCTCAGATTTAGGACCTCAGATTAGGAATACTGGATGATTAATCTCATATTGTGCATGTGTGTCTGTCTGTTTTCTGCAGGGGACCCTTCGCCGGGTGACCTTCTCTGTAGTGAGCCAACCACAGGACGGTGGTTGCTATGACAGTGGCCTGGAAGACTCGGAGACTCCGAGTAGCAAGAGTTCATCAGGGCCTCGGTTGGGAGCCCTGCCGCTTCCAGAGGAAGGCTACGAGCGAACCACACCTGAGGGCAGCGTAGGGGAGGAGGAGCACGTGGAGAATGGTACAAACATGGCGCATTAGAGCTCAAAAAGGCCGAGCGATGCATTTACTTGTATATGTTTTACTTTGCTTGGACATGTTGATAGACACTATCTATGTCTCTCATTTTCTCTTTCCCTATTTCTCTCTCGCACACTCTCACCTCCTCTTTCTATGCCATACAAACACACAATAACACTTTCATTAAAACCTCGGCTTGCTGTCAAGGCCTCGGGAGTCTTTTCAGTCTTTCACATGATGGAAATCTGTTTTATACAAAAAAGTATTTGTTCTGTGTGTGTCTGTGTGTCTCTGTGTGTGTGTGCACTTGTCCCACATATACAGAGTGTTTCTGAGTAATATGTGAAGATTTTTTTTAATAAAAGCTAATGTGTGTTAGTATGTTATGCCAGAGAACCATCCCTGGCCTTGTCCAAGCCTCTGCTTCACCAATGAAATTGTGTTTTCACCTTTTTGCACAAAGTCTTTGTCAAGGATGGCAAGCGACAAAAAAAGTTATTCTTTTGATCTTTTCACTCGTCTTTCCTCTGTATATGGTCATGCCAGGGCTGCAGCAACATCGGCAACAAGCCAGGGTCACTGTGACCTTGGTGAATAACTAGTTCTGTGGCTTTCAGTGAGTTTCCAGTTCAATGCTGCTTCTTGCCAGTGTGCGAAATCTTGAGGATTTTGTGGAGTTTAATAAGTTTTTGTCACGGTCAGATGGAGAGACGAATTGAACAGAGAATTCATTGTGTTGGCTTTAATTATACTGCACAAGTATGTGCTTGTTTGGTTTCACATGAAGTTACTGCTGCCGCTCTACATATTCAGTAAAACTTTGCTGGCAGATTACAGCAGAGATATCTCATTTCTTGCGGTAAATTCAAGTGAAGCCAAAGTTAGAAGTTTTAACAGGAAATGAACACATTACCAGACATGACAAGACATGAAAAGACAAACGATTGGTTTTGCATACATAAGGCTACAATATATCAGCATTAAATCTCTGGTAGCCTCGCTAACCTTTTGAAAAAAGCACTGGAGGGATGTTACAAATACACATCCAATCAATTCCTTCCACATAAAGAAATTTAGTCTTGCCATTCAAATTCCTGATGATGAATTTCCTTTTCTTTTCAGTATTTTTTTTTCTTTTTCTTTTTTTTGCTTTGACCTCACCTTTTACCTTTAATGTAATGCTGAACCGCACCTGATTTTTTTATGCATTCTTTGGATGTCAGCAGTTTTTCTTTTTGCTCCAGCAGCATTTTTCCTTTAATTCAACCCCCTCCTTTGCAACCTTTGTCTAAAACCATCATTTTTAAGCTATTTTCTGTCTTCCTGTCTCATTGTTCAACTCTCCTTTCTCTCTGGTACTTTCTTATTTCCTTGTCTCCTCATCATTTGGTGGTCTAGTGTGTGGCACCGTGAGTCAGTTCATTGTGACATTCCCCTTTCACTCTCTTTTCGCCATTGTTTTCATTGTGATATATTACTTGTTAAATTAAGGCAGCGATGTCATTTAACTTCTTTTGTTTCTTTTTTCTGTATCCAGATGCTAGACAGCTGCCAGATGTAGCTTTGACAGGGAAGTGTACCAGGGAGTGTGATGAGTTTGGCCATTCTGACACTTGTTGGATGCCTGTCCGCTCTTCGCCACGGCCGCGTCAGCGCCACGGCAGCGACCCCCCACGACTCTCGACCTTTGCCCCCGGAGATGACAACAATAATCTTCGCGGTAACGACCATGAGAGTGACAGTGAGAGTGCGGGAAGCGCGGGGAGCTCCGAACCCGGAGTGGTCGTCAGTGGAGAAGGTCAGAGATTACCTCTAGCCAATGGGGATCCGCTTGGCACCCTGGGTAGGGGAAACCACAACAGGAATATGGGTGATCACAACCGTAACCTTCTTAACCGCAAGATGACTTCTGCATCCTACGACACATTTAGCAGTGCTGGTTTTGGGAGACGCCAACAAGAGGAGGGAGGGGGAGAAGGCCAAAACCCACCTGAGGTCATACCACTGACGCGGACAGGAGGGGACTACAAGACCACATCCTGCCTGACCTTGTCACGCCGTGAGGTCTACCTGTGACATCCTTGATGTCCTCACCACTACTCCCTTTTCTGTAACAAGAGGGAGGATTAAAACTTCACTGGCAAGTCATCAGTGTGAAAGGACTTGGAACCTGGGAAGATGTGAAACTGTCAGAAAAGATGTTTTCCAAAAATACTTTTGGATTCTGACTAATATTTATAGGCCCTTAAATGTAGAAAAAAATTGGATAAACTCCTAGGAGAACCCTGAACAGAAAGAACACTTTCTAAAGCATTTTTTCTAAATACTGGTGAAAGTTACCTACAGGCAAAGCTCCTCTTATGACAATGTGGAGGAGGACAATCTTCTCTTCTTTTTACCTGAATCTGATGCATGCCTGACCCTATCCCACAGAGGGAACTGTATGAAGAAGAAAGAGGCGGAGACGGTGTAAATTCTGATGCTATAAATTCCTGAGTGCGTATAAAAACTGAGACTACAGCGGACCAGATTTGGACTCAACTGGTGAGCCATCTGCTGGAAAACCACAGAGGTTTCATCCAGTCAAAACAGATTAAAAAAGAAGTGACGGGTCTTTGATTGAGTTATTTGAATCTAATTCAAACCAATCAATTTTTCTAATGTCTAATCAACTGTATCATAACACAAGAGGGGGTTATTAACCAATCAAACTGCTCATCTCTTGAGGATTTTCTGTCATAAATAGAGCGTAAAGTACCACCCGAGTGTGATCGCCGTAATGTTACACACTAGAAAAAAACATCAGGTGTTTAAAACACATACGATTCAGAACAAACAGCAACAATGTGAAAACAGACTTTTCTTACAATCAAATGTAATTTTTCAGAATACAGTGTCCTCATAGTATGTCAGTAGTGCCACAGTATTCGGGCGTGTGTGAGAATATATGTTTATTATTTTACCTTTACACCCAGTCTGTATGTATATAGTGTATGTCAGTATTTGATAAAACAGCAGCATTATCTCTCCGCTGCTGTCCTTCGTTGAGTAGACTGAGGTGCTTAGTTCATTGCACATCTACGGTATCCTAACGGTGTTCATGTATGATAAGTGTTCTCTCACGCACACGCGGACACATATGCACTCATACGCATGCAAGCGCTCATACACTGAGTGTAGCATGTAAATACAAACATACAGTGCATTTACAGAATGTGGACGTGCATAAGGCCACCGTTTATGACACGAGTCAGTGGCTGTGTAACATAAAGTATGTAATAACCTGCATTAACTTTCATACAGAAAAAATTAAGAACACGCAAACACAACACACACATATACACAGCATATTTAAACATAAGTCATATAAACGCAATGCATAGTTCATATGCACTATGTATGTATGTGCTTTTTTATCATAATTTTTTAACATTATCATTGAACTAGCTGTAGCATTTTGCCTGCTCCCCTCCATCCAGTATTTAAACATGAAATGTATTTAATAATTATTCATCTCTGACTGATGTGTGAGACTACATTAAAGGGAATTTCAGTGACATCTACTGTAACTGTCGATAGACAATGTGAAAACCGGAGCTATTCTGCTGTACGTAGGACTCATAGAAAAAACCAAACTTCTATAGCTTCTGTAAGAAAAAAAGGAAAGAAAAAAACTGCATGAAAGAAAGATTATGCTAACTTTTTTTTCTCTCTTTTTTAAACCACATGCTTTTTTGAATACCACGCCTATTTGGATACATCTGTACTAAATGTGTGTGCTCGCGGGGAAATGGAGATAATGATTGCAGCAAGGGAGTTAGCTTCAGTGGATGAGTTCGTTTCTTCTTTATCGTGGAGAGAGTTTGGAGTAACCTTGGGCCCTTTCGCTCACTTTGGCACAAAGGATGCCAGAGGCTATATATATATATATTAAAAAAAGAACATAGTGAATTGGGAACGTAAGACTTGTGCTGCGACCCGTTTCACCGCGCAGTGCTGACCTGAACACGCCCATACTGCTGTGCTGAACTGCACAGATAACAGACTCCTTCACATTTTGTCCTTCCCATCAGCTACTGCACGACTTCGACACACTCTGCTGCATTGGGCTAAAGAGTGGGTGTGGATTGAGGCCAACACATCTTAATTCCCATCATCAGTGTGTGGCTCAGTGGTGTGATAGGGATAATAGGGTTAGGTCGTCCCTGTGGTCTTAATGAGTTTCTTTTCTCCTCTCTTCTCCTCCCTTGATCTGTTCTGATCTCATTAATGTCTGGATAGAGGAATGTAACACTGCTGGAAAATTGCCAGTGTGTCTCTTAATTTTTCTGGTTGTTTTCGGAACATAAGAGTGAACTAAGACATTTAAAAAAAAAAAAAGTAGGAAACAAAAGTAAAACCCAAATGTGTAGTAAGGTTCAGCTTACTCACAGAGTCGCTGCTTGACTGTCCCCTCACTGAAAGGTAACTGGACTGGAAATGAAGCAGGAATCATTGTGACGCCTCCTTAGATTTTACAAGGATAAGAACAGCTCCATGTGTATGGATAGACTTTGTATACCTGTATATATCTTTAACTTTCCAACTCTGTAAAAAACACTCTTTAGCTTCAGGTCCACTGATGTATTTACTCCCAAAGCCTTCATTACTCCCATACACCCCAATATGGCTGTTTACTGAGCTCTGTTTTTGATGGACTGTGCTGAAGATGTAACAAAATTCAAAGCCTAACAATTGGGATTTTTCGCTTCTTGGAGACTTCATGGGGATTGAAAACAATCATAATATCCTACATGGTATGTTCTGAGAGACAACAGGACACATGCTCATTCTCTGGGAGAATGAGTTGAGATAAATGGTTTTCAGACCCTTAAAGGGCATCAAGAACCCGTGGAGAAACCAGTTTGTGAGTTTTGCAAAGAGACTCTTGAGACAGCCCTGCCTTTTAAAAGTGGCAAATATTTCTTCAAACTGCTGTTTTATGGCAGTTCCATGATGACACCTTTCAAACACTTAAGAGTGGATTTAAGGGAACTTTATGTAAATGAATCTGTGTGGGTGTGTCCTTTTTTTTATACTGCACGTTTAAACATGAAGATGTTTCGGTCTACTGCGAAAATGAAGAGGGGAGAGAGACAGAGAAAGGCATCGTGTCTGGGATCTGCCACCTACTAATCAAGACACTTTTGAGAAGAGACACTTCAGTGGACGCCATGTACCTGTCATCCCCCTTGTGCTGTTACCCTAGCCATGTGCAAATAAAGTACACTGTAGAACAGACAACCGGAAACCATAACAAACGATGGCATGCTTAAGGTTCAAATCTGCACTTGATATAAAAAGGAAAAAAAAATGTTATTTTTGTTTTCCTCTTCTTTGTTTTCTTTACCTTAAGGAATTGGCTCTGTTTTTTTTGCCAATTCCCCCCTGTAATTACATAATGAACTAATTGCATTTGTTATGATGTGGAAGAAGAAGAAGAGCTCTTGACGAATGGTTTGGTATGAAGATTAATCATGTAAAAGTTTGACTTTGACATTAAAAACTTCAGACATACCCGTTTGGCTGTTAGCACTTTCACTCTGTTCTCAGATTATTTCACACAGTAACAATGAGAGCAACAGCAGGTGTGACACTTGTAATGACACCAAGCAAAATAACTTGCAATATTTTTTTATCAAGAACTGAGGCAAATGTTGGCAAATTTATTCATACCTACATTTATGACTGCAGAGTTTTGTTTTTTATTCATAGCAGTGAACTGATTACTGGTTGGTAATGGCCATCAATAAAGTCATTACTTACAGCGAATGGAAGCCTTACTTGAAAGTGGTACAAAACTGGAGACAAGGCAATCTTTATTCAAGGTCAGCTTGGTCCAAATTCTCAGTTTCATAACAGCAAGCTGCAGTTAAACTCTTCAGAACAATTTTCTAAGCAGACTGAAGTGTGGAGGTCATTCTCTCATTTACATTTTCCAAAGTCAAGAACGCCCAGTGAAGTTTAGCTTTCGTCTGCCTTCCTGTCGAACCAACAGCACCCCGGTCATGCAATTATATGAGAGAGATGATGCTTTTATTTTCTCCTACAATGTCATTTTTGCAGCTGGCTGATATCTGAAAATTAGAGTTTATCACTAAAAGGTGGAACAATCTATCAACTTTGAAATATTCTGCACTGGACCCTGTTACGAGAAAAGTTTAAAATGTAGAAGCAATTTGGATTTGGATTTATCTGAAAATGCTTCACAGGTGTTAACTGCTACAAAGATTAGCGTGATGGACTTTAAAATGTCAAAACGAAAAAGAAAGGAAAAGAAAAATG
Source organism: Pelmatolapia mariae (assembly GCF_036321145.2). Taxonomy (NCBI): domain Eukaryota; kingdom Metazoa; phylum Chordata; class Actinopteri; order Cichliformes; family Cichlidae; genus Pelmatolapia; species Pelmatolapia mariae. Next base: position 25,354,803 of record NC_086232.1, on the reverse strand, counting down.
AGAAATCTGTGTTTGGTTTGAGTATGCAACGCTGACACCAGATGGTCATGCGTGGTATTACGTCAGTTTCCTGGTAGAGCTTTTTCTCTGTGTGTCATAACCCCTTCAAACATGCAGAAGTAAAGTACAGTAATATTTTTAAGTAATTAAAGGCATTAACTTTACATTAAAAAACATGTCATTTTAATTCAAAATGCTCTTTTCACTGAACCAAAAATATTTGCTAAAGATTTAGATGTAATAAAATACCAAAATATGATGTCCCTGAATCTTGGAAATGATCCTTTAAGAAAAGAGGTTCTTCATATTTATGTGATACACAATATATTTCACATGATAGCTGTGATAACTATTTAAACATTACTTTAGTGTTCTTGAAAGGAACTGATCATTTCAGAAAACAAACACATTTTAATATTTGAGTACCCATTATCAGGGGCATCGCAGCAACTAAAAGTCAAATCCTGCACTCTACTCTGTTTTCCATTGTGACAGAACAGCATGTTTTCTCCTGAACTTTGAGCTGGTTACAGCACTCAGAATTTAATGTGTTTCTGTTTCACAATTAGATTTTCAAAAAATTCCAATTTATTATTCACGTCACAGGTTAAATTACTTTTGCTGTTTGAGAGACGGGCTGACAAAATTCAGTTCAAATGTGTCTTGTTTTATTTTTTCCTCGGGTGATGGCTTATAATAACCTCACATTTGATTTAAGGTTCAGTGAAAAAAATGTCAGTTGATGGACTCTAAAGTCATATAATTGTGTGCCCTTATTATCATTAATTAGAATAATCGCTTGTATTACTATGCAAGTGTGTCACCCATTCAATAACAGGCTGTTTTCACCTGGAAAAAAAATTATGAAGTGCTGACCACAGTTTTAAGTTTTCAGGAAATAGCCACCTAGACGTATTTGCATTCCTCAGAGGACAAATTCTTACGTAGCTGGTAATAAAGTAATAAAAGCACACATTGATTAAATCATTTAAAAATATTAAAAACCTTCTTTGAAACATCAGAACCATCAACCATCATCAATCAACTTTTACTCATATAATAAGCACTAGCCATAAAAGGTTTTGTAAATGATAATTGGATAAGAAATTGTCTGTCATCCAGAAAAAGAGAACTTCGGTTAAGTTAAACTCTTCATTAAATTCAAGGGATACATCTGATGGATGTTCATTTTATTGATTTTATAAAGATAGAAGAAAGTGTTGCGAATGTGCCTGGTGAAGTAAATCCCGGCATGTTAACCTCCTCGCACACTGCCCAGTAGTATATCAAGTGGTCTTTGGAGTTGTCAGGTGTTTTCAAGAGCTTAAGCTCACTCTTCTTCTGAGTGACAGAAAGCTAGAGTGAATTGCCTTTGAATTGGCTTTACATGCACAGAGAACCTTGGGCTCATTGCTTCAAAGTGAAAAGACATATTCGTGTAATATGTTGAAATTCGCCCATCTTATTCGTTTGTGCTTTCCGATGAGAGGGGTTTTTTTCAGATCCTATCAGAAGGTGTAAGAGTAGAAGATGTAAAGTATAGTAGAGTTCTGCAACTCATCCACACACACACTCACACACACACACAACATTCAGGATTGGTAGAAGTGAAGATAAAGCATTAAGGATGCGATAAATTCTGTCAGTGCAATGTTCCTGTGTTAAGGGGAGCCTTGCAGCAGAGCTGTAAACATTATTTCTCGCCAATATGCCAGACAGATGATGTGAGATTTGATCCTCCCCGTCTTCCTCGATAGGCTGTCATTTATGTCTTTTCATCTTTTCATGGTCACACCAGCCTCAGCTCATCAAAGCTGTGCCATCAGCATTCTTGGTAGGAATAAGGAAGCAGGAAATAACACATATACAGCACATTTTTATATAAAAGCGCATCTTTTAGCATGATGGCATCTGCCTATACCTGCACGATAAAAGTTACTTTTCAGATGAAAAGTGGGTTATTCAAATGTTCCTAAATGTTTATGAAGCAGGATAAATATGCCAATTATATATTTCTATGAAATATGTAATATATTTGGCAGTCCTCTGCTGTGCTTAGCTTTGCACTTGCTGTAATGTATGAAGACTGCAAGGTATGTTTTAAGGCTAATTTACACAGTATCAATGTCAGTTTGGTTTCTGATGTCAAAGTAAATCCAAACAAGTGAGAATAGTCATTACTGTAAAATGCATTAACGGCTTCTACATGTTTTAGATGAAGGAGTTTCCATGCCGATGGAAGACTGGAAGAACGGTCTTGAACAAAAAATAAAAATATATGCAAAAAGTGAAGCGATCACATTGCAGAGCCATGCCGTACCAAATGTGCGATGTCACGATGGTCACTATACCAGGACTTGTTATGATGAATAGGTTTCAGCAGGGAAGAAAAATACGCAATGCAGTATTTGTGGCAAAGCGGAACAGGTGGAACAGTTCTTCATAAAGATAAAAGAGAAACAGCTAAATCAGCATTTAAATTCACTGGTATATGTTGTTAAGGTTTTGCAGTTATACATTCTGAATGAACACATTTATATTCTGTCCATTCTTTTTAAAGGACTTTTAAATTAAGGATTCATTTATACACGCGTTTAAAAGTGAACTTAGGATTTCCTCACTGCATACTGATGAAATCTAACAGAACCTTTCACAGCCTCTGCTCTGCTTTTATGTAACAATCATGGGATTTTCAGACAACTCACTTTGACACTCACAAAGTAACGTTATTTCCATATTTGCAGGACCGCACTGCTTAGATTGGTGTAATGGTCTCAAGGCGAGACTACTTTTCAGTGTTTTTAATTTACCCCATGGGTCTCCTCAAATGTGTTTACTTTGTTTGTGCCATTTCCTCACAGATAAGTCTGAGCTCATAATCCGTAGGAAGTAATAAAAACCCTCTGTGTGTGTGTGCGTGGTTCTGTGTGTGTGTGAGTGTGTGTGGCTGATGACCTGCAGGTGGTGACATGTGATTTTCTGTTTCAAGTGATTGCAGGGATGTGATTGCATCTCCTGATTGACCATTTCTTTGGGTTTCCAAATGTGTCTTCAGTCTTTTGTTGTTTTTCTCTTTATCCTCACAAAAGAAGGTTTGGGGGGGGGGGGGGGGGGGGGGGGGTTCACTTGTGTAGCTAATTCAGAATCAAAGTTGTGACAGCAGCCCAGTGTCGAAATTTTACTACATGTGGTTAAGTTTGCATGTTAGTAAATAACACTCCCACTCTCTGGTCTTTTGCACCTGTGAAAGCCTAAGTGGGATAAGCAGTACCAAAGGAATGACAGATAGATACGCCTTATACGTTATACACTCTGTTTCTATTTCCAGTAATTCGCTTTGACTGTTTTCATTTGGGGGATAAAAAAGTACTGTAAAAACTGCTGCCCTAAAGCTTTATTTAAAAAGTTCATCCATATAGCAAATGCAGTCTCATCTGTTACTCAAGTAAAGAGGACAGCAAACATTGTTGCTCAAGTTTAAATCAGTCTACATCCATTTCAGATTCTGAATGTCTTGAGAGTCTGGACCATTTTCCCCAAAGTTCAGCATGGACAGCATCTAGTTTAAAGAAACTTTGTCTTTCTCAGGCAGATGTGATTTACTGCTGTTAAAAGCATTTGATGATGACACATTTAACATGGGGATGTGTAATCATGTCAAGTGGTAATGCCATTAATAATCAAACTGCATCCCTCTACTTCCTCCTCAGAAGGCAATCATCATTTTTGTGGTCTTGATAATTTTGTTGTTGAAATTAGGACTATAGTTATGATCCATACTATCTCTGCAAAAATGTCTGTTTTAGAGCTACGAATGATGGACCATTCATTACCGCGTATTTTCTTTTGTTTTTGGATGACACTCAAAATATCGTCACATTCTAAAGAGAACTAGCAGACTTTTTTGTTTATTGCACGGATGCTGGATGCAGCTCAAATATGCACTGCAGGGGCCTATGGGACTATCAGTAGTAGGACGAAAGCACAGCTGGCTCAGTAATTTGCCTGGATGCAGTCAATCCTCTGTTATGCCCAAGAAGCGGTCTGTACTCTTTCAAGGGATGGGAAGTCATTGCATTGTTATGGCACCTGTTCAGACTTGTGTAAACTCTACGTACACACAGCCACTGTTTTACATTTCTGTGATTTCATCGCCTGCAGCAGAAAATCGGAAGACATGCATAATTTCAGCCTCAGAAGCTCAATATTACATCCCTTTGGTTTACTCCCAGAGCAGATGGCAGCGGCAGCATGCAGGTCTCTGTTGGTCTCTGTGAAGGTGATGTTGTCTGGATTCAGTTCATCTGTACTAGAAGCCAGAAAATGTTCTTTTCAAATATATATATATATAGTCTGCATGTTGTAAATTAAAAATCTCCAAGCAAATAAAGTTTTAGTGCGAAGATCAAATAAATGTCAAACTATGTGCTATTACTAGTCTGCTTTATTGCTTTTACAAAATACCCCTATCTGTTACATACGACATAAAATTAAAATCTTTGACATTTCAGATTGCATATGATGAACATCTTTCTGACCTTTACATTTTTTTATGATCATAGAAAGGGTAAGTGGCTCCACTGTTTCTAAAGCAAGCCCCAGCACTGCTCTCCCTGCAGCATTTAAAAACTGTTTATTAATTTTCATAATTATCATTTTCACACCTGGTCTCCCTAAAACACAACATGGTGTTTTAGGACTTTAGGAAGCAAGCACAAACAAACTCTGGGACCCTATAACATATGCAACTGATGCACAGTGAGTGCAAAAGAAACCCCAATAAAGCAAACTCACTAAACAGCGCTTCCTTTGAGAAAACACTTGAGAACAAGTGATATCAGTCTCCAGATGAAATGTGGAAATTAAGTGAAGTAGAAGTAGCTGTTATTGTTGAGGACCGCAATAAAGGGAAATGAGCCTCCAAGGAAACACAGATGGGTGTAGATATTGCACAGATGTAGCATAATTAATCGTATGTAACGTTCGGATGTACATGGCTTTTTGTTACGCTAGTTGATATGTTTTGCGTAGTATTTATTGCTTACTTTAAGATATCATGTGACATCTGTGAAAGTTCGCTGACTAATGCTGTGTGAAACTAACATGAGACAGTCTGCGGTCCATGCTGTTCCATGTTAATGGAGCAGGAGAAAACTACATAATGGCTGTTTTACTGTGTAGTTCACTACACTCATGCATCGGGATAAGCGATGTTTAAAACAGACTCACAGTGGATCACTGCCAGTCAATGCAAAGTTGTTCTGAGTGATAACCTTTATCCTGACATATCTATCTCAGTGTTAGTGCTCTTTTCCAGGATCACACTGCTCCAATCCATGGTCCCCAAGGTGTAAAAAATATATTGTCAGTGATATGCTGTCTCCTTCGCAGTCACCAGTCACTCTCCACTCAAACCCCTGTTAGAGATTTTGGACCGCCTTGTTAGACAGCACTCTCCATCACTATCATCAAAACACTAAATGAGGAAATATCTTCTGGTAAAATGGTGCTCTATCCCTCCAATGGAGTTTCAGACATTTTTATTGCCAGGGGCCCTCACGTAGACTGGGAAACTGTCTGGGGTGTACTGCACTTGTCTCCTGATGAAAGCTGTCTCCACCACCCTGAAATGGGTAAGCTGTTAAGAAAATGGGTGAATGGATGGATGGATGTTATTGCCAGGGCACGTTCGGGCTGTTCTGGCATTGCGTGGTCACCCAACAACAAGCTAAGGGACTTTATGCAGGCTTTTCTTTTCAATTGTGGCCCATCTATAGCCTCTCTTTCATGAGTATTTGTCACTGTTAAGAGCCTGCCAGCTATAATATAAAAGTTGTGAAGGAGCACACGCTGCCATCCAGATGAAGTCCTTTCCAGGGAAAGGCCTCGCTTATTGTGGTCTGGCAAAACAATGCTAAACCACATTCAGAATGAATAACACCAGCATGCATGGCACAATATTAAAGGAGTCCAGATGAAAATCCACCCTGCCTGAAGTCCAGACATGTCACCCTTTGAAAACATTTGGCACATTATGAAATGAAAAACATAACAAATGAGGCCCCCAATCTGTTGAGCAGCTGAAATCCTAAACAGGCATTTGAAAAGATCGCCCTTTCAAAGCTAATTGCTCTCAGTTCCCCAATACTAAGTGGGCACTTTTAAAAGAAGAGGTAACAGGGGATGCAATACAATGCTAAAAATGCCCCCTGTCACAACTTTTCGAAATGTGATGCTGGGGTGAAATTTTAAAAATAGCATGTATATGCTCTTTAGCCATCCCTTCTTTCTTTTGAAATCCAGTGTGTGCTTAAAAAGTTTTAGGAAAATATTCAAGTTGAAGGTAAAAGAGGAAGTGTGCAGACCTAAATAACATCTAACATATCTGAAAATTATGTCCTTAAGAAACAGGGGGACAGTTCCTGAAAGACCTGACACAGGACCTGAGACATGCATCTGACCCGTATTCTGTTCACCAAAAGCTCATCCGAAATTGTTCACTGGAAGTGATGGCTGTCAAGAAGCCGTTCTTAAGGAAGGGAAGAAGGAAGAAAAGCGTGAGGTATGCCAGCAGAACACTATCAGTCATGGATTGGTTTCCCCAGAGCCCAGACCTCAGCATTATTGAAGCTATGTGGGTTCGTCTTGACAGAGAACAGAACAAAAGGCAGCCAACATCCAAAGAAGAGCCTTGGATCTTCTTCAGGAAGCCTGGAGAACTATTCCTGAAGACTATATAAAAAAATTACAAGGCAGCTTGCCTAACAGAGTTTATTCTTTGTTGAAGAATAAAGGCAGTCATACCAAATATTGACTTTCAGGCTCATTAAAATTTTACAAGCCATGTTTTTGCCATATATACTATATGTCCATGTATCTATTTCACTTAATCCTTGCACCTATTTCCCATTTACCCAGCAAAACATAAAGAAATGAGCGGCAGCTTGAGACTTTTAAACAGTACTAGATATTTGTTTTACAAAAAAACAAACACTGATAGTTTGCATATTTGATATGTTACCTTTGTTCTACTTTTAATTAAATGTAAAGTTATTCAGAGTCAGAGTTCTGTTTTTTATTTTAAACAGTGCTCCATCTTGTTAGAAATAGGATCATCATACTGTTTAATCATATGCACATTTTACTTGAAGGTATTAATAATAAATCATCTTTATTAAACAACAATTAATCAATGACTATATATGAAGGATGTTTACTTTGATTATACAACCATTATATAGGAGTAGCTAATCGATAACAGGTATTGATTTGTAAATGTAAAATGGAGAAATATGATGAGAGGTCAAATGTGACATGATATTTGGATACAAACTATAACATGATATTCATAATCCCCATATACCAGTATTGTTTCCTAAATGTTGCCAATACAAACAAAGGCAGTAGACGTTTAAGCACAGTTTTAAAGATAAAAGACACTTTGTGAAAGTTTAACCTTATAAGAAGAGATCAGAGGTCCAAAGAAACAAGATATTTAGCATTGTAGATCAGTCTCTATATCTTAAGTAACATAGTTTTTAGTAGATATTTAGCATTATTATCACTTTGTCCTTCAGATCAATCGAGTTTGAAGGAGAGGTTAGAGGTCAAATTTTGCATGATATGTTGGACCTCTATGCCATATCTCTGTGAAGGTTCTCAGCCCCTCAGTCTCAATCACCTTTATACTATATGTTAGACCACACTTGTAAAAATTATAGTTTCTATGTTATAAGGCTTTTTGTCAATTTTTCACTAATAAGTCATTAAGCTGACCTCGGCGTATGTGAGGTAAATTTTAATGGCTTGTTGACCCCATGCTTGAGATATCATGTTTACAGACTCTACCAAAAAATGTAACCTCCTCGGTGGCAGAAACAAACCTTATTTCTACTTAATGCATTATTAGTTACATAATTAATATAATCTCAAGAAAAAAAGATTTTCATTATTGTTATTTTTTCAAACTTACAATTAATTTACATATTTTGTAAAAATTAAAATCAATAGCTTTCTTTGATTCAGCTCGTAACTTTATTCCAAATACAATACACATTGTTATTTAACAGCTTATTTAATAATATTTTGATTTTGATATAACTTAATGTAAAATTCAAAGTAAACATTATTTGTGTTGTATTTTTGTGATGAAACTGATATAAAATACTTGAAATAACACAAAAACCAGCCAGCCCAGAGACATAACCTCTCCACCATGTCCTCTGTCTGCCCTGGGGCCTTCTTTACATGCCCAAAACACCTCACCTTGAAGGCACAGACGAGGCATCCCAGTCAGTCACCCAAACTACCTCAATTGGTGCCTTTCTATGTGAAGGAGTAGCGGCATCCAAATGAATATCTCTAAGGCTGCACACAGACCCCCTTCATAGGAAACTCATCACAGATGCTTGCATCTGTGATCTTATTCTTTCAGTCACTACACAGAGCTCCTGACCATATGGGACGGTATGGTCACATTAGCCGTCAAATTGACTCATTCTCTCAGCTCTCTTTTCACCACAGCAGACTGGTGTAGCATCCACATCACTGCCAAGACTGCACCAGTCTGTCTGTCAATCTCCTGCTTCACTCTCCTTTCACCCGTGAACAAACACCGAGGTACTTAAACTCCTCCATTCGGGACAGCACCTCGTTCTGAGCCCAGAGTGGGCACTCCACTCTTTTCCGTCAGATAAAGGTGACACCTTTGTCAAGTAGATTGTCCAGCCAAATATTGGACAGTCACATCGGCAGATGGAGTTGTGTGTTCTTCACTCCCAGGAGGGTCAACGCTGCTTGAATTGTGGCTTGCAATATAGCAGCATCAGCTGTCCTTTTCATGTGTGGCATAACCAGGGCATCTATCTGTCTCAAGCAGATCTGGCAATGTCTCCAATGTTCTGATGACTTCCAGTCTGGGAAGTTCCCCATCAAGATGATGAATGCAGTAATAGCATCTAAGTTGACATATGACAGGTACCCCTGCCTCCCTTGATACTATGTGATACTTTAATTTAGGACAAACAATAACTGAATAAATCAGTTTGCTAAAACTGCAAAGGCAGAATTGGGTTCTTTTTAAAACATCTGTATTGGGAAAAAAAAACTATTGAAAGCAGAAATAGAAAGCAATGATGTGGCATCATTAGAAACACATTAACTAACAAAATCATAAAATACCTGAAAGATTGAAAAAAAAAACACACACCTAGGAGATATAGGCCCAGTTAGTGGGATGACAGTTAAGGATACACTTAAATTAACTCTGGGAAATGATGCCTCAGATGTGCATAAAAATACTGCTAAAATACCTCATTGGTACTGATCTACTCCATCATAAAGTGAAAGGACGTTTTTAGTAATACACTATTACTCAGACTACTCTGAAGTAGCACAGCTTTTCAGCACAACCCAACATTCTGCCATCATAGACATGAAAGGCTTTTTCGTCAGACATGGAACCCCACTGTGTGCCTGCTGTCACTATTGACTGTAAGCTGGATAGGCTGTAACGCAGCAAGAGCCATGTGTACTGACAAAAAACATCCAGAACGCCCTCTGCTGACCTTTTCCATATTGCACACAGATACAGAAGAAATCCAATGTTAAAATACAGCTTCTCTAAATTTTGAAAAAAGAAACCTAAATCAGACTTTTTTAGATTCTTTCTACTACATCCTGTTATACCAAAAGTTTTTGTAATGTGCCAAATTTCACAATATGCTAAAAAGGTTAGCACTGTTGGTTCACAGCAAGAAGGCCCTGAGTTTGACTCCGCCATCTGGCCGGGGTCTTTCTGTGTGGAGTTTGCATGTTCTCCCCATGGCTGTGTGGGTTCTCTCCAGGTACTTCTTTGCACAGTCCAAAGACATGCAGTTAGTGGGGTTGGGTTAATCAGTGGATCTAAATTTCCATGTGAATGGTTGTTTGTCTCTCCATCTTAGTCCTGCATCAGATTGGTTTTCATTCAGTCTTGATCTATAAAAAATGTAGTGTTCTCATTCCTGTACTCATTTCTTTTCAGTTTAGCAACTTTTTGTACTATGATTTATAAATTGTAATAATAAATTATACAATTATACTTATAAATCAGTTTTTTCACCTTTTGCATGTGTTAACCTTTTTTGGGGGATTGTATCTAATGCTTTTAACACCAACGTTACCTAAATCTTTCTGATTAACTACATGCAGTTTATGTTGGCAGCGACTTTCCTGTATAACAGTGACTCTGCAGATTATTAGATTATTTTTATCATAATACAAACTATATGCATAACATACAGTATTTAACTGATCCTCTATAAAAGGAAATGTATCTCCACTCTTAAACAAAATACAATAAAGTGAAAGAATTATAATTGTGCTTTAGTTTGTAACCATATGATTACAACCTATCAAAACTGGCTGTTCTAAAGTTTCCTTTCAAGGTGTATTACAATAAATAAGGCTTTTGATTTAACCTGAGAAAATGCATTCAGTAATTCTACATTTAGAAAAGACAGAGACATATCGTGAAAAATTATATTCAATCATCTGAATTTTGATTACGATCAGAATAACAAATGATATTACTAATAACTCACAGTGTGTTTGTTTTACCATCATTTTTGACAACAGTCCAGTCTTTATTAAGTGGTTCCATTGGTGACACCAGACAAGAGTAACAAAAACACAGAAACACTAAATGTACGATAATGAGGAAAACGCCCAGAAATAAATAACTGAAATAATAAAAGATTTAAAAAAAAAAACATTTTCAGAAAAGTTTTAAAAAGCTGTGGCAACAGCTGAAGTTCTTTTACTGCAGTGAGTTCAGCATGTCATTACAACAAAGTTCTTATTCTGGTGGGAGTGATTGGCAGCAAACTAAGCACGCACACTGAAAAGTCTACATTATGTAGGTACATCAATCTAGAACTTAATTTAGTTCACTTGTTTCTGTTTTCACTTTGACTGCTTATCTACTTTCACACAGAGTGTAAGAGAGTACTGACACATTTGCATATAGTATCTGGTGGTGGAGAAAAAAATGCATTCCTTTCAAAATTTACAGTAATTTAAATTGCATGAATATGTTTTTAACTAGGTAACAACTGCCTCTACCCACAGTGGATGTCATTAGGGTTTTCAAAGCACACATATACCAATATAAGAATGTGTTTGTGCTGTTGAATACAAATGTGCTTTGAGTTCATTTTAAAGTGTTCCTCCATTGCAACAATAAACCACAAGTAGTGTAACATCTAAAGACGTGTCCATGCAGTGTAACTGATCCGCTTGAGCCACAATGAAACAAATATTGCCAAGATATTAGAACCAGATGCAGAAAAAAATCTGACAATTCTTGAGCTGTCCACCATGTGGGTGGAAAGGAGCACCATGTCAGACCCACACGGTAAGATGTGGGAGGTGAGGAAGAATAAGAAGGAAGTCATGCTCACAGGAAATAACTTTATGACATAACACTGGGGTCACGGGTTGGTTGGAGGGGGTCCAACACCGAATCTGTGTGTGTGTGTGTGTGTGTGTGTGTGTGTGTGTGTGTGTATGTGTGTACGGGTTCGTACTATCCTGGTGGGGACCAAAATCTGACTTTTACTATCCTGGTGGGGACTTTCTGCACCGTGGGGACCAAAATCCAGGTCCCCTCGGGGTTGAAAGCAGTTTTCACACTCAAAATGCGGTTTTACTGTCAGGGTTACAATTAGGTTATGGTTAGGTTTAGGGTAAGGGTTAGGGTTAGGCATTCATTTTTAATGGTTAGGGTTAGGGTAAGGGGCTAGGGAAAGCATTATGTCAATGGGATGTCCCCACGAGGATAGCAAACCAGACATGTGTGTGTGTGTGTGTGTGTGTGTGTGTGTGTGTGTGTGTGTGTGTGTGCCTGGAACGTGACTTTTTATTGTTTTGAATTATTTAGCTGATTGTAACTCACACACCTTTTTTGGATTAGAAGCAGAAATGTGCTTTTTTTCTGAGTGAACAGAAACGGTCACATTATGCCAAAAAAATGCAAAGGTATTCATTCATATCGTTGCGCTTACACTCAGTCGTACACATACACTCGCACACACTCAGTAGGTGAAGCGTCGCACCAGCCGTGCTTCATATGTATTCAAGTATTCAGCCAAGGCTGGTGATGTTGGAGCGACCACCCGGGGGTGCTACAATGCGGTGGCCAGAGCGACGTGGGATATTGTCATCAATCTGTGCACCTAAAATGAGGACAAAATTAATATATTAGATGGATCTAATTGTAAAAGAAATCAGTTTTGCATAACTGTGTATTTAGAGTACATTCTGTTTGAAAATATATTATTTTTCTTACCTGAAAGGCTGAAGTTGGACTGGTGAAGATTACGTATTGGTGGTGGCTGGTGGGAGGTGGGAGAAGTTTTGGCTGACGGAGAGGGAGTAATGTATTTGGGAGTCGGAGCAACATCATATACAGGGCCATCATATATCCCCCGAGTTACACCCTGCTTACGCTTTACCTGGGCAGAAAACAGACAGACACACAAACAAGCCAACCTATTATTCATTCTTTAGAAGCGAATGGCCTGTAGCACATTAGTCTCCATAATACGGGACTAATTGGCTCATTTGTATTTTGCCTGAATCACCTACTGGTGAAAAAAGAGAGAATAATGATCATGTTTCTAATCAATTCAGCTCCTGTTTTGTTTTGTTTTTTCTTTTCCATTATCATAATATAATAATCTGTACAAAAGGTAAAAATAAACATCCCAAATTCCTCCAACCAAGGTTAGGTTGTACAATTATTTAATTTACAGAGTCTTCTTCAAATCTTTATTTCCCTCATTTTTGGGGGGCATATTAAAATTTTTACCTTTTTATGAGGACTTGCAGCAAGATAAGGAAAAGTAATCATCAAACATCTACTACCCAATTAATCTTTCAAGGAAATTTTTCAATGTGACATTTATAACACTGTTCTTTTAAGTATTTTTAAAATCTTCTAAATACTGTACCTGATTCCTGAACTTTACACGCTGGTAAGCATAATCTGGGAAGGGTTTGCGTGGAATAAATCGACCAGTGCCCTGCTGAGCATGCAGCTTTCCTTCTTCATACACCACCTGGCCTTGACTCAGCACCAGCACTGGGCCTCCACGACATTCCAGACCCTCGAAGATGTTGTATTCTGCAGCCTGTGCAGAGAGAAAATATGAGACAAAGAAGTACAGAAAACAGAGGATTATTTGATTTTTCCAAATACTGTACAGTGTTTAGCCTCTCTATGCAGTCGGGGGAAGCTTGATCTTTATCAGAGGGTTTAATAGATGCAGCAAAATGCAGCATATGAGAAGATGGGGGATAAATAAGTGGGGGGCAAGGGGATACAGGGGGCGACTGTATAAATTCAGGGGGATGGGCGGAGATATAACAAAATGGGTGAGGGGTGAAGGGGGATTATAATTTAAATCTGGCTTCAGTCCGGATTAGGGTCTTTGGGAGTGGCAGAACAGACCAATAAATGAACTACGGTGTATTGTGTTACATTTTTGAAGGCAATTTTGTTTTACCATTTGCCTATAGCTCATTTTGTTTTGCAGATAGATTTAGTCTTATTTGCGACGGTGAAAGCTGTCTGTGTGATAGCTGCTGCTGTTGAAAAAGGTGAAAAAGGCTTCATCTGTGATGCTTAAAGGATTAAAACAACAATGTTCTGATAATCCACAGTCCATAGCGTGAACTCGGGAGCATGGTTATTGTTCCGTGTCATTTTCAGTAGATTCGGTGTCGGTTTCACAATATGAAATTTCACTTGCCATCTCTGATTTTGAGAGAGAAATGTACAAAATGCACATTAGACCGCACATTTGCTCAGACCCGAACACAATAAGAATGAACAGCTCGCACCCATCATGTGTAAACTCTGTCTCATCTGCCTTTACAAAATATTATTTTAATTAATTTAGGAAAAAACTTTTAAAAAATTGAGGCTTAATATTTTGGTTCTAGCACACATATATGATATATACTGAGCAAAATAAAGCTAGACTTGACTGCATATTATTATTCAGGTTTCTGTTCCCCTCCTGTGATCTTCCACTTGGTTCTTATCCTATTTTACACTCTGCAGTCTCCCATGAAACCTTCTGTTGTGCAGCCTCTGTCTAGCCCCCCCCCCCCCCCCCCCCCCCCCCCCTATTTTATTAGTTCTTCTCTCTCTCTCTGATTTACCCACCCTCTCTTTTCCCTCATCATCTTTCTTTTCTTTTTGTCCTCACCGACTGCTGGAGTTTGGCAGTGATGGTTTTGACGCTGTCAGGGTCCCAGATGACAATGTCTGCATCAGAGCCCACAGCTATCCGACCCTTACGTGGGTACAGATTGAAGATTTTAGCAGCGTTGGTGGATGTGACTGCCACAAACTGGTTTTCATCCATCTTCCCCATGGCCTAAGGGAAAAAGAAGTGGATGTTTAGAGTGCTACACAAAAACCTCACACCTACACAAAAGAAACAACGAAAACATGCCCTCATTGCTCACCACTGCCTTTTCCCAGACAAAGCCCATTCTCTCCTCGACGCCGTTGATTCCTTCGGGGATCAAGGTGAAGTCATCTTTACCAATAGCTTTCTGGGAAGTGCTGTAAGCGCAGTGAGAACTGCCCACCACCTGGAGGTCCCCACTGTATCAAGGCAACAAAATGAAGTGAAATCATCAGCAAACACTTAAGGATGCAGCCATTGACCTAATGTTAAAAAGTTCCCTGACAAATTGCTAAAAGTTTTAAACTTTAGAAATAGCAACAAATCAATAAAATAAAATTTTTTATGTTAAAAAAAAAGACAGAATGAAGAAGACACATACAGAGAAGTTATTTTTTTAACCACTAGCCACCAGGTGTCCTCACTGAGCATGTAAGGTAAAGTATGTCAAGTCATGCAGTGGCCTATTGCAGAAAAACAGCCAACTGAACTACAGAGAATGGTGCAACACAGCTGCAGTATCAGTCCTTTAAACATTAACTAGATTAATGCTCAGTCTGGTCTGCATCATTAAAGAAAGCCAACAAGACTTATGCTCGCTTTAACTCTGAATAAATAAGGCTGAATCTGGCTGATAAAGAATTGTGATTGTCACGGTTCAGTTATAAGACCTTTAATTTATTTGTTAATTACAGTGATTACTCCGTGTTAGTGAGCTGTGGGATCGTCACCTCAATGCCAAGAAAGTGCTTATTATGTAAATAATGGGCTTCACTGAAATCTGAGGGGGAAAAAAGCTGTTCTTGTGTTCATGTCTCCGAAAACGAACCTAAGAATACACCCCGTTGTTTCAGGAGTGGCTCAAAGAAAACAGCAGTATCACACCACCGGCTTGACAGCATGGACCCGCCTTGAGAAGTAGGCGCTTCAGATGAAGGGTGGAGAAACAGAGGAAGATAGAGGAGGAGGAGAAGGAGGAGGGAGGCACTCGGTAGCCAAGGCAACAGATAATAGAGGTTTCAGTGCTATTTGTGGAATCGGGGGCATTCAAAAATGTGCAGCTGGAAGTTCTCCGCATTGTGTGTGTGTGATATGTGTGACGGGTGCGAGTACTGTGTGTCTGAGGTAATACCTGAGGTGAGTTTGGCCTTGACTTGCACTTATGCATAGGTACAAGTTAACCAACCATTATCGTGTGCTTGACTGAATATACAGTAAAGTGGCTTCCAAATGATTATGTAGTCCTTAGTCTGTAATTAAGTCTCTCTTCTCTTCTACCTCTCCTCACACCTTCACCTTCTCTCCATCTGTTTTTCTGTTTCACTGACGTTTGATCTAAAATCCTGCATAACACTAACAGCTGTTTGTGGCATGAATACCAAAGAGTGTGTAGGGGTAAAAAGTAAGAGTCTCCTTTTGTGTCTTCGATCCTATTTGCATTTCACATTGAGCAGAGGTCATACTGTAGCTAAATTAAGCTTTTGTCTGCCTTTACATAAATACTAAAAGTTTTTGCCTGTTTTAGGGTTTATGAAACACTCTTGACACCGCACATTTTCTCAGACTTCATACAAACTACTTGTTGTAAAACTCTGGAGTCTTCTATAAATTAAATTACTACAGTTTTTAGCAATATCCATTCATTGTTTTAAAAAAAGTGAAACGTACCAGGCCAGCAGGGTGTGAAGATGGTCCGGGGTCGTCTGGTCAGGACTTAAAGGTGGAGAGGTCACGTAGGCAGCAGCCTTGGCCCAGTTTTTGCTCCAGTAGTGCGAACCATCAGTGGCCAGGCTGGCTGTAATTGGCTCTCCGAAAACCACTGAACCTGAGCAGAATAGTAGAACGGTTAATTCCATCCTTAATAAAGACAGAAAAGGACATTATATGATTAACAACTACCTTTCCTCCGGGCCTGAGTGATAGTGTCAGCTGCACTCTTGCTCATCACCTTTGTGATGTAAACAGGACAGTTCACGCGATTGCCAAGAGTGATGGCACGGAACACCGCCTCAGCCTCCAACTGCACAGGAAGGGAATAAACTAGAACCAAGAACCTATACAGTGGCAGGTGAATTGATTAACAGTGAAGCTATGGAAAAAAAATTACCTCTTCAGGACGACTCAGAGGATGGCCTTCTGGGCCAGTAATTCCCATTCCAAGTATTTTTTTCTGTTCCTGCAAAAAAAAAAATTATAAGAATAACAAAAGAATGTCAGAATTACCTTCACATGCAATGCAATCACTGACAGCTGCACATACAGTAATTGTACAGCTATGTTTGAATGCCTCTGATGAGATTTCAGGAATTAGAAATAACAAATCTTTTGGCCTGTCAAGCTAAAATAAATATGCACTGTAATCTTCGAAAGCCAGCGCACAGCTGGAAGATTAAGCACATTTCAGTTTCTCTGAAAACCTGGATGACAACCAGATCCCCACCCTGCTCCTTTTTTAGTGTTTGTTTGTTCTCTATGGGGTTGATATGAATTTTCATCACCTATCTCCCTATTTCTCTTACAGTTAGTTTAATAAGCGTGTCATGATCATTCATCAGCACTGCAATTATCTTTCATTACCCTGATTTATCTTCACATACATCAAGGTTTTTGCCATAATTGTCTCATTAATCTGGACCATCATTTCCATGACCACAACTAATACTTGCCATCACTTCTGCTAGCATTATCAGCACCTTCACCCTCACCAACTTAATCACCATTACATCATCATCATCCTCATTAGAATAATAATGGTCAACATTAATGGTGGCCTAAGATAAACCTGTCATTCTCAACTGCAGCTGCAGCTGCAGGCGTATTAATCCTTGCTTTCTCTTTCTGAGAGCTGCAGCATTATGTAACAAGAATATCTCTAAGCTGTGGTGCATGTTGGAGAGAGCAAAAAAAGGCAGCAGCACTTACCTACATAATAAGATATCCATTTTCAGCAGGCAGTAGCACTTACCTGAGCAATAAGATCACCATTTTCAGCGTGAACTAACACCACAGCACCCAGCTGCTTCAGAAATGAGAATGCCTCATACAGCTAAAAGACAAGAACACCAATTTTCAGATTTCTATTGTTAAAAACAGAAGCCAGAGGATTCGTACAGTATTGATGATTTGTGGAATTTATGAGTATAAAACATACCTCTGAATCGGTCATCTGGTACACATCCTTATAAGCCATGTATACTTGAAAGGAGTTGATACCTGGCAACAGAAGAAACAATGAACGGCTTCATAATGAGAAAGTAAATACTCAGGAGTGTGGATAATAAAGACAAACTGTGAGTGAATAGGAATGTAAAGCAGTGCATGTTTGTGTCTAGCCAAATAATACAACTCCTAGAAGGAAGCTGGACACACAAGCAGCTGGTTTATCTCGTATGGTGGCTTTTAAAGCTGCCCCAGCAGAAAATGCTAATTTTTCTACTCAAACAGATTACAAGTGAAATTTGTACATGGCCACAATGACAGCAGTGAGAACAATGGCTCTCTACAGTGTCTTGACTCTAAGAGGATTCAGCACTTTAGCCAAATTGTTTCTAAATCTGTCCCTATTGTTCTTGTGAAATGTGCCCAAACTAGGGATTGAAACAAGAACTGCAAGAAAGGCCACATCTCTAAAATATCATACAATAATTAAAAATGGACATACCTTTGTCCTGCACCAGAAGCTCCAACTCATCTTTAACATTTTCATTCCACTGGGGGATGTCTACGTGCAGAGAGTAATCACAGCAGGCTTTCTTGTCTGCGGCCTCCTGCCAGCACTCAAACGCCTCCAGCAAACTGTCACCAGGCTGAGGGGCTACGTGGTCAACTAAAAATTAGGAAGGGCACAAGGCATAGAAAAAAGAAAGAGCGTAATCAGTATTTTGAAACACTTATAGACAAATGTAGATATGGTATGTGCTATACTGTAGCTGACACTTGCTGCCTAAGTCTAAGCATTCACACTCACTGATCATGGTGGTGCCCCCAGCAAGTGCAGCCTTGGTGCCCTGAAAGAAGTCATCAACAGGCTGTGTGCCCAGATAGGACTTCATCAGGCAGGTGTTAACATCTATTCCACCTGGTATCACCATGCGGCCATTGGCCTCGATCACCTTGACGCCCCCAGGAACAACCAGGTTCTCCCCCACCTGCCTACCCAGGATAAGATGTGCAAAAACAGATGAATTGATGAAAGGGAAAAGGAAGCCAAATTATGGAGGTGTGAAGATTGTGGAAAAGATTTGTCATGGCAAAATACACATGGGAATGCAAAAGGGTTGAGAAAATGGAAAAGAACACAAAAAGAAAGGAAGAGCAAAGAAATGTAGAAAACAGCCTCTGCAGTGCTTAAAAGAACACGCTCATACAATGTACCCAAATACGCACTTGATGAGCCCGTCCTCAATGTAGACATCTGCATAGAAAGACTGGTCATCATTAACAACTCGCCCTCCTTTGATCAGCAGCCTTTCACTCTGCAGGGGAAAAGCACAGAAAGGGAGGTCAGGGAGGGAGAGGTTGAACTTAGTCCTGACATTTTGATATATTGCACAATCAGTTATGTAATCCGTGGCTTTATAGCAATATAACATGGTGTGATGTAGTGTGGACAGAAATGCATGGCCACACAAGGGCTGTACCTGAATGGGGCACCAAAAAAAGTCTCTTTCTGTTATTTCAATTATGTGTGCAATCAAATACTGAACATTCACAAGCAGGGTGTTGAAACCAGCACGTTTTCTGTGAGACCACCACGTGTCCACACCCTCTACTACTACGGATGGTGCCTGGCAACAGCATTAGGAAGATGTTATGTCTCCATGGTAACCAGTGATCAAGCAGGGTTTGGCATGACGACAGCTGACGGCTTGCCGAAAAATCAACGTCTTTGACCAATGAGGAGGCAAAAGGGGGGAAGAATATGCAGACATTATTTGTGTCTTAACCTTCAAATTAAATGTGTAACTCTAGGCTTAAGATCCATTAGACACTGGATAGTTCTCAAATAACAGACGTGCAAAATGTGTAAAATCCACGCTTGAACACAGACTGAAAGGGATGCACGTCGTTTGTTAAAGTCTAGCTTCACATTTCGTTGCTTTTAAGCAAGCAATTGTCACTTGCTCGACTCCAGATTCGATCGCACACGTCAACCGAGTTAATCTCTCTGACAGGCAGCGAGATTATACAACATTATCCAACCAGGAGCGAGAAAACGCGCTCAAACACAACGAACTGTCACCTTTCTTTGGCGTGCAGTTTCTCGTAGGGGCAGCATGAGAAAGCCTTAAGTAAGATAACTTTCAGTAGGAATTTAATCCGTATTCATGCATACATGACTGCTGGTCGCTGCTGAGCAGGCCGGCTCCCTTACCGTCAGATGGGGGATGCTGTTCTTGGACCCAGACATGCTCTTTCCGTCGCTCTGCCCCCTGGCAGTTAACTCAGAAGCGAATTATACCGACTCCGGCGCCCCTGCGCGGCTTCCTGCTCCCCTTTGTCTCCACTGATGTGATGTGGGTTTTGTTTCCGTGTGTGACAGAAAGCGAGCGATGAATCCGCCGCCGTACGGCTGCGTCAGGCTGCGTGGCGCGCGCACAGTGGAAGAAAGCCGACGTTCCTGTGGGCGCGCGCGTGAGGAAAGTCACAGCCACCGTATTGCCTGACGGCGTTCACGGCACGAGGGTAAAAAGATAGCTATAGGCCGTATGTGAAGACACGAGCACCCTCACACCCACTACACACAGACACACATCTTACTTCAAAGCATAAACAATGCAGCGTGGAGGTTGGGTGGGGGTGCATGTTGTCTGTCGCTGTCCGATTCAGCACCACGGCAAGCAACAAAAATGTGTCGCCGCTTTGTTGCGCGCGTTTTGCGCCTTTTATTGAGAATTTAAGCTTAACGCTATCCATAATAGCTAAACTGCAATGCACCATAAAAAGTTCATAATTTATGCGAACTGAAGCCTTTGTCAGGAAAATAACTCCTGGCTCCTGGTGTTCCAAAACGAAACCAGCATAGCTTTTTTTGGTGGTTTATGGGTAAAAATTCATTTTTTCCTCTGCGTAGGCCAAAAGTTCCCCACCGGTTAAAGTCTAGTGGCACTTACTGGTGCACTTCATTAATAAATTATAGTTAGGGAACAACGGAGCCATTGCACCATCAACATCTGTCAACAAAAAGCCACAGATTGAAGCTGTCAGTCCTACCTTGCCATTAAGACTTTCCGTCCCCGATGAAAATCTGACCTCAGCACCACTGCGTGCTTCGTCTCTCTCTCCGGGCGAGCCGTTCAGCGAGGACTCCCGGGCCTCGCTAGGCGTCTTGCTAATGGGGTCACCGGTGTCTAAGAGTCGTTCCCGGCTCCCGCTTCTCGGGGTGCGGCTCCCTTTTCTCCCCACCGCGTAGTTTTCGAAGTCTATGGTCTTGCTCTCAAACGCCCCCTCCACGGAGCTGAACATACCATAGGTCTTCCGCTGGTTCGGCCCGGTGGTGATCGGCCCTGCCAGGTAGACCGGTAGCTCATCCTCCCGGTTCCACTGTCTTCTGCAGTCGGACATATTGGCTACAGTGGGAGACGCAGACTTCCCCCCCAAGTCTGAAAGGATGGAGACGGCTTTGCTTATTTTACGTCTAACCGGGTCACAGTCCCGCCTCTCCAGGCAAGCGCACTCATTCGATGATGTGAACTGGAAAAGCAGCTCTCTTCGGGCAACCTAGAATCCTTCCTCTTCATATACCAATGATGCACTGCTCCCGTTTTGACAGGACTGGTGGCGTGTCAGTGTGAACTAGTTTCAAAGTGAAGCATTCGTCCTGAAAGAATAAGTAAGCACATCTACAACTTACCCCGATAAATTTAGATTCCGTGTTTTGGCCTCTTTGTGGAGGACCTCTTTGTCTCTCTCCAGTGTGCCCCTTTCTCGTGTTTTAATGTGGGGGGTTGTGTCTGAGCAGGACACATCATTATCATCGGATTAAATCAGCATCATCTTTCCATCCACATCTGGGGGGGATCATCCACAAGGTCCATGTGCCTTAGGGGCTTAACTGCGGCTGTCACACAAAGACCTGCTTTACATCAAAGACTCTGCGAGCTAAAAGAGAGCTACCCTTTATAGTTCCTTCATTTTCAATTATGGAGGCCTGCCCTTCCCAGGGCGCTCCATATGTACTCTCGGAAACAGGATGAGAGTGGGCGGCGGCTGTCCCTCAGCACTTGGACAGGTGGACCGCTACAAACATTAAACACAGAAGTAACCGAGAGATGGCAAACAGGTATACATAAGAATCTCCTATTTTAATTCATACACGATTGTGTTTGTATCTGATGATTACAGCAATTGTGACTTATATAATTATTTTGGTTTTATTTATTAGTAATTTTAATTATTTCTATTTTACTTTCACAGCATCTCAGGGTGCAGGATCGCTGTCCTCTGCCATATGGAAAAGACACAATCGATTAAGTGTAGGCCCGTAGCTTTTGACCTGGGACCCCGTAATCTACTTACATGTGTCTACTGCTCTAGCTATAGCTAAAATAACTGCACGTCCAGGCTTGAACTTTAAAGCAAGACAACCTTAAGTTTGTTTGTTTTTTCTTTTTAAAATTGGAAGTGCATTGGGGAAATGTTTAAAGAATCGCCATAAAACATTCGCAAAGCATCTGTCACAGGTTTAAAAAGCTAAAAACCAATCAGGTAAGCTGTTCCTTTGACGGACATTTGCAGTCCTTGCAGTGTGAGAGCCTGTTTTAAGAGGGCGGGCCACAAAGTTGTGGCGTCGTTTATAGCCCAGAGTTTGACTGCAGCAAGCAAGTGTGCGTCTCTGGTTACTCGGGGCTGTTTGGTGCGGATTAATCTGCAACATGGAATACGCACTCAACATTCAAATCCAGGAGGGTGATTGCTTTGAATCCTGAAGAAATCTGCTCATTTAGCAAACAGGTAAGATTTAATGATTATTGTTTTACTGTATGTTGTCATAGCACCGTTTTAATGTTGAAGATTTGCTCTAGTTACTGACGTTCCGAGTTCTCCTGTTGCCTATTACTTCGTGTCTGTGTCTGCCTGCTGTTCTGATGCTTTCATGCTGAGTAATTACATTACTTCCAAAGCACCGCTCATTTGCCTCGCGTTTTCTCAAATTCTTATGCTATTGTATTTTTTTTAATTAGCCTTTTTCTTACTTTGCACTTTTAGCCTGCTTTATGTAAGAATTTGTTAAGTTCAAAACTTCAATGAGAAGGTCTGTTATTATAGAGGTAAAATGTCTGTAGGTGAATCCTCCAAATTCTGTAACAGGGAGTTCAGAAAGTTCACTACCCAGCTAAAATATACATTTTCTCTCACCCTGTTTTTGTTTTAGGAGAGATGGAGAAGGATTTGTCATCAACACCAACTGGTGTCAACGTCCAGGGGTCGTGCCCTGTCCTGGATATACCCTCTTGTCCCTCCCCCATGCAAATTCCTCTTTCACCCATCTCCAGTAACCTCTCTGCTTCTCCTGCTCAGCATGAAAAATCACCAACCTCTCTGGAACCCAGAAAATTACCCAGTTCTTCGCCACCATCTACACATACTGCCTCTAAACAGATGGATCCCCCCCTTTCCATAGACAAGTCAAAGCCCTTATTTCCTGCTGTGTCTCCTAGCCCTACATGTAAAACCGTTTCTACTAATCCCTCCCTTAGTGCTCGAATCAGAACACCCCTTCCAGCTTCTCTCACCCTTGCTGACCCTCAAACCTCCACAATTTCACCCACTTCCAACCTCACATCTGCCTCCTCAACAGCTACTTCCGCCACTGCTTCCACATCTTCTTCCATGGCCTCCACAAAACGCACTTTTGCTTCCATGGCGAAGCGGGTAATCATACAGGAAAGACTTAGAAAAGCTGAGGAAGAGGATGCCATTGATGAAGAGGATGGTAAGAATAGTTTCATTCAGATTGAGGGATTAAATGACAGATTTTGAAGGTTCAGTGCTGCTGAGAGCATGTCATAGACCAGTTGCTGTGTTAAGGTGATAAGCCTTCTGCAATGCTTTGGAATGTCTTTTCATGTAACCCTGTCCTAAGGAAAACACAACTCTTGTCCAGAATCCAGAATGCAGATCCATTTTGGCTTCCTTTGTTTACTCATTTAAATCCCATGCTGTAAAGCATTTTGGGATGCTTTTTTTCCCCCAGTGAATTAAACACAGTAATCTAAATAATGCAAAAGGTTTTTACTTAAATGTCTCAGCAACTTGTTATGGCTTCCTTTTAAATCTGTAACAACAGGTTCCCAGGGCATTACGCAGGGACATTATGACTTTGGTAGTCTAAAACTCCAATATGAGGTTCAAATCTATGAAACAATATTAGTTGCGTTGCCGTGGAATTTTGTGCACAAAGTCATGTCCCCTCATTGATAAAATAATATATCTTTTTCATTGTACATCATGATATGTTTCATGTATCACAATAAATATTTTATCTGTCAAGTGCACTAATTTTATAACCTCACTTCCAAAAGTTGGGAAGGTGTAAATGCAGTTTTAAGAAGAACGCAATGATTTCCAAATCACATAAACTCCATATTTCGTGGAAAAATATACAAAGACAATCTGTAAAATGCTGAAACTGAAGAAATTGCATTGTTATTGAAAAAATATGAATTTTGCAACAGAAAAGTTAAACAGAAGTTGCTCATTGTTTAAAAAGCCAATTTTACAGCCTAAATTTGGTTGGTTAGCAGCATCACTGGTTTAAAAATGTCTGCCAAGTGTAACAAAAGGAGGGGTTCAGCACTCTCTGAAAGGTTAAATGTGCAAAAAGGTATTACTGTTTAAAGTTTATTCTATAAAAAACAAAGCACAAAAAGAATTTGATTGTGTCATTGTACACTCAAAAATTAACACTTGCGTTCGTTAATTCTCCCTGGCACAGATTCAACAAGGTGCTGGAAACATTCTACAAAAGTTTTGGTCCATTTTAAAATGACAGCATCATGAAGGTGATGCAGATTTGTTGGCAGCATAACAATAAAGTGAATTTCCTGCCCCATCACATCCCATAACTGCTCTGCTGGATGTAGACCTGGTGACTGTGGGGCCCATTTGGATACACTGAACTCATTGTCATGTTCAAGATACCACCAGTTTGAGTTTCCTGACATGGTGTTTTATCCTGCTGGAAGCAGCCATTAGAAGATGGCTACACTGGTTATAAGGGGAAGTACATTGTTAGCAACAACACTCAGGTAGCCTGTGGTGTTTAAACTATACTCAGTTGGTACTAAGGAGCTTAAAGTGTGTCAAGAAAAAATCCTCCCTAAACCTCGGTACAATAAAAAAATGCATTGTACTTTCATGTTGCATATATCAAAATCTGACCCCACTATCCAAATGTTGTAGCAGAAGTCAAGACTCCTCAGACCAGGCAATGTTTTTCCAGTTTTTGTGTTGTCTGGTTTTGGTAAGTATGTGGGAATTATAGCCTCAGTTTCCTGTTCTTAGCTGACAGAAGTGGCACCCATTGTGGTCTTCTGCTGTGGTAATCCATCTGCTTCAGGGTTTAATGTGTTTTCAGAGATACTCTCCCTTGCATACTTTGTTTGTGAAAGTGGTTATTGAGTCTCCTAACTGTCTCCTGTCTCCTAACTGTCAGCTTAAAGCAGTATGGCCCTTCTTCTCGGACCTCTGGTAACAACAAGGAATTTTTGCTAAAAGAACTGCTGCTCCCTGGATATTTACTCTTTTTCAGACCATTCATAGGAAACCCTAGAGATGGCTGTGTGGGAAAGTCCCAGTAGATCAGACTGTATAATCAGATTTTTATGTATAATAATAAAACTGTTCATAATGTACATTTTCCATAAGTACTTTAGAAAACTGACACTCTTGCCTCATTGACATTTTGTGGTATTTCAATATATTCCATAGCTGTTGGAATTGAAAACAAGATGCTGGCTTCACCAGTTGGAGATCTGCTGTGCGTGATAAGCTGTGACATTTGAAATGCAGTAAGGGCTAAAGTTGAAGAATGTCAAGCCCTTTACTTAATGGATACCAGGGGGACAGTTATGAAACTTTTACAGCTGACAAGTGCTGTGAAGTAAAAACTGGGCACGGTGTTGCTGGAAGCTTTGAGGTTTTGTCAAAAGTTATTGGCAGTTAATTAAAATTGATATACATGATTTTTTTTTATTAAGACATATTGTGTCCTCTCCTGCAGATGAAGAACCAGAGGAAGACGTGTCTGTGGAGCAGCTTGAGGAGAAGGCCATAGGCGGTGATGCCAGAGCTCAGGCCCGTGTAAGTGAAAGCACATGCACAGACATGCACAGACAGGCTCTTGGCATTGTTTTCAGTCCTGCAAGCTGACTCAGTCTGGTTTTCAGCATGTGCCTATTTTGGGCCACTTGGAAGATGATCCCACAATTTCAGTGTGACACACTAATATACTGTCATACTTACAAATCATTAAGAAGTGTAAAAGTTAAAGCGTACTCTAGCATGTACTGCTGCTGTATAAATAACAATGCAAAATTCACACTATGTTTACTCTATGTTGCCTGCCAGTGCAAACAAATTCAAGGGTGGGCTAGACGTGAAATTCCCAAGTGTCTTGTCAACATTTGGTTCAACGTTCTCTTGCCAGATGTCATGTATTTGCACATACCCACTGTCTAAATAAGGAGAGGGTGTGCATGTCTAAGAGAACACGTGCAAACCTGAGACCACATCAGTACAGCAGCTGGATGCTGAGAAGGATTGGTAGGCTTTCCATTTGTGCATTATGGTATCCCAATAGGCAAGATACACATTATAATATTTACAGTACTGTCCAATTCTCCAATTCAAAGCTTTATTTTATTTTAATAATTTTTGTCACCCTAGCAATTAAAATAAGTTTTATGATGGTATTTTCTTTGTTTGTCTGATTGACACAGGAATACACAACTGCAGAACCATTAAAAACGAAGATACATCTGATTCCACACAAATAGGGACATTTAATAATAACTGAGTGAGAGGGAAGTTTATGAAATGACAGTTAATATTAGAAAGCCGTCACTTGATATGCCACAGGGGCCACTGCTGCCCCTGTTAGTTAGACATGACGCATGCCCTGACGGCTACAGAAACAGAAAATAATAAATTCTGAAGTCATGTGTTCTTGGTGCATTATATGAACTTTACTATGAACTGTTTTGAATGGAGCTCACAAACAAGTGTAAATCCAATAATCCTTGAGGATTGTTCAAAATAACAAGAGAGTTACTGGAAATACAAGTTCCTGTGTTAATTACATTTTTGTGCCACTGCAGATTAATTTTGATGACAGTGAATGTCGTAGCTGGAGGTGTTGCTTTTTTTCATCTGTCTCTCCCATTTTTTCATAATGCTAATATTTTAGGAATACCCTCAGGGAATTTCTTAAGCTTTAAGCACAAACGTTCACTTGATCTCAACAATGAAATTATTATTATTCGGTAGCTAAAATTCAGAGGTCAGTGTGACCTCACGTAACACATTTTTGGCCATAACATTAAGAATGCATACACCAATTGTGACCAAAACACTTCACATATATTTTTAATGGGATAAAATTAATATGCGATTCTGTTTCTATCCAAAATACAAAAGAAGATCAGCTATGATCTCACTATGGCATAATGTTTTATGATAACACTTTTTTGAGCATTGTTCACTGCCGTATCTTGGGAGCTAGGAAAAAGATTGTAGTAGACATACAGTTTTGGACATACACGATTTTTTGTAGTTTTGCCTTTAACACCACAGTATAACGAGCTTGCTTAAATACATATCCATGCATGCAGTACATTAAGTAAGCTGAAATAATCTGGCCCTTTTACCGCTCCTCTGTCTTTCAGCTGGGTCAGCACTACTTGGGTCTTGCTAAAGAGAAGGATACTGAAACAAATAATCTGCTGGCTGTTAACTGGCTTATTAAAGCAGCAAAACAGGGAAGAAGGGGTGCAGCAAAAGCCCTGCAGCGCTGCTGGATCCAGAAAAAAGGTTCATTTAACACAAGTATCACATGTGTTAAAGTCTTTATGTTTCTGTTCTATAACTTAAGCTCACTTCCACTAGGAATCACTCCAGAGAATGAGGCCGATGTCCGCAGGTTGTCGACAGAGAGTAAGTTTGAGCTGGCAGTACGCAAAGCAGCCATGATGATGTACTGGAAGCTAAACCCAGACAGGAAGAAGAAGGTGACTGTATCTGAGATGCTGGAAAATGTCAACCAGGTGAATGCAGTTCCAGGTAGGAAAGACAAATTCAGCCACAGGTATTTTGATAAATTCATCATTAAAAAGTATTAACTATTTTTGAATGGTGAAAATAATGCTGCATGATGGACTGGTGGCTATACCTAGAAGGCTTTAGTATGCTGTTATGCAATAGCTGTCATTACTGCTGGAAATATGAGATGCCCCTGTGTGATTTTAATATTTGCAGCTGTTACAATGAATAGTTTCATATTACCAGCTTTCATCCAGCTCACTGGTGGTGTGGTCGTTTCTCACCAACAGGTGGCACTGCAAGCAGCAAGGTTGCTGTCCCAACTTCGAATCAAGCCCAGAAAGTGTTGGAGAGCATGGTCAGCAATGAATGTAGGTATCCAGAGAGGGTGGAGGAGTGGACCAGAAAGTATATTGCATCTCCAGGTGTAATTATATCTCTCTTTATCTCTTAGCCAGTCAGATGGTGGACCTGGATGAGTTTGTTGAGATGACTAAGAACTATGCACAGGGTATTGCCCCGGCTACTCCCAAGAATGGCAGCCAAGTCTCAGCCACAACTGAAAGCCCTGCACCTCATGACAGTCGTACAGGGGTAAAAAAAAAAAAAAAAAAAAAAAAGAAAAAGCAAAAGAAAAAAAAGAAGAAAAAAAAAAAGAAAAAATAGGTTTACACTTTACATAAGCAGAAATAAACTGTTACTTGAACATAGTTTATTTGATACAGCATGGCTGTGAATGTGTTTGTGTTTGCAACTGTGTTTTTAAAGCACAAGGCTGAGTTAGTCTCATCAGGATGCAAGAAGTCAAACAAGAGTGCCTGGGGTTTTGGCCGAAGTGGGATGATGCTGCACACCAGTGAGACCGGAGCCTTTAAAAGGGCCATGGACATGAAGTCACAATTAATAGTACCTGTTCCTTCATTATTATTTCACATTTTAATATTCTTTTAAATGTGTTGATATTCTCTGTTCATCTTCATATCCGTCTCTCTTCTCCTCAGATGCTGCAGTACCCACTGCATGCAGTTGTTGAGATAAAGGAGCATCTTGTTGATTGGGCATCACGGGCCGGTGTCCAGTGGCTGAGCACAATCATTCCGACGCAACACGTCAATGCTCTCATTTTCTTCTTCATCATTAGCAACTTGACGGTGGATCTGTTTGCTTTTGTTATCCCTCTGCTTGTCTTCTACCTCTCCTTCATCGCCATGATCATTTGCACGCTGCGTATTTTCCAGAGGACAAAGGTGAGCATTTCCTTTCAGTTTCATTTAGTAATTTTCACAGTTAGCAGGACAGTCAGAACCCTGAAAGTTTACATGAAAGTTTATGAAACAAAGTAATTTCTACTGTAAATGTGCATTTATTTTTGCATTTCTCCTTAATCAATGAAATTATATAGTGCTCAACCAATTTATTACACCACAACCTAGTGTAAGGTTTATGCTAAATCTGCCCTAAATTAACAGTACTGGTAATTACCAAATTACCAGTAAAAAAAAATACCACAATCAGTATTTTTAATGCAAAAATATAATTATTGTTTCAAATTTACTGTGTTGCTAAAAGCTGCTTTTTATGCTAAATGCTTTTTATTCTGCAAAACTTAGTATTTCTGACCCCAGAGATACAAAAAAAGGGACACAATTTCAGATTTAAAATGAGCAGCACATTAAAAAAAATTCAACCAACCTCAATCCACTTTGAATGCCTATAAATCAGAAAATATTTATAGCATGAAGGTAAACTTTGCGGACTAAATTTTTGTACAAAAAAATCAGCTAATGCTAAATGGGATAGGTGAGAATATGTTTTGTTGTTGTTGTTGTTGTTATTTTTTTTCTTTAATTTGTTTGATATTGAATTTCAGTCTAAATACCCTGCATTTAAATTTCTTTGGAGTGCTTTGATTCCTTTCACTTGTAAACTTTCCCCCTTTTTCTAGACCTGGGAGAACTTTAGTGCCCTGACATCTCTGCTGACACGGTTTGAACCTGGCCTTGATGTGGAGCAAGCAGAGACAAACTTTGGCTGGAACAACCTTGAACCGTACCTCTATTTTATCTTCTCCGTCTTCTTTGTAATTTTCTCCTTCCCTGTAGCAGACAAGAATTGGATCCCCTGCTCTGAGCTCTCGACTGTGGCCATCTTCTTTACTGCTGTCAGCTACCACAGCCTCAGCCCAAATGCCACAGCATATGCACGCCGGGCAATGGTTATAGAGGTCAATTGACTGAGTGATTGAATGATCAGAACTACTGTCTTGCCTGTTGCTAAGTTTAATTTACACTAATAATATTGCAGCTTAATTAATCATTTCATTCTTAATGAAATGATTTGGAATTTCTAGGAAACCACTTGTTTGCCTTCTGTCATAAAAATGTATAGCAGCAACATGACATTGGTAACAGAGAAAAAATATTTTTGTAAATACTGGGAAATCTCAGATTTGGGAGTTGAAGTTTTATTTTGCCTTGTACAACCAGAGTTTGACATAATTTTCTAGTAATGCCTTTTTTAGGCATAAGTTGCATAATATTGCTGTCCTTATTAGCCTGATAGTGACTACATGCTTTCATTCACTCGTTGTCATGTACGCTGTGTGGCAGGCAGAGGTAGGACCCAAAAGCAGGACTCAGACACAAAGGGATCAACTGAAAGAGGCAGCTTTATGAGACTGAGACTATTTAACCACAAGGGTACTAACAACCAAAAACTCAGAAATGAGCAACTAGGAACTATAAACTGGTAACAAACAACTAGGAGATTAAAACTAGGAATTAACAAGTGAAACATGGCACACATGGCACACATGGCACACATGGCAAACAGGGACAACATGACAACGTGCAGAGGAAGAGAGAGGACTTAAATACACACATGATAAGGAGAGGATGGGACACAACGGGAACTAATACAGACTAACAGGACAAGAGAAGCAAAACTTAACAAACTGTACACACTACGAGAGACTGTCAAAATAAAACAGGAAGTACAATAACCACACAGAAAAAGACTAAGAAACAAGTGTTTGACACTGGGACCAGGGGAGAAACAGACATGGGAACAAAACTGACTGAGGAGACAGAAAGGAAATACTAAACACGGAGATAAGAGTAAAACAAACATGAAGACAAGTCTGATAAAACAGTCTGTGGAACATAGGAGAGGCATGGAAACAGAACCTGAAGACTAGATGGCAAAACTAAGGCCAGAAACTACAAATATTACACAAAACAGAAAAACAACTAAAAGAAACAGAAACAGGGATATAAACTAAACCATACAATGGGTTAAAGGGTTTTTATGTGTAATTAACCTCAGTTTTATGAATGGAAAACATGCAATGCTGTTGTGCAGGGTTTTAACAAATGTAGACATAAATCTCTTTCCTATTAAAAATCGTAATTTTTTATGACAGTGAAATAAAACAGCCTTCTCTAAGTTAATCAAAACCTCTGTTGTGTCCTTGCATTTGGTTTAATCCAGATGGCATCATCTCTCTGTTGCCTGATGCAGTTCTTGCCAGAGAACATGACGGCGCTTCATTTACTGGGACGCACCTTCGCCACTCTGCCACTGGGGGAGTCTGTGGTGCTGAAGCTCAGTCTCCCCTGCTTGCTTTATGTTTACCTGTTCTATCTGTTCTTCAGGTAAGAAAGATTTGGACAAACTGAAATATTGATTACTTATATTAGTAAAATTCGCAAATTGGTCTTACTCCTGTCTGCCATGTTGTTTTATTCTATGTTAAAATGACAGATTTACTCTTCAGACACTTAAAGTAATCTCAGAACTTTTTACCCCCTCCTTTTTACTTCTCTTTCCTTAGCATGGCGAGGATGCGTGGTTTCCGGGGAACTTACTGCTTCCTGGTTCCGTATCTTGTGTGCTTCATGTGGTGCGAGTTCTCAGTGGTCCTCCTCCAGAATTCCACTGTTGTGGGTCTAATCCGCACTTGTGTGGCTTACTTTCTCTTCCTGTTTGCGTTGCCTGTTCTGGCATTTGGTCTCGCCACCATGCTCTTCATCCAAGTGTTTAAGTGGTTCCTCGAGCTAGAACTGACAAAGATGATCGTGACCCTGGTAATATGTGCGATCCCTGTCACCTTGCGGCTGTGGACGCGGTTCAGCACGTCCATTCTGGATGTCTTTCGCTCACTGACTCATCGGGGTCCAGTCAAACTCATTTTACTCTGCATCTCCATGGTCCTTCTATTCTTCTCTGTCTATGTGTACCATGCAGAAGGTGAGAAGGTGTACAACTCCACCCTTACTTGGAGTCAGTATGGCCAGGTTTGTGGGCCTCCTGCTTGGGAAACCAAAGGCATAGCCCAGACACAAATCTTCTGTAGCCACCTGAATGGACACAGAGTCACCTGGACTGGGCGCTTCAAGCAAGTCCGTGTGGCTGAAACAGAGAATGGGGCACAGTCTGTGATCAACATGTTGCCAGTGTTTGTGGGAGATTGGCTGCGCTGCTTGTACGGTGAGACCTATCCCAAATGTGAGCCAAAGAATGCCACAGCTGCAAATCTGACAGCTGCAGATTTGACAGCCAGTTCTGCATCAGGGTCTGTTTCACTGCCAATCCTCCTTCTATCGCAAGATGAGGAAGAACTGTGTCAGCTCAAGGCTCTGGCTAAACATACCTGCCATGTCAAGCGTTTCGACAGCTACCTCTTTGAAGTGACAGTGGGAATGATCCAGGATGAACGTGGAGAGAGAGAGGACCCAGCCAGAGATATAGTCCTAATGGCCAGTCATGAGTTCAGACAGGTGCTTCTAAATCTGAGCCCTGGTAATAAGGTGGAGTTTAGCACCAAACTGGAGGGACGTCTAGGAGCCAGAGCTCCAGCCTTTGAGTTGAAAGCTATCCACTGTCTTGACTGTCCTTCTTCAATGCTGACTGGAGGCAGGCAGGTGAAAATAGAGAGAAACTGGAGACGTACCACAATGAAAGCCCTGAAGTTTGCATTTGATTTTTTCTTTTCCCCATTTTTGTCAGCAAAAATTTAAAACTAGTAATTAAAAGTAGAAATAAAATAACCTATTTGAGTCTCTCCAGAACATCATCTTGTTTCTTATGATGTTAGGCTAGAAGCACTGATGTAATTAAAATAGTATTTTTTAATTGGATGGATCTATAAAGTTCGTGTTCCTGTGCATTAGTTTATGCAGATCTTACTTTTACTTCATCTACAGCAGTTTAAGAATTGTCAGACGCCAACTTTGGCAAGACTCATGATCTGTTCTATTTTCAAATCCCTTTTATGTCTAGCTAGAGTTAAACTTATACACACACAACCTAATATATAATAATTTGTTATAATTTAGTTATAAAGAACTAAAAGATTGGCTGTAATTTGATGGTTTTCAGCTGAATGCAAGAAGGCTAATGCTGGGTGCTGTTCTCCTTTGAATACCTAGAAAACTGCACATTTGTTGAAAACAAAATAGCGACTGAGTGGATTTTATATCTGCCTTTGTATTTAGAAATGTATCTA
The DNA here is from genome assembly GCF_036321145.2 of Pelmatolapia mariae. Lineage (NCBI taxonomy): Eukaryota > Metazoa > Chordata > Actinopteri > Cichliformes > Cichlidae > Pelmatolapia > Pelmatolapia mariae. The sequence continues at coordinate 25,321,578 of NC_086232.1, read as the reverse complement.
GAAATATAGTGTATGGTTAAGATATTTGCATTTGTATTCTGTTTATATTTGTGCGTTTTAAGCCAATTTTCGAATGCATATTTAAATATTTTTATGGAAATATATGACACAAATTTAGTGATAATATATATGCATTTCTGGCTTCCTCTGTTAGGCAGTATTTTATGATGTTGTCTTTAAACTTCCTGGTCTTAACTTTATTTTTAGCATCAGATTTTCCTGTCTCTCAAGCTATGATGCACATGCAGTCATTTAAAAAGCCAGCATAAAACTTTCATCCAGGGGGGGGTTGCAGTAAACTTGCAGATTTTTGTATTACGCATATCAAAATGCATCAAATGTGGTGCTGTGGATTATACACAGATATCTACACTTTGGTCTGATCTGTCTTTCATCAAGACATTGTTCCAGAAGTCTTGTGGTTTGCCCAGATGCAGATCTGCAAACTTAAACTGTGCTGACATCTTGTTTTTAGAGGAAGAGCCTTTCTCCTGGAACCCCTTCTACTCAAGCTGTACTTTTTATAAATTTACTATCATGAACTTTAACATATTCAGGCCTATAGAGGCTAAGATATAGTGCTTGTTGTTCTTGTAGGTGACCTGAGAGTTACACAGTGTGACTTTGGAGTGAATTTGCTGGGGCATCCCCTCATTGGAAGATTGTGGCATTTTGTTAACACACATGTGAATGCTCCAGCCCAGAAAACTGCCAAAACCTCTGCTTTTATAGAAGTGCTCACTTGCTGATGATCAATAACCAGACGCAAAAAAGGTTGAACTTTGTGCAGTTCTGTGAAAACTTTCGTTATCACATTAACACACACTAGACCTCCTTTTATGGTATTTCTCAAATGTATGCCAATGACAAATTTAAGACACACCATGTTCATTCCATAACAATTAAGAATTACCAGGAATGTTTAAAATGAGTTGTTTCACTGAGTTGAACACAATATTGGTTCAAGTTTCGAGACCTTTTTGTTTACAGAATCCGAACCTTTAAAGAAAAACATTTTTTATCTCTAAATTTGCCAGTTTGGAATTTGACTGAAAAAAGAGGCACTAAAAAAATATTGTACACATAATTAAAAATAAGCCCTGTGAAAGATTGGCGATGTGCCCAGAGTGTATCGCCACCTCTCAACCCTAAGCTCCATAAGCTCCAGCAGCCCTGAATTGGATAAGTGGAAGAAAATGGATGGACGGATAATTAAAATAACAGTAATGAATGATTTAATTATTTTTGAAAATTGGATTGTAAGAAAGCATGAATGAAATGGGGGTTTTCCTAGATATCTGGTTTACACAGTACAGTAATGCAGTGGTGGTGTATGAAAAGCTTTACACATAAACACTATCAATCTGTAACCTCAATGCTCGTGTGAATTACAATTGCTGATGTTGAGCCTTGACACTGTAAATGTGAGTGCCTTTTTTTCCACTGATGGAGTTAAATGGGGTGTCTATTAAAATGCTTGAATTGGGGAAAAAAATCTCTTGTGAAAGGTTTTATTCAGATTAATAGATTTTTTAATATATTTTTGGGGGGGTGATGAGACAAAAAGCAGAATCTATTAAATGAGGACAGACATTAAAAAGAAAATCCAACACATTTTTGTTAGATTTTATGTTATTTTATTAATGCACATTCCTTTCATTCACCTCATTTGAGTTATGTTTTCGTACTGTTAGATTTGTCCTTTTTTTTAAAGCATGATAGATATACACGCTAGTAGCATCGAGTAATGGCGACATGCTGCTGCTGTGCTCCCGAACACAAATCGTCTCACTGGTTGTATGTGTTGGTGGTTATGATGCGATTACAACTGACTTGTTCTAAACTACATTTCGCCACTGCAGGGATGAACCTCGGAGCTTACATAATGCTTCACAAGGCCCTTCACAATGTAAAACCGTTTTCTTGTGGGTTGTCGTCATCATGGATTTTGCTGTGTCGTACATGTTAAATCAATAAATGTAAAACTGTATCTGCACATGATAACACTGGCTGGTAGTGAAGACAAAAATATATATGCCCATAAGAAAACCATCTTAGCTAAGGGCAGATAACACAGATGTGTGTGAACAGCAACTTGGAAAACCAAACGGGCATGAGTGAGAGAGGAGGAAACAGGTGTGACAGCAGTTATTTCTTTACACTGTTGATTCTTCAGATTTTGAAAATGTGCAAAGGGACTTGATATTCTCTACCTTTGCACTGATTATATTACTCCACCCACTACAGTACACATTTAAACCACTTACAATAATCCCATCAGGGCCAAGGTCACTTGAAAATAAAGTACTTCACTGTAAACAAACAAGTCTCACGCGATTCAGTCCAACACAGACATCACCTTACTGTACTGCTGTACATCCCAGGCTTTCAGAGTCGCACCCCAGAGTAGCATGTGGCGCTGTGAGGTATACGGTGTAATGACATTAAGATCTTGTGATAGTATGAATTCACATGACATTACTGCTGTGATGAGCTATTGCACTGATGATAACCTCTAACCTCCAAGCACACTGGACACAAACTTAGTCAACTTTGATTTAAATTTGGGAGTCTCAACGATAAACGATGTGCTTAGAATTCAAGTTTGTCCAAACTGCAAGATTCCCTCATCAATACACACACTGCCTCCTTCAACTGCTATGTTTTCTCATGTAAGCATGTGGATTTGTTTCTTTCCTCTTTTTCTTTTTTTTCTTTTTCTTTTTTTTTTACATGAGATTACCATGATACAGCAATCAAAACACAATAAGGGCTTAATATACACAACCAAACAGTTAGTGTTTTTTGTGCACAATTTTACCCCGTCCTCTCTACAGCCAGCGACAACTACCTATATACTGCTACGAGAAAATATCTGATAAAGTGTGATTCCACAAACCTTATTATAAATGAGATCTCACACTGATTTACAGTGTCCTTGACAAAATGCTTTTTTTTTTCTTAGCTCTCTGGAAATGAAAATTGGTACCGCCTTTAAAAAAAACACAGAGTATTTACAGCAAACAGTAAAAAGAGTGTGTACATTTTTTGTTACCTGTAGAAGAAGAGCTCATGTATTAAAGCAGGAATGCTGCTGCACTGTGTTTTGTTAGTGTTATTATTGCAACGTGAAAAGATTACGGGACAGTTATTCGTGCGTTCCCCCAGAGCACTGCTCTGAAGGAGAGATTGAATTGCTGTTGTCACACGACAAAGAAGAAAAAACTTTTAGGAGACTGTTGTGAACTATACAATAACACCACTCCTGATACCTCACCCTAGTGAAAACAATTAGATTTGGATTAAATGCCTGGTAAAGTCATCCAGCCATTCTATCGGTATATTCTGTAGCATTTAGAAATTACCTCTCAAATCCTAGCTAGCACATATCTTCCATTTTTATGTGAAAGGTAACCAGAACATTAATGGGAAGTGCAACATGGTGTGAGCAACAGCACTGAGTCACTGCAGATCGAGAGGTGTCCCTGCACCTCATTGACTGCCCCAACAGTGGGGCAGTTAGACAAACATCTTCAAAAAGTGGAAGTAGAGTGCAGCCAAAAATAAATCAATCAATCAAATGTCCCGATGGGTACTAGATCAGTTCAGTTCGGTGATTAGATTAAACACCTTTAAATAAAATGAACTGAATAAAGAGTCTTGTTATTTTATGATTATTCCAATTATGTACAGACTCTGCATCAAAGCATGTCATCAAACAGCTTAATCCTCTGATATAGCCTTTCCACTCTCCACGCCCTCGATAGAACATCCAAATATATTCCAGTCACTCTTTGCATTTCTGTGACACTTGGATAAAAAGCACTGTGTCTGCTTCTGTTCATATTTCCATTCTTGTCACTGTGCCTGCGTTTCTGGGTTGACACGATCCTGGAAGATGTACAGATTGTTGGTGGCTGCTATGGCAATTATATTTTCAGATGGGTGCCAAGCCATGTGCAGGATTTTCTTGGTGAAGTCCAAGCTATCGACGCCCACATCGCCCCTGCGACGTTTACCGCCAGTGTACACACGGCGGGTTCGCAGTACAGCCCGGGGCTTGCTGCTCTCTCGCCAGGCCTCCAGGGTTACGCCTCGGCCTGTCTCCCTGTCGAACATCCGGAAGAAGCTGTTGTACGCCCCGGTCATAATCACGCTGGATCATGGAGGAAAGGAGAGGAGAAAGAAAGTAAAGAGCGGGAAGAAACAAGCGGTGTTCATGGTAGAATGAGGGGGAGGAAAAGAGGAAAAAGCAAACTGAATACATGGGGATTGATTTGATGTCTGCAAAGCTTGTCTCTGGGATTGATTTAAACGTCGGATAAAGCAGGAGGCCGGGCATTTAGGAAATCACTGTAAGCAGTAACACACTGACACAGCAGTCTGTTTTTGCTTCCAAATCTACTTAAGCTGTACTTTGTCTGTCCCCCCACCGCCTCTTACCTGTCTGAGCTGTTCCAAACACACTCAAACTTGTCAAAGATGCAGTCGTTTTCGTAGAGGGAACACAGCTTACTCCTCAGGTATTCATGGACCTGGGGATGATGCAAACAGTCAGCTTAAGTTTTGGGGAAGGTAGCATTATCCTGCTCAGGACGCTCACATTTTGGCATTTTAATCTTCTTTCTTGTACTTTGCTCTCATGTATAATATACCGGCAGTAAAAATGAGAAAAGGCTTTCAGATTTTCTTTGGGATCAAGTTGATGCTGCTGAATTATGCTGATCAACTGAATGAATTGTGTATAAATGTAAAAATATATGTATATATTTGAATTTGAAAAGCATAACAAACACCCAAAATTTTCAAATTTGATTCAGACAGATTTTATGTCAGACAAATAATGAATAACTACTAGTTAGTTAATAACTAACTAGTTGTTTCATAACTAAAATGATCATATTTTAACAATTTCCAAATAGGTGCAGGTAAAATCCTCTACCTGATAGGTCTCCACTGGGCCTTTATCCATATTGATATCCCACACCTTAGCGGTGAGGTAGTCTCTGGTCAGCAGGTAACGTCCGTTATGGCTGAACTTAACATCCGACACAGAGGAAATAATCTCTGAGAAGAAGGAGCGGTTCCCTGGATCCTCAGGCTCCTCAAAAACTAATCAGACAGAAATAATTGCATTGCTTTTGTGAGAGCAAGATTCCTCATGCACAGCTTGCAGTAAACTCTTTAAAATGTTTCCTCACGTTTGGTATGTTTGTCGCAGAGAGCCGAGGCTCTCATGTCACAGAGGCGCAGCGTTCCCTTGCTGCTGCTGTACACGAACAAGTGGCAGTGGTGAGGGTGGAACTCTGCCGCTGTTATCACCTCCGTCAAATCCTCCATGTTTGCTGGTTTGATGTCTACAATATCTGAGAAGCAGAGCCATCAAGGAACAAACAGCGCAGACATTAAGCACCACATAAATCTGGCGAGCTGGGTTTCTACCACAGCCACACCAAATTCCATGACTATGTTTACACAGTGAGGCAGCAGACATGCAAACAAATCACTTATATTCATTCGTGCAGTCTTTTTATTTTCAGATGATCTAAATTCATAAAGACATCCCGGAAAAGAAAAAAAAAACTGCACCCCATCCTATCCCCAATATGCATGCACACGCTGTTCCTCTCTGTTCTATTTGTGGTAGTCCTGTGTGGCTCAGAAGAAAGTGTACTGCTGTGTGAATTATTTAAACTCGTCTTCCATAGATGCCTCTATGATTTTCTAGGTCAGCTTCCATTTGAATGGGGAAATCACAACATGCAGCCAGTCCCACATGCTACCACCTGCACTGACTACACAGCATTATAATGGAAACACAAATCCAATCAGAGTCACATGTTGTTTACATTAAGTATAAATCAGAAGATGAATTTGGATGATTGGTTATGATTATTGTACATGACCTGGAATTGGCTCCATGATATTTTAGGCATAAATTTAGATAACAGTGGATGAAATACAAACACAGAATAGAAGCATATGGGATGCGTTCCCAGCACTGCTCAATTTCTTTTTCTTTAGTAAGCAAATTACATACATAATGATCAATACTGATAACTTTGTAAAATCATGCACACTAAGATACTAGCATGAATTGTTTTACAGTGTACCTTAACACAATTAAAATGGGATTTTATGCTTTACGGACACTTCACCATAAAATCAAATACAAAAAAAGCTTACTGAAGTATACTGCACTTTTTCTTTTTTTTTCCTTTTGGTGTAGACAGGAATCTTTACCTGTTTAGGTATAATGTTCTCAGTGCTGTTTTACAATTACCATGAGGATACAGTTATACTTTAACAATGAACAGTGATCTAATTCATACCGCTGAATTCTCTGTAAAATTCAAGGAGTTTCCACCACACAAAGGTCTGAAAGGAGCTATAGAATTATTTAAAGCAAATGGTCATGGTTGGTTAAACTGAAAATAGTGTGTTATAATACAAAAAAAAAAGACAGTAAGGATACTGAAACTGCGGTCTGTGATGCCCAGGTGCCACATGTTGATGCGGAGGTCGTCAGCAGACAGGTAGGTTTCCCCATCGCTGTTGACTGAGATGGAGTTGACATGGTAGGTATGTCCATTAGCGAATACTCTTCTGGGACGAACCTCCACCATTAGATCTGTAGGTTTCAGCACTGGCACCTTAAATGGTGAGAGATAAAAGATTTAGGGCTGAAGGGAGGAGGTGATAAGAACAGGAGGAGTAAATCATAGGACAAAAAGAAAGACAACAACGAGAAAGGACAAAATTGGAGGACAGTAGAGCCATGGATCATTTAAGGACAGGAGCAAAAAGACAGACACTTGATTTGATGATTAAATGTTAGCCTGATAAATACTTGTATCAGCATACCCAACAAAATGAAAGTGTGCAGTTGTACGTGTGTGTGTCCGAGTACCTGTAGAGAGGTGATGGTAGAGATGTCCTTGAGCCGTCCCTCCTCATCTTTCAGGTTGTATCCTTCTGGTCTCTTGTCTCTCTCGCTTACCTTCCACAGTTTAATAGTCTTATCTGTGACCGGCATCGGGATTTGCGTGTCAGAAAATGATGATTAGATTCATTGAAAATTGCAAAGCACAACTTAAGAAAAATCACATTTACAGCTAATTTAAAACATAATACTTAATTCATGCACCAAATTTAGACAGATTTTTTTTTCTGTGCCATTATTGCACCCGTAAGTGAGACTCCAAACACTATCTTGATGTTATTTAATTCTACGTAGGTAATAAAAGATGATGCAAGGCTGCCATAATTTTTGAAATTGGAGGTAGTTTGAAACCAAAGTGTGTAAGCGATACCTGTGCCATATCAAGCAAAAACAATTGCTGTTTATAACAAATCTCTCTCTCTCTCTCTCTATGTGTACATTATATATTTTTATATATATATATATATATATATATATATATATATATATATATATATATATATATATGTGTGTGTGATGGCAAAACCTATATGCATGTATACTTCCTGTACTTCATTTTACCACAACCAACAATCAGTATGATGTTCTGATAGACACTGAGAAGTCACTGATTTCTCACCATTGGTGGAGAGGAGGAAATGTGCTGCGTTCTGCTGTGGCAGCCATCTGATCTTGTTAATTTTTTCTTCTATCTCCACACTCTTCAGGTAGTCAAAGTCAGGCTCGTGGCTCTGAAACGTGCTGTAGACATTGTACTCCCCAGAGTCCCCTGTCTCGCCCGCCTCCTCTGATTCCCCTTTAGACTGCCCAGGGCAGACAGTGAGGAAAACACGGCTTTCAGCATGCATTTACAGTATGTGTACGAAGATATTTTTTCAAAAAAGCATGTGTACAGAAAGTGGTGATTTTTGCATTGTAAACTAACCTCAGTCTCTCTCTGAAAGATGACCACTCGGCCACCTTTGTCCCCCGTGGCCAGCAGGTCCCCTGTCTGGTTAAACTCCACTGTAGAGATGACATCAGCTGTAAGGAAGATAGGAACATTGGAGGCAATTAAACAAAAGTATAGAAAGAAGAAAAGAAAACCGCAGCAATGATAGAGTAGCGAGAACGTTAGGAAGCATGACGAAAAAAGCACAGATGATTAAGTGACCATAACAATGTAGAAAAGGCTGGCAATGAAAGAAAAATTAATAAAATCACATATTATTGCTCTTACTCTAAACCATAAATCAACCATTTATGTCTATGATGCCTAAGGAAAATTTAAATTATGAAAGTGTCTGTTGCTGAGTCAGGCAGTGTCATCATACATTCCTTCTACTGTGCAATGCAGGAAGCTGAAATTAATCTGTTCAATTACACCAGTATGTTATCTGACACCACAGAGATGGCAGCAACACATCATCTGCTCTACCTTCAGTGACGTAGTCTCGCAGGAAGGTGTGGTTGATTTTGGGGCTCTCAGCGTCCTCGCCCATCTGAAGCTGAGGGAGGGTGACCCGCCAGTGCGCCCGTCCTGAGGGGAAGGGTCCAATCCGTAATGTCTCTCCCCACCCAGGCTCCGCCCATGCTGGTAGGGCCTAACGGAGCGGCCTGGAAAAAGGCATCCTGGGAAACCAGTCGGCAGGAAGAAGAAAAGGCACGTCGAAGAGATTGAGACTGGAATGCAAGGGGCGGGGGAAGGAGGAAGAGGGTTTTAAGAAAGAGGAATGGGAGTGAGAGGAAATTAAGATGCAGGAGGACAGAAGAGAGAAAGGTGGATGGAGAGGCTGGTGATGAAGACAGCTTTGGAAAGGAAAGAGGAAGGCTGTCATTAGGTAGGCTGACAATATGTGCGCACAGCATGGCAAATGATGTGACCTTAGTTAGACATTCAACGCATTCATTAGCAAAGACACGTGTGTAGACGAACAAGGCCTAGTGGGTGCTGAATCAAAACACAGTGCTGTAGAATGAAGGAAAAGCAACAAACAACTAGAGCAGAGAAAAGCAGAATATGAATCCTTGTGTTTAAGCCCAGAAATAAGTGCATAATGAACATAGCATGAGAATGAAAATATCAGCTGCTACATTCAGCCCTACCACTGGTAATAATGTTCCCAGGGTGTGGTAGTCCTCTTTGACTACTTGCCAGCTTCCTGCTCTCACATGCACGCACACTTCTCAAACAGATAGTCCTTGACAGTGATCAGAGGAGAATGCGATGTCTTGCCTGTGCTGCAATAAGGAGGGAGCCAGGCCTCAGCACACCTACCAGTCCGCCTGCTGCTGTCGCTGCTGCTGCTGCTATTCCTGCTGCTGGTGTGTTAATGGACCTCTGCTGCAGTGTACTCAAACAGGCCTGCGTGTCTTTCCAAGTGGGAAGAGAAGGGACAGAGAAGAGAGAGCAGGGGTGGTAGTGAGAGGAGGAGAGGCAAAGGAGGAGAAAAAAGAGAAAGAGAGAGGGATAACGAGGAGGATGGAGGTCCGTTGCCTGCTGATGCTGTGGATCTGTGCAGCATCCAATGTGTCATGGCAGCCTCCTACTAGAGCAGCCAATCACAGTATAGCTGTCACTGGAGGATCCACCCACTGCAGGTGATGAGAAGTACCCAAGACCAGCAGAGGGAGTCCTTAAATACTGAGTAGCATGTACTGGCATGCAGTTTTCTGTCCAAAGTAAGAATAATATTGAAGACTGCAGAGCAATTTAAACAGATGAAAAAAAATGCTTTAAAAGAAACTTTAAAAAAAAAAAACCTCACACACCAATTGATGGTATGTTGTTACAATTTCAGTTATTTGTCTCCAGAAAATAAAACATGATAAGAGAAGGATAAATAAGATATCAGTCAAAGAATGTTTGAAAAGCCCTTTCTTATTACAGCACTGTGTGATATTCCCTAAAAATTAAATAAACATTGTTCTGGTCACCTTGCTTTTATGATCTTCAGCTTTTACAATTTATGTTATGTTGTACTTATGTTGTACGTATAAATATATTTAACAGAATCTGGTTAAATGAAATGTACTTGACTGGTATACAGTTGGTATTCAGTTTACACCAAGCCTATTTTCCTCCATCATTAATTATTTAAATAAGAGAAACTTTTGATTTTATATATTTCAGTTACATTTTACTCAAATTTATTTCTTGTTTAAGAGGACAAAGTACTATTTTGTAACATATTAGCACAGTGTGAAATACTCTACTAATGTCCAGTTAATGCTATATATCTGTAATGATATCTGACTGTGTTTGTGTTGTTCTTGATTGTTTTTATAATTCTAAAGGTCTAAATTGCAAAGTTCAAATATTTGCTGATCATGTGATCACCTATCGTGCTTTTTTTTTTTTTTATAAAACTTAAAGGTTAATTTATAGTTTATCCACATCACGTAAGTGAATAACATATAATATGTTGTGTACTTATGATGATTAAACCATATTTTGTCCTTTTTACTTGGTTTTATTGCTCGTTCTGTACTTCAAGCCAAATAATTAGGATTAACCTATTATTTACTATTTAAATGAGGACATGTTGGTGCTTTTTTGTTATTGTACAAATAAATATCACAATAGGTTGGTTTTCCTAGTTCTAAGATATTTACTTTTTTGGACACTTGGACACAGGTGTTAAATTTAAATGACGAGTTCATAACATGTACGAGCCCGGGGTTAGAGCAAATCCATTTAATCAGGTTCCTTTAGTGGATATCGGCTAAATAAAGGTCAAGGGATTACCTTGACGCAACCGTTTCCACGGGCTCTTTATGCTCTGCTCTCTGGCAAGTCGTTAGTCTGTCTTACTTTCTGCCTCCTCGCGTTTGAGGTGTTTCTCTTAGATAGCTCACTGGGCGTAAAAACTGAGTTTACCCGATCTTTTCTCGATTTACCTGAGCGAGGGGATGCCCTGCCTTCACTCTGAAGCGCTAGAGTCCATGGAGCCTGGCAGCGTGACTCCTGGGGCATCTCCGGACGCTGGCGCGGAGTCGATCCGCAGGGAAATCGTGAGCGACTCGCCGATGGTGCAAGGCACGGGTTGGTTCTTCTCCCCACTGTGGAGTCCAAGGTCCAGGTTGCGTAGCAGGAAGTTTGGAGATGGTACGACAAGCTACCAAGAGGAAGCATGGTTGGATGACCACTCCGACTTCACAAGGGCTTACTTTTTACGCAGAACCTCAGCGTAAGAGTTTACATTTTATACCTCTACAGTTTTAGCTGAAACTCAAATTACTCCGATCATTCAAAATTATAATGTGCGATTAAAACGTTTTTAACAAACTTTTGTTGAATAAAACGCTTGTAAAGGTGAACACTTTATTAGTAATGACAATATAAGCTGCATTAGATAAAATTATGTTTCCACATATACGTTTAATACTTATTATACTAATTTTAAGTACTTTATTTTAGTTTTGCTTTTAAATAAATCATGTGATCTGTGTATGATTTCAGGGTCAGTTGTCCACAGACAGAGATGTCCCCACTTCTGTCAAGGTTTCAAAGGAGGAGCTCTGACCATTCCGAGGCGCTCATGAAGGCACCTTATCGGAGAAATTCTTCCCCATTGAGAAGCTCAGACCTGAACATTTTATCTTTGACAGACAAACCCCTTGCTTCAAATCTCAGTGTCCCTGAATGGATGGACCGCTTTGGTCCAGATGTTAAAGAAAGCCATTCACCATGCTCTCGCTGCTTACCTCGTTGTTCCCGTTTTCAGTTTTCTCCCTGTCAACCACGAGCTCCCGTTTGCCCCTGCTCATCTAGCTTACCCCACCCTCCACAGTTTTTCCCACCCACATCATGTGGCCATGGTGACGGCTGCCCTTGGATGATGGGGCTCCTAGGAGAAGGCCTACACTGTATGGGTTCTTTAGCAGAGCTCTGCCAGGGGGCTGTGATCCATGTTGGGGAGCTACTAGGAGCAGAGGGTGGTTCGCTCTCTCTTGTACGGAAACACTGTGGTGGAAGGAGTAGCTTGGAAGACGTGATAGCCCTAACATCACTGGGGCACTTGAATGAGGGAAGCCCATACAGCCAAGCTCATCTAGAACTGGTAAAAGGGATCATGGGATGCGTAATGGCTACAGGTTCACCAATAAATCTAAGAGATGCATCTGAGGTAAATGTTGATGTCATGATTGTACATGTAGGCTTAACTACCATGTTCCAGGGCACAGGCGAGGGATTTAAAATCAGAAATGAGGACTGCGTGTTTAATGAGTCACCCATTTCCTGAAAGTCTGTTTTGAGATGATGACTTGGCTATTTGAAGAAGCCTGATAGGGAATCCCTGATGACGCAGTTTCTTTTAATCCTTTTAGTGACTGCTTCCAGTGATAAACCTTGGATTACTGTCCTTTACTTGCACATGCCCACACATACACCCCCACAAAAGTAGATTCATGCCAAAGCTGTTTAAAAGGCTTACAGGTGGTTGTCACAGCAGCTCTTCTTGCCCTCACAAGTAAGGTGATTAGGAATGTGTGCCTGGCAGAGTTGAACACCAGGTAAACCCAGTCAGCGTGGGTGTGCACGGGTTATCCCTAATAACTTGGTAGATGTCAAGCATCCTAAGAAGTGTGGGTATTTTTGGTCAGATGTGGCTAAAGCTGATAAACAGCACCGACCCAATAGCTTAACAACAAAGGGTTATGAAGAGAGTAAAGTTAGTTTAGGTATTAAAGTCTGTTGCTACTCAGTTGCCACAAAGATCTAATACACATGACTGTTGGATAGGATATGTTTAAAACATGTTGCTGTTAAGTAATTAATATTAAGTGATCCGGTTACATGCACTTATATTTTCCTTATTTGTCTCAACAGGACCCCAGATTCAACTTAGCCAATGATCAGACATCAAAGATCAGGACGGTTCTGAGTGTTCCTATCAGCAACCACAGGGGAGAGGTATGTGTGCCGTTGCAAATACCTTTAACTAATGTAAATGCACACTTAGAGTTCTGTGGATTTTTCAGTGGCATATTGTCCGTTGTCATAACAGAATTTTTAATATAGATTGCATGAAAATAAAACGTTTTCTTTTTTTGAACAGGTGGTAGGTGTCCTGCTAATGATCAACAAAAGAAATAGTTGCGATGGATCACGTTCTGTTTTCACAAACGTAGATGAAAAGGTGAGGGATTGGACATTAGTATGGAGATTTTTTTCTATTATACATTATTTATTATGTCAGATATTTGCCTTGTCTTAATGCTTACCACCCATAAATACGCGTTTGATTTTGTTTTAAGGTGTTGTCAAATCACATGGATGTGTTGGGGATTGTCCTGGATAATGTCCAGCTGTATGAAAGTGCGAGACAAGAGGCTAAACGCAGTAAGGTAAAGCCAGAGAACAGTTTAAAATCTTTTTATGCCTTGTAACGTGTATATCTAAGTAATATCTTCATGCATATCTCTGTGTGTGTGTGTGTGGTGTGTGTGTGTGTGTGTGTGTGTGTGTGTGTGTGTGGTGTGTGTGTGTGTGTGTGTGTGTGTGTGTGTGTGGTCCAGGCTTTGATAGAGATGGCACAAGTACTGTCAAAGGAGCACCATTCCCTTGAAGTTATGCTGAGTAAGATGGCTGCCACCATCATGCCCTTTACACACGCTCAATATTGCACCATCTTTATCCCCAGTGAGCAAACTTCAGACACTGAAGAAAAGGTACACTATCTTGACATCCTGCTCAATTTCCTTGTTTTTTATTACTTTGTTTGTTCAGAATATAGTACAATATTTTTAACCATACACAATATTTTCATTTTTTTTTGTTTTGTTTTGTTTTTGGTTTTCATTTTTGTCTTTTGATTACAGACTTTATTCTCAAGAGTTATACATTTGGAATGTGAGGAGCTCGGATCAACCTGCCAGATCTACAGAAGGTATTGTCCGGAGACTTTGCAAGTCCTTGCTGTTGATTTACTTTTAAAACAAATATGGGATATTTGGGGTTTTTTGTAATTTGAAAGTATAATTTTTCAGGGAGCATGACCTCAGGAATATAGATCCATCATATGCCCTTCGAACCCTGACTTCTATGGAAACACTTAATATGTCGAAGAGTTCTGATGAACTGAAAAGGAGTCTCATCTGCAGCCCAGTTAGAAATGAGAGATCTGAAAATGTTATCGGTAAGTTCCTTTCTTGAATGGCAGTAAACATTGTAAGCAGGATAGAATTTGAAAATAAATCTTTCACACCTCTCTTACCAGACAAGCACAAATGAAGCACAGTATACAAAGCTCTCTTATTAAAATATAAAATAAAATAGTATGAAATAATATAAAATAATAGGTTTCACAGATGATTTGCAGTGACCTTTCACAGCTAGAAATCCTTACTTACTGTTTAGACTTTTTCAGTCTTTATACCACTTTATACTACTTACTGTGATCTGCTCTGAGAAGACCAGATCTGGACAAGTTGTTCCATCACAAATTAGATCTTAAAAAATTGTTTCAGTTTTTAATCCAGTTATCTTTTCTAGCCACTTGAATATTTAGATGCTGAGATTATTATTGTGATTTTTTTCCCAGTGATTCCAAAAACAAGTTGCCCATCTCAGCTTTACCACAGAAAGCAACTAGACTATGTGTTAAAAACAAAAAAATAATTTGAAGAACTTTGTGCTCAAGCTACACAACCATCTGTCTTTTAATGTCATTTAGCTGTGTGCCAGCTGATGAACAAACAAAGCAGAGACTCGGATGAAATGGAAGTCTTTAACCGATATGACGAGCGCCTTCTGGAAGACCTGGCAGTGTATTGTGGCCTGGCTCTACAGTATGCTCAGGCAGTCCAGATCACTGAGGAGCGGAGGGCCAGTATAGAGGTCACACAGGAGGTGAGAACACTATCTCGCCCAATTAGTAAGTTAGAGAAGAGTCAGAAAAATAATTCATACATTAACAAATCTTAAAGTTTTGTTTCTGTGTTTTCTTTGTTTATTGTAATTGTGCAGGTCCTTGCCTACCACATCACTGCAGCAGAGCAGGAAATCCAGACATTGCAGGTGAGTCTTTCTTTGGAAGAAATCAGCCTTTCTCTTTTTATCCAGTTTATCCCTGTTACAGCGTGGCATCGTGCATGTAAATAGTGATTTAAAGTAAATAGCGCACACATTTGTTCCCTTTTCTTTCATATACCTTGTTCTTTCTGTTAAATGCACTCCTTCTCCACTCTTCCTATTTTTTAATCACTATGGCAGTAGTCATGCAATCAACCCTTGCTTTGTTCCAAGAGGCCAGATTTACATGCTTTAATGCTATTGTAGAACTAATGCCCTAACAACTTAAAGCTCTTGATCAGCTGCTATCACTGAACGTGAGTGCAAAGGTTAAGGTAACCTCCTCACCCATGTTAAAGCTAGATGGGTTTTCTGTGTTTACACACTTAGGTAAACTGAGGAAAAGAGCTCAAGTTCTATTTTGTTTGTGTGTGTTTGTGCTTGAACGTTCTGAAGAGTACATTTCAATTTCTTTTATTGGTTGTGTTTTTAGGAGGCCACCATTCCTTCTGCTGAATTGCTGAATATTCTAGACTTCCATTTCTCTGGTTTCGGCTTGCCAGAAGACGCGACAACACAGTCCACGATTCGCATGTTCCTGGATCTCAATTTGGTGCAGGATTTTAACATAGACTACAAGGTAGCTCAGCTTCTATTAATATTAGTAGCATTATTTTCTTTATCATATAAATGAGGAAACAGGGCAGTTAAGTTGTTTAAGTTAATTTTTGTTTGTTTATTTGTTTTAGAACGAAATGACATTAATAGGCTTGTTTCATAAGTATTCATGAATTCAAAAATCCTTTTTCATACACATCATGCTTCTTTTACATCTTTTTTTCAATCAGGATACAGGATAGTGCTTGTATCAGTGTTAGTGTGAAGCCAGTTTGGCCTTTGTGCCTTTTGAACAAGCACAAAAGTCAAAAAGTTTAACAATTAAGCATGTCACAATGTTCCATTTTAAAAGTTGGGGTAAAGAGATTTTGGTAAGAAGAAAAGCTTCTCTGTCAAAATCTGCAAGCTGCATCTGCAAATTATCTGTAAATTTCTTGGTAAAATCCTGTTGTGTAGCTACAGATGTTAAGGACTGTGAAACCCTGGGGTTCTGTGGTGGTTCAAGCTTGTTTCACTGGCATTGGTCTTTTTTTCATTTCATTAACTCCACCTTATCTAAGGCACCAAAACAGGAATCACGTTGGTGGAAAAAGGACCTGTGAGAGAGGAGAATTTGAGTTCATAATAGATATTTTAGTGTTATCTTATTAGCTCTTACATTTGACAATATGTAGTTCAATATGTCTCTTTGAGTTACAGGAATTTCACTACTGACAAACTAGAAAAGCATAATAGAATCACATAATACCTTAAATATTCTCAATTTCTATTATTTATCAATTTTACATATCTCATCCTTCCAGAGTCTTTGCCAGTGGGTTTTGACTGTGAAACGTGGCTACAGGAACAACGTGCCCTACCACAACTGGCACCATGCAGTGAGCACTGCTCAAAGCATGTTTGCAATGCTCATGGCAACAGACCAACTCCAGGTTAGTGTTAGTTTGTAGTAAAAGCAGAGTGGGTCTGTAGTTGCTATTATTGTAATTTTGTTGACAATCCATTCTATGTGTCCATGTG
This sequence comes from Pelmatolapia mariae, assembly GCF_036321145.2. Lineage (NCBI taxonomy): Eukaryota > Metazoa > Chordata > Actinopteri > Cichliformes > Cichlidae > Pelmatolapia > Pelmatolapia mariae. The sequence continues at coordinate 25,305,001 of NC_086232.1, read as the reverse complement.
ACAGTCACACTGTGACATTTGCATAATGCCGCCGGAGTTTCCTCTGTCCTGTAGCTCAGAAGTTTTGGAAGGAGTCAGTTGAGGACTGCCAGGGTTGTCCTTCCATACCCAGCGCTCTTAACTGTTTGGAAGAGGATTAATTTTAGATCTTGCCAAAACCTCTTAACTGCTGTCTGTAACAATCAGACACATGCCTACACCTCAACTCAAGTGACTTCTGCCATTCACTCACCAGTGTTTTAAGCTTTTTGGAGATCCAGGAATATGGCCACCCTGGGGGTCTCTGTACCAGGACCAGGCTGTATCTGTTATGCATATTTGTATCTGTTATAGTTTGGAGCTTAATTATGTGGGATATTCAATGAAGACACTGACTGGTATTAGTAACACTAAAATGGAAGTATCATTTGTCGTACTTCATTTCTTTTACATCAAACATTGAATAGTAGAATTACAGTTACACATTTTTTATTCAGTATTTGTTCAGATAGAAAATGACATTACTATCTGACATTTTACTGTCTTATCACTTTATTCTTTTAGATTAGAGATTATTTAAATATAAATAAAATACAAAAAAATAAATAAAAATGATTTAGAGATTTTGCATCATCAACTATCCATAAATTCCTGCTTCCTGTTTTTTACCCTTACATATACTCATGTGTAGGGATCCCTAGACTTCAGCTCCAATTGGGATTGGTCCTTTATCATCTTATCTCTTAGAAACTTTTATTATCGACTTTTGAGAGCACATGATCCACCTATTGATACAAACTTTCTTTTATTTTGTGTAGCACATGAAATGTGCAATATATACATGTGCAGATGATTATTTTCTCAGTTATTATTTTTTTCCTATAAAGCGTTCAATTATAAAATGCAGAAAAATACTTTTCTTCATTATTGCAACCTGTTTCTTTCTGTTCATATGTTAGACCATTTTTTCTCGTCTGGAGATCTTAGCATTGATGATAGCCACTCTGAATCATGATGTCGATCACAGAGGAGTTAATAATTCCTTCATAGAAAGGTAAATGTTACTTTTTCATCTCTCACATTTACTCCATTACTTATTTTTACTCTAAATTATCTAGACCATAATTATGTGTATTTATTTTGATTTGTACTATCTGTAACACTTATTAGTCACTGCCTACTTATATTCAGTCCTTATTCTTTCTTTCTTTTTTCTCTCAGGACTCATCAGCCTTTAGCTCAGTTATATGGACACTCCTCTCTTGAGAACCACCACTACAACCTGTGTGTCTTCATCCTAAACAACACTGTAAGATGCAAGAAATCTTTTTTTTTTCCAACTTATAAGTTATGTTTGCATGCACACAACAGACATTCAATTGAAGCTCATATACTATATCTATTATTCTGCAATCATTCCACTTGTGAAATAATTAGATTATTTTGATCTCTCTGTGTGAACTTGTAGACTTCAATTTACTTTACTTTCTTTCTCTCTCTCATCATCTTCCAGGGGAGTCAGATTCTTAGCGGTCTGTCTGCTGAAGAGCGCAAAGCTCTATTACACATAATCAAAAGGGCAATCCTTGCCACAGACCTGACCGTCTACATGGAGTACGTCTGAAACATTAAAAATGTCATAGAAGACGTAGGTTACACATTAAGCCAGTCTTATTTTAACCCATGTTTCTTCTGGCTGTTTTTGTTTTTGTTTTTTTTTTCAGAAGAAGAAAGGAGTTCTTTTCTCTCGCTAACAAAAGTGGAGTGAGCTGGAAAAGTGAGAAACAAAGAGACTTGCTCAGGTGAGAATCACATAAATTAGAATCAGAGGCATATTATATTGTTGTGCTCGGTAAACCAAGAGAATGCGCTGTGTTGTAAGCTATTACTTTACCCCACAGGTCAATGCTGATGACAGCCAGTGACCTCTCTGCTATCACAAAGCCTTGGCCTGAACAAAAAAGAGTAGGTCTCACAAAGTAGCTCTGAATGAAAAATAAAACACTTCATGCTTCATCTCTCAATCCTTTTTCACTGCAACCTTAACCTCACTCTTCCGCCTAACAGATTGCCAGTCTGGTTGCCATGGAGTTCTTTGCACAGGGGGACAAAGAGAGGGAAGAGTTCAAAATCAAACCCATTGTAAGTGGAGCTTGCAGAATTTGTAGTGTACCAAGGATTCTGAAAATGTTGAGTGGAAATCACATCGGGATAAAAAAGTGTGCGCACATAAAAAGGAACTTAAATCAATATTATTTTTTCATGATTGGAATCTAACAAGAATCCAATCATTTATGAATATTTTGTTTTAGTCTCATGATACATTTTTTTAAGTTTAAAAGCCTTCAGGTATGCTGTTGTCCTATTTCTTGTTGCGCTAGAATTGCATCTACCCCGTCGTATAACAGTATCACGGTGCTAAAGACTGTTCTTTGAAAAAATACATAACCACAAACACTGGTATGTCTTGGAATATCTTCATATTTTTGTCACTGTGGTTTAAAAAAATTTCTTATTTTATTTACACAGATTCAAAAAGGGGTTTTCATAAAATGTTACTGTTACTCTGTCTACACTACAACAAAAATAACAATATCTTTGAATACATAAAGCTTTATAAAGCCTGTTGTGTATTTCTGATGCATTTTTTCCCCATTCAGAGTTAAATAAATTTAATGTAGCTTGCAGTGTTTGGGGTTGAATTAATCTTCATATATAAATGTTCACATTCAAGTACTGCATACTTTTGCAATTCTATCTGATCTTCTGTAAGTGCTTTAAGTGCTATTCTAACACTTTATGCTTACTTTTCACTAGGACATAATGAACAGAGAAAACAGCACGCGACTGCCGTATATGCAAGTTGAATACATTGATGAGGTCTGCTATCCACTCTACAAGGTGTGTTATTACTATTGGTATTGTGTAAGCAATGTGTAGATAACTGTATATTCTACTTCAGCGGTCCCCAACCTTTTTTGCGCCACGGACCGGTTTGTGCCCGACAATATTTTCATGAACCGGCCTTTAAGGTGTCGCGGATAAATACAACAAAATAAAACTAGTACCGGTACCGAAAAAAAGAAGATTTATTCATAACACACATGAAAAGACCCAGGAAAACTGAGTTAACGAAAAAAACGATAACAAAATAACGCTAAAAACCGATAAAAACCCTGAAAACCATACATTTCACACCCGAGTCTCAACTCTCGCGGCCCGGTACCAAATGACTCACGGGCCGGTACTGGTCCGTGACCCGGGGGTTGGGGACCGCTGTTCTACTTGCATGCATGTATCCTTATATATTTCATCACAGAATTCACCTTGTTGCCATCTTGTTCCCTTAAGATCAGTTGTAATTTCAACTGTTCTATCAACAATCCCGTCTCTGTCTTTGTCTTCCTCAGACTGTATCGAGACTGTTTGACTCCTGCTCTCCTTTGCTAAATGGGTGTAAGAAGAACAGAGAAAACTGGCTGCAACTTGCTGATGAACAAGAAAAAGAAAACAATGAAAACATTAGTACAGACCCATCACTGCATGAAGACTTTAAGGGAGAGACACAGACAGACCAATCCAACAGTGGACTGGAGAGAAGATGAAGACACGTGGCTTCAGAGGCTAAAAGGAGGCTTGCCCATATGTTCTATCTTCATTCTTCTAACTGAAGACTGACCTATTGCTCACACATCAGAACTTTGATGAGCAAACTCATTAATATGTTATGCAGTGGCCCTCACGGTTATGATTATTCCTGCACTTGTATTGCAAATAACTTATTGTGCCACGTATATAATAGCAAATTAAATGCATTTACTGTATGTAAAGAAGTACTAAATAGCTTCTCAAAGTACTTTACATTAAAAGCTACATTCACATTTATGTTCTCTCTGTATGGAGTGTTAAGTTAGGGGATGGACTGCTCTGCCTTCGCATTGATCCTACATTAATCTGTTTATTTAGCAGTGAAGCTGTGAAAGTCTGAGTAATGACTTTGATTATTTGCACACCATATCTGTATTTGTATTTTTATCTGTGCTACACTGAGTTTCGTAAGACCTGTATCCGGATTTTCAAATGCATAAGTATTTTTAAATGTACTGCTTCCTTTCCACATACCATCAAATTAGTACAGTGATCTATAACACAATCAATTTTGTGAACTTGTATTCAACTATTTATTTTATTAGATTACTGACATCTACATATTTTTTTTTTTATCTGATTTGACTTTCTTTCCATAATGGCTCTTTGGAGCACTTTGACCCTGTGCTAATTCTGTTAATTGTTCCCCTTTATTGGCTCTGACTTAAAAGGTTATCTTGAAATTTAGCAGAACTGATAACAACTAATGTTATTTCCACCATCTGAAACCGAGCAATAAAGATATTGTTCACCACACATATACAGCATGCATTTTAAATAATTATCCAGCCTAAAATGTTCAAAGTATTGTTACAAACCTTCTATATGATTTGCATAACCTTGTTAATAGTAAGTAGTTATTTAGCTGAACTGTAGAGGCAAAATGGGCAGATGAGTGTATAGTAAGCCAATTTATTATTATTATTATTATTATTATTATTATTATTATTATTATTATTATTATTATTATTATTATTATTATTATTAGCGTTGTTGTTATTGTTACCTGGATTATTTAGGGGAATGGACGTTTGCATTCCAGGCCTGTGGGTGGCACTGGTGCTCTTAAACAGGGCGCTGTTGCTGCCGACGGCTCGACGCTGACTGGCAGAAGAAGACTTCAACGGAGAAAAAGAGGAATAAAATGACAGGGCGCGCAAAAAGAAAACCCAAAGCCGTTCAGGTAAATACGCTTTGTTTTGACCTGCTGTGTTTGGTGCAGGAATATGCGTTTAAAACAGCAGCCTTACCAAACGAGACGCCGTGCTCTGTGTGCAGCAGAGCAGCTGCCGTTAAAGTCGGTGTGAAGAAGTGTTTAGCAGCCTGACCGAGCAGCAGTGGATAACACGACAACATGGCAGCAGCTCTGCAGGCTGGTCTTACAAAGCAGCTTGTTCAGCGATGCTAACAGCACATACATGAATGGGGTCTTTGGCTTTGATTAAATGGAAAGCACTGTACCATAACTGGACCTTTATGCTAGCTAGGAAATATCCGTACGTCGTTCCCATTCACTGTTTGTGTAGTGTGGCGTCAGCAAGCGCACTGTGGGTGTCCTCATTGATTGATTCATTGATTGGTGCCTTTATCCATTAAACACCAATAAATGGCCCCATAAAATCGTTTTGCTAAGGTTGCGAGCAACTATTGGAAAAGATTTCGATCCCTACTCTTACTGTACACGCCACTGCAGGGCACAGAGTCCAAGTCAGTGGACACAGCTGTACTTATTGTACACTAGTTGCTGATGCGAGGTCGATGCATTAATTCTCACGCAGTAAATATTGACCTACTTCTGTGGAGACCATGATGCTCAATGATTATTATTGAAGTGTTTTGAATAATCTTTATGGATATTTGGGGGGGGCTTCTTTTTATAATAATATAGTGGTTGGTTCAATGTATCCACAATATGTTTTAGTGTCAACCTGCTGTATCAAAATGAGATATTTGGAGCTTGATATAATACATAAATAGGCTTACTTACTATGCAGTATTGCTGAGGAGTTCCCCTGCTTTTCATGTCTTTAGGAAAAAGGCACAAATAATGGAGAGGTGAAGAAAGCCCGAAGTGAAGAATCCAATGATGTGCCGCCATCGGGAGTGAAATCGGAGCAACGTGATGAGCTGATGCAGTTGTACAGTTTTCAAATGCCAGAAGATCTGTACCACTTCTGGGAATTCTGCAGCGAGCTTTGCACTGACAACCCCTGTGGTATGATCTCAGTACTAGACTTCATAGGGTGGAACCGCTGAATTTAATGCTGCTTAGTATTTCAGTCTAATAGAACATTAAAGACGAGGTAATTCAAAGCAAAAAAATTCCACGTGACAGTCAGTGGTTAAGGACTTCAAAATGAACAGATCTCCTATTAAATATACTTAAACATGAAATTCAGAAACTGTTTTTTAGCTATTAGATGCTCAATCGTTGTAATGAACTTAGGAGCTGTAATACAGGTGTGAAACAGATGACACAGTAGAAGACAGAAGCATCACGTCTGTAAATGACACCAAAGTACTGTACGGTGCTTTAAAGGCCAGTGTAACAGCTAGCTAAAAGATTTAGTTCACAAACACAAAATTAGCAGCATTTGGTTAACACTTGGGTGTTAACTGTAAACCCACATTTGGCATGTGGGGCTCAAAACCTGACTTTATGCAAGTCTAATTTGTAATGAGTCAATATGTTCCAGTTCTGTTTCTATTTCTGCAGATGTTCTTGAAGGTGCTGCGGTGAGTGGTAGTGTACACACTGTAGTAGAGTACAGCAGCTGACAGTCAATGATCATTTCATCTATAAAATGTCAAATATACTGAACACCTGAACAATTTTATCTTTGATTTTTTTTTATGTTTTTTTTGAATCCAGCCCTAAAACAGTGGATGATCTGTTTCCACTGAGTGTTGTTTTGTTCTCAGATTTAAGTTTATTTCATTCATCAAGATTTTTATTTTTTTTGTTTTTTTGAGCAGTGCAGATGATTCATTTTATCATTAAGTGAAAAATCTCCATCTCAGATACTTATGTGGTGTATAAGATATGTGCTACAAAACAGTGTGTCTATTTAATAAAATATTTCATCAATAATTTGCACTTAAGTAATGCTTCTGTGTCAGCTCGTTTCTGTATCAATATATTGTCACTCTCTGTAGGTGCTCTGAAAGACTCGCTGGGATTGCAGCTAGTTGGACCATTTGATATTTTGGCAGGAGCTCACAAAAACTCCAAGAATTCCCAGCCGAACTTCCACCTTCACTGGCGATATTTTTATGACCCACCAGAGTTTCAGACCATACTCACAGGGAGTGAGGACAGCCAGCATCACATTGGTTACTACAGGTATAGAACATAACATCTGAAGTGTGTGACGATCAGCTTTTATTAGAATCTTGTAGCTTCCACCAGAGGCTGCTTCCAACATTTGCTCTACCGAGAAGACAGAGAGCATCGTATGAAATAATATGAAAATAGTGATAACAATATGTACATGAGCACAAGTGGTTCTGATTTGTTGGTTTGTTTTACTGAATTTCATTGTTCCGCCAGAGATACTCCAGACTCCCTCCCTTCGTTTGTTGGGGAAAATGAAGCCAAGAAGGGCTGTGCTATAACACAGATGGGGGACAACGTGTTTGCTGCGGTCCAGTGAGTGTTAACCACCACAAACTCACCATATATCACTTTATATAATCCAACTTCCAGCTTAAGAAACAAATTCTTGGCACAAGAACAAAAAAGTCCGTGTGCATTAGTGACCACTGATAGTGCTGATTTTATTTCCCACATCACATTTCACAATAAACTGTTTTGTTTTTTAAATGTAGTGTTTAGGTATGTACTGTTTAACAGGTTCTAAAAGTGATCTGAAGGGGGACAAATGCTGAAAAAGCAACAAGGTCACAGCCTCCAAAGCACGAGAAATGAAAACTGTTTTTTATGTTCAGGAAAATCAGGAAGAGCTTAGTATCAGCTATATTGGAAGGTAGATCTGGGCGATATGGATTTAAAAAAAATAAAAATAAAAATCACAAATTTTTTCTTTCTGTACTGAACAATTTCAGTTTCTGGTGAACTGGTGGCAGGGATACAGATTTAACGCTAAGCAAGAAGACTCTTTTTAGGAAAACCTGTTGCGTGGACTTTCCACTATTCCATCATGCTCGTTTGAATGGTATTATTGTGAAATACTTGATGAAGGTGGTATGTCATGTTACCAGACTTTGTCGGGACCTGTTAGTGCTATACCTTGCACACTGGCTTTATCTGTGCTTGATCTGATAGAGAAAACCATTCCCAGACTACTGACAGTGTTTCTTATTTACTGCTCACAAGGACATCTTAGTTGCCTGACATGTTTTCACAAGTCCTTGCGAGTAATGTTTACAGTATTTTTTTTGTCTACTGAGGGAATGGGCAATATGTTGACTATGACTGACTGCTGTGGCGTTAAGCCAACCCTACAATACTGTCTGATAGGCTATATGTATTGTCTGTCTGATCAAATTGTAAAGCCTACATTTATTATCGTCATCTAAATTTTTTTTCTTCTCGAAATAATATTGTAATCGTTTTATCATCCAGCACTATTAGAAAGTTGCATGAATCATCGTTGCGTTGCATCCTGTTGTGTTTGGGGCTTTGTAGCTATAGATCAGTCAGGGTACCTTTGCTGAACTCTGTATTTATGTGGATGTTGTTATTTTGATGCATATCACCCACCAAAACCTTTAGACCACAAATAAACTTTCATGGGAACAATAGCAGAATAATGCACCACATTTAACTGCAAAAACTGTTCAGGAATGTTTTGAGGAGTATGAAAAAAGTTTTAAGTTGACTTAATGAGTTTCTGTGTCTGTCTGAGCATCTGAATGTGTGGAAAAAAATACTTGAGTGCATGGAGACTTAAAGGAAGTCATGCTAATCTGTTGATGCTTGATACCACAAAACGCCTTCTGAGGTCTTGTGTTGAGTCCACCCCTCAGCAGCTCTGACCCACTGAGGTGTGGTCTCGGCACAAGGGGAAATTGTAGAGTATTAGGGTGGTGGCTTTAATGTTGTGGTTTATTGACGTTTGTTGGCCACTTAAAACTCCATCAATAACTTGATGCTTACAGAAATAAACAGTCAAATTGGGCGATCCTTAACTTTTCATAATATGCCCTCTTGTCTTTCCTCCTTTTACTTCACGTGTGATAGTGGAGGTACATTACTGCGTGAAATTTTCTGTCGTCACTTCTTTTTGTCTTGTAATTTGCTGTTCTTACTTCCATCAGCCTGTATCTGCTGAGGAAGAGGAAAGAGAGGGGCAGTAAGAAAACTGGGGATGAGGCGTTGGAAACCTTGGAGGCAAAGCTGAGAGACAAAGCACAGACTCTGGGCTTTTCTCTAGAGCAGAAGACCAAAGACATGAAGCAGAGAGACAAGAAGGTAAAATGCACACGCCAACAAAAACAATTACCAAGACCTCGCTTGTAATACCCATTAAATCAGGGATGTCAAACTCATTTTGCATTTAGGGTCGCATATAGCCCACTTTGATCTTAAGTGGACCGGATGAGTGAAACTCCACTTTCTTCTGTAAAGACATTGATGTACACATTTAATCCCAGAGACATCTTAATAAAAGATCCAAGTCCAATTTCATTTGAAGAAAAAGTTCTGGTAGCTCTGACTGTCCCACATTTATAAGACATAATTTTTTTTTTTTTTTTTTTTTGATTGATTGATGAAAATCTTCTGTTTAACTGGTGTGGTGGGGTTGGGGCGTCTTCATGAGCAGGAAAAACTGTAAAACTGAAAAATACAGTTAAAAGTACAAATGTTTATGTCTTCCTTTACATTTTCCAAAGCTGTTCAACAGGCCGGATTGGAGTCTTTGCCACCCCTCGACAGCTCAGACCAATTCTCCCCCCTGGGCCTTATGTTTGACACCCCTGCAATAAATGATATGCAAAATTTGACCCTGTGTGATGCATTTTGCACTGGAATACCATATTGTTGTAGTGTACCACAGCCGTTCATTACTGTTTTTGACTCTTGATTTTAAGATTCAGATTGTACAAACTAGATGTTTTCTTCTTGTGGCCACAGTGCCGTTTCACTTTACTCCAGTATAGATCCTTTGTCCTGCAAAATAAAAGAACTCATTCAAAATGCTAATTCTAAAATTCTGCAGTGATGCTGCTTGAAAAGCATTAATATGAAAGTTGATGCTTGAAAACTTTTTACACACTATAGGTCGTAACAAAGACATTCCACGGCGCGGGCATTGTTGTACCTGTAGACAAGAATGATGTTGGATACAGGGAACTTCCAGAAACAGATGGTGAGTTTACAAATTTAAAGTTGTTTTAACACCAGTTTTTTCCATTTATCTTTTGTTTATTCATTGGCGAGGTAAACAAATTTTGATAAAGGAATTTAGCTTCTGTGAAATAAGCTGGTTATATAGATTGCAGAGATGTCTTGATGCATTCTCAATCATCCAGGTAAGTAAATCTCCAAAAGTTGATTCTGTTCATCTGGACGTAGCGTTTTCAGTGGGAGAAACGCTTCGTCACTCATCCAAGTGACTTCTTTAGTCTCAGCTGACTGCAAGTTTCCCCAGTCTTATAACCAGTACATTTGCATAATGACTGAAACCAGCCCACTGAAGGAAAAATGGACTGGGAGGTCAGTTCCTTCATCTTGATTATGCAAATTCTCATGACCATTGATCAACAACCACTGATCAAAGCCCACTGATCAATGGCCATGAGTACCTTTCACAGAGAGTTGGGGAATGGCTGCAATCACAGCATTGTAAGATGGCGAAAGATGTACCCTTAAACCCCCTCCTCTATTCAGAGATGGTCTTTCCCTTTTCACGTAAATGGCCTCCTTGACTCCGCGCTCAAACCAGCGTTCTTCCCTGTCCAGGATGTGTACATCCTCATCATTGAAAGAGTGTCCACCCTGTAGGTGTGAATACTGCGGAGTCCTGGTCTGACGAGGTAGCTCTTCTGTGTTGTGCCATCTGCTTCGCCAGAGGTTGTTTGGTTTCCCCGATGTATAAATCCTGGCACTTAACAGCGTACACTATGTTACTCTGTTTGTGTCGGGGGACCCGATCCTTGGGGTGGACCAATTTTTGGCACAGCGTGTTTTGGGGTTTTAAAGCCACAGAGACACGATGTTTAGAAAAAATGCGTCTCAACTGCTCCGATACTCCTGACACATACGGGATCACTACAGATTTTTGCTTAGTCAGCGGTTGTCCTTCTCTCCTGGATTGGCTGGAGCTTTCTTTAGGCGCCTTCCCAGCTTTGACAAATTTCCAGCTGGAATAACCACATTTACTCAGGGCCTTCTTGATGTGATGTTCTTCTGCTTCCCTGGCCACTGTGTCTGTGGGGATGGTGTTGGCTCTATGTTGTGGCGTCCTGATGACAACCAGTTTATGCTCCAGTGGATGGTGAGAGTCAAACCTTAAATACTGATCTGTATGCGTAGGTATCCGGTACACGTCAGCTTTCAGATGTCCCCCATTACTGATAGAAATCTCACAGTCTAAGAAGGCTAACCTGCCACTTTTCATATCCTCCCTGGTGAATTTGATGTGTCGGTCCACCGAGTTAATGTGATCCGTGAGTTGTGGTACGTCCTGAGATTTGATTTTCATCCAGGTGTCATCCACATACCTGAACCAATGACTTGGTGGTGTTCCAGGGTAGGATAACAAAGCCCTCTTTTCCACTTCTTCCATGTACAAATTGGCCACGATGGGTGTAACTGGGGAACCCATGGCACACCCATGTTTCTGCCTGTAGAACTGACCCTTGTATGTGAAATAGGTGGAATGAAGATACAGTTCCAACAGCAAACACACTTGGTCAGTGCTGAGAGTGGTCCTGTTGCTGAGGTTGGGGTCATCCTGTAATCTCTTACGAACTACCTCCAACGCTTCCGTGACTGGGATGCAAGTGAAGAGACAATGCTATTGACCGGAACTCATACGATTATAAGATTGGTGACTTCTTCAGCTGAGACTGAAGAAGTCACTTGGATGAGTGACAAAACGTTTCTCCCACTGAAAACGCTACCTCCAGATGAACAGAATCAACTTTTGGAGATTGCAGAGATTTTTTTTTTTTTTGTCTCCGCTCCATAACAAATTTGTTTCTTCCCTTGTGTCCAAGCTGGTCTCAAGAAAATTTGTAAAGCCATTGTTGAAGCACGGACCGATGAAGAACGCGTCAAAGCTTTTGGACCGATCCAGGAAATGATAACATTTGTTCAGTTTGCTAATGATGAGTGCGATTATGGCATGGGTTATGAACTGGGAATAGACCTCTTCTGTTATGGATCTCATGTGAGTATACTAAGCAATCATCTTTCTTGGATTTGATGTGATTTCTGAGATGACTTATGAAATAAAAAGAACTTTTCTTTTTGCCTTATTTCTTATTTAAAATTGGATAGTTTTAATTCTTTGACATATTTAAAACAAAACAAAACAAATCAAAAACAGGGGACATCAAGCTTTTAGTGGCTATACTAGAACTATTAGTGGTTCAATGTTGCACATACATTTAAGTTAAATAGAATAAACATAAGTTGGGAACTAATGCTTTGGCCCATACAAAGAACTGACTTTTCAAAACTTTTTAAGGACTGGATTTTGGGGATATAAATCATTTCTCTTTGATTTTCTCTCTCTCTCTTACAGTACTTCCACAAGGTTATCAAGCAACTTTTGCCCATGGCTTACAGCTTACTGAAAAGGAACTTGTTTGGGGAAATTTTGGAGGCCCATCTGTCAAGTCGTAGCCATGACAACATAGACCAACTCTCTCCACATTAAAACAAAAAAATATTCAGAAGTACATTTCTGTTCTGGCTCTTTATAAGCTTTCCCACCATGTGTTCTTGTCTTCTGTTGTTTGTCATTGCCGATATTTTTGGTGGATTTGTGCTGCTGTCACTAACTGGAAACAGTTCAGTGATGTCTTGTTTGTAAAAGGTAGCTGTTAAATAAAGCTTTTTTTAAATATATATTTCTACCTTTTTTCTTTTTTTTTTACCCGTTTGATTTTTGTGTCCAGCCTAATCTGAGCGAAAGTCCACCTCACTTCACAGTTAAATTGTGCAGTCATCATAATTTTTGCCTTGGGTTTAGATCATCAAGGTGGACTGCGTGTTGATCAGACTGCAGGCAATCTGATGAAACAATGCGTTTAAGGTGGTGTAATACCATAGAGTGGAAATAGAGGGCAGTGTTGTGTATGGGAGTTAATAAATGAGCAGCACGGTAAGATTCTGGGAACGACTTCCCATCATTCATATCATGAGTCATCATTTCCCATACTGTACATAGGATGTATTTGGTAACTGACATTTCTGTTGATGAATGTTTTGGCATATAGAAAGGGATTGATTCTTTCCTGTCTTTTCATTAGTCTTTCAGGATATGAAGAGGAAAAACCGTAACAAGAAAGTTTCAAGTTTTAGGATACTGGAAACGTCAGAAAACCCCCTAAAACCAGGCCTGAGCCCCCTCAATCATTTCCCATTTCTGATTAGATGCAGTTCATAAAATGGCTGGTATTTGGATATATTTTAAGTCTCTATTATATCAAGAGCCTTTCTACAAACAAAAGGTTTTACAGCAGAGTAATATGCAACAAGAATCCCAGTGGTTGCATTGGAATGGTTGCATCCACAGTAACACAGCCTTTATTAAAAATTTGGATGACTGCACAGACTGCTCTGTTGCTGTTTTGTTTCAAGACATTTCAAAACATTTATTTCACTTGTCAATAATTGGGCAAGCTTACACGGAGTATGTTACATCTTCAAAATCTAAAGTGCATTACAAAGGTTATGGTGGCTGTGTCATTGTCGTCTTCCTGCTTTGATGTTTTTTCTTGTCGTGAAGCTTCATTGGTACACTAGACTTATAAAAACTGTCTTTTTGGAATGAGCATTCATTAATTTGGATTTAAGGACCTACAGTCAGACTGTAAACAGACATATTTACAGTTTGTAAATATTTTGACACCAGCATGTTTTTGTAATTTGCCCCGTCCATCAGAGTCATTTTTAGAGGCATACATATAATGCACAGGGTGTGTTTCCTTATTTGTTAATTCCTGAAAAACTAAGCAGATAGAAGATCTGTAGCTGATTCCAACTTTTGGACTTGTATTGAGCAGTTGTTCAATTTTGAAGTCCAAAGAGGCATCGCTACAGTTTATTCAAGGAAGAAAAATGGATGTTCTTCAATAGATCATTCAGTCACCTGAACTTGACCTAACAGAGCAAACTTTTCGGTTATTAACCACAAAACTGAACACAGAGAGACACAAAAACATAGCGTTTTGCATTTTGGCCAAAAAGTTCCATTTTGGTCTCATCTGACCAGAGCACCTTCTTCCACATGTTTGCTGTGTCCCCCACATGGCTTGTGGCAAACTGCAAATGGGACTTCTTATGATTTTCTGTTAACAATGGCTTTCTTCTTGCCACTCTTCCATAAAGGCCAACTTTGTGCACTGCACAACTAATAATTGTCCTATGGACAAACTCACAGGACTCACGGCCTGTGAGTTTAGGTGGACGGCCTTGTCTTGGTAGGTTTACAGTTGTGCCATACTCCTTCCATTTCTGAATAATCACTTGAACAGTGCTCCGTGGGATGTTCAAGGCTTGGGAAATCTTTTTGTAGCCTAACCCTGCTTTAAATTTCTCAATAACTTTATCCCTGACCTGTCTGGTGTGTTCGTTGGACTTCATGGTGTTGTTGCTCTCAATATTCTCTTAGACAACCTCTGAGGCCGTCACAGAGCAGCTGTATTTGTACTGACATTAGATTACACACAGGTGCACTCTATTTAGTCATTAGCACTCATCAGGCAATGTCTATGGGCAACTGACTGCACTCAGACCAAAGGGGGCTGAATAATTACGCACACCCCACTTTGCAATTATTTATTTGTAAAAAATGTTTGGAATCATGTATGATTTTCGTTCCACTTCTCATGTGTACACCACTTTGTATTGGTCTTTCACGTGGAATTCCAATTAAATTGATTCATGTTTGTGGCTGTAATGTGACAAAATGTGGGAAAGTATTCAAGGGGGCCGAATACTTTTGCAAGCCACTGCAATGCTACTAGATGTCAGTGCTGCTTTTGATACGGTGGATCATAGGATTCTTATCTCTCGGCTGGAACAGTATGCCGGTATTAAAGGGACTGCATTGCAGTGGTTTAAATCTTACCTATCTCTGTTAGTTTCAGAGACACATTATCCCCAAGGACCTCGCTCTTTTGTGGGGTCCCTCAGGGATCTATTCTTGGCCTGGTTCTCTTCTCAATTTACATGCTTTATATGGGCTCTATTTTTAAAAATTATGGTATCTCCTTTCACTGTTATGCAGATGATTCACAGATCTACCTCCCACTGAAATGGAAATCTGTGAACCCTCTGAAGACACTGTTTGATTGTCTGGAAGATGTTATGGCATGGGTGGCTTTAAATTTTCTCAATCTAAATGAACAGAAAACTGAGATCACTGTCTTCGACCCTAGTGACCATTATGATCTTGGCCCCTTATAAAATTATAAAAAAAAACTGGTTGCGAGGAATTTAGGTGTGATTTCTGATAGTAATTTAACATTCGATAAACAGATAAATAATGTGATCAAGACCAGCTTCTTTCACCGCCGCGTACTTGCAAAGGTGAAGCCATTTCTCTGCTTCAGGTACTTTGAGAAAGCATTCCATGCCTTTATTTAATCTCGCCTTGACTTCTGCAACAACCTCTACTCTGGTGTTACTTCGTCATCTATTGGCCAACTACAGCTGGTTCAAAATGCTGCGGCAAGGCTTCTGACTGGCAAGCGGAAGTGAGAGCACATATCCCCTATATACTTGCCTCGCTACACTGGCTGCCAGTAAGTTTTCAAATTAATTTTAAGATCTTGACACTTGTTTTTAAAACATTGCATGGACTAGCTCCTATATATCTTTCTGAACTTTTAAATTGAAACACTCCAGCGAGATCTTTGAGGTCTGCGGACCAAATGCTTCTAGTTGTCCCTAGGTCTAGATTACAACACAGAGGAGATCGGGCTTTTGCTGTGACTGCTCCGAAACTGTGGAATAAACTGCCTTTACATATCAGGACCTCTCCAACACTAGATACTTTTAAAACTTGTTTAAAGACCCATTTTTACTCTTTGGCTTTTTTTTTTTAATTCTGTATGAGTCTGTCATTATTTTATTTTTATTATTTTCTTATCTCATTTATCTGATTATTCTATTATACAGTACTTTGGTCAACAGTTGTTGTTTTTTAAAAGTGCTATATAAACAAAATTGATTTGATTTGATTTATTTTTCTATTCCTCATTGATAATACTAGTATTTTATTAGTATTCTGAGCTGGGGGTTTTTGTGTCAGGCACAGACACAATAATACTGCAGTATGACGGCCACCCTTGTTATCCTTGTTGCCTGTATCATATCCCCCAGGTAATTAGTGGGTGGAGCTGACCTGACATCTGACCTGAGCAGATGGAGCCCAGGGCATTTCTCACATGCATTCCCTTCACTCAGAAATTGCATGTGTGTTGGCAACCATTCATAGTTTATTTACTTTATTTAACTAAACCATTTGTTGCATTCTTTAGAGCTGATTTGTAACAAAGGGTTAAGTCACATCTAAAAGGTGTTCTTATCTAGTAATTGTTTCACGCATGTTTTAAAGAAAAAAAAATGACCTCTGTCTTTTTTGTAAACTCATAGATTTGGCCTAGGGCATATTATTCTATGCCCTACTGGCTCTGAAGACTGCATCAAACAATGACATTTTGCATTTCTTACATCTCTTCCCCCACTTGGCCCTCCTCTGCCCAAGATGCTGTCTGTTTTTTAAAATGTCTCCAAGACATTGTTATTGATTTTTGCCCTGTCAGCCCATATTAAATTTGTCATCTAGTGAAGAAGGCCAGGCCATGGCGGGGGTGTAAGAACACGAAGAGGGAGATTAGATTAGTTAAGCCCAACCCAAAGTGTCTAATTTCACATGAGTGTGTAAGTAGTCTCACAGTTTTTATTCAACCATGGGACAACATGCTCCATACTGGGAACTTTGATCTCTGAAGCAAACTGCTGCACAGGGCGTCGGTGTATTCAAGTGCCACTGGGAATTGTCTGATTGTAAATGTTTTATTTTGAATTAGGTAAAGCATTATGCAGTAAAGCACTGTATGGTGGCAATGTATGCTTTAAGTGATGCGATGTGTTGAAAAAAAAAACGTCTGCGCACAGTGCGCCCCTTTAAAAGTTGCTCTGAGGCTACTTCTGGTCGCATTCAGGGTGGTCATCACTGCCAAGGTCTACTGTCGAGGTTTCCGGTTGTCCACGAAGGCAGCACTGGTCCTGCGGAGGTTCGGGGAAGCGCATCTGAAGCGCGTTCACGTGTCCATACACACAAACACGCGCGCAGGCCGTAGCAGCACACCGGGAGCATCCCTGAGAGGAGGGAGCGCTCGTTTTGGTTTACCATCTGGAAGAATCGCTTTATTAGCTTCTGTCGAGCTTGATCAAAGACTTTCTCTGACGACGCATAATGATCCCGGGCTCTGCCGGGCGCCGTGGATGCTGAGGCGTGCACAGAAATCCACAGTGGATCGGGTAAAGGACCCCCGCGTCTCCTCCAGCAGCAGCAGAAGCAGCAAGCCCGAGACGGAATGTCAAGTAGCCCCGAAGAAAGTCACTCCAGGGGCGGCGGCTCCAACCGTGACTTAAAGACGGCCTCTTCGAGCAGCACGTCCCTCGAGGATGGAAATCCACCACCGCTGCACCAAAACCGTATACGCCAGGTGGGTGTCTGTCCGCAGCCTGCTCTCTGCACTAGCTGGCCCAGTCAGCCGTGTAACGAGCAGTCCAAAGCGCTGATGCTGATGCTGCTGATGATGCTGTGCGCCTAGGCAGAGCGGTCATAGGCGTTGCCGTGCTTTATCACATCGGCGCTGCCAAGAAGACAAATTTTCCTATATTACTGCATAAACTGTGTTTAAATGAGCTGTTAATAATAGAAAAGCTCCTCAGCCATCTGTTTTGATAAGAGACGTAGAGGGACGTGCTTCAGCATTGTGTGATAATACCCAAACAGGCCAACTGTGCCAGTTGTTATGGCCGTCAAAATAAACACCACCAGGTCTGCTCTGGCTGAGGGGCTTCAGTGAAGAATGTTTACATGTTATCATTTACCACTGAAAGTTTACTGTCTGGATCGGCCATATCATGACACACTGCAAGTTGTTTATAGTTCTGAATATTTGCTTGATTATTTTGAACTTCAGATGTGATTTTTTTTCCAAATATTTGTAGGTCCATAGACTTGTGTCTGAGACTCAAGCTCTTAAAATGACATGCATACACTGTATGTGATATCTGCAACAACATCACATAGAGTGCTGTGCAAAAGTCTCCACTCATTTCTTTGCATTTCGTTAAAAAGATGGGAAATACAGTAAGCTCAGCGATTTATTGAAACATGCAAACAGACATGGAAATACAGTACATATGGCAAAAGCAGAGGTAGTGAGCTTGAATGTCAATATTTGGCATGGGCACCTTTATTCTTCCATAAAGCCTGAACTCTCTTAGGCAGCTTTCTGATCATTTCTAAGTAGTCTTCAGGAATAGTTGTCCAGGCTTCATGAAGGACATTCAAATCTTCGTTTTTAGACGTTGCCTGCTTTTTGCTCTGTTCTCTGTCAAGATCAGTACTATTTCAATAATTGAGGTCTGGGCCCTGGGGAGGCCAATCCAGGATTGATTCTCTTCCATTGTGTGTTATTCTATCCAGGTGTACTTTTACTGTATGTCAATGTGTTTGGGATCCTTGTCATGCTGGAAAATGAAGTCATTTCCAATCAGATGCTGTGCAGATGGTATTGCATGGTCGATTTTATGTGTGTCAAACTGTTTGATCATTGGTATTTTTTGTAGATTCAGGTAAAGAAATAGAACATGTTATAGTTAGGCGCTTTGCTTATGTTTGAGTGCTTTATAGTTCAGTGTTTTTGTTAAATGGCTTAATACTAAAAAAAAAAAAAAACACTTTTCTTTTTAAACATTTGTCTGAAAATGGTCAGGTATAAGGACTGGACTGGATGGAAAAAGAAGCCAATATCCAAGAAAAACATTGAAAAACCTCCAGGAAGCCTGCAGAACTATTGTCCAGGACCACTTTAAAAATTACATGAAAGTCTGGCTTCTTGAAAATAAAATATTAAGAAATGAGGGGATGGCTCAAGACTTACAGACTAACAGTACTGTTTATTTATCACTAAGTTCTAGATTTACTTTTATGAATACACATGCTAGTAATATATAGAGTCCCTTTATCTATATCCAAAAGTCAATTTTCATAAATTTTCAGTATGAACAAGAAAATGGATGTAAAGTGTTACCATCTAGGCCTGATCATGCAATGTGTGTTTGGCTGCTCAGTGGAAGTGAGTCAGGAGATGGCAGAGGGTTGTTTCCTGTCTCAGTGCACTCTCTGAGGCTAATGTGATTTCAGTAATGGACTGTGGTGCTACATATACACTTGCACACACAGACACACACTTAGACCCTTCTTTTGGGGTGGGGCCTTTGAGCTCAGATACTTGAATGTACTCTGGAGTTTTTGTTTTTTTATAATTAAATGGCACTGAAATATCAAAAGCCGCACTGCTCATCCGTGTGCTTACTTGTTCGTGGTCAACTAATCACATCTTCTACAGGTTTACTATAGTTAGTTTAAAAAATGCAATTTGCGTACTTATGTTGATGTGCTCCACAATGAAAGCAGAAAATAGATTTCTTAATTTTCAGATAACAAACTGGATTCACGTTTAGGCCTCTAAACAGGCTGTGACACTCAAAGCTTGTTTAGAGGCTAAACTGGTACAATAAGCCACACCTTACAGCTTGAGGCTGTATGACACTGACCTATTGATTTCCAATATATAGTGCTTAACAAATTTATTAGACCATCACCCACTTTACATTTTACACCACAGTTGCACTAAATTAATAGCACTGGTAATGACTAAAACTAATTTCACATACATGTAATCATTAATACACCAGTATGTGCATGCCCTTTAACTGATATATTTTTAATGCTAAAATATGAATTTTCACAATTTACAGTTTTAGGTGGTCTAATAAATTTGATTAGCACTGTGTACGTACAATCATGTGAAAAACAAGTTTTCACAGGTCTCTGAGGATCAAATCTACAAAAAAAATAAATGAATCAAGGTGTTGCAATGGCCCAAAGTACAAACCTCCACCTGATGGAAATGATGTGGTGAGGCCTTAAGAGAGCGCTGTATAAAGAAGATCCTGCAAGCCTCAGCAAAGTAAAGAAGAGTGGAGTTCTTTCACAGCAAGATACTGCTAAAAAATTACTTTAACTTTTTGCTCCTTAAGGTGGTTCCACAAGCTAGTGAATCATGGTGTTTGCTTAGTTTTTAACAGGACTGCATGGAGTCCTGTTAAAACAGTTTTTCACATGACTGTATATTACTTTTTTTTTTAAAGAGAAAAATGTAGGAAAAGATGCCTGAGGCAATGATGAGTAACAAATTGTTCAGTAGAGTGCACTGGGTGCATAATGCACCACAGCTGAGCAAACAGTGGTGCAAAATCAAAATACCTTATATAGTCAGTATGCCCAAAACACAAAAAGGTATTACAAATCTATGAAAACTTGTGTTGGAAGTTGATTCAGGTTTCTGTGTATCGTTATGAATGACTCTGATATTCATTTTCTTTCCCCCTGCTTTGGTCCCATCCAACTCCTGAGTCTTGTTCTTGCTTTATGTTGGACTCTCTTCACCAGCAAGCTTCTACTTTCTTTGTCTGCCATTTTGTTAGGGTACACTGGTTTTATCAAAGCCTTTTTATATCTGCTGTTGCTGGAAATGGCTTTAATGAGCACAATGAAAATTAAGTATCCTAAATGTGCATGGCCCAGCAAGGAGAGGTACAGAGCGAGTTCTTATGTGAAGGCAAATCATGTGATACGTGTGATAATTTTACTCACCGTGAGTATAAAAAATAGCACATTTTAGCCTCTTGGGATACATCACTTTAACTTGCAAGAAAGACTATGGCACATCAAAGGGATACTGTCCAATTAATATGCTTTTGGCACAAAGAGTACACTTGTCTTGTCTTGTTGTCTTGCAAGTGTGAAAAAGCATCTAGCTGAGTGGATACTCTTGATTTTATTTGTTAAATACATCAGAAAGTGTCTTTCTAATAACGATACCTTGGTTTATGGAGGACTTTAAGGTGTCAGAAGAAACAGGATTGACTGCAGGAACGATTCTTTTGTTTTTTAAACTGAACTTTCAAAGATTTTAATCCTGCAAACAAACTTTGTTTCATCTCCAGTGTACTTTCCAAACCACAGATAGACAATATGCGCAAAACGTTAAAAAAGCAAGTTGACATGAATAAATGTAATATATTACAGCACTTTAATGTTTAATATTATGAATAATCTAAATCTTATCGTTGAGCTAGAGTTCACTAAAACAATAACAGAGCTCTGACACAAAAGGAGAACATGACTAAGGGAGACTGGGATGTGAAGATCTTATTTTCAGGTCTAAAAATACTCCTGTCTCTCTCGTGATTGTTCTGGAGAGAAATCGCTTTTTCCCAGCCAAATGGCTTTGTGTCCATGTCTCTGCGCTCACTGCAATGGACCAATGTCACTGTTCATTTGCACGCTACTCTGAGCTGTTGTTAAATGATTGCTTTCTGCAGTGTACTCCCTCCTCTATCTGAAAGATATGTGGAGTGCATCAAAATATGTAAACTACATTCCTGGGCTCGAATAGTAGATTCTTATGAACAGAGATGGATTCTACTAGATTTTATGTTCATTGCAATCTAAGACAAGTCAAGGAGCTTTTGAACCTTTTTGCTTTGGTGGAAAAATGCTGCTCCCCTTGTAGATACAGATATAAAACCCAGAAAAGCGTAATGCCTTCATTTTATATCCAAAGATGATGGGTTTAAGCAGCTTGACCTGTTTCTTATTCAGGACTTGACATGAAGGTCCTATTTCTAGTGTCAAGCCCTGTCGCTGCATGCTCCTTTCTTTTTACACCTTTTCTTGCGCTGCATTCCCTCTCCACTTTCTTTTCTGGTTGCCAGTTGTCTTTCCTCCTCGAGAGCCTCGCTTTCTCGTTCTTTCCTCTTTAAAGGGGTTTGACTCTTTAGGTTGGTTTTCTCCTTGTCTTTTTGGCTGCCTTCCCTACCCATCTCTCATTTCCCAGCAAAATACCCCCCCCCCCCCCCCCCCCCCCCCCACACACACACACACACACACACTGATTTTGCCCTGCACTCCTCCCCACTAGTTCCTACACTCAGGTCCTGATGTGCAAGGAGGTCAGATTACACTGCAGCCTTTGACATTTTCATCTTTCTCTTTTCCGCCTCTCTGTCTGTTGCTTTTATGCCTTTCTGTTTTTGCCTGCCTGTCTATCTGTCTCTCTTTTTCCACTGGGAGTCTCATGATGGGACTCTGCAGGAAGGGAGTCCTAATGGAGCCAAGATCTTCATTACATTACTTCAGAACAGCTACATCAACGTACACCCGCATATAACCACAGTTATCTCCTTCTGCACAATGCCAAGTGGAAACGTTTGGGGTCAAATACTCTATATCCATTCAAATTGCTAAACGCACATGTAGGTAAAGCATTATACTGTATATCAGTATTTACCAGAGGCTTAACAGCACATTCCTGGTTATAAATTCATGCAAAAACCTGTAAATGACTGCAGGTCAACAACTCCAGTACCCGATGGTTGTCAAATGCCATTAACAATTTATAATGTGGGCTTAATGCTTCCAGATTATTTCTGTGTAGATATGATTCAGCAGGATACAGCTGTCAATTACACTTTCTCGCTATTCATATACTATACCATCAGCAAAATGGCACATTACTGCGTCATTTTTCGGATTAACCAGTTTGTCACTCAGTCTGTCAAATGTTAATTTTGAGATTTTGAGAATTAGTAAAGTGTTTTGTTTTTTAACAAAAAATGTAAAGCTGCTTTTTTCTTGTAATTTGTTGATATATTACAAGGAAAATTATTTATGTTTTTGTAGTTTGGAGCTTTTGGACCAACACAACGAGCTAATAGAATACAGAATGCTTATTGTAATTTTCACTACTATATTCAGAATAATTTATTTTTGTCAACTGGTTAATTGTTAATTGAAACATTTTACTAGTACCAATTATTTTAATTATTTTCTGGGTTTTGACACCTAGCTTTAGTCAATTATTGTCAAGGTGCGAGTATTTAGAAAGATGTTCTCCAAATACAGATGAGCCACATTGCTGGTGAGCTCTGATGCAATGTACAAGCAATACACATGAGTGTTGTGTTTCAGTACTAGGTAATGGTGATACCGTGTAGAGAAATCCATTGGTATTCCTGTCCAAGATCCAAAATCCAAAGAGCACATGAGCATGTCTATACTGGGGTACAAACAACACCCTGACTCAACCTCACAGCTAGCTTGGGTGCCCTAGTTACGTCTGACACCATCTTTTCCTGGCATGTCTTTTCCTTATAGATGTTTCAAGGACAGCGATAGCATCACTTGATGTGTAATACCTCACCATTATTTTTACAAAATGTTGCAGACTGAAACAGATGAAATTATAAGGAGAAAACTTGAGAGAATATCAGCCCGAGTATAAGAAAAGCTAACAACACAATGTAAATATTGTATCCCTTGAAATGTGTCCTCTGCTTCATAGAGGACAGGTGTTTTTGGACCAGGGCAGTGAGAAGCATTTAGAAGTTAATTATTTATAATGGCCTTATAAGGCTGATTCCCGTTAGAGAGAAATAGAAGGCGGGGGCAAGAGCAGGGTGTGGTTAGTGATCAATGGACTTCTCAGAAGCTCAGACATATCTATGTAAATGTGCACTCTCCCCAGCTGTCAGCTCCTTCCTAATGCTCCTCCTCTCCACTTCTCTTGCATCAAATTTAAGTTGGGTAAGCAAAGGTTTTCTCACAGGAAACACATCAAAGCTTTTGACTGTGTTGCTGAGAATAGTTTGCTCATCGAACTGAATGTTCACACACACAAACATGTACGTGCACATACGTACAGCAGCATGTTGCTTTTTTTTCACAACCTGAGGAAGATGACACAACCTGTGACCCACCTTCTAACTCATGCAGCAGTTACATTAGAGTTAAATCTGACATTTGTGCTTTTATTATGTGCCACTTAGGTCTAACATTTTCCTTTCTGAACTGGTATGGTTATAGATCTAAAAAGCGGCTGAAAAAATTGGCGATACAATAAAGTGAATTCTTCCCCCATTTGTTTTGTTTTCTCTGTCGCCATCTCACAGTTTTTTTTTTTTTTATGTCTGTCTTACTAATTGTCTGCATTGTTCTTTTTCTCTGTGTGACGGCATCACAGCATCACTCAGCATTCCTGTATGACTGTGCGCTGCAGCGAATTTTAGGTCACACGCTTCATTATTCATAACACATTCAGTTTGGAGGTGAAATCAGTTTCTGCCTCAATACCCTTTGTCATCTGACACAGCACTCTGTCATCATTTTGTTATCCTAGCATATGAAGAAATCAGTGAACTTTAAAGAAAAGGTGCAGAAAATTTACAATACAGATAATTTTCCAATTCTATATTAGCTGTAGGGGTGAATGTGAGCATGAATGCATGCCTTTCTCTATGTGTAAGCCCTGCAATTGATAGGCAATCTGTAAAGGGTGTGCCCTTCCCCTTGACCTGTAACAGCTAGGATAGGCTTCAACCCCCCCCCCCCCCCCCACCCCCCCCCCCCACCCCCACCCCACCCCTGAGACTGTGAATTGGATAAGCAGTTAAGAAAATAAGTGGATGCTTGGATGTTTATTGTGTCCAATTTTGAGTCAGTTTTGACTCATATCAAGACATGATAATGATATTTCTCGCAATACAGAAAGATGTGTTATTGATGATTGCAGGCAGCCGCATTTAAATTAGTGAAGGTCATTTTTCATCCTTCTTTTTCAGTGAGCTGCTGTCATTGATGACACACCACGTAATTTGAAGTGTGAACCTACTGAAACAAGGTGCCAGCTGCAGAAGCATTATACTGCATTAGAGATCATGCAGCATAATATCCAGTGACACAGCAGATGTTAAATGTATGTTCAAATGTTAGCGTATGTAATGTTTCCTGAGAAATTTGAAGTAGCAGGTAAAATAACAGCTTAACACTTTGATTTCAAAATAACTAAACTAACTCAAACTTGTAATTTATCAGGAGCTGCACAATATTGTCACATAATAAAAAAGAAAAATATTTTCTAGTTGGAAGGTTTTTAGCCAGCCCTGCTTTTCTATTCTATAACTGCATCAGGAATTTTCATTCACTGTTTGTGCGTCCTGTCATATGGTGTGCAACTAGTCAGTACTCCATCAACTCTCGGTGAGGCCATTTGATTATATTTGGGTCGCACATCACCAGCTGCTAGTATCGCCTCATTGTTCTTGACTGTGATTCTGCCTTAAGTGGCAAAACATGTTTGTCATTTCCATGTTTAGCACCTTTAGCAAAAGGTGGAACCTTTAGTTCCACCTTTTGCTAAAAGGTGGAACTTTCCCATGAACCTTTAGTTCCACCTTTAGGAACAAATGTTTTGCATATTTTTCACATACTCTTACTGTCAGAGATGTCCGGGCTTGTCTTGTTGTGTGTATTAGGGAATCTAAAGTAACGCTTGTACTAGGCGTTACTATAGCAATGACATGTCATGCTATGACACTTGTGGCTGTAACGCAGGAGTGGGTTGATGGTTTAATCCCTGGCTGCTTCAGGTTGCATGCCGAATATCCTTGAGCAGGATACTAACCCCGAGGTGCTCTCATTGGAGAATAAATGTGTGCGAATGTTAGATAGAGAGCACTTACGTCGTAAGTGTTTTCTATGGGTGAATGAGGCAAGTTGTAAAGCACTTGGAATGCCCAGATAGAGTAGAAAAGCACTATATAAGATCCAGACCATTTATACTTTTATGTCACGTAAAAGAATTACACAGGTTATCCCCAACATTATCCCAGCTGATATGATGTTGCATTGTTACTTTGTGCAATACAGTGCTGAAACCAGGTATCTTGTTAGGTGTTGTCATTTGTTAGGTAAATGTGTGAACCACTAGGCTGTGGAGCCGCACATAGCTAGGGACTCTATGGCTTGAACTTATACTTCAGTATTTAGTATACAAAACTACAGACTTTTGTTGTGATAACTGGTATATTGTACTACTTAACATTGGTAACATCCTATAATAGGATGGGAGTCTTTTTCAAGTATTTATTTTCTATTTGCCTCAAGGCCTCTTTTTAATTAAAATGAAAAGCAAGATGACATCATGTGTTCCCAAGGGACTTGCGTAGAACTTCAAAGAGGGGAAAAGGGGAAAGCTATAAATTCAGGTACTGGCCATTTGCAAGGTGCTGTAGCGGCTATCTTACCAACCCTCATCTATCACAGGGAGGCAGCGAATGTTGGTTGTGGCTGGAGGCATTGCATTGTACTGATGGCTTTTAGATATAACACTTCATAAACCTTGGCATCAGTTACGGGAAGTGAATAATGAATTTATTGATGTGAGCAGTTGCTTACACTGCATTACTGGCCATCTAGCTTTTCTTACAGTGCTCATAGTTTATTTGGGAAAAGAAAGAAGTTGAAGGTTGTGGCATTGTGTAACAAAAAATAAAAGCTTAAGCAATCAGTTAATGTAGCACTGCTGTTTGCCTTTAGTGTTGCTGCCTGTCTGTGAGGGTGTGTGTATTGGGGGCTTTAATGTGGTTGTGCAACACTAACAAACAAATGGAGCAAGTCATGTTACGTGTAAATCAGCTGAGTGACTAATGAGATTTCTCCATTTGTGTGCATTTGATTTTGTGCTTCATTTACAACAGGGTGTGGTCCTTTTGACTTCCTCTTCCTTCATTTGGCTTTCTCTCTGTGAATATTGTATCAAGGTTATGTCATGTCTACAATGTGCCCTTCTATTCAATCTCATCTCATTTCAGCCCCTCCCACCAAGCATCCGAGTGTGTGTTTGGGTGTGGCCTGATCTGGAGTCTTAACTGCCTGCTTTGTTCGCTCGCTATTAAATTTGACTCTGTATGATTTGGTTTTGGAAAAAACAGGGACGGAGATGGAGAGCAAGCATGTGTGCTGTGTATTTTATGGTGCTGACCTTTCTTAAGCACTAAAAGAGGCTTTCAAAAAGACTTGGCATTTAAGCACTGTCTCTGAGGCAGTCCATTACTGCTTCAGCCATGTATTTTATTCATTCTGTTACACAAACATAAACAGACTAACAATTTAGCTATTAGACATAACAAATAGAAATATCAACCTTTTAGGTGGAAAGTCATTTGTTTTTTAAGATTTTTTTATATCTATTTATTATATATTATTAAATGTATTGTTTGTGTTTGTATTTGTTTATTTTATTATATACATACTGTTTTTAGACAGTTTACCAATTTACCAAATGCAGTTTTTATTAGCTGATTCTAATTTCTGATTTTTTTTTTTTAAGTATGGCCTGCCAATACCGTTTAGATTTTATTTCTAAGAACTATAACTGACAGCATATCAAAGCAACAAAAAAAAATCAACTTGTCTTCAATGCAAAATCATATTTTGATAATTAAAAAAAAAAAAAACTCCCCTCAAAAAACTTTCGCTCAAACTGTACGTTTTCCAGGATCCTGCCTCACAAGTAAAAATAAAGTGCTCTGCTATGGAAAGAAGTATTTATAACTAAAGTGTAGTTGCTGTGCACCCACCTTTACTGACAAAAGCAGGTGCAACAGATTTATGTAACAAAATAACTATTAGTGACTTTGCTTATACCAAGGTTGCTTGTTTGTGACTGGCTCTGAACTCTATAGCTTTAGCCACTTTGCCTTTGTTAGCTTCTTTAAAATCCACGTTTCCATGTTTCGCTAGGTGGAGGTGATTTAAATGTCTCTTTAGATTTTTTTGTTCTGAACATGTGTGGTGGTCCCCCTGTGATTTTGGCAAACCTCGTGTCTTCACTCACAATAAGAAGCCTTAAAGCTAACCACATAGTATCATGTGGTTTGCATGCAACGATTTGCCTGCATCACTGTGTGTGTGTTGTACATGCATGAAACAGACCGGCTTGTAATTTGAAATAAGTGAGACTGACTGACTGGTCATCGGCCTCAGTCAATGCTGTAAATTGGCTATTTTTGGTCTTTGGACAGTTAAGAAGTGAAACTCTGCTATACATAATCTTTTAAAGCATGGCAAAGCCTTAACTTAAATTTAGTTTTTTCTCCAATCTTTCTGATGGAATGATGTCATCTGATAATGAAGGATATTTTACTAAATTAAATATATTGGAAAATACAATATAGTGATTATTGACATCATGAGTCTTTACATTAGTCCCGGGCCTGAAAATGGTCAAGTTATTCAAAGCTAACAAAGGTTCAAAGGGGTTGGCAAAAAAAAAGAATCTGGTAGCCATCCCCGATCGCTGTTCAAAATATAGGGAGAAGATGAAAATTGTGGTTATGAAATATTTAAACGCATTAAGAAGTCTATATGAGTTTTTTCAAACAGAAAGATCATATCTCCATTAAATCTCAGATGCATTATATGCTGTTAGACACTCTTCTCTGGGAGAACTCTACTAGTCAGCACTGTAGCTCCATTAGCAGGTAGAATAATCGTTATTAACTTGAAGGCCACGTCTTCCATCAAGGATAATGGCGTATCTCACAATTTTAAAGAAAGTGATCAAAAATATAATGGCTTATTCCTTTGCTCTTGCTCCTAATGTTTGCTCGTGTTTCATAACATGAGCACCCCCACGATAAGGATAAGCAGAAGAGATTGGATGGATGGACAGATCGAAGTCCATGGAAAGCAACTATCTTTTTAAAGCCCTGTTGCCTTTTAAAACTGTCAAATTCATTATTAAATAAAAAATCAGCTTGAAAATTAAACACAAAAGTCGAAAAATAAACAGGAACAAATTGAAACATAGATGTAAAGTGTGAATTTAGTTGTTTATAACCCGTTTCATATAGAAATGAGTGTGTGTTCATGTGACAAAGGAGTTGCACAATTCTGCGAACACGCACACATTTACAGTTTGAAACATGCGTGTGTGCTCTCTGTCTATCAAAGAATGCTAATGGGCCAAATAAAAGCCTTTGGATCTATAAAATGGAAAGCAGACCATTAACCCCTCCCCATGTACCAGGTCCACTGGACCAACAGAAACGAGAGCTCACGTCATCTTTCTTTCAGATCGCCCATCAGTGTAACCTGAATCTCAAATGGATAACCGCCACCACACAAGCACACACACTTCCTCATATACACATGCATTTGCAGACAAGCAACGATAGCATTATAACTTATTACTGAGGACACTGTTTCTGGATCAGCTAACATGATGATCAATAATTATAGATTTTTGTCTGTTTAATGTGAAATTCAAGAACTCAGGTAATGCCAAGGTTTTTACTTGTAAAACAGAGTTGGCTTTAGTGTACTTAGGGAAGGGAAGGTGTACCCAATGAAGGTACACCTCCAAAAGACTGTACATCTTCTGCAATCCAAACAAAACTTGTTAGTAATTTTACAATAGCTCACTGTAACAAAATGCTACTAGTTGTAAATAACCCCCATCCAGTAAGTATTTTAGTATGTGATACATTTCAAGTAACGATGCATATATATTTAAAATTACAATAGCAAACCAAAAAGTAAAATTGTATTGTGCAGCAGTTCCATTCCATTTGAGAACACCACAAGTTCTTATTTCCTGTTAGGATGTCCTGTGACTGGACAGTACCAACTATATTGCTATGTAAAAGTTAATGTAGTTAATGGAGAAATCATCTAGAGTGCAATCTCTTGTGAAATAAAAAGATTTTGGTTGAATCCATTTCCTGAAAACTCAGACTTATGTCCTATGTTTATTTGTAACAGGCGGGCAAAGGTGATTGCAAATGTATGAAAAATACAATAAAAATAAACATTTTGCATCTGTTTCATTCTCTTTGTTAAGGAAGACCAGCCTACCTTTTCTTTTTGAGGAATGATTGAGGAAAATCTCATCTGAGGCTTTGAGAGTAGGTTTTTACTGAGCGTAAAATCAAACAATAAATTCATAATCAGGCACTGAGAATATAGTATCCAGCCACAGTCTAAAGTATCTGTAACCATAAACTGTTTTAATTTTATGACCATAAATGGTTTGAATAGGTGACCTAGTGAATAGCATGTGCTTCTAATTTCAGTTAAAATCAAGTTTATGCTTCAAAAGAAACCAGAAAAAAATGTACATTACAATTTCAGTTTATTACAATTATTACAACTATATTATTTTTATTAAAGTGAATAAATTAACAAGGAGCCTTGAATGTCTGTTCACGGTTCCTTATTCCAAAAACCTAGATCGGAGTTGTATTATTTTGTTTTGAATATTAGTATAATGGATTAATGATGCAAAAATGTGGAGTGTTCTTTTTACTTGTGTTTACTGCCAGTTTTTTTCTTCCAATATAGACACTGTTGTTAGGTCAGATTGGGTTCAATCTAAGATCCATACGCTGTTTCCTTCAAAAAAAATAGATTCTCTTATTCCCTTCGTCACCAGCAGAGAGCAGCAAAGGAAACAGAAATGTGCAGTCTCTCTAAAGGCAGCATTGTCATGGAACTAAATGAAGCAGTCAGGTTCAGTGCACCAGTGTTAAAAAAAAGAAAAGAAAAGGAAAACAACATTCTTGCAGTTGTGGAGTGATTCAGCAAATCTGTCCCATTCATGATTACTAGAAGAAAGAAATGCTGCTGATGCTGCTGTAGCTGACTGAGTCAGTGAAACCTATCAGGCAGAATGTGTGAACAGAAATAGAGGTGTGAGATTGTGTCCCTGTCACTTGTGCTGAAATTTCAAACTCCTAACATTAGCGGCATTGACAGAGAGAGACCTTGACACCCGTCTGCTTGGAGTGGGCGCGCACACTCACATGCAGGAGCTGTCAACTTCAATTCTATCAGCCACCACTACAGAGGGTGCAATGCAGTTAAGATTCAGACTGACCCACTTTCTCCCGTTTAGGGGGAAGCCTGTAACTTGGTGGTTGGAAGCCACTGTTCTCTGCTCACTGGTCCCCCTCTGGACTGAGTGGTGTGTCCCATTTGCTCTGCTGGCTCACAGTAGGACAGCCTGTACCCAAGTTCACCCTTTTCATGGTCTCGTCTCATTTTTATTTGCACACTTTTTATGTCATTTTTTTCAATTTTTATTTGGAAAAGTCTGTAGTATGTAATAAAAGAAACTAAATGCATACATCATTTAAACTGCGACAAAATACGAAGTCCTTACAGACTTTATAGATTTATGAACTTGTAAATTGGGGGTTAACCATACCATGACTAGAATAGTTACCGTATTTCGACCATTGTCATCCATCTCATGGTCCTTTCTGACCTATTAAATCTTCACTACACATTTACCTCATTCGCTGAGGATGGAGAGCATTTTCACAGCAGCAGAGAAAGTAGCTGTGTCTGCAGCAGTCAGCTGGCTGTTAGCACACAGCCTCCATAAACCCCTTACACAATGAAAAATTTCCTGTGACTCTGGCTCACATGCACATTAACACTCATGCAAGAACACGCTTGTACACACTCAGAGCCTTTTGTAGCCACATCTGTTCACATGGAGGGTTTTCATGTACATCTGGGATGGGTAATTCCCTGTTTGTGTGTTGAAATATGTGATGAGGATGAGAGAGTGAGTGGTTCTTATGTTCATTTTTCATCAGCCCTTTTCAGTCATCATCCCTCTTGTTCGTGTTTGATAGGACCATATGAGGGGAGGGATTCATTTATTGAGCACCTGTAGTTGTGTGTATGCCTGTGTTTTTGTATGAGGACTGAAATCTAGCTGCTGTACAAGGTGGAAGAAAAGAAAACTGAAGAAGGGAAAAAGAGGAATATGCAACAGTTTTTAAAAAATATTTTATTTTTCACTGAATTTGGGTTAACGCTTCTTTAAAGTCTTTTTTCAATGATTTTGGAGTAATTAGTCAATATTTTTCTGGTTTTTCTTTTAGTATTAGCATAATGCTGATGCAGAACAAGGCCTAATAACTTTTTATAATTTATATAGTATGGCATTTTTTTGACAAATATAAAAAGCGAAGGTGTTTAGTTTGCTTTAGGCAGGATTTATAAACTTTAGCACCAAGGAAAACGCACAGAAAAGTAGAAGGGTGAAGTCATGGCCCACGCTGCAGCCCATCTTAAGAAAGCTCGCGAGCTTGAGCAACACCCAGACTACAGAGCTTTACAGAAAGCCAGGGAGAAGAGGAGACGGCAGCGGGAAAGAGCTGAGCGAAAGCGTCAGGTAAAATCTGTCACATGTGGTGTGTATCGTGACAATTTCATTACCACATTCTGTGGTGGCCTTATCGTACGCTTTGGTGTTACTGTAGGACAACATGAAAAGGGGTTGTGGGATTGGCACAGATGTGGAGGTGGTTGAAATCGCACTAGGTAATGGATAAAGTACAATGTCAAAGAAATAGTACTGTACCACTGTCTACCATAAATAGTATAATTTTTTTAAAAAGATTTTCACCGTTTTTGTTTTAACCTTCATGGCAATACAAGCCCCTAGTAATACTAGTGCACATATGTTCATAAGTGACCTCGTGTACACAAAGCAGCTGTTAATGAGACATTCAAGATAATAAGTAGAGTTTTGATTTTCATCCAGTGTAAGCATATACTTGTGTAAGCCATAGCTGGACTGGCCATCGGGCATACCGGGCATTTGCCCGGTGGGCCGATGGTAATTTTTCGTTTTTATGGGCCGATGTTTTTTTGTTGTTGTTGTTGTTTTTCCCGTAACGGTGTAAACAGTGAAAGGTGGCGGATTGGACAGATGCTGGCAGATGTGTAAAAATAACTCAATTGTTTGGTAGTGGCTATGGTGGAGTGGTGGAGGCCAGCAGGTGGATGAGGGAAAGGGGAGGAAAGAGACCCGAGGCGGCCGCTGGTCCGACTGTCAGGTGAACTGAGCTTCAGGTGAGAAGTTATGACCTGTAGTCTATCTGGGTCAGATATAAGTTTAGGTGTAGTTCATTTTCGTTGTGCTAACTTTTTACAGTCAGTTACAATAACTCGTACTGCGTACTAGCTAGCATGACGGAGTTTCTATACTGCTGGGCGGGTGCTGTGATGTGAACTTTATTTTATTCATAAGGTTAGTTAGTAGAGTTGCCAACCCTCCCCTAAAAAACGGAATCCTCTGGTATTCAGAGTTAAAATTACGCGTTTCGTATTGAGCTGAAAATAAACGCGATTTGTCCCGTACTTCAGCTAGAATGAAAAAAAAGATACAAAGCGGGAGTTATTCTGCGTCTTTACGCTGTCAGCTGCCTCTTCTTATCTCATTCTCCCCCTCCCTCTCCTGCTGCTACTTCAATCACGAAACTGATCAATGATCAGCTGATCTGCGTTTCTGCCGCAAGTCCCGTCTCTCTTGCTTGTTTATCTCCCACTTTGCGCCAGAAAGAGGAAACTAGCGGAGGTCGCATTAAACAGCAGAAGCACCTTTAAACTTGATTAGCTGTTGTTAGAATTTATTTAATATTAATTTCTAGTATCAGCTGATGTTTGCTGGAGCCACAGCTGTAAAAGCTGCTGGTCATGATATCGGTTTGGATATGTGGTGAGAGGGAAACATGAAGATGAAACCAGGAGATGTTCTTACTGAATCATCAGAGCTGAACAGGTGATGGAGAAACAGGTTTACCTTTTGGGTGACATGAATGAGTTGAGGGGAAGTTATGAACTGTTTCTGAGAGACAAATAACACCAGCATCCTTTTCTACGTAGCTGACAGCTGGTAACTGTGCAGGGGCGGGTCTAGCAAAGTTTTGCCAGGGGGGCAGGTAGGGCATTAACAGGGAAAGGAGGGCACAAAAAATACTTTCTTATTCTCATTTAAAATGTCTTTAATTGCTTTTAACAAATAATTATCCGAATCTTACAACCAAAGTTTTTATCTGATGTCAAATGTATAGAAATCCATTATTGTACATAGTAATTTTTTCAGGGTCCCAACATAATTTCTTCAGAAGTAAGTACTGTATATGATGCCAGTATTTTCCCACATTTTCTAGATACTGTACTAGTACTGTGTGTAAAATGCCATCAAAAAGTGAATTAAGTTTTATTCTTTCTCACATGTCTTTCTGTTTCCTTTCACTTTTTAAAGGTTGCCATGTTAGAAAAAATATTTTGCCCTGCCATGCTGTTTATTGATGTGGTAAATGAATAGTTTATGAAAATATCTCTAAATCTGTCATTTATTATTTTTAATATTCCGTAATGGTCATGTCTCACCTCTAGTCTTCTCTGTCTTAATTTCAGGTTTCCACCATATGTTGTAGATAGTTCAGGAGGTTAACTCAACCAAGCAGTCTTTGGGTTTTGGCTAAGTATTGTTTAGAATACCAGAATAGGGAGGATGGTGTAGGTCTAAGTTTATTAGATTGATACATATGTACCAACAAGACAGTGTACATCACTGTCACAACAACGTTTGTTTTCATTCAAAGGCTTTATGGTTTTTCCTATAATACCTGGTGGGCCGGTCTCTAGTCAAAATGCCCGGGCCGATTTTTTGTCCCAGTCCAGCCCTGGTGTAAGCATAGGCTACAGTGTATTACCAAGTATCCTTCATTACATGACTGACTCCAGGCTAATCTGTGCAAATCCTGTACAGATACAGAGATTACAGCTGGATCTCAATCAATCCAATCTCTGCATGTGGAGTTTGGCAAACAGCTGAATCAGGCAAGCAAACGAGCAAAAACTATACACACACACACACACACACACACACACACACACACCTGATTATATCAGTAATGCTTTTCTGAATGTGTGATGACTTGTAATATTTTTAATATGATTAACATTATTAAAGAATTATTAATTATTTTTACCTAATAGCATGGTGAAAAGAACAGTAAAGAAAAGTGCTTTTTGGTCACGTGAACTATTTCAAAATTAAGTAGTAAATGTGACTGGGATACAAAATGCGAATGATCTACACAAAACGAGTTCTGTGTAGTGAAAAATTCTATGTAAGGTTGAAATTAGATTGCTTGTACTAACCGGATCTGACTTGGTCAATTTTTCAGTGGTTTCAGTCAGCCTCCCATATGTCCCGTTATGCATGAGCAACACATGTACAGCAGCGCACCCAAATAGTTGCATACACACTCACAGCCACACACTAACATGTCATTAGTGTTGTAAAGACTCACTTCTTGATGCATTCTCAATCATTAAGCTAAGTAAATCTCCAAAAGTTGATTCTGTTCATCTGGACATAGCGTTTTCCGTGGGAGAAACGTTTCGTCACTCATCTAAATGACTTCTTCAGTCTCAGCTGACTGCGGGGATAAACAGTACTGTCAACTTTTGGAGGTAAAGACTCACTGTTCACTACCATGAAAAGCCTTTGTAACAGCAAACCTAATCAAACACTTAAATCCACCACCATGAACATTTATAAGAAAGTAACAAAGGCAAAGGGACTAAAGCTAAAGCTGTCCAGAGCTCAGAGCCAGTCCAAGCCAGCAGCCTCGGTATGAGCGAAGGAGTTATGTAGACAATTATAGAGATGAGTAAAAATGAGGGAAGGGCTGAAAGCCTGTTATAAACATGCTGAAAAAAGATGAAAGTTTTTGTTGTTGTTGTTGTTATATAAATCTGTTGCTTTTGTTTGGTAAGGAAAAATATATCAGACATTTCAGTTAATTATTTATGCTTCAGCTAATTTTGCTTTGAAGAAAAGTTATAGTTCTTAGAAAGAAGAGAATCAGAATCATCAAAAATCTGTATTACCAGGTCAGACTTGCAAAAAAAACATGGAATTGGCCAAAGAAATCTTAATTAGTGCATTTCTTACTTAAATCTTTTTTATTACTGTGTTCATTTTTGAATTTTGTCTCAGAATCCTGATCCTTGGTGTTCCTGAAAGCACCGTAGGCCATGTGGTCTACATTCTGAGTGAAACCCAGCTGTTATGCACCCTGCCATGAACACACACACACATACCCATCAATGGGTTGTGTCTGGGTGGAACTGAAGGTCTAGAATGGTAAAAATAGCTAAGACAGGAGAGATAGTAAGGGTTAAATGTTTATGGCTGTAGTTGTTATCTTACTGCGAGAGAGGAGAGGCAGCGGAATAGTAGGCAGGACTGGGCCTTGACCACAGTACATCGTACATTAAGTTAGAGCTAGAGGCTGATGCTCAGTAGTTTGCACTGTGATAAAAGGGAACAACAAGGAAATGTAGTAGAACTAATTACAAAAGGAAGCAAGATTTGGTAATTTATTAAATATGTTTGAACCAAAGATATGTACAAATTTATTGGACTGTAGGATTAAAGGATGCCAGTAATCAGGAGTGTAGGACTGAGAGATGCAAAGTGAGAAACTGCAAGAATTTGACAAAGTGGCCAAAGAGAGTAAAGAAAGGCGACAATATTCAGGTAAAGCTGGGAATTATTTTCCTGTCTGAATGGTAACCATGGGAAATGCAGCAACATGTAAGATATGTGGATCAGATAACGCTTCAAAGACCGTTGGGATTGACTATGCCTTAAATCAACATACTGATTACTACAAGGCTGCTGACACTGGATCTAACGTTGATGATTTACTGGTAAGAGATGGAAAAAGCAGACTTACATTGTTATAATTTCTTTTTCTGCTAATGTCCTTTTTTGTCAGAAACAAACATGTTTGTTTGTCCCGTGTTCAGCAAATAAAAATAAAATAAACAATAAAAGCAAAAATGAATCAAATGGATCAATACGGCAAGGCTGGGATGGTCCATTTGGTAAAGTAAATCCGTTGGGCATCTTTCTTTGCCTTTAGACAACAATTCTGATGGCAAAAGAACCAAACGGGACAGGCAAAAAAAAAAAAGAAGAAACAAACATGTTAATGTCTGATGGTTTGTTTGGGATTGTGCGACATCGCACGTGAAGTGTAATCCACATAGGGGGTGTGGTATGATTGTTGACATGCATTGCGAAGTTTGATGACCTTACAAGTTAACGCCCAGTGGTGATTGACTGACACTTTAACACTTTAACCTTGCTAAAAAGAGGTTAGAAACTTGTTGACACTCTCAAGATAATGAAGACAGTACTAATGTTCACATACTGTGATATTCAGCAGGACAAATGAAGCGATACATCGGTATATTTTGATTATTCAAATATCAGATGTCATGCAATGAAAAATTCTATTTTGGGCCAAAATCATTACAGAGGTAATGACAGGCCATCGTCAGAAAGTCATCACTTCCTTTGACTTTGTTTTGTTTTTTTGTTTGCTGTTAAAATTGGTTGTTAAGTTTCTGTTCATTAAGCTGCAGTGATTATGATTGTCTGCAGTAAACAAATGTTAGATGTTTTATTAATATAAGATTTTTTTTAATTCTGATACTGCCTTAAAAATATAACACTTTTTGGTAAGATTTATATTTAATCCAACTCAGTAAAGAGTGCTATTCCTCTTACATTTCTTTAAAGAGCAAGAGGAAATCACAATTTAAATTTAAAACTTAAATTTGCTGTGTACATGGGAACAAGTGCGGCAGTTTAAAGCAGGTGATATTTATCAGTGCAGGACAGACAAAAATGGAAGAAAAAATAGTAAAGACACAAGTAAAACTAAAAAAAAAGACACCAGGGATGGCTAAATAAAACAGAAATAAACTTAAGCCTGAACATAAAAAAAACCCCATGACATCAAAATGCAAATTTAGTATGACAACCTGATGTAGGGATCAAGGTTAGAATCTCCATGAAATGAATGTAAGTCAACATAATGTCCTCT
Source organism: Pelmatolapia mariae (assembly GCF_036321145.2). Classification (NCBI taxonomy): domain Eukaryota; kingdom Metazoa; phylum Chordata; class Actinopteri; order Cichliformes; family Cichlidae; genus Pelmatolapia; species Pelmatolapia mariae. The sequence goes on along the minus strand of NC_086232.1, from coordinate 25,267,308 downwards.
GACGATGTGGAAACGTGACTCTGTGTGTGCGTGTGTGTGTGTGCGCGCGCGTGCGCAGCTGCTTTGTGATGGTTACATTTAGAGTAGCCTAGTAGGCCACTATTACTGTATAAGCAGCTATGTAGCCATATAAAAACACATGATTAACCCTTTATTTTATGTTTTCACATTAAAAGAGCTTTAAGGAACAAGCTTATTTAACTAGAGCATGGGGCATCGCTGGAATTAAAAGGCGTAAGAGGTAGATGACTCATAGGTCTGCTTGTAAAACTCATCATGACTGTGTGTGTGTGTGTGTGTGTGTGTGTGTGTGTGTGTGTGTGTGTGTGTGTGTGTGTGTGTGTGTGTGTGCGCGCGCGCGCGCACGTGCACGTACTGAGAGAAATAATGTTTTGTCTGATAAATGGAATGTGGCCTTGAATGTTGTTACTGTAATATTGCATACATGTGGCACTTTTATCAGAATGACACAGTAACAAAAGAAATTATAAACATTTGCTTATTTACCTGTTATTAATATTACCCTAATTTCTGTTTTATCTCTGTAGTCGGACAGTAACACCAGTTTCCTCCGGGCTGCCAGAGCTGGAAACATTGACAAAGTCCGTGAATTCCTGAAAAACGGGGTTGACATCAGCACATGTAACCAGGTAAGAAAACTTAAACAACGGATTTTGTTTGAATTCTTGTGTGCAGTTACATTAATTTGAAGAGGGGTGATAAACATAAAAACTGTGACAAATTTTCAGGTTTTATGGAGTTATATTTTTCAGAACTCCATCTTTGTGTTTTTAATTTAAAATAATACTTTTTAAGTTTATAGTTTTTTTTAATCTAAATATTTATTACAACTTTCCAGAACTGATATAGCAGTTGTGTGAAATAATATCTAAAATCTGCTGTTTAGTACTTCAATGCAAGCTACTGTCAAACCTGCTCAAGCTAACCTTCGCCCTGCTGTGTCATGATGGCATCACACAGCGAGTACCTTAACCCGCTATATCCCTTTTGCATACTCACAGCTACCCTCATAGCTACAATTACTCCCTTTCCCCCCACCACACCCATTCTTCCCCCCAATCTCAGCAGCTTTTGAAAAGGTCTATGCCTCCCTGACAGCTGTTCTCGTTCCCTCCCCATACTCGCCCTGTCCCACATTCCACCGAAGGGGAGGGATTGGAGAGGTTAAAATATTTCCCCCTACTCCTCTCTCCTGTCTACGTCAATGTGATTTACAGCAGTCACAAGACAGCCTAAAGGAGTGAGGCTACGTGAGCGTATGTGTTGTGTGTGTGCATGCATATCATTATTTTTTACTGTGTCATTGCTTGACTGATATAGCTGGTTTGCAGCTATAAAAAGCCAACCCGTAGCTCTGCTGTTTGTTATCATGGGCACCATGGGTTCTGTTTTGTGCCCCTAGAGGGAAGCCTGAATATAGAAAGCTGTGCACACTCAAACCTTCACATACACATACACACAGGCATGTACGTAGGCACACACACACCTCCTGTGCTGCAACAGGAGAGCCTTGCCCTAATAGGATTTCTCGGTGGTCAGATGATCAAATTTGAGACCTTGTCAAGCGACCAAAAAATGTAAGGGACATTTTTATACATATCCCAGTTATGCCCTCATTATTGTGTGTGTAGAGGCCAGTATACTGTGCAGTGAATGTAATTTTGGATCTAAGCACATTAAATATCTCCCAGCACATATGAACATAAGCTATAGACTGTATTTTATTCCAGTGACGTGTAAGTAAACCAAATTAAAGTTATAACATGCACATAAATGCATTACTTTTTTTCTCTTAGTGTTTTCAATAGCCAAATTTAAAATAATATAAAATAATGTGTGCATCTTCCCATGTGTGTATTTGTTTCTAATTCTGATTGCACGTGCTTAAATACATAATCATACATTCTCAGATTCACAGATCATCTCTACGCTTTTTCCACCTACAGATGTATGCTGCGGTGACGGACAGGGAAGTCTGTTGTGTCTTTATTTTTTTACTCACAAATTTTAAGAGGAAAGACATTGACAGTATGGTTAAGTTAAAGCACACATAACTGGTCTTAATTTCTGCTGAAAGTGTATGGCAGCTGATGAGTGATGTCTCTAGAATGATTTTGTTAAGTCAAAGCACAACAGGCAGTGACATGACCGTACTGGAAGTGATGGCATGACCCCAGGATTAATGCTTTTGATTACTGCAATAAGATGAAAAAAAATCACAATAATTCTGTGCATAAATGCAAATTTTCTCCAAATACTTGAACGAATCACGGAAAAGCATCATTATCACAAAGCCATTATCTGAAATAATGTCCGATAATGAGTCATTAGAGTTAGTAGTCTATTGATAAGAGCCGGACAATGTGACATTGCAGTTGAATAACCCAATTTCCTTTTGCTTGTTTTAATGTATTTCCGATTACTGTTCACAATGCAATCAAATACAGGAACTGTATCTTAGCATTTTATCATGTTTAATGTTATTCATGGTTTCTTTAAAAAGTCTATCCATCCACAAAACACCAAAAGAAGCTACAAATGTCACACACTAAGTCATGCACATATTTTGAGTATCGCCCTTGGTGCTATATTCATTAATAACTGAAGAGTAAAAACCTAGAAAGCACGAAGAGAGTGGCAAGGGCCAGAAACTGGCGCCAAGGGCAGAAGGCTGCCCAAGTTAGTAAAAGAGAGAGTGAGAGGTATATTCCTAGCTTGCCAAAGCCACTGTCATACTATGATTCTCCATTGCACAGATTTTATGAATGAGATGTATAAATAAAGATGTAATGTTTTTTACAGATGATGTTTGTTCGTCCAGTTTTTAAGCATGGTGTGTTTGAGTTTTAAGATTTCAAAAGAGAATGAGTCACTACAGCTTATTCTACATTTTAATACAATATGCCTATGTGCTTGTATTTGCGTGTTAAGAGTGTGTATAAGAACTGTTTCGCTCTTCACAATTAAAGGCCAGATTTCCCTTCTAATCTACTTAAAATTTTAATCCTTGGTGAGTAATATTACTCTTTACTTTAATCCGCATGCATTTACATTATTTGCTCCAAAATCTATCCCACTGTGACATTTATGACATTTACATTAGTTCTTCCAACATCTTTCCCCGGTGACATTTGAGACAATAAAACGGCACCAAGTAAGCATGGTTGTTTATACCATGTGTGCTTATAACAAAGGTCAGCGGTCAAAGCAGCTTGAATGATAATCTGCGCTGGATGAAGCTCAACATTTTGTCTCCTGCTAGGGGAAGCAACAAAGTGCCAGGGATCACGATGTCCATTAGCTAAATGAAGCTTTTACGAACAACTGAGCTCAGAGGGAAAGGAGATTTAGATCGGTTTGTGTGACTGTGTGTGTGTGTGTGTGTGTGTGTGTGTGTGTGTGTGTGTGTGTGTGTGTGTGTGTGTGTGTGTGTGTGTGTGTGTGTGTGTGTGTGTGTGTGTGTGTTGTAGGGTTTTCTTGTCTCTCCTGAAATACATAATGGCTGAAATGTGGCTGAAAGTATGATTATTTTTGCTGTGTCAGTGAGTCTATCATTTCAGAACTGAAGCATAACTGAGGCTGGACGTTCTGCTTCTCAAATGTCAGCAAAGAGCATCTGATATAGCCTAGACTATTTTTTTTTCTTTTCATTCGTTGCCAGTTCAGTGGAAAAAGTCACAGATGGACTAACTGCATACTGATTTAAAATATACTGAAGTGATGATGATATTAGAAGCTTTGGCCATGCGACCTGACAAACATGATATGCAGTGTGATCATTGTGGAAGTGATAATAACATTAAAAAGAAATCAGCAAAAACATATTAAAATTTAAAGTCTTTACTTATCAAAAGTGAGTGCTTGCTATGATGAGTCAGTTGCAGACCTTGCAGACCTGCGTGATGATGATTTAAGTGTTTGATTAGACTTGTTGACTTCACACACCGTGAGGAGCTTTCATACTTTTAGCGACTGTGGTGTGAGAGCATGTGTGACTATTTTAGCGTGATGCAGTGTGACCAACTCATAATCTGACATACATGAAACTGATCGAGAATGTGTCATAGACTGTCGATCGGTGGATCTCTGCAGATTTGATTAAGACACATAACAGACACTGGACTAGTTCCATTTGTGCCGCTTTACTCGTAGCTCATTAGAAACCGTTTGCACAAACTGAAGGCATTTATGCCTTCTTAGGTTTTATGGATGTACCATAGTGATACGAACTATGTGTCATTTTTCACTCTTTTTTAAGTCATGTTATAAATCACTCAGCCAGACAGTCACTGATATACTTTGGCCTTTGAGGAATGCCCCCCCCCCCCCCCCCCCCCCTTTTTTTTAAAGACTGACATTTTCAGTTGCTTCTAAATATGATTATCTATGTTTGGGTGTGTGTTTGGGTTCCCTCTATGACTGTGCAGAAATATGACACCCCCCTTGGCTGTTTGGCATTTAGCAACTCGCGAGAAAGAAAGAGAGGGCGTGTTTCTATTTGTGTGTGAATGTATATGCATGATGTACATGTGCTATGGAGGGGAAAAGGCAATGATAGAGGGGTTAGCAACAGCTACTCTTTTATATCAGTGCCCAAAAGCCTCCAGAGCTTAGAGGCACATTTCCTCGCTGTCATTCATCTGAATTAGCCTGCAGGAAGAGGACAGAGCACACAAACCTAGAAAGCTGGTTCTAAACCAGTGTAGAGGAAGCAGGAGGTGGAGGACTGGTTGGAGTTCCATCACCAAAGACAAAAAGACAAAAGAAAACAGAGCAAAGGATTCATAAAGGCACAGAATACCCAAAGGAGCGGGCATTTTAAAAGATAAAAAAAAGAGCAACATTTCAAAGATCCAAAGCACAGGATGGAAGAAAAGGAGGACGAGGTGAATGGTTTTTGTTTTGTTTAGGGTTTGTTTCTGTGTGTAAATGTCAGCGTCAGAAGAGGTACTGTGAGTTTTCGAGTGGGGATAAATCAGTTGTGTTGTAAGGGCTTGTTGGAGTGCAACATTTGTGGTCTGCTCTCCTCTTGTGCTGCTATAGTTCCTGTTGATAAATCTGAGGTGAGGCCTTTGTTATGAGCGAATTGAACTGTGAAAAATCAGCCAGTTTTTTAACCCAAATAGTTTTTCTTCTGTTTCAATTCTTAAATGTCGATCTCTCCAACTGTGAATGAAATGAATGCTATAAATCATGTACAGTATAATGCAATGTCAAGTTGGATTAAACCCTTATAAGTGACTATGAACTTAATCAAGATTTTTTATTGTTGCCAATTTTACAAAAAATCACACTTGTACTGTAGTTTTCCTTTTTTACATGAGTAAACATGACTGGATTAGATTGTTACTGAGCCAATTTCCAGTAGATATCGCTTTATGTCCTGTAATGTTGGTATGCCTTATCTTTGATACAGGGGTGTTGTAATATGATTCAAAGAGCACCATGCAGTTTCATTTCTTCTTCACATGTGTTTTCTTGAAATCTTCTCTTGTTTTCTGTTTAGAATGGTCTCAATGCGTTACACCTGGCGGCTAAGGAGGGACACAAGGAACTGGTGGAGGAACTGCTACAGAGAGGAGCATCTGTTGACTCTTCCACCAAGGTACACACATGAATTAGCTTCATGGGGTCTTTAATTAATATAATTCAGTTCATATAATTGTTGCTTTAATCGCTCACTACATATCTAATGGCTTTTTCTTTGGCTTGCATTGGCAAAGATAACTTTTTAAAGATAAAGCTAAATTTTTAAAAGAGAAAAAAAAGATAAGAAAATTATTTTAACCAAAAGAGAAAGAAGGAGATGATGGAAAGGAATTAAATAAGTTGTAAAATACCATAAAAATCATTCCTTCTTTAGTGAATTAAGGAGCCATTGGGGTGGATATGAGGGTGATTTAAGATGATTATGAGAGTTTGATTGTTTGTTTCTTCAGACATTCCGTTTTATAAGGTATTAATAATTGTACCATATATAAACTTAGCACAACGAGTCAGGAAACTTTTGATTGGCTGATTACTTGTTTGTTGTAACAATGTTTCTTGGCAGTAAATGTTGGAAGCCCTGTTTAATTTTTTTCCATTAAATGGTGCCACATTGGTAAGTAAAATGCATTTGTGGGTTGAGCAGCAGAGTTGAGTGTGTTGGTTGCGCCCATGAAAAACCTCTCTGCCAATCCCAAACAGCTTCTTCTACTAATGACTTATGCTTTGTGTCATTTATTGGATTGGCTAATTGAAATCTGAAGAAACAAGACTTATTGACAATCTAACAATTTCCTATAGCATATACCAGCTTTGTCCTAGACTGCTGTTGAATGGCAACCTACAGTAATGTGCGAGGTGCAATGGAGGATATGCCAGGCTGTTGTGGCTGTGCAAGGTTCTTCCAGATGTTACAGGGGCCTCTGTTGTTAAATTATTATTTTTATATTGCCAATATGTTTTGTATACTCAACTCTGCTGCTCAAACCTTTTCAACAGTATAAGATTTATTGCCAAGAAGCATTGTTACAACAAAGAAATAACCAAAAACACTTCCTTACTTTTCGTGCTACGTTTAGATATTGTACCATTCAGTTGGAAGGAGTAAGAGAAGGCGAGAGTGAATGTGCAGTGCGCTTTTTGGCAAGCTGCTTGTTATGTGAGTCTGTGAGTGCCTCATGACTCAGGCTCAACAGCTAGCAGCACTGAACAGCTGACACAGAATCTATCACCCTGCTGTTTGTGTCCTTCGAGTGACTTGAATATGTTTCTTGGAATTAAACCCAACTTTTACATCCTAAACATTAAAGCAGAAATGAAATGTTTGCATAATTTGATTTTAGCCCTGTAACACCAAGTGTATCATATTTGATATATGAGTTTTGTGAGTTTTTGAGACTCACAAAAAGTCACAGGGGAAAAAATGATTAAATACAAATTAAAACTCATGTATATTTTTTTTTATATGTGTCAAACATTTCAACAAACATTCATTTTGAAAAATTTGAATTTTCTGGAATTTTCAGGGTTCAGACTTTATATAATTAATGAGGGGGGTAAGAGATAGGACAGATATTTGGTTGGTGATCTAAACCTTGTTTTCTCTTTACAGAAAGGAAACACTGCCCTCCATATTGCCTCTTTGGCTGGACAAAAAGAAGTAGTCAAATTGTTGGTGTCAAGAGGAGCAGATGTCAATTCTCAGTCACAGGTGAGAATTAACAAAAACTTTTACAAAATGCATCAGTGCTTAACACAAGCAACAAGTATATGATGTGGGTTTTTTTTTTGCCTGTATATCTCTTCAGAATGGCTTCACGCCACTCTACATGGCGGCTCAGGAGAATCACTTGGAGGTCGTGCGATACCTCTTGGAAAATGACGGAAATCAAAGCATTGCAACAGAAGTATGTTTTTCTTTCATATTGTTATATATACAATTATTGAAGGTAAAAACAATATGTAATATCTTGCCTATTTTCTTTCATTTTCTCTATGAAGCGTGTAACCATTTAACTTTTTTTTCCCCTGTGCTCCTCCAGGATGGCTTTACTCCACTTGCTATTGCTCTTCAGCAGGGGCACAACTCAGTTGTCTCCTTGTTGTTGGAGCATGACACTAAGGGTAAGGTACGCCTTCCAGCCCTGCACATTGCTGCCCGCAAAGACGACACAAAGTCTGCTGCACTGCTGCTTCAGAATGACCACAACGCTGATGTCCAGTCTAAGGTGAGGGAGGGCAACAGGGACAAGTTACATTTTATTGTTTGTGGGTTCCTTAGGGAACAATAATAAAACGGACAGACCAGGCCTCTCTGAAAATGCTGTATTGTACAGGTCCTTATTTTTTATTTTCAAACTGTGCAACCTTATAAACATGCTCAGTGTTTTAAATAAAAAAATACTGAGTGTTTCCCCTAACAGCCCTTCACCCTATTCCCCTTTTCTCTCTCTATGCATCTTAACCAGATGATGGTCAATAGAACCACAGAGGTATACAGACTTATCACCTCCTCCTTTGATTCTGAATTTTGTCACTTCCGACCATTTTATTCAGCTCTTTGTTTTGATCTTGCCCTTACTTATTGAGGACTTTTGTGACATAGGGATACCCTGCATGCCAGAGTTTGCTGTACTAGACACTGCATGGCTGACAGTAAAACACAATGTGTTGTATTGATAATCCCCAGAGAATGTCAGTTAATTACTGATCATTTATTTTATAGATTTTTGTTGTTATTTTTAATTGATAAGTCATTGAAATGTATTATGTTTACAGAATTTTATACTGAACTGATAACCTGAAAGTAAAATCAGCTTTTTCTTTTACTCCCATGTTTCTACGCGTAACTCAGCGCATGTGTGTTCTTGTGCATGTTGATTTACTTCTCTGAAACACTTTGATCTCTGATCTTTAAGTAAACTTTGTTTCTTAATTAAATTGCACCGTGTCTATCAGAATGGGAAGGTAAGGAGTGAACCGACCTGCAATTGTGTACTATGAAAATTTATATATATAGCTAATATATAAATGTTCATTTGTCCACCCAAGTAGATACACATACTTGCGAGCGTCCATAGTGTTGCTTGGTGCTTATGAGTTATGTTTTGTCCTTTATTTCAATATATTTACGTATCCAAAAAACCAAGTTGATTCACCCGTAGTTTTTTTTAGTAAGCATGGCTGAACTTGAGCAGTTTTGCATGTATTATCTATTGAATGTGCTATTTTGGGATTTGCTCATTTTTATGCTCCTTCTTACACAATGTTTTTCTTTCAGCACGCTCTTTCATCATATTACTACTTCAGCAGAGTCTGCTTCAGTAGAGTCTATTCCTGTATCTAACAATGAAAAGTCTTTCTTTCTTTCTTACTTTCTTTTGTTCACTTTTGTTTTACTTTTCTCCGTTTCGTGATGAGCTGTTCTGCACTCTCTAACCTCTTTCCCTTTCACTCTGTCCCTCTCTATTCTCTCCTTTCCTATCAGAGTGGTTTCACCCCTCTGCACATTGCGGCTCACTATGGTAACGTGAATGTCTCCACCCTGTTGCTGAACAGAGGAGCTGCTGTTGACTTCACAGCCAGGGTACAGCCAAATTCCTACTGTGTGGCTGTTTTTGACTTTGATCATTACAGAAGGGCATGTTATTTACCATCGTAGTGTTCACTTCTAATAAGCCTTTAATAATACATTTACCTCTAGCCAATTAAACGTTGCAGTTCTTCCTGTATGTTTGTAGCTAAACTACTTTGCTAAGGCTTTTACATGCTGTAGTTTTTGATGTACCTTTGTTTCTGTATCTGCCGTGTCAGAATGGAATAACACCTCTACATGTTGCCTCCAAGAGGGGCAACACCAACATGGTGGCCCTGTTATTGGACCGAGGTGCTCAGATAGATGCTAAAACAAGAGTAAGACTCAGCTTTTATTAAAACCATAGTGACCAATAAATAAGTGGAATCAGCAACTTTCTAGGTCCTCTTTCTCAAAATCTTTAAACTGGATTAATGTGTGCGTTTGCTTGTGCATATGTGATTGTTCCAAAGGATGGTTTGACGCCCCTGCACTGTGCAGCCAGGAGTGGACATGATCCTGCAGTTGAGCTTTTGCTGGAAAAAGGAGCCCCCATCCTAGCTAGAACCAAGGTTAGCATATTTGCACTAGTATATCATTTATAATTCATACAGTATGAGTACTATTGTTCCTTTTTATATGCCTTTGGTTTTCATCTCTGCTACTATTCTTTAAATTTTTTGCCTCCATATAGAATGGACTGTCTCCGCTGCACATGTCAGCCCAGGGAGACCACATAGAGTGTGTAAAACTACTGCTGCAACACAAGGCGCCTGTTGATGATGTCACACTCGACTACCTTACAGCGCTGCACGTCGCAGCTCACTGTGGCCACTACAGAGTAACTAAGCTCCTACTGGACAAGAAGGCCAATCCCAATGCAAGAGCACTGGTAAGGGTTCAAAGAAACAATAAGAGAAGCACCAAAACTGGTATTAACAGAAATCATCATGATATTTACTGATGCACATATTAAGATAAAAAGAGTGACACTATGGATCGTGAATATCTTGCGATTTACTAGTATGCTATTTATATATTTATATTCACATATTCTTTCATATAAAATGTTCCTGAGGAATTTTAAACTGCCAACTTGGATTGTGAAGTCAGCATTGATGGTCTGAGTTGGAAATCTGACTTGAGGGGCAGATACAGTTAAATAATTCTGACTGGGAACACGTATATTCTGACTTTTCACCTTCAAATTAAATGCCTCTTTGGTTTGGAAATGGTCAGAATACAGTCAGTTTTAATGATATATAAGAGTCCTAACAGTAGTAAGCATAGGGTTAATCAGATTATCAGGGGTCAGTTGACCCAAAAAGTTTAATAACTCCTGAAATATAAAATGAGGTTATAAAATTTAAATACTCCAATGCTACCTTTTTACTATAGAGACATGCATATTCCTGCTAATTTTTTTCTTATTGTCTCTGCCAGAATGGTTTTACTCCTCTCCACATTGCTTGTAAGAAAAACAGAGTGAAGGTGATGGAGCTGCTGGTCAAATACGGTGCCTCCATACAGGCAATTACTGAGGTGAGATTGTTTTGGTGTGTCAGGATTTCATGGATTAGCACAGTATACTTTGTTGCTAACATTGTTCTAAATTTGCATTTAATGCTTCTCCTTGTTGTTACTGCATGTCTCTGTTTTCATTATTGCAGTCTGGTCTGACTCCCATCCACGTAGCTGCTTTCATGGGTCACCTCAACATTGTTTTACTTCTACTGCAGAATGGAGCTTCTCCTGATGTTCGTAACATCGTAAGTAGTAATTTCTTTTATCAGGTCAGCGATCAGCAGTCGGAAATACACATCACAAAGTAAACACACATTTTTCATTTGTTTCAGTGCAAACACCTGAAAAAATGTACCCCGTTCTGGTGTACATTTTGTGATTAGCACAGTGTCCTAAAGCTTATAAATCTTCTGCCTTTGCTTATCAGCGCGGTGAGACAGCTCTCCATATGGCAGCACGAGCAGGACAGATGGAAGTGGTTCGCTGTTTGCTGAGAAATGGAGCGTTGGTGGATGCCATGGCCAGGGTGAGTCAGCTGTAAACATTAATCACTCTTTCCTTCTGTTTACAGTAAATTTCTATATTTCAAGCACTAGTTTGAATGCCTGATGTCACCTGTCCCAGCTCTGGCTACAACATCACTGTTCATTCTAATTTTACTGCTTTTAAACAACTGCATCATTTCCATTTATCCTTTTCTGCTATAACATGTACTACCTCTTTTTCCCTCAACTACAGGAGGACCAGACTCCCCTGCACATTGCATCCCGTCTGGGAAAAACAGACATTGTCCAGCTACTATTACAGCACATGGCCTACCCGGATGCTGCCACCACAAATGGCTATACTCCTCTCCACATTTCAGCCAGAGAGGGGCAGGTGGAGACAGCTGCTGTGCTCCTGGAGGCTGGAGCTTCACACTCAATGGCCACCAAGGTGAACAGAGGATGAATGCATGTAGACAGATAAATAACATGTGATAAGTTAAATCAGTGGAATTTTAATTAATCCCTTTTACATCTACAGAAAGGATTCACTCCATTACATGTAGCAGCAAAATATGGAAGCCTCGACGTAGCAAAACTTCTCCTTCAGCGCAGAGCTCTTACTGATGATGCTGGCAAGGTGAGCTGAAGTTGTAGAAGCAGGTTCTGAAACAAAACCCAGCACTGAGGGTAATTGTCTTAATTTCAGTGAGAGACACATTACACTTAATCTTTGAGCATCTGATTGTTTTCTCTGAAACACAAATTATGGAATAAAACTGACTTGAAACAAAAAAAAACCCCACAAAAAACCCACACAAAAAATCACAAAGGCTTGCAAAAAGTTTCATTAAATCAAATGCTTCTTTTCACAGAATGGCTTAACTCCACTACATGTGGCAGCTCATTATGACAACCAAGAGGTGGCGCTGCTGCTCCTGGATAAAGGTGCATCGCCTCATTCTACTGCAAAGGTTAGGCGGAGTTTTAAAGAAAAAAAAAGGTCCATGAGAAGCTCACACTTGTTTGGATGTACTGTATTTCTATCACAGTGTATATCTTCTTTCTTTCCTCTGTTTTAGAATGGCTACACTCCTCTCCACATTGCAGCCAAAAAGAACCAGACAAACATTGCTTTAGCGCTACTGCAGTATGGAGCAGAGACCAATGCTTTAACGAAACAGGGAGTCAGCCCTCTGCATCTGGCAGCTCAGGAAGGACATGCAGAGATGGCCAGCCTCCTGCTGGGAAAAGGAGCCCATGTGAACACAGCGACAAAGGTCACACAGAAGCACAATCTTTATGACATTTTTATTTATTAAAATAATTTGAAGTGGAAACAAGAAACACATGCACTCTACATACAGCTGTATAAAACTCTTTAGTTCTTAAGCTGAGTGCTCTATAAAAAACAGTTTTGTCTAATTTGTTCCATGAAGCAATTTATTACTATGTTAAGAAAAGTAATAAAATAAAAAAGTGTGTTGAAGGATGGTAATGTGACATTGCTTTGTGTTTTACAGAGTGGACTAACTCCTCTGCATCTTGCTGCCCAAGAGGACAAAGTCACTGTAACAGAAGTACTAGCCAAACATGATGCCAACTTGGACCAGCAAACCAAAGTACAGACATGCATGTGCATGACAAATTTAACAAGTATACACAAAAGAAAATTGTTACTAGTAATGAAAACCTAACAGTATGCTAATCTACAAGAATTTTCCTGTGTGAATGACAGTATGTCTTGCTTACTTTCTGTTTATTCGCTTTATGTTTACATGTTAATATTTAAGTGTATCATATGGACGTGCATGTAAATACCTGCCATCCAGAGGCTTTTTAAAAACATAACAAAGTCTTCATATATGTCATATATTCAGGAAGCATTAAGATTGAGTTTAGTGCTTGCTTACAGAAGATCAGTTTTCATCTCTCACCCTCTCCCCCCTCGCTACAGCTTGGATATACCCCTCTGATTGTCGCCTGTCATTATGGAAATGCCAAGATGGTTAACTTCCTGTTACAACAAGGAGCCAGCGTCAACTCCAAAACCAAGGTTACATTTAAATCTTAAATTTGAAGCATGCAAGCTCTATTTAACTTAAACTGCAGACACAGCGTGAAACAAAACTCAAATATAGCATCACTTTCGTTTTAGTTTCTACTGTGACTTAATAAAATTTTGTTGTCTTCTTTTTAAACTTTTGTCCTGCAGAATGGTTACACACCACTTCATCAAGCGGCACAACAAGGGAATACACACATAATTAATGTTTTATTACAACATGGGGCCAAGCCCAATACTACTACAGTGGTAAGACACAATAGAGCCCAAGCATTTACTTTTAACATGTGAAATATGTTGTGAAAAAAGTTCTGCTGGTACGCTATCGTATATCCTTCTCTCTGTTAGAATGGAAATACCGCTCTGTCAATTGCGAAACGTTTGGGTTACATTTCTGTGGTAGACACACTGAAAGTCGTCACTGAGGAGGTCATCACAACCACAACTGTAAGCTCATGATTGCTTTAGCCTCTGGAAATGGAGCCAGGAATTTTTTTTAAACTTAAACTATAACCTTTCTCTGTTTTGGTTGTCTATTTTCCATGACTCTGAATGGTGTTACATTAGACGGTTACAGAGAAACACAAACTGAATGTTCCAGAGACCATGACTGAGATTCTCGATGTGTCTGATGAAGAGGGTAAGTTACTTAAATGTAGAAAACAAGAATTTAGTGTGCTGCTCATCAATATCAAGCTAAATTTTTTATAGGAAAAAACTACTCCAGTCATGAGACACAATAAGTCATGACTGAGCTTCATTAAAAAATTATACCTCATTGTTCAAAAGTTGTAAAAAAGTGTATTGTAGGTGATGTAGTTTTGGATCTGAAAAAGTGCTCGAAGGGTTGAAGAAGAGCCATTATCTGAGATGTCTGTGGAGCTCATCTTTTCGATCCCCATATTACTTGCATAGTCAATGCAACATATATTACATATATATATATATATGAGAGAGGGGGAGTGTTATTAATTTTTTCATTGTTCATAACAAGGTTTGGCATTTTTGTTGTATCTGTTTTCCAGGTGAGGACACAATGACAGGTGATGGGGGAGAGTATCTAAGAGCAGAGGACCTCCGTGAGCTGGGAGATGACTCTCTGCCAGGACATTATCTAGATGGCTTCAATTACATGAGCCACAACCTGGACAGGTCAGAAACAGCACACACATATTGTATTTGACAAACATCTAAATTTGCTCACAGCAAACCTTCCTGATCTGCTGTTAGCCAAGTTCATCATCATAAGGAATACCTAAGTAATGCAGATATATACAGAAAAAGTCTGAGAAGATTCACCTTGGTTTTTCATCAGGCCCCAACACACTCCCATTCACCAAAGTTTCCATCAAAGAGAAGTTCTCATTGAAGATCTGCTTACAAGTCACCAAGTAAGCGTAGTATCCGTAGTCTAACCTTCAATAAAGTATCTTTAGACACTCGAGGTGAGTCCAACCAGCCTGCTGATGCTTGTTGTTCTTTAGGTGTCAACACTGTCTAGAGAGCATGAAAAGGACTCATTCCGTCTGAGCTGGGGTGCTGAACATCTTGATAATGTTGTGCTGTCCTCCAGTCTGCTACATTCTGGGTATAAACATACACAAACACACACAGAGAAAAACTCACACTCCTTTCTTTCAGAGAAAATCCAAATGTTGGGACTTAACCCAGTTGCAAACTTAACATACACATTCCCATTATGTCTGGAAATACTGAGGGGGTTTTTTAAACCCACAATTTATAAAGTCCACAAGATGCTATAAACTTTTTGTGGACTTGCATTAAATCAGCTTAGGGTGCACACTTTATCCAAATTTCTTTAGTTAATTATCCACAATCAAAAGCAGAATTGTCTTTATTGTCACTACACTCAGGTACAGTTTAATTTTGCATGGCGTCTCTTATAGAAATAAATTTTATTTAAGCCCATCTTTGGAAATTCTACCAACCTGTTTATGGTAGCAGTGCCCTCTAAAGGCACATTGACTTCAAAGTAAAATCAATTTTTTTTACACTTGTAGCATTTAATTTCAGAGTGAGCTTGGACATTAGAATTCAGACTAAAGGCTCCATCTTTATACACAAAGGTGTACATCTTGGATAAACAGGCTATGTGGGCATTTCTAACTGGACCTTCTCATTTGCATTTTGCTTTGTGTACAGTATGTGCAGCAGCATGTCAAAGGATCAGCTGACATTGATTTATTTTAATGATTTACTTATACTCAAAGCATTATTCTGCCATTGTTGTGTATTTTCTGGTTCTAATTTAGTTTACTCGCTGATAAAGTCACCAAAGTTTAAGACACAAAATGGCATCTCGGTGCTTTGCAAGCCTTCATTTCAGTAAATCTTTCTCCTGTTTGCAGCTGTCCTTCAGCTTATATACCTCCTGCAACAAATTACTGACTGTTCTGCTGCTTGTGCTGGCTAATGCACTACTTCAAGGGTTGTCATTATATTCTGAGATAGATATTCCATCTTTTACATGCCCTTATTTTTTTCTGGTGTACTTTTGGTGTATTTTTCATACTTTCTCATGTGTCTTTTCTACTCCTTTTATTTTTGCTGCTGTGTAATTATCTGTCTGGTCAGGTTTCCTCACTTTTACTCATTCTTTTTTCTCTCTTTCTCTTTTGTTTATTTTGTTGTTGCTTCGATGTGCATTCTCTTATCTTCTCTGTGTTTGTGACTCTGTGTGTGTGTGTGTGTGTGTGTTGTTTTTGTATTCTGCTTCTAGCCGTTCCTCACCATGCCTAGACCATGACAACAGCAGGTGAAGTCTTTATTTTGTCTATTTTCTTATCTCCTTTGTGCCTTTACTTATTTTTCTTTGTCACTTTTGAATGATTTTCTCATTTCCATCCTGTTTCTCTGCTTTATTTCATAATGAATGCCCTTACATTACCTGAAATAACCTGATTTTTTTTTATCCTTAGTGCAGCTCTAGCTTTTCTAATCTTGGTGATCTATGGAGACAAAGTCCCAGAGTGCCAGTCATTCATAATAAATTAATTTTATATTGTGTAAGAATACACATTTTATCATTAAAAAAAAGTCAAATCTGAATTTGGTAGTCCTTAAAGAGTAATGCTGTTTTGTACTTTTCTTCCTCCTGCTGTCAAGAATTAACAAAAATCAATGTCTTATTATTCCATTCATTGCAGGCTTTGCCCTGTTTTTAATGCAATTTAATTATATCAGTTCATAATACAACCTGTGTCCTGACCAGAATCTTGCAAGTTAAAAAAATTAAAGCAGAATAAAACCAAAAAAGTGTTTCTCCAGGATAAAGTGATATTTATTGAGACCTATTTGTTATTAATGTCTCTTCTCAGGTTACAAAAATAGCCTTTTCTTTTACCTTTACTTGATTCAGTTGCCTTGTCAGCATGGAGATTTTGCATCTTTATTTATTTGAATGTCTAGAAACCAATTCATCCATTTCTGGTGCCTTTTCTTTAGCTTCCTGGTCAGCTTTATGGTAGATGCCAGAGGTGGAGCTATGCGTGGTTGCCGTCACAATGGTTTGCGAATTATTGTCCCACCAAGAAAGTGCTCTGCCCCGACACGGGTGACTTGCAGGCTGGTGAAGAGGCATCGTCTGGCCTCTATGCCACCTATGGTAGAGGGTGAAGGGCTGGCTGGTCGCATTATAGAAGTGGGACCCACTGGAGCCCAGTTCTTGGGGTAAGTTTGGTTGAGTGGGTGTGTGTTTGTGTGTGTCTGCGCGCATCTACTAACAGTTTGTGTACTTGCTGGTGGCTTTGTACTATCTGGTATAAGTGTGTTTCAGTAGTTGTGTGGTGTGTTCATACTTTCTTCTTCACTCCCCCTCTGTGCTGCATATGGATCAGTAAGCTCCACCTACCTACAGCTCCACCCCCTCTGAATGAGGGTGAGAGCTTGGTCAGTCGCATCCTGCAGCTGGGTCCTCCAGGAACCAAGTTCCTCGGGTAGGACCATGTGAGGGTGATACCCAACCACCCTCAAATCCTGGTTACACGCCCACCCGTGTTTTTCCCTTGTCCTAAAATTTGAATTTTTTTTTTAGTTTTTCATGATATATATATTAATTATTATAATTTATTTTTGTGGTGCTTCTTTTCTTTCTTTGAAGAGAAGCACAGCTTTACCACCTGACCTGTTATCTTAACCTGTTGAGTTTTCTTCATGCTTCCCACAAGCACCTATCTCCCCAATCATGTTTCTAGTTGGATTCTGGTCCTGATGTGAAATAGATGTTTATTTGTTTTTATGTTCATACTTTGTGTTTTGAAATTAATTTTAACTGAGTTTTTATTGTTTTCTTTCTTCGTAAATTCATTCACATGTCAACCTAAACACTATGTTATCATTGATTTTTCTCTGGAGCTAGCGCTGAAAAGCATTAATTAGCATTAGTCCAATTTGTATTTGCTTTTACCTTGTCACACCTTTTAGGCCTGTGATTGTAGAGATCCCCCATTTTGCTGCTCTGCGGGGCACAGAGCGGGAGCTAGTGATCTTAAGGAGTGAAACAGGAGAGAGCTGGAAGGAACACCACTGTGACTTCACTGAAGAGGAACTGAACCAGATACTTAATGGCATGGATGAAAGTAAGGGATCTGAAGTGGCCTGTGATGTATAACCGTGATTGATAGGTTGATATCTCAAAGCATTTTATGTAAAACAATACATGAATGCCATAAAACGAGCAACACTAGAGCAGGAGAGAGTTGTCTCATAGATTTTAAAATGCTAGTATAATAATGTGAAGCACAGGACGTAAATAATAAAGGGAAAAAACAAAGCACTGACTTTATGCTTTCTTTCACAGAACTTGATTCCCCTGAGGAACTTGAAAAGAAAAGAATATGTCGCATCATCACCAGAGACTTCCCACAGTATTTTGCTGTTGTGTCAAGGATAAAGCAGGACAGTCATTTGATTGGTCCAGAGGGTGGGGTCCTCAGTAGTACTCTCGTGCCCCAGGTCCAGGCTGTATTCCCTGAAGGAGCCCTTACTAAGAAGATTAGAGTTGGACTTCAGGTGTGTACATTCCTTGACTGGTATACCAACAGAATATCCAAATTATGGCTATGAAGAAAAAAAAATATGAATACATATTACTACATATTTTGCCCCAGGCTCAGCCTATTGATGTTGACATGGTGAGAAAGATTCTTGGTAATAAAGCAACGTTCAGCCCTATTGTCACATTGGAGCCAAGGAGAAGAAAGTTCCACAAACCCATCACAATGACAATCCCAATTCCCAAGACCTCCAATAGTGACACCACATTCAGTGGGGAGACCCCGACTTTACGTTTGCTTTGTAGTATTACAGGTAAGTATCTATAAATAAAATAAAACCCTTTGTTTTAGAAAGAAAACATCTTGGATGGCTTTCAGGCACACCTCATTGGATGACATATTGAAATGCTCCCGTGAACATCATAATTTATTGTTCATGTTGTATTTGTTGCTTGTGCAATTGCTGTTTTTTTCATAATTTTATTAAGATTTCTATGTTTAAAATCTTAATATAAAGCTCTTTAGTCAATCTTTGATATTTTTCTTTGTGTGCTATTAAAAGAAATGACCTGATTTAATGGACGTAATTTATCAGAACTTCGTGGTGTTGGATGTATCTTGTCTTAATTCCAATAAAAAGACAAATGCTGTCTGAAGATTAAAAAATATTGAGTGAACTGTTTTCAGAGGTTGGGTAACAAATCATCGGTTTACCTTTCAGGTGGTACCACTCCTGCACAATGGGAGGACATCACCGGCTCCACGCCTCTCACTTTTGTTAACCAATGTGTTTCCTTCACCACGAATGTGTCAGCAAGGTAAATCCTTTATTTGTTGGTAAATGACGACGCACAGTTGCAGTCATACGATTGAAGGTTATACACGTTTATGCTTAAATTTTTACCTGGTGATACTTACCTAAAAGTGTCATTCATTTGTAGATTCTGGCTGATAGACTGCAGACAGATCCAGGAGTCTGTTGGTTTTGGCACTCAGGTCTACAGAGAAATCATCTGTGTCCCATACATGGCTAAGTTTGTCATTTTTGCTAAGACACTTGACCCCATTGAGGCTCGCCTACGGTGTTTTTGCATGACAGATGACAAGATGGACAAAACCTTGGAACAGCAAGAGAACTTCACTGAAGTCGCCCGCAGCCGAGATGTTGAGGTGCAGTGTAATACTGGGGAATAAATAAAGAAAATCAAATTGTGTGCACAGGTTTATCTAAAGAGGGTTAGACAGTAATTGAGAAAAGTAGGTCGATGTCAATTAATGATGCACTTGGTTAAGTGGGTATTTAAAGATTTTAAATCAGACGCAGGTTATTACTGACTGATTCTTATTTATATTGGTTCTTGTTCATTTCTGGAAAGAAATTGAATAATATTGTCCAAGAATCTTTGTTTCTTTTGAGCCATGGAAACATTTAGATTTGTCATATCCTGATACAGGTACTAGAGGGGAAACCTATATTTGCTGACTGCTTTGGAAACCTGGTGCCTCTTACCAAGAGTGGGCAGCACCATGTGTTCAGTTTCTATGCCTTCAAAGAGAACAGACTGGCCCTCTTTATTAAAGTATGACTTTAAATCCAATAAAATATATAAAATGTTTACTTTTTTACTCAGAAATTCACAAATCTAAATATATGCAAGTCAGAGACGTATTTTTTTTCCAAATATGAGCAGATTCGAGACACAGCACAGGAGCCATGTGGTCGATTGTCTTTTACCAAGGAACCACGCACGTACCGTAGTCTTAATCTCAATGCAATCTGCAACCTAAACATCACCCTTCCACCATACTCAAAGGTCAGTTTTTAAATATTTTATCATGTATGCTAGGTGATTTTAATTTTAACTTTGAAACTGCTCCATTGCTGATTTCTCCTCATTTTTATTTTTTTATTTAGGAGTCTGATTCAGACCAAGATGCAGATGATGAGGTAAATAAAGTTTGTTTGATTTCAGTCTATAGCAAAAAACCTAGATGGTATAATTAGGTTGCAGCTTACTGTGATTTGACTTCTTCTTTTTTTTTCAGAGTGAGAAGAGTGACAAGAAATGTAAGTTGTTATTTTAGTATTTGTGCTCTATTAGAAGTTAGTTTTCTTATATATATTGTCACAATAGACCAAGTATCTAAAATGCATGATAGAAATTCATGCATTGAGACATTATAAAAACTATTTTCAATAGTAATGGGCCTGTATATTATATGATAGTTATGCATTTATGCATCACAAGATTAACTTGAGATTGCTGGTCATAAATATTTTGAAGTATTAAGTTAAAAATTTGCCTGTTATATATACTAACTACTAATTACTACTACTAACATTGTATGCAGTTACATGTTTGTAACTGGAGGATATGCTATGGCTGCTATACTTTATGTTCTCCTCACTCCAAACTCCACTGACTTTCCTATCATTTCAATTTTCCGCTATATTTGTTTTTATTAATTTCATACAAAGGTCAAAATAGTATTTTTTATATATATCTTCTCAAAATTGTTTGATTCTCTAGATATTTGTACTTGACGTTAATCTTAACTTACAGATAATTATGTTTTATGATAATAACATTTATTATGTAACAAGTATTTTTTTGACATAATATTTTCTCACGTTAAACCTCAGCAGTTGTACCAATCGCGTGTAAAAATTGTTATTCACAGAAAAACAAACAATATCATGTTGTTTGTGCTTGATTACTAGCCAATTTATTATTATATAATTCATGTTCTATGATTTTCTTTAGCCACTGCTTTCTCCTTTGTTGTTTTATTTCTTTAAATTAATTATTTTTTTATTAAGTTACTTTCATTCACTCATTCACACAAATTTTAAATTTGGTTTACACTGTTTTACCTCACTATTTTTATTTTCTATATATGCTATCATGTCACAAAACTATAGGATTCTAGCAGTAACAACTTGTAAGCTATAATAGTTAATAATAGTGAACACATCAAATAGAGTGTAAATGCTAAATATAACAGTATTTTATACTAACTAACAATTCTATATATTGTGTTGCTTACAGTTAGTAAGTATTGAAAAGAGACTAAAACAGTCAAGTAACAGTGATTCTATTACTTTGCTTACCTCATATTTTCTCTCAAATACCTTATAATTTTTTTTATTCAAATTTTATTATTTAAAAAAATGTTTATTTGTTGGCAAACATGACTATAATAGCAACAATCTTGAGAAGTTTTGTTTGTCTGTTTTCAGTCCTTCATGTACCTTTGTTCCATATGTAGGTTTATCTGTTTCATCTTGTTTTTGGTATATCTTGCAATTCATTTTTAATGCATAGTCAAACAATTTAGATTATTATGGTACTTATTTACATTCTATTCATTTTGTTACACCTCTTGGCTTTGCTTATGCTGTTGCTGCTCTACCTCTCTTCAAGTGTCTGGGGACTACTTTGTCTTCTTTGGTCTTCTTTTTGAGACGTCCTTATTCTCTGCCTTGTCATCTTCTAACTCTGTGAACTGAAGATGGATTTTTGATGGCATTATCTTGGTGACAATTTTCTGATGTCTCTCTCCCCCACTTCATTTGTCCCTTATGTTCTGTACCCTTTTTGGTTCTGAAATATTTTTCACTGAAGACGATGAATCTGAATCGACAGAGACATTCTCCTTAAGAACTAATCAACCTCTTGACCCTGCAACCCTTGCGAGCCCAGATCTCCTGTCAGACACACCAGATGTCAGAATGTCTGCTATCTTTACTCCAGATATCTATGAAGAAAGAGCTGAAACTAATAAATCGGAAGAAAGAGAATCTGTGGCCACTGTAGAACAGTTCAAAGACAGAATAGAAAAGGCTGGTGAAATTAACGATCGGACGAATGTTAGTAAACTGAGAGGACAACAAATTGATGCTATCAAAGATAAATTTTCACTCTATGGGCCCAACGCCCTTGAAGAGCCAGTCATAAAGAACATTGACATTGAGAAACAAAGTTTAAGTAGATCTTACACAGATGTTAGAGACATCACATTGTTCTCCCCCCCTACCACACAGACAGAAAAATGCCTTGGGCAGAAATCTGCTAGGACATGTGGTTCTCAAGAAGATCTTGTCCAAGATGGATTTGGACAGGTCATTGAAAAGCATGCAAACAAAAAACACCCCCCAGATATCAAGAAACCTATTCGGAAAAAACTTAGAGACAGATCGCGTTCTGGATGTAGCAGTTCTGAGGGAGAGTTGGAAAGGATGAGCTCTGAGGAGTCTTTAGATGGTGATACTATTCTTAAAGAGAGTAGCCTTTTATCCACCCAAGTTGTTGAGCCACCAGCTTCTCCTTTGGTGGTTGAGACACCTATAGGATCAATAAAGGACAGGGTAAAAGCTTTACAGAACAAAGTTGAAGAGGAAGAAGTGCAAAAAAATACTAAAGTCTTTACATACGATGGAAAATCTTCTATTACCACAAAGAAAATGGAGGAAGCTATGCCAGAACTTCCCAGAGTTCCTAAGTCACCTAGATCTCAGACAGAAAGATTAGAGGAAACTATGTCAGTGAAGGACCTGATGAAAGCTTTCCAAACTGGGGAGGACCCGTCAAAGAGTAAATCTGGGCTTTTTGAACACCAATCCTTGCAGTCTTCTTGTATTTCCACATTGATTTCTGAATCACCAGGTTCGGAAACAGTGCATAATATAGAACAAAGCCCTACACAGGAGCCAAAATCACAAATCCAAACTCAAAGGCCCACGATTTTCCATCAACAGAGTAGTGTCAAGAAAGGTGATCAAACAGACATCAAGGATGAACCAGCAAACTTAATCAGCTGTAAAGAATCACAGTTCACTTCAGACAGTGTTTATATTGAAAAGATGGTTACATTTAGTGATACTGTTCAACGAGATGATGAAAGTGTTAGCCCATTGCGAGAAGTATCAAACTTGTCAGAGAAGGAGGGATTCTCTGTGAAACATCTGATAAAAACATTCCAGCCTGGGCAAGAAGATCAAAAAAGTAAAGCGGGACCTCATTCAACACTGATATTAGATTCTAATGATTCTGAAGAGAGAGAGACAACTGAACAAAGTCCTACACAGGAGCCAGAATCACAAAGCCAATCTCAGAGACCCACGGTTTTCCATTCAAAGAGTGACGCTGATGTACACGGCATCATAAAGACAGACACAGATGATCAATCACAAAGTTTAATCAAAACGGAACCACAGTTAATTTCAGACATTTCCCTGTTGAGAAAGACAGTTACGTTTGCTGACTCAGTTCAGTATGATGCTGTTAGCCCACAGCGAGATGTGCCAGAGTTTTCAGAAAAGCAAAATGTGTCTGTTAAGGAGCTGATGAAAACATTCCAGTCTGTAAAAGACCCCTCAAAAACTAAAGTGGAACTTTTTGAACACAAACCTGTGGCTTCCTCTATTTCAACATTAATATCCCATTCAGGAGATTCTGCAGAGATACAGAGTACTGAACAAAGTCCTACAAAACAGATAAATACTCAAATCCAAAGTCAGACCCTCACAAATGTACATCAACAGAGTGATGCCAAGCAATATGACCAAGCAGAATTGGTTGATCAACCAGTAACCTTAATCAAAAAGGAATCACAGATAATTTCAGTTATTCCTTATGGAAAGTCACTAATATTTGTAGATACACTTCAGGGTGATCAATTATGTCTTAATGAGGGGCCAAAGATGTTACATAAAGATGCCATGTCTGTGAAGGAGCTGAGGAAAACATTTGAGTCTCAGAAAGACCCTTTGAAGAGTAAAGTTGGAGCACTAGAGTCAGAGTCAGGCATTAAGTGGAGTGAACACAGTCCCAGAAATGAGCCAAAATTGCAAACCCAAATGCAGACTATCACAACTTTCCAACCGCCGAGAGATGTGAAGGATTTAGAGGCCCAAACTGGCCCTCTACAGAATCCTGAGAGTTCACAACAAGTGTTAGATATTTCTTGTTTTGGAGAAACAGTAAAATATGCTTACGGAATTCAGTTAGATGACGGAAGGGTTAGCTCTTGGAGTGATGATTCAGAGTTATCAAAAAGGATAATGCAACTCGAAGAACCAGCTATTAGAAAGAGTATATCTGATGATACACAGATTAGCCCTGATCGCAGACCTTCTGAGGACTTTAGTGCTGACATAAAAGCTGAGCTGGAGGAATGTCCAAAGTACCAGCAGTTCAAGCAAACAGCTTCAGATTTCAGACATCAACTTGAGACACCTGAAGAGGAGAGCTTTGCTCAGGATTCTGATACTTATTTTGAGGAAGACATAAGTCCCAAGTATCTTGAGAGTCACAAACATAAAGGCATTGATAAATCCTCAGAGACTAGTGTTATTACAACATATCACTCCAGCACTGGTGAGAGAGACAGTTCTGAAGGACTCATGTCAGGACTGAGCAATGAAATCCATTCGTACTCTACTAAAGAAGATGGAATGTACATTATACCATCAGAGGAAGATCAAATCCAAGTAGAGATAAAAACATCTAGTCAGGCTGATGTAATTAGAGAGAAAGAACTCATGCCAACTTCAGTAACTGAGACTTCACTCCAGGAGGTTTGCATTGACAAAAAGGTACATCAGCAATCATATGAGCAATCCGCAAAACCAAAAGAGATGGCAGGGATGCTATCCCTGCTGAACAGTGACCTGGATCAGTACCTCAAGGACAAGCCAGTGAAAAGTGAGCATGCAGAGGAGGTTGTTGTTCAGGGAAACTTTGAACAAGTTATTCACACCAAAATACATCAGTCTTCTAGTGCTGATATGAAGGATGATATTAATGATGAAGAGACACAGATTAATGTGGCTGAAGTAAAAGAACTAACACCATGTTCTATATCAGAGACTCCATTTCAAGAAACTTGCATTGAGAAAAGCTTAAGCCTACAACAGTCTTCAACGGAAAAGCAATCTACATCTGAGAAAAATATGTCTGGCCTGTTGTCACTTCTCAATAATGACTTAAATCAACATCTTCAGGAAAGGCCAATGGCAGTACAATCTGAACCAGAAGAAGATCTAGTCCATGAAAGTTATGAAGAAACTGTATTGTCAAGTAATGATTTACAGGACAAACTAGGTGGTGAGGAAAATGAAGTCCTGCAGACTAATGTAATTACAGAGAAAGGACTCACACCAACTCCTGTGAGCGAGACTCCATTCCAAGAAAATTGCACTGAGAGAAACTTAAAACAACAAGAATCTGCAAGTGAGAAGAATATGTCAGGCCTGATATCACTTCTTAGCAGTGACCTAGTTCAACATCTCAAAGAAAAGCCAGTGACAATACAATCCCAACCACAAGAAGAGCTAGTCCATGAGAGGTTCCAACAAGTCATATTGACACGTGATAATTCGGAGGGCAAAATAAAGGGAGAGTCAAATGAAGAGCTTCAGACAGATGTAATTGGAGACAGAGAAATACCAAGTTCCGTGTTAGAAACTCCATTCCAAGAAGTTTGCATAGAGACAAAGGCACACCACCAGCCATCTACATCTGAGAAAAATATGTCTGGCATGTTGTCACTTCTTAGCAGTGACTTAGATCAACATCTTGAGGAAAAATCTGTGGTAGTGCAATCTGAACCAGAAGAGGATGTAGTCCATGAGAGATGTGAACAAACTGTAGTGAAAAGCAATGATTTACAGGTCAAAATAGGGGAAGAAACAAATGAAGAGCTGCTGACTGATGTAATTAGAAAGGAAGAATTCACAGCAACTTTGGTAAGTGACACTCCATTCCAGGAGGTTTACATAGAGAGAAAGGCACACCACCAGCAATCTACGTCTGAGAAAAATATGTCTGGCATGTTGTCACTTCTGAGTCATGACTTAGATCAACACCTGAAGGAAAAGCCAATGGCAATGCAGTCTGAACCAGGAGAAGATCTAGTCTGTGAGAGATGGGAACAAATTATAATAAAAAGTAATGATTTACAGGTCAAAATAGGGGAAGAGCCAACTGAAGACCCACAGACTGATGAAATTAGAAAGAAAGAGCTCACACCAACTTCAGTAACTGAGACTCCATTCCAGGAGGTTTGCATTGACAAAAAGGCACATCAACAATCATATGAGCAATCCACAAAACCAAAAGAGATGGCAGGGATGCTATCCCTGCTGAACAGTGACCTGGATCAGTACCTCAAGGACAAGCCAGTGAAAAGTGAGCATGCAGAGGAGGTTGTTGTTCAGGAAACCTTTGAACAAGTTATTCACACCAAAATACATCAGTCTTCTAGTGCTGATATGGAGGATGAGATGAATGCACAGACAGATGAACAGACACAGATTGATGTGGCTGAAGTAAAAGAACTAACACCATGTTCTATATCAGAGACTCCATTTCAAGAAACTTGCATTGAGAGAAACTTAAACCAACAACAGTTTACAACTGAGAAGAATATGTCAGGTATGGTATCACTTCTTAGCAGTGACCTAGTTCAACATCTCAACGAAAAGTCAGTGACAATACAATCCCAGCCACAGGAAGAGCTAGTCAATGAGAGGTTCCAACAAGTCATATTGACAAGTGATATTTCAATAGACATGATAAGGGGAGAACCAAGTGAAGACCTTCAGACAGATGTAAGTGGAGGCAGAGAACTAACACCAAGTTCAGTGGTGGAAACTTCATTTCAAGAAATTTACATAGAGAGAAAGGCACAGCACCAGCCATCTGCATCTGAGAAAAATATGTCTGGCATGCTATCACTTCTTAGTCATGACTTAGATCAACATCTTCAGGAAAAGTCTGTGGCAATGCAATCTGAACCAGAAGAACATCTAGTCCACGAGAGATGTAAACAAATTATATTGTCAAGTAATGATTTACAGGACAAAATAGACGGTGAGGCAAATGAAAACCTGCACACTGATGTAATTAGAGAGAAAGAACTCATGCCAACTTTGGCAAGTGAGACTCCATTCCAGGAAGTTTGCCTTGAAAAAAAGGTACAATATCAACAGTCATACGATCCATCTACAAAACCAAAGGAGATGTCGGGCATGCTATCTCTGCTGAACAGTGACCTGGATCAGTACCTCAAGGACAAGCCAGTGAAAAGTGAGCATACAGAGGAGGTTGTTGTTCAGGAGAATTTTCAGCAAGTTATTCACACCAAAATACATCAGTCTTCGAGTGCTGATATGGAGGATGAGATAGGTGCGCAGATGCATGACCAGACACAGATTGATGTGGCTGAAGTAAAAGAACTAACACCATGTTCTATATCTGAGACTCAATTTCAAGAAACATGCATTGAGAGAAATTTAGAACAACCAAAGTCTACAACTGAGAAGAATATGTCAGGTATGGTATCACTTCTTAGCAGTGACCTAGTTCAGCATCTCAACGAAAAGTCAGTGACAATACAATCCCAGCCACAGGAAGAGCTAGTCAATGAGAGGCTCCAACAAGTCATATTGACACGTGATAATTTGGAGGGCAAAATAGAGGGAGAGTCAAAGGAAGAGCTTCAGACAGATGTAATTGGAAACAGAGAATCAGCTTTGGAAACTTCATTCCAAGACGTTTGCATAGAGAGAAAGGCACACTACCAGCTATCTACATCTGATAAAAATATGTCAGGCATGTTGTCACTTCTTAGTCATGACTTAGATCAGCATCTTCAGGAAAAGTCTGTGGTAGTGCAATCTGAACCAGAAGAGGTTGTAGTCCATGAGAGATGTGAACAAACTACTGTGAAAACTAATGATTTACAGGTCAAAATAGCAGAAGAGGCAAACGAAGAGCTTCAGACAAATGTAATTGGAGACAGAGAATCAGTGTTGGAAACTCCATTCCAAGAAGTTTGCATAGAGAGAAAGGCACACCACCAGCCATCTACATCTGATAAAAATATGTCTGGCATGTTGTCACTTCTTAGTCATGACTTAGATCAGCATCTTGAGGAAAAGTCTGTGGTAGTGCAATCTGAACCAGAAGAGGTTGTAGTCCATGAGAGATGTGAACAAACTACTGTGAAAACTAATGATTTACAGGTCAAAATAGCAGAAGAGGCAAACGAAGAGCTTCAGACAAATGTAATTGGAGACAGAGAATCAGTGTTGGAAACTCCATTCCAAGAAGTTTGCATAGAGACAAAGGCACACCACCAGCCATCTACATCTGAGAAAAATATGTCTGGCATGTTGTCACTTCTTAGCAGTGACTTAGATCAACATCTTGAGGAAAAATCTGTGGTAGTGCAATCTGAACCAGAAGAGGATGTAGTCCATGAGAGATGTGAACAAACTACCATAAAAAGTAATGATTTACAGGTCAAAATATCAGAAGAGGAAATCGAAGAGCTGCAGACTGATGTAATGGTAGGCAGAGAAATACCAAGTTCAGTGGTGGAAACTCCATTCCAAGAAATTTGCATAGAGAGAAAGGCGCACCACCAGCCATCTACAACTGGGAAAAATATGTCTGGCATGCTATCAGTTCTTAGTCATGACTTAGATCAGCATCTTCAGGAAAAGTCAGCAGTAGTGCAATCTGAACCAGAAGAGGAACTAGTCCATGAGAGCTACAAGCAAGTTATAGCAATAAAGGATTTCAAACAAGAAACTCATGCCTTATCTCCTGAACATAAAATGATGTCACCAGGAGATACACTTTTTGACAGCCTGGATATCACTAAAAAACAACCTTTGGAAAGTGGTTGGCACACATGTTCTAAAGAAGATGAAGGCCTGAAGAGTTTTTCATCTGAGGAAATTAAAACCTTAACAACGGAATGGATGGTGGATGGGAGGTCATATGCACATGACTATAAAAGTGACCATGAAGATGTTAGTGTTGCTGTCTCTGATTCTGTTCTCAAAACACATCTTTTTCAAGTACCAAGTAGTTTTAACACACTACAGCGACCGGCTGATTTAGAAAATCTAAACACTGTTGTATTTGATGACCCAGCTAATGAGTCATGTCATCGAGATTCACTAGAAGCTAGCCCTCTTGTGGAGGATAAATCGTCACAGAAATCCCCTGATTCAATTGAACCAAGCCCTACCAAAGAATCTCCTTGTCCAGACTCTCTTGAGGGAAGTCCTACTCAGTCAAACAATGCAGACGTTAAGATCCCAGCAAAGACTGCTGTATATGAAGATTATGCTTCCCAGCTCAGAGCATGTTTTGCTGATGACAAAAATATTTACTCAGATGAATGTGAGCATGATAACAATCTTGAGACAACTGAAATACACAGTGAAAATAAAGAAGACAAATATTCTGAATCCACAAAGAGAGTAGCTCATGGTGAGAGTCTTCACATGTTTGTAAGGCAAGACTGTTTTGACACAGAAGAAAGGGCGGTTGATGGCACCAATAAACGGTTAACACCAGAAGAGGAGATGTTTAAAATGGCTGCAAAGATCAAAACATTTGAGGAGATGGAACAGGAGTCTAAACTGTGGATAGAAAAATCTTTTGATGCTATTGTACTATCAGAAACAAATGGTCATGAAAATGGTGATCTTAAATCTGGCCCGGTTTCACAGTCTGTCCCACAAGATACAATAGAGAAAATAACAGAGAAATGTGTGACAGAAAGCATTCACACACATAAGGAGGCACTGAATATTACTTTTAATAAGAAGGAAGAAATTCAGTCAGATCCTAAAAGTACTCACTCAGTTGACAGTTCACTGTGTTTAACTGCAACTCCAGATGAACCTGATCAAGAATGTGAGTACTCTGTGCCACACAAAGATAAAGACACTATTGGAGGTGCAGTCACTGACATTCCTTTTTCTGGCTCAGATGAACATCATTTAAATGATGACAAAGAAGTTGGATCACCATTTACAGTCGATTCAGCTTCAGTCAGCCAACCTCAGACTACGGTGTGTACTAAAGAAGGAGAATTTGTTGTAGAGTGTGAGGGTCTTTGCATTTCAGAGGACAGAGAAACACCAGATAAAACACCAGGTGATGAAAAAAACCCTGATCCATTTCAGTTTCAAGAGGGAAAGCTATTTGAAATGACCAGAGGTGGAGCTATTGACATGACAAGAAGCTTTGATGAAGAAAGGGAAGCATATGCATTTTTTCATATTGGGGAACATCCAGTTGATGAAGTTGTGCCAGAAGAGACTGAACACTCTCAATCAAAGTCTTTAACTTTACAGATGAATGATTATGTCTCAGATGTAACCCATCAAGAAACCCCAAATTCATATTTGACTCAGAGTACCAGTGACAAAGCATCTAGTCCCAATTCTGAAACTGTCATCGTAGCTACAAGTGGAAAATCACAACTTGAGAAGCCACTTACTAACGTTGAAAGTGCCAGCTCTAGCTCTGCTTTAGACAATAAAAGCCTTGAAAGTCTCGGTGTAATCTATCTAGACTCTACCATAGCCGATCTTCAATCACACATATCCACAGTCGCTCATTCATTCTACTCAGACCAGAGCCATGATTTCTCAGACTCCTCCCCTGATGATGATGATGATGATGACGTTGAGGAGGAAGAAGACCAGTGCTCAGTCATAGAGATGGCCTTTTCATCTGGTCAGCCTAGCATGCCAACATATAATCAGGACTCACCCACACCTTTGACAAAACCAGCCACGGCAGTTAAGGGAGATGGTCATTATAAAAAAGCCAAGAAAAACACACAGATATCTCAAGTTCATGGAGAAGAAAAAAGGTCCACCTTAGCCCGTAGGACTAGATCTGAGGCTAGTGACATAAATAAATCCTCTGTAAAAGACAGCAGGAGTTATTCTGATGGTAGTCAGCCCACTAATACAACTGACCTTTCCCCTTCCAAACTTACTGTAATGACGCAAGAAAAAGCTTTACCTCATATGATCTCGACATGCTCTTCTCCAAGGAAAGACAGCCAACTGTCCAAGACTATAGAAACATCTGTTAGGCCTTCTTTGGATACCGATGATATAAGTAGCGCTAGTCACAAGAGCCCAGATTCTGTTATCTTCACATATGACATTCCTGCTTCGCATAGTTCAGGTTCTGATGGCAGTAGAGTAGAGCCAACAGAGCATTTGTCTTGTGAGACAGAGGATGTATTTGAATCCAGGCCTGCCTGGAATGAAACAGTGGAAACTCAGATGCAGAGAGTCATCGATGACCAAACTTCAGAATGTACGGCAGGTATGGCCAGACTCAAAGTGGGTTTTTACATTCTTATCTCTTCCTCTCAGCTGCAAGAGCCTTTTCCCTCCTCCTAAGAACAATATCAACATTACTCATTTTGCATTGCTTTCATATGTTGTGACTTGTCTGGTCCCACCTTGCACAGTTTAGTGTATGTTTTATGTGAGTATGTGTGCCCCTATGTGTATATTTTTGTGTTGCGCATGTAAGTTACTTTCCCATCTGTGTTTGTGAATATGCAGTCTCAAGATTGAATGGCCATGTTGGCTAAAGAAATAGTCTAAGTAGTTTTAATGAAGACTTATTGATTATAGATGAATGAATGATTATTATATGAGAGTATTGTCTGTACTAATAATACAGCTTTACTAATATCGACATAAGGAAAAGCAGATCTATAACATTACTTACACTAATGACTGAAAAGCATGATGTGCTGACCGTGACTAGTCATTTGTAAGAAAACATTAATTCGTATCAAATTTCAGCCTTTATGTTATCATCTACGTCATTATTACAGATCTACATTTATTTTACAGCCTATAGCATAGAATCCTCGTGAAATATTATTTTACACGTACACATTCACATAACATATACCTTCAATATGTAAAATAAAATTTTACTCAGTATATTTTCACTTCAGGAGTTGTTAACATTTAATGTTTGGCTATGGTGGCATTTTTTTTAGTCGATTGGCAGGAAGATGCTGACAGGAAAGAGGAGACATTAGCTATCATTTCAGATCTTCTTGGCTTCAGCTGGACTGGTAAGCTGTCAAATTATGCAATTAATTTTAAGTTTTATATTTTAAATTTTAAATATGCAATGTACTTTAGGAAGAGGCTGTATTTTAGGTAGAGGCTGTATTTACTGCATTTTTCAAATGTTATTTTAACTTTAACTCAACTATTCATCATCAGGAACAGATGATATTATACATAATTCAACTCTTTTGTTATTTGATTTGTTCTCCACCTCTCAAGAACTTGCAAGAGAACTGGAATTCAGTGAAGATGATATTCAGCTAGTGAGAACAGAGAATCCTAATTCCCTCCAAGAGCAGAGCCATGCTTTACTGCAGCGCTGGGTTGAACGTGAGGGCAAACACGCCACAGGTCCATAGCATTTTGTCCTGCCAGATATGCCTTTATGAAATTATTTGTGCATTTGGTAGACCCATATTCAAATCTCTGATTGAATACAAATGTTATATTTTCAGTTTTTAAGTAATAGAAATGAATGTCTTCTAGTCATCTATTAATAAATTATTGATTCTTCCACAGAGGACTGTCTGATTAAGAGGCTGACTAAGATCAACCGCATGGACATTGTTCATCTTATTGAAACCCAGATGAACAAGTCAGTTCAAGAGCAAACATCTAGAACTTATGCAGAGATAGAGAAGACACTGGATCACAGTGAAGGTAGTTGTACTTCTTAGCACACTGAAAACCCTACCTTACACCAAGCTCCCTGTGTGTTTACGTTCATTCATATATATACATATATATGTTGTTTTTAGTGTCAGTAGCCTTATCTTCAGTCCAAGAGGATGCAGATAGCCCCAGAGTCGTGAGAAAAGTGGAGTCAGATCGCAGACCACCCCCAGCTGTTTCAGAAGAGGACCTCTCAGTCGCTTCCCTACTGGATATTCCTTCGTGGGCAGAGCCTGTTGGACAGATCCATTCAGAGAGCATGCATGGTGACCTATTGGAGGAGCTTGAAATCCCGCAGTAAGTTATTCATTTGAAAAGATTCCTGACTCTGCAAAATGCACTGGCAGTGCAACACAATGTCAGATCAAACCACTCCTTTTCTCAAGCCTAATGTTTCCCACCAAGTTGTCCTCAGGAAACAGAACAGTGTCCTATCCAGCTTCAGGCTGTTCTTTGTGTCATATAGTGGGTGCAGTTCTTTGGGTGTGTTTTCCTTTTAGTTTGTCAGATTAGGACTCTGAGACGCACATTTATCATCAAAGTCAGATTTTGTGACCTATCTTTCTTTTTGTTCTGCAGTGAGTTGAATCCTAACTTGTGGACCTCTGAGGATGTAATTACACGTGAATCAAGTCAAGACAACTTAGATGAGCAAGTAAGTATGCAGCCCACTTCAAAAGAAGCTGCATTTGGGAGCCAAGCAACTCAGGTTTATGACCCCAAAGTGAAAGACCAGGAAGCTCATTTCATCAGCTCTTTCCAAGGTGGAGCTCAAGTCAAAGATGGTCAAAGCCTAGAGCACTGTGGTTATGAAGACAAGCAAGGTCAATCGTGTGAAATTCACTCATCTGACTCATCTTTTTCTGTCAGAGACTTTACTCTGAGGCTGTCAGAGTCAGACAAAATTGAAACTGATGTCAGTAAGCTTTGTAATGAATTACGTTGTGCACCCTTGTTTTGCAGTAGAGATCCAGCCAGTTCTAGTGAGATCACAGCCCAGTTCAAGAGAGTACTCTATAGTCATGACAAGACCACACAGGTTTCAGGTGTGGACATGGACACCAAAGCCTTCAAGTTAAGCAAAGAAGAAATAACAAAGTGCAATATATATAGGGAAGTCATTCTGGAAAACTTGCCCTTCATTGATGATAATGCTGATATGCAGGCAACTGAACTCAATATTGCAACAGCTAAGTCCAGCAACGTGAATCCATTTAAAAATGACATACAGACAATGATGCCATGCAGTCAGACAACCTGTCGCCCTCATTGTATGGCTTGTGACTCAACTGAGATGTTCTGTAATTGTTATTCTACTACTCCAAACAGTAACAATGTTGTAGCAGAAGCAAACAGGTCCTGCATTACTGAGCCAGAGAATTTGTCTTTCCACTATTTTCAGCCTGTCACTTATCTCACACTACAAGCACCTGAGTGTGGTATCACATTACCTTCCACTTTTATAGACTGCAGCCGATTGACCCCTGATTCTTTAGCATCTGAAGAGCAGTGTGGCTCCCTTTCTCCCGCTAATGAAAGTGGTCACTTCCTTCCAGATGCATGGATGTTAAATGATTCTGTACCTAGATTGTCATCCCCTGAATCTGTCATGTCAGTTAGTGATTATAGAGCAATGTCACCTGACTCTCCTCAGGGTGGGGAAAGAGTATTACCTCCAGACTTTTCAAGTATATTTGATGAGACTTATGCACTCTCTGTTATGTCTGAGAGATGTAGTTCTCCAGAAGTTACAAACAACTTCACTGAAAATGAATATAACACCTGTGAGTCATGTAGTTATGACCACAAACCGCTTTTTGGGTCAAAGGCTTTTGTTCCTGTAATTTCACACTCTAGACCAGTATCAAATGACTATCTAATCTCTAAATGTAGTCCAAGACATGAGGGTGAACATTTAAAGAAAGAATCCAGAACATGCTCACCTGTGATATTAGAAAATGAATATGATCTTTCAGTTCACAAAGGAATATCTTCACCTGACTTGTGTGCAGCTATTCATGACTATTTATCTACAGATAGGGATTGCCGACCATCTTCCCCACAATCGCAAACTTCTCAGTGCAGTTTTTCATTTCTTGAACTATTGCTGTCACAGCCAATTCGCACACAGCTAATGAATCAACACTGTGATTATTATTTACAATATTCAGGAGAAAATCCATCCTCACCATCCCTGGTGTCAACTTCTTACCATAAATTCAGTGTAAAGGAAACAGGTCAAAATAGCCCTTTGATGGAGGATTGTGTAGATTGTGATTGCCCTCCGTCTGTCCCCCAGCAATCTGCCACATCACTTTATCTTCCACCACATTTTTCTGCTTCACAGCACCAGCATAAAGCATGTGATGTCAAGCAATATACTATAAAGAATTACTCATCTCATCTTAATAAATGGCGAGATGATAAAACCACAGATGCATCAGATTCATTGATATGTCACATGAAAGGACGAGAAATACTAATTATGGATTCACCTACTCTTACATGTGTAGAAGTCAAAATCACTGACACTGAAGACTCGGGCTGTTCGACTAAAGAAGAAGAGTCATTACAATTTAGGCCACTAGTTTCTGGAGTCCAAAAATTAAGAGAGGAAAGGAGTCAATCTTACCTTGATTACTGGTTTTCAAAGCTGGAAGCAGAATCTTTAGAAAATAATTCATTACCAAGGGAGTCAGTTGAAAATTTAACAACAAAGCCAAAATTGGCTCCAGAATACAATGAAATGAAAGAGACTATAAATTTGACTTCGGTGAAAGAATTATCATTAGGAAACTCTTTCTCACCTACCAAAGACCAACACCAAAAACTTAAAACTTGTGACAACTTGCAAAAAATATCTTTAGACCAACCACTTGTATTTGACTTAGTGGAGAGACCAAAATACATTTTGGACTTTCCAACGATAACTCAATTCTCTAACACAAAAAAATCCTTAAATGAAACTGTAAACAAACACTGTCAGTATGCATTATTCACAACTGAGAAGGAAACACTAAGGCCATGTTTGAAAATTTCACATACATCGCTAGGAAAACAGAGGGATTACGTATTTCCTGAAGATACAAAAATTTGGGGGACCATATGCCCTCAAGCTGAAAAGGAGTTAACCCTTATCAGTGACTTGAGAACAGTACCTACACAAGTTGTTGAGGATAACAAAAAAAATTCAAAAGATTTCTACTCTTCAGATATTGAACTTACACGCTCAACTTTTAATGTAAAATCATGCCCAAGATTACGGCCAAGATCTCCTGAATCATTGGAGTGTGAAGATGAATTTAGTCCTCTCTCTCCTGACTCACCTGTTCCTCAGTTCAGATGTCCCCATAATGAGTACAATGAAGAATTGTTAGGGCCTGCTTCAAGACCTTTGACCTATGCACAGGTTGTGCAAGGCTTTACACATGACAACAAATGTGACACTTTATTTGACTTCCAAAGTAGTGACTTGAGAACTATGCCTTCTGCGTCTTCACCATCAGAAGCATCTGATACAGAACATACCCTTTATCTTCTAGACGAGTGGGTGGCGGAATTAAGGCCACAGTCTCCTGAATCGTTGGAGTCTGAAGGTGAATTTAGGCCGCTCTCTCCGGACTCACCTGTTCCTCAGTTCAGATGTCCCCATAATGAATGTAATGCGGAATTGTTAGGGCAAAGGTCGGTTACACCAGAATCAGCATTTTCAGACTGGGAAGATTCTGATTTGTGTCTGGAAATTATGTTTGATGAGATCAGACCAGTGTCCTCTCAGTCACATTCATCTGATTTTAGTCTGGATTTGTTATCAGATAATAGAGCATTGTCTCCAGAGTTTGTGTCTCCTGGTTTGGACTTTTCACTCTTGAACAGTTGGCTGGCAGACTTTAGGGCATCCTCCCCAGAATCTGTGGTGTCAGTTCATCAATGTCCTCATTCTTCTTCCCTAATGTTAAGTCCAACAATCAGTCAACATTGTAACTACTACTTGCAATATTCTGAAAATAGGCCCACGTCACCTCTTTCAACAATGTCCGATAATGACGATTTAGAATCTTGTCTTGCACAAATGTTTGAGGACAACAGACCAGATTCACCAGATTCCTACTCTTCAAATGTTGAAGTTAAACACTCAGCTCTTACTGTAAAATCATCCCCTTTGCTGCCTGCTTCAAGACCTTTGACCTATGCACAGGTTTTGCAAGGCTTTACACATGACAACAAATGTGACACTTTATTTGACTTCCAAAGTAGTGACTTGAGAACTATGCCTTCTGCGTCTTCGCCATCAGAAGCATCTGATACAGAACATACCCTTTATCTTCTAGACGAGTGGGTGGCGGAATTAAGGCCACAGTCTCCTGAATCGTTGGAGTCTGAAGGTGAATTTAGGCCGCTCTCTCCGGACTCACCTGTTCCTCAGTTCAGATGTCCCCATAATGAATGTAATGCGGAATTGTTAGGGCAAAGGTCGGTTACACCAGAATCAGCATTTTCAGACTGGGAAGATTCTGATTTGTGTCTGGAAATTATGTTTGATGAGATCAGACCAGTGTCCTCTCAGTCACATTCATCTGATTTTAGTCTGGATTTGTTATCAGATAATAGAGCATTGTCTCCAGAGTTTGTGTCTCCTGGTTTGGACTTTTCACTCTTGAACAGTTGGCTGGCAGACTTTAGGGCATCCTCCCCAGAATCTGTGGTGTCAGTTCATCAATGTCCTCATTCTTCTTCCCTGATGTTAAGTCCAACAATCAGTCAACATTGTAACTACTACTTGCAATATTCTGAAAATAGGCCCACGTCACCTCTTTCAACAATGTCAGATAATGACGATTTAGAATCTTGTCTTGCACAAATGTTTGAGGACAACAGACCAGATTCACCAGATTCCTACTCTTCAAATGTTGAAGTTAAACACTCAGCTCTTACTGTAAAATCATCCCCTTTGCTGCCTGCTTCAAGACCTTTGACCTATGCACAGGTTGTGCAAGGCTTTACACATGACAACAAATGTGACACTTTATTTGACTTCCAAAGTAGTGACTTGAGAACTATGCCTTCTGCGTCTTCGCCATCAGAAGCATCTGATACAGAACATACCCTTTATCTTCTAGACGAGTGGGTGGCGGAATTAAGGCCACAGTCTCCTGAATCGTTGGAGTCTGAAGGTGAATTTAGGCCGCTCTCTCCGGACTCACCTGTTCCTCAGTTCAGATGTCCCCATAATGAATGTAATGCGGAATTGTTAGGGCAAAGGTCGGTTACACCAGAATCAGCATTTTCAGACTGGGAAGATTCTGATTTGTGTCTGGAAATTATGTTTGATGAGATCAGACCAGTGTCCTCTCAGTCACATTCATCTGATTTTAGTCTGGATTTGTTATCAGATAATAGAGCATTGTCTCCAGAGTTTGTGTCTCCTGGTTTGGACTTTTCACTCTTGAACAGTTGGCTGGCAGACTTTAGAGCATCCTCCCCAGAATCTGTGGTGTCAGTTCATCAATGTCCTCATTCTTCTTCCCTGATGTTAAGTCCAACAATCAGTCAACATTGTAACTACTACTTGCAATATTCTGAAAATAGGCCCACGTCACCTCTTTCAACAATGTCCGATAATGACGATTTAGAATCTTGTCTTGCACAAATGTTTGAGGACAACAGACCAGATTCACCAGATTCCTACTCTTCAAATGTTGAAGTTAAACACTCAGCTCTTACTGTAAAATCATCCCCTTTGCTGCCTGCTTCAAGACCTTTGACCTATGCACAGGTTGTGCAAGGCTTTACACATGACAACAAATGTGACACTTTATTTGACTTCCAAAGTAGTGACTTGAGAACTATGCCTTCTGCGTCTTCGCCATCAGAAGCATCTGATACAGAACATACCCTTTATCTTCTAGACGAGTGGGTGGCGGAATTAAGGCCACAGTCTCCTGAATCGTTGGAGTCTGAAGGTGAATTTAGGCCGCTCTCTCCGGACTCACCTGTTCCTCAGTTCAGATGTCCCCATAATGAATGTAATGCGGAATTGTTAGGGCAAAGGTCGGTTACACCAGAATCAGCATTTTCAGACTGGGAAGATTCTGATTTGTGTCTGGAAATTATGTTTGATGAGATCAGACCAGTGTCCTCTCAGTCACATTCATCTGATTTTAGTCTGGATTTGTTATCAGATAATAGAGCATTGTCTCCAGAGTTTGTGTCTCCTGGTTTGGACTTTTCACTCTTGAACAGTTGGCTGGCAGACTTTAGGGCATCCTCCCCAGAATCTGTGGTGTCAGTTCATCAATGTCCTCATTCTTCTTCCATGATGTTAAGTCCAACAATCAGTCAACATTGTAACTACTACTTGCAATATTTTGAAAATAGGCCCACGTCACCTCTTTCAACAATGTCCGATAATGACGATTTAGAATCTTGTCTTGCACAAATGTTTGAGGACAACAGACCAGATTCACCAGATTCCTACTCTTCAAATGTTGAAGTTAAACACTCAGCTCTTACTGTAAAATCATCCCCTTTGCTGCCTGCTTCAAGACCTTTGACCTATGCACAGGTTTTGCAAGGCTTTACACATGACAACAAATGTGACACTTTATTTGACTTCCAAAGTAGTGACTTGAGAACTATGCCTTCTGCGTCTTCGCCATCAGAAGCATCTGATACAGAACATACCCTTTATCTTCTAGACGAGTGGGTGGCGGAATTAAGGCCACAGTCTCCTGAATCGTTGGAGTCTGAAGGTGAATTTAGGCCGCTCTCTCCGGACTCACCTGTTCCTCAGTTCAGATGTCCCCATAATGAATGTAATGCGGAATTGTTAGGGCAAAGGTCGGTTACACCAGAATCAGCATTTTCAGACTGGGAAGATTCTGATTTGTGTCTGGAAATTATGTTTGATGAGATCAGACCAGTGTCCTCTCAGTCACATTCATCTGATTTTAGTCTGGATTTGTTATCAGATAATAGAGCATTGTCTCCAGAGTTTGTGTCTCCTGGTTTGGACTTTTCACTCTTGAACAGTTGGCTGGCAGACTTTAGAGCATCCTCCCCAGAATCTGTGGTGTCAGTTCATCAATGTCCTCATTCTTCTTCCCTGATGTTAAGTCCAACAATCAGTCAACATTGTAACTACTACTTGCAATATTCTGAAAATAGGCCCACGTCACCTCTTTCAACAATGTCCGATAATGACGATTTAGAATCTTGTCTTGCACAAATGTTTGAGGACAACAGACCAGATTCACCAGATTCCTACTCTTCAAATGTTGAAGTTAAACACTCAGCTCTTACTGTAAAATCATCCCCTTTGCTGCCTGCTTCAAGACCTTTGACCTATGCACAGGTTGTGCAAGGCTTTACACATGACAACAAATGTGACACTTTATTTGACTTCCAAAGTAGTGACTTGAGAACTATGCCTTCTGCGTCTTCGCCATCAGAAGCATCTGATACAGAACATACCCTTTATCTTCTAGACGAGTGGGTGGCGGAATTAAGGCCACAGTCTCCTGAATCGTTGGAGTCTGAAGGTGAATTTAGGCCGCTCTCTCCGGACTCACCTGTTCCTCAGTTCAGATGTCCCCATAATGAATGTAATGCGGAATTGTTAGGGCAAAGGTCGGTTACACCAGAATCAGCATTTTCAGACTGGGAAGATTCTGATTTGTGTCTGGAAATTATGTTTGATGAGATCAGACCAGTGTCCTCTCAGTCACATTCATCTGATTTTAGTCTGGATTTGTTATCAGATAATAGAGCATTGTCTCCAGAGTTTGTGTCTCCTGGTTTGGACTTTTCACTCTTGAACAGTTGGCTGGCAGACTTTAGAGCATCCTCCCCAGAATCTGTGGTGTCAGTTCATCAATGTCCTCATTCTTCTTCCCTGATGTTAAGTCCAACAATCAGTCAACATTGTAACTACTACTTGCAATATTCTGAAAATAGGCCCACGTCACCTCTTTCAACAATGTCCGATAATGACGATTTAGAATCTTGTCTTGCACAAATGTTTGAGGACAACAGACCAGATTCACCAGATTCCTACTCTTCAAATGTTGAAGTTAAACACTCAGCTCTTACTGTAAAATCATCCCCTTTGCTGCCTGCTTCAAGACCTTTGACCTATGCACAGGTTGTGCAAGGCTTTACACATGACAACAAATGTGACACTTTATTTGACTTCCAAAGTAGTGACTTGAGAACTATGCCTTCTGCGTCTTCGCCATCAGAAGCATCTGATACAGAACATACCCTTTATCTTCTAGACGAGTGGGTGGCGGAATTAAGGCCACAGTCTCCTGAATCGTTGGAGTCTGAAGGTGAATTTAGGCCGCTCTCTCCGGACTCACCTGTTCCTCAGTTCAGATGTCCCCATAATGAATGTAATGCGGAATTGTTAGGGCAAAGGTCGGTTACACCAGAATCAGCATTTTCAGACTGGGAAGATTCTGATTTGTGTCTGGAAATTATGTTTGATGAGATCAGACCAGTGTCCTCTCAGTCACATTCATCTGATTTTAGTCTGGATTTGTTATCAGATAATAGAGCATTGTCTCCAGAGTTTGTGTCTCCTGGTTTGGACTTTTCACTCTTGAACAGTTGGCTGGCAGACTTTAGGGCATCCTCCCCAGAATCTGTGGTGTCAGTTCATCAATGTCCTCATTCTTCTTCCATGATGTTAAGTCCAACAATCAGTCAACATTGTAACTACTACTTGCAATATTTTGAAAATAGGCCCACGTCACCTCTTTCAACAATGTCCGATAATGACGATTTAGAATCTTGTCTTGCACAAATGTTTGAGGACAACAGACCAGATTCACCAGATTCCTACTCTTCAAATGTTGAAGTTAAACACTCAGCTCTTACTGTAAAATCATCCCCTTTGCTGCCTGCTTCAAGACCTTTGACCTATGCACAGGTTTTGCAAGGCTTTACACATGACAACAAATGTGACACTTTATTTGACTTCCAAAGTAGTGACTTGAGAACTATGCCTTCTGCGTCTTCGCCATCAGAAGCATCTGATACAGAACATACCCTTTATCTTCTAGACGAGTGGGTGGCGGAATTAAGGCCACAGTCTCCTGAATCGTTGGAGTCTGAAGGTGAATTTAGGCCGCTCTCTCCGGACTCACCTGTTCCTCAGTTCAGATGTCCCCATAATGAATGTAATGCGGAATTGTTAGGGCAAAGGTCGGTTACACCAGAATCAGCATTTTCAGACTGGGAAGATTCTGATTTGTGTCTGGAAATTATGTTTGATGAGATCAGACCAGTGTCCTCTCAGTCACATTCATCTGATTTTAGTCTGGATTTGTTATCAGATAATAGAGCATTGTCTCCAGAGTTTGTGTCTCCTGGTTTGGACTTTTCACTCTTGAACAGTTGGCTGGCAGACTTTAGAGCATCCTCCCCAGAATCTGTGGTGTCAGTTCATCAATGTCCTCATTCTTCTTCCCTGATGTTAAGTCCAACAATCAGTCAACATTGTAACTACTACTTGCAATATTTTGAAAATAGGCCCACGTCACCTCTTTCAACAATGTCAGATAATGACGATTTAGAATCTTGTCTTGCACAAATGTTTGAGGACAACAGACCAGATTCACCAGATTCCTACTCTTCAAATGTTGAAGTTAAACACTCAGCTCTTACTGTAAAATCATCCCCTTTGCTGCCTGCTTCAAGACCTTTGACCTATGCACAGGTTGTGCAAGGCTTTACACATGACAACAAATGTGACACTTTATTTGACTTCCAAACTAGTGACTTGAGAACTATGCCTTCTGCGTCTTCGCCATCAGAAGCATCTGATACAGAACATACCCTTTATCTTCTAGACGAGTGGGTGGCGGAATTAAGGCCACAGTCTCCTGAATCGTTGGAGTCTGAAGGTGAATTTAGGCCGCTCTCTCCGGACTCACCTGTTCCTCAGTTCAGATGTCCCCATAATGAATGTAATGCGGAATTGTTAGGGCAAAGGTCGGTTACACCAGAATCAGCATTTTCAGACTGGGAAGATTCTGATTTGTGTCTGGAAATTATGTTTGATGAGATCAGACCAGTGTCCTCTCAGTCACATTCATCTGATTTTAGTCCGGATTTGTTATCAGATAAAAGAGCATTGTCTCCAGAGTTTGTGTCTCCTGGTTTGGACTTTTCACTCTTGAACAGTTGGCTGGCAGACTTTAGGGCATCCTCCCCAGAATCTGTGGTGTCAGTTCATCAATGTCCTCATTCTTCTTCCATGATGTTAAGTCCAACAATCAGTCAACATTGTAACTACTACTTGCAATATTTTGAAAATAGGCCCACGTCAGCTCTTTCAACAATGTCCGATAATGACGATTTAGAATCTTGTCTTGCACAAATGTTTGAGGACAACAGACCAGATTCACCAGATTCCTACTCTTCAAATGTTGAAATTAAACACTCAGCTCTTACTGTAAAATCATCCCCTTTGCTGCCTGCTTCAAGACCTTTGACCTATGCACAGGTTTCGCAAGGCTTTACACATGACAACAAATGTGACACTTTATTTGACTTCCAAACTAGTGACTTGAGAACTATGCCTTCTGCGTCTTCGCCATCAGAAGCATCTGATACAGAACATACCCTTTATCTTCTAGACGAGTGGGTGGCGGAATTAAGGCCACAGTCTCCTGAATCGTTGGAGTCTGAAGGTGAATTTAGGCCGCTCTCTCCGGACTCACCTGTTCCTCAGTTCAGATGTCCCCATAATGAATGTAATGCGGAATTGTTAGGGCAAAGGTCGGTTACACCAGAATCAGCATTTTCAGACTGGGAAGATTCTGATTTGTGTCTGGAAATTATGTTTGATGAGATCAGACCAGTGTCCTCTCAGTCACATTCATCTGATTTTAGTCTGGATTTGTTATCAGATAATAGAGCATTGTCTCCAGAGTTTGTGTCTCCTGGTTTGGACTTTTCACTCTTGAACAGTTGGCTGGCAGACTTTAGGGCATCCTCCCCAGAATCTGTGGTGCCAGTTCATCAATGTCCTCATTCTTCTTCCATGATGTTAAGTCCAACAATCAGTCAACATTGTAACTACTA
Source organism: Pelmatolapia mariae (assembly GCF_036321145.2). Classification (NCBI taxonomy): domain Eukaryota; kingdom Metazoa; phylum Chordata; class Actinopteri; order Cichliformes; family Cichlidae; genus Pelmatolapia; species Pelmatolapia mariae. The sequence continues at coordinate 25,223,450 of NC_086232.1, read as the reverse complement.
CTTGCAATATTTTGAAAATAGGCCCACGTCACCTCTTTCAACAATGTCAGATAATGACGATTTAGAATCTTGTCTTGCACAAATGTTTGAGGACAACAGACCAGATTCACCAGATTCCTACTCTTCAAATGTTGAAGTTAAACACTCAGCTCTTACTGTAAAATCATCCCCTTTGCTGCCTGCTTCAAGACCTTTGACCTATGCACAGGTTGTGCAAGGCTTTACACATGACAACAAATGTGACACTTTATTTGACTTCCAAAGTAGTGACTTGAGAACTATGCCTTCTGCGTCTTCGCCATCAGAAGCATCTGATACAGAACATACCCTTTATCTTCTAGACGAGTGGGTGGCGGAATTAAGGCCACAGTCTCCTGAATCGTTGGAGTCTGAAGGTGAATTTAGGCCGCTCTCTCCGGACTCACCTGTTCCTCAGTTCAGATGTCCCCATAATGAATGTAATGCGGAATTGTTAGGGCAAAGGTCGGTTACACCAGAATCAGCATTTTCAGACTGGGAAGATTCTGATTTGTGTCTGGAAATTATGTTTGATGAGATCAGACCAGTGTCCTCTCAGTCACATTCATCTGATTTTAGTCTGGATTTGTTATCAGATAATAGAGCATTGTCTCCAGAGTTTGTGTCTCCTGGTTTGGACTTTTCACTCTTGAACAGTTGGCTGGCAGACTTTAGGGCATCCTCCCCAGAATCTGTGGTGTCAGTTCATCAATGTCCTCATTCTTCTTCCCTAATGTTAAGTCCAACAATCAGTCAACATTGTAACTACTACTTGCAATATTCTGAAAATAGGCCCACGTCACCTCTTTCAACAATGTCCGATAATGACGATTTAGAATCTTGTCTTGCACAAATGTTTGAGGACAACAGACCAGATTCACCAGATTCCTACTCTTCAAATGTTGAAGTTAAACACTCAGCTCTTACTGTAAAATCATCCCCTTTGCTGCCTGCTTCAAGACCTTTGACCTATGCACAGGTTTTGCAAGGCTTTACACATGACAACAAATGTGACACTTTATTTGACTTCCAAAGTAGTGACTTGAGAACTATGCCTTCTGCGTCTTCGCCATCAGAAGCATCTGATACAGAACATACCCTTTATCTTCTAGACGAGTGGGTGGCGGAATTAAGGCCACAGTCTCCTGAATCGTTGGAGTCTGAAGGTGAATTTAGGCCGCTCTCTCCGGACTCACCTGTTCCTCAGTTCAGATGTCCCCATAATGAATGTAATGCGGAATTGTTAGGGCAAAGGTCGGTTACACCAGAATCAGCATTTTCAGACTGGGAAGATTCTGATTTGTGTCTGGAAATTATGTTTGATGAGATCAGACCAGTGTCCTCTCAGTCACATTCATCTGATTTTAGTCTGGATTTGTTATCAGATAATAGAGCATTGTCTCCAGAGTTTGTGTCTCCTGGTTTGGACTTTTCACTCTTGAACAGTTGGCTGGCAGACTTTAGAGCATCCTCCCCAGAATCTGTGGTGTCAGTTCATCAATGTCCTCATTCTTCTTCCCTGATGTTAAGTCCAACAATCAGTCAACATTGTAACTACTACTTGCAATATTTTGAAAATAGGCCCACGTCACCTCTTTCAACAATGTCAGATAATGACGATTTAGAATCTTGTCTTGCACAAATGTTTGAGGACAACAGACCAGATTCACCAGATTCCTACTCTTCAAATGTTGAAGTTAAACACTCAGCTCTTACTGTAAAATCATCCCCTTTGCTGCCTGCTTCAAGACCTTTGACCTATGCACAGGTTGTGCAAGGCTTTACACATGACAACAAATGTGACACTTTATTTGACTTCCAAAGTAGTGACTTGAGAACTATGCCTTCTGCGTCTTCGCCATCAGAAGCATCTGATACAGAACATACCCTTTATCTTCTAGACGAGTGGGTGGCGGAATTAAGGCCACAGTCTCCTGAATCGTTGGAGTCTGAAGGTGAATTTAGGCCGCTCTCTCCGGACTCACCTGTTCCTCAGTTCAGATGTCCCCATAATGAATGTAATGCGGAATTGTTAGGGCAAAGGTCGGTTACACCAGAATCAGCATTTTCAGACTGGGAAGATTCTGATTTGTGTCTGGAAATTATGTTTGATGAGATCAGACCAGTGTCCTCTCAGTCACATTCATCTGATTTTAGTCTGGATTTGTTATCAGATAATAGAGCATTGTCTCCAGAGTTTGTGTCTCCTGGTTTGGACTTTTCACTCTTGAACAGTTGGCTGGCAGACTTTAGGGCATCCTCCCCAGAATCTGTGGTGTCAGTTCATCAATGTCCTCATTCTTCTTCCATGATGTTAAGTCCAACAATCAGTCAACATTGTAACTACTACTTGCAATATTTTGAAAATAGGCCCACGTCACCTCTTTCAACAATGTCAGATAATGACGATTTAGAATCTTGTCTTGCACAAATGTTTGAGGACAACAGACCAGATTCACCAGATTCCTACTCTTCAAATGTTGAAGTTAAACACTCAGCTCTTACTGTAAAATCATCCCCTTTGCTGCCTGCTTCAAGACCTTTGACCTATGCACAGGTTTCGCAAGGCTTTACACATGACAACAAATGTGACACTTTATTTGACTTCCAAACTAGTGACTTGAGAACTATGCCTTCTGCGTCTTCGCCATCAGAAGCATCTGATACAGAACATACCCTTTATCTTCTAGACGAGTGGGTGGCGGAATTAAGGCCACAGTCTCCTGAATCGTTGGAGTCTGAAGGTGAATTTAGGCCGCTCTCTCCGGACTCACCTGTTCCTCAGTTCAGATGTCCCCATAATGAATGTAATGCGGAATTGTTAGGGCAAAGGTCGGTTACACCAGAATCAGCATTTTCAGACTGGGAAGATTCTGATTTGTGTCTGGAAATTATGTTTGATGAGATCAGACCAGTGTCCTCTCAGTCACATTCATCTGATTTTAGTCTGGATTTGTTATCAGATAATAGAGCATTGTCTCCAGAGTTTGTGTCTCCTGGTTTGGACTTTTCACTCTTGAACAGTTGGCTGGCAGACTTTAGGGCATCCTCCCCAGAATCTGTGGTGTCAGTTCATCAATGTCCTCATTCTTCTTCCATGATGTTAAGTCCAACAATCAGTCAACATTGTAACTACTACTTGCAATATTTTGAAAATAGGCCCACGTCACCTCTTTCAACAATGTCAGATAATGACGATTTAGAATCTTGTCTTGCACAAATGTTTGAGGACAACAGACCAGATTCACCAGATTCCTACTCTTCAAATGTTGAAGTTAAACACTCAGCTCTTACTGTAAAATCATCCCCTTTGCTGCCTGCTTCAAGACCTTTGACCTATGCACAGGTTGTGCAAGGCTTTACACATGACAACAAATGTGACACTTTATTTGACTTCCAAAGTAGTGACTTGAGAACTATGCCTTCTGCGTCTTCGCCATCAGAAGCATCTGATACAGAACATACCCTTTATCTTCTAGACGAGTGGGTGGCGGAATTAAGGCCACAGTCTCCTGAATCGTTGGAGTCTGAAGGTGAATTTAGGCCGCTCTCTCCGGACTCACCTGTTCCTCAGTTCAGATGTCCCCATAATGAATGTAATGCGGAATTGTTAGGGCAAAGGTCGGTTACACCAGAATCAGCATTTTCAGACTGGGAAGATTCTGATTTGTGTCTGGAAATTATGTTTGATGAGATCAGACCAGTGTCCTCTCAGTCACATTCATCTGATTTTAGTCTGGATTTGTTATCAGATAATAGAGCATTGTCTCCAGAGTTTGTGTCTCCTGGTTTGGACTTTTCACTCTTGAACAGTTGGCTGGCAGACTTTAGAGCATCCTCCCCAGAATCTGTGGTGTCAGTTCATCAATGTCCTCATTCTTCTTCCCTGATGTTAAGTCCAACAATCAGTCAACATTGTAACTACTACTTGCAATATTTTGAAAATAGGCCCACGTCACCTCTTTCAACAATGTCCGATAATGACGATTTAGAATCTTGTCTTGCACAAATGTTTGAGGACAACAGACCAGATTCACCAGATTCCTACTCTTCAAATGTTGAAGTTAAACACTCAGCTCTTACTGTAAAATCATCCCCTTTGCTGCCTGCTTCAAGACCTTTGACCTATGCACAGGTTGTGCAAGGCTTTACACATGACAACAAATGTGACACTTTATTTGACTTCCAAACTAGTGACTTGAGAACTATGCCTTCTGCGTCTTCGCCATCAGAAGCATCTGATACAGAACATACCCTTTATCTTCTAGACGAGTGGGTGGCGGAATTAAGGCCACAGTCTCCTGAATCGTTGGAGTCTGAAGGTGAATTTAGGCCGCTCTCTCCGGACTCACCTGTTCCTCAGTTCAGATGTCCCCATAATGAATGTAATGCGGAATTGTTAGGGCAAAGGTCGGTTACACCAGAATCAGCATTTTCAGACTGGGAAGATTCTGATTTGTGTCTGGAAATTATGTTTGATGAGATCAGACCAGTGTCCTCTCAGTCACATTCATCTGATTTTAGTCTGGATTTGTTATCAGATAATAGCCCTTCGTCCCCAGAAAATGAACGCGACACAATTTCCTCCCCAAAATCAAGTTATGCTTTTAGAGAAAAATCAACTTCAGTCAAGGCTCTTTCATCAGATTTTGAACCTCTATCTTCTCAAAATCTATTAGTTAATAAAAACCATACCCAGGTACACGCCTCATTTTTGCATTCCTTGCCATTACAGTCATATGAAATGAGATATGTTAGTGATTCTAGCATACAAAACAAAGTTTGTTTTCCCAAACTAATGTCACATCTTTTTGACCCAATGTATAAAGGAAAATGTCCTTGTTGTGATATTAGATTTTCTGAAACTATCCACCTATTTAGTCAAGTCAGTTGAACAGCACAAAAAACCATCCTGACACAATAGTAACAAAAACAGTTCAGGTTTTTTTTTCTAGTTTTTCACCAGTCATCTTTTTTGGCATAACAACTATTGTGTTAGGATTTTCAAGCATCTCTACTGCAATGCTGAAGACACCCCTAATCTTGACTTATGAAGTTAATTTATGATAAACTGTGTGATTCCCCTACACATATATTCTATTTATCCTTTATTCCTTTATTCCTTAGTCCTTATGCTCTTTTCCTCAATGCAAGTAAGGCCAACTAGTTACTGCTAGGGCTGCTAGGTACTACCACGATCATGGGATTAACTCAAAATGAGCTTAATGTTCCCTTATGTGTTTTCAACTGTTGCCTTTTTTAGTGAATGTGGTTGTATTTTGAGCCCTAATTTTGAGGGGGGTTTGTTTTTTTTGTTTGACCAAGCCTTTCATGTTCCCTAATGTGTAATGTTTAATGATTATCCACGCCAGTTAGGGCTGGTCAATATAGCCTAAAATCCATATCACGGTATAATTTGAAGCATGTGCAGTAACGATATATATCGCGATATATTCTTTTCTTCTGTATAACATACTTTACACACTATAAGGCAGAGGTCGACAACCCTGGGCACGCCTGCCACAGCTGGCACGCGAAGGGTTAACTGATGGCACGACCATATCTGGGCTGGCCATCGGGCATACCGGGTGATTTTTCATTTTTATGGGCCGATTATTTTATTTATTTTTTTTGTAACGGTATAAACAATGAAAGGTGGTGGATTGGCCAGATGCTGGTCGATGTGTAAAAATAACTCAGTTGTTTGGTGGTAGCTATGGCGGAGCTTCCACAGAGGCCAGCGGGTGGATGAGGGAAAGGGGGGGCAGGAGGAGGAGAGACCCGAGGCGGCCGCTGGTCCGAGTGTCAGGTGAACTGAACTTCAGGTAAGAAGTTATGACCTGCAGTCTATCTGGGTCAGAGAAAAACCAAGTTTAGGTGTAGTTTATTTTCGTTGTGCTGACTTTTTACAGTCAGTTACAATAACTTGTACTGCGTACTAGCTAGCATGGCAGAGTTTCTATACAGCTGGGCGGGTGCTATGATGTTACTGATAGTGAACTTTATTTTATTCATAAGGTTAGGTTAGTAGAGTTGCCAACCGTCCCGTAAAAAACGGAATCATCCCGTATTCAGAGAAAATATTACGCGTTTCGTATTGAGCTGAAAATAAACGCGATTTGTCCCGTACTTCAGCTAGAATGAAAAAAGACACAAAGCTGGAGTTATTCTGTGTCTTTACGCTACACAGCTGTTTCTTCTTCTCTGATTCTCTCCCCCTCCCTCTCCTGTTGCTACTTCAGTCATGAAACTGATCAATGATCAGCTGATCGGCTTTTCTCTCTTGCTTGTTTATCGCCCACTTTGCACCAGAAACAGGAAACCAGCGGATGTCGCGCTAAATAACAGCAACATGTTTTAGCTTGATCAGTTGTTAGAATTTATTTAATATTAATTTCTAGTATCAGCTGATGTTTGCTGGAGCCACAGCTGTAAAAGCTGCTGGTCATGATATCGGTTTGGATATGTGGCGAGAGGGAAACATGAAGATGAAACCAGGAGATGTCCTTACTGAATCATCAGAGCTGAACAGGTGATGGAGAAACAGGTTTACCTGTTAGGTGACATGAATGAGTTGAAGGGAAGTTATGAACTGTTTCTGAGAGACAAATAACACCAGGATCCTTTTCTAAGTAGCTGACAGCTGGTAACTATGAGGGGGGGGGTCTAGCAAAGTTTTGTCAGGGGGCCAGGTAGGGCATTAACAGGGAAAGGGGGGCACAAAGAAATATGTTTCTTTCTTATTCTCATTTAAAAATGTCTAGCTTTTATTAAATAATTATCTGAATCTTATAACCAAAGTTTTTATTTGACGTAAAATGTATAGAAATCATGCATATACCAACAAGACAGTGTACATCACTGTCACCACAGCGTTTGTTTTCATTCAAAGCCTTTATATCTTTAATACCTGGTGGGCCGGTCTCTAGTCAAAATGCCCGGGCTGATCTTTTGTCCCAGTCCAGCCCTGGGCACGACACGCAGTAAGTTAATCTGAGAAGGTGCATTAAAAAATAAATGGCTGGGCCAGCGGTGCACATCACAAATCAGCTCACATAGACACATTAGTTGTGCCGCTTCTTAATGACGGTATCTTAGCTAACAACCCCAACTACCAGATTCAACTTGTAATTGGCTAAAAATAACTTAGCCTGCCGGTGAGAGGGACGTTGCTAGCTGGCAGTTTTTTCAAGCGATGTTGAAATTTCCACATTCCGACACTTCAAATGCTTCAGGAGCTGTCCGCTCAGCGCAGCATCAGCACCGCGGAAATACACGGATACATCCATAGACTCGAGACTGATCAAACCAGAAAGCTTTAATGAGCAGCTGGATTTGTCTCGCATTAACTGGCTGAGTTAATGCCAGTTAATGCGACATTGAAATTAAGCTGATTGAACTGAAAACCTCAACTTTGTGGGGGTCAAAGTTTGCAGAACTACAAATGCAGCTGGAATCCGTAGCTGTGCGTGTTCATGGAGCTTGCATTTTCACCTGCTGAACATCACTACCTGACAGGTTTAACTGTCTTCAGAACATTGCAGAGGCATTATTGACAGTATTTGGCTCTACATATCTGTGTGAGCAGATTTCCTCTCACACGAAGAGTGTCCTTAGGTAGCGGTCTGAATGCTGGACACTCGGAGACCTGTGTCTCTGAGTGGGAGATCAGAGATCACATTAACATGTGTATCCCTGTATTAACAAACATGTCATATTGGCTCAGTTTATTTTTCTTATCATTGTTGTGAGGAGACCATAAAGAGCATTTGCATTTTCTGTTGTACAGTTCATTTGCTGTTATGGAGTTCTTGTTATGGATAAAAAGTGTCTTTTTTTGTTTCAAAACAGCTGATAACTATTCGCTGATAGCTGCAAACATCTGCGAACAAATATAATTCTATAAAGTTGTTCTATATAGTGTGTAACTGTTAATATAGAGTTATTAAATTTATTGCTAATGCAATCATATGGCACATTGACTTCTAAGGAAATTTTAGATGGTACTCATCATCAGAAAGGATTTTAAGGCATACTTAAAATCCTTTCATTTTCTCAAAAATCGACAGTGTGCCTTATGTCTGAATTCTGGTTGTGCTTACTGACCTCGAACCGATTTTATGTGGTACACGGCGCGAAGAAATCTGTCAAAAAATGTTTTAGTATGACTTTGGTAAGCTATGAAGGCGCACCGCTTGATGGATTGCCGGAGCATTACGGCTGCCGTAGTCAGGAGCCTCGCGGAGTAATCTGGGTCCAAAACTCCGTCTTCTTCAGGTCCCAAAGTCAAACGAACACTGCGGCATCATAGAGTTAAAAACTGTCTAAATTCTTTCATCTTTAATGAAATAATCAGCGTTGCTGCTTTACCAGGTGTAACAATTAAGTTTAACATCCACGCATCCATGAAAACAGAATTTATTAAATTTAATGGAGTTAGAAGTTAGCAGGAAGTTAGCTCGCTAGTTTCCACTTAAACATGATATAGCATGTTCTGACTGAGAGATTTCTGAAAAATTAAAATGTACAGGTCTGCTATGACTTCCAACATAAATGTCACAGGCTTAAGGCTGTAATGCTGGAAATGCAGGCCACATTTTGGAGAAAGGTCTAATCGAGGTCTAGTCTTGTATAGTGAAACCTGCATGTAACATCCTATGTGCATGCATCAGTGGACCATAGGTGTTTTGCTGGGTATCTACCAAATATCAGGTAGTTTCAATGTTGTGGCTGACCTTTGAGTACTGCCCATACTCAGCATGCAGTGTGACCAGTTGTTTATCTGCTTTATTCTGTCCAAACAAAGCTTTTGCATTAGTTGGTAGAGTTACACCAGCAGAAATGCCTATCTGATGCTGTAGGGGCACATTCAAATGAAGGCGTGACAACATAAATGATAAATTAAAGGGTCACCATCTGGTCAAAACAGTTTTGTTCAGGGGTGCTGAGGTATTTGACTCTGATTTTAAGACATTATAATATTTGGTGCAACAAATAATTTAGAAAGGAAATGAAATGCTATATCTGTCACTATTGTTCCCTGGACAAATAAAAAGTTATCAAATGAATTGTCATCACATGGTGCAGATGGGCCACCAGAGGGAGTTGACACGTGTTGTGCTTTGTCACAGATCATCTGTCTTCCACCAACTCAATTCTTTCTTTCAGAGAATAGACATTATAGGCATAACATTGTATATTCATAGCCCAGATAATAAAATTACCTATCTATCTAATCTGGAGAGACACTGTAATTATTTATGTTTTGCTATTTTTCTTTTATGTGATATGACTATATTATCGATTGTATACACTAGTTTGTATTGTATACAATGTGTATTGTACACTCTATACAGTAGAGTATAATATTCAATCCTACGGGTCCCCCATAAATGTACTGTACAAAAAAGGTGTACACAGTCAGTTGTTGATGATTATTTAAAATTCAGATTAGAGTGAAACTCCCCAACAATCAGACAAAGCCCTATGCTCAAGCAGTAGTAAATGGACTGGTTCTTATATAGCACTTTTTTACTCTGACAAGGCACTCAGAGCGCTTTATACAACTTGCCTCATTCACCCACTCATACAAGCACTTTATTTTTTCTTTTTCTATGCAATTGCTTTCTGTCTAAAATTCACACTCCAGTGGATGCATCGAAGAGCAACTTGGGGTTACTATCTTGCCCAAGTATATCTGGCATGCAGGCTAGTTCAGACAGAGGATCTGTTGCTGTTGGTTTCGGCAAGTAAGAAGAAAAAATAGAAGAGCATTCAAATAGATTACAAAATTCTGATTTCACTCTACATTAGTTACAGTCACAGATACATATCTTGAAACAAAGACTACACAAAATGAAACATCTGAAAATGAACCCATAACTCTTTACTAAGATATAAATAACCTTTTTTCAGTTTGTTTTTTAATAAAGCCTAAATGCCAAAAAGTCTATATTAGATCACAATAAACCACACATCGCAGCCAGTTTTCATCATTTGAGTCACAAGCCATCTGTAGAAAACAGTGGTTTTCATCATGGTACCTGGCTAGAGGAGGCTTTCCATGAACAACCCCAAGGAAAAAAGAATCCCTGAAGTGAATACAACTTGTGTATGAACAAAAATGGACACAACAATATCACATGTCCAAGACTGATCTTCCCAAGTACATGAAAAGCCCATGAAAAGAAAATCCACGATCAAGTTCAAGAGAAAAATTTCCATGGCATTGGTAAGGCAGCAAAGGCTGTTGCATATCAGTGAATGCAGTGTTGATTTTTATAAGTAGTAGCTTCCACCAATAACAAGCAATGGCTCTCTGACCATGGCATGTTTGCATTAGAACAGATGGAATGCCCTTTCTCTGAAGCAAAACTAATAGAGATTACCAATAGAAATGTATTTTTTTATTTACTGTAGTTGCAGCAAATTTTTTGCAATATTTAGCTGTTCAGTTAAAAAACACAGAATTCTAAATTTGCCACAGCTGATATTTTTCTTCCTCTTTGAAAGTACATCCTCCGTCAAAGAATTTTTACATTTAAAACCCACACATTTTCCTTTCTAAAATGTATTGGCAGGGGCACAACACCTTGGGTTGGTTGTGTTGATTCAGATTTTCACCTGATGTGTTTTTGTAACTTTTCCTTATAATGCTTGTGTCATTTGGGCAGGTGTTTTGAATCAGTGGAATTATTATTACAATAATGTGGCTCAGCAAAATGCACTAGCAATTTTTATAAACTGCTGGATGGCTGACTTCATATAACATGGAAGTGACTTTATACTATACTTATGCATGTTCATCTTCACAGTAAATCAAATCTTTTGTTATTCATTTTTGCAAGTCTATCATAGTTGTAATATAATGTCTTGTCAATTATGTACTGCTATGAAGAATATTTCAAAAATATCTATGTGCATCTTAATAGGTCATGCCATGCTTTTTAAACCTCATGCTGCTTGTTAAATACATGTATTAACATATTTCTTAATATGTTAATTCTGTTTTATATGCATGTGCGCTACAAGTGAACTTCATTATTTAAAATATTGCTCACTGTTCTTGTATTTAAAACACCAACTTGTCCTTGAAAAATCTTGAAAAATGCATGCGTCATTGGAGTCTTCCTTAAATCAACAACAAAACCACCCATGATATTTATTTTTAATTCCCACTTCATTGTACCATTTCTTTCAGGTGTCACCTGCATCTTCCAAGACAAATATTTCACAAGATTCACAACAAAAAAATCTTGATTTAGGACAGAGGCAGGTCTTTCCAGCAGAATCCCCATCCTTACCATGTGATTCAAATACAGTTTTCACTAAAAAACTAGAATTGCCAATTCCAGCTAACTTTGACTTGAGTAAAGCACAATTTGACACCACAGTGACCAATCAAATTAGTGCACCACAGGAAAAAGACAAAATGTCATCTCCCACAAGTGAAGATTATTGCTTAGTTAAACCAAGCTTCATGACTCTAGAATCAGTCTCTCAAACAGCTCAAGATAGCCCAGATGCTGCAACTGTCATGTCCTCAGAATCCACACCAACACCACCAGGGTCTGGGTCCCCTCAGCTTGACCAGCTTCTGTCAGATCTGGAGGAGATGAAACTTAAGTTTAGACCAGAGGCACTTAAACCACATTCATCTGAATCCACCAACGAGATCCCTGCAGTTAACCAAATGTATGAGTTCCAAGATATTTTCCTTCAGGATCACGGCCCTGCAGAATATAGTGATATGCTAAAAGTCAATCTATCATCTGCTGCACAGCTTGCAGTAGATAACCCAGATATTCCCATTACAGAGCCTCCACATTTCCAGACATCCATTCAGCTTGAACATGAAATGGTCTCAGTCATTCCCGATGTAACAAAACTTGTCACAAGTGTACCATCAAGCTCTGGTCTTCATAAAGACAGTTCTGAGTCCTCTAATGAATCCCCTTTGAGCCCAGAATCTTCCCAAAGACTTTGTGAAGAAATGGAAGAACCAAGCTTTCATGTGGATGCATTCCAGTTAAGCACACATGGTCTAAATAATACTCAGAAATTTCCTTCAGTTGCTACAAAGAGCAAGTCTGACATACCTGAGAAAGATATTTGTTGGGAAGACGCTACAACTGACATTCTTCAGAGTCAAGAAGCACATGAATTAGCTATGCCATCTAATGACTTTAAAGGCCTGACAGAGGAATCACAGACTATCCCAGATAGACTTCAGTTATGGGCAGCAAACTCTGTTGACAGTATACATAATGAAGATTTGTCTTCACAGTCTCTTTCTGATTTGACTCCCGAGACAGTGATATCTGCAAGAAATTTCAGCTTTGAAGAACTGGTGCCCAATTCCTCATCGAGGAACTTAAAAATATCTTCAGATGAGGACAGGACCAGTGAACACCATTCAGAAGGATCTCTGACTTCAGTAGACGATGAATGTTTTGACTCTCAGTCTTCTTCAGTCAAACCCAAAACTGATTCTTCTTCAGCCTCTGATGAGGAGTACAACTTGCCACCTGGCTATGCAGAGGCCTCCTCTATTTCATCTACCTATACTCAGATACCTTCAGGACACAGTCATATAGTGCATAGTGGTGCAGACAGTCCAACCAATGAATATTCTGACCCAGAGCCTTACTTTGACTGCAAACAGGGTTCATCCGATTTCTCAGAGCCTGATCCCGATGAATCTGAGACAAGAGCTAGGTCAAGTGGAGGTCAAGCCCAGGATCACTCTAGAGTGCAGGAAAAGTTGAATCAAAAAGTACTGTTGTCTTCTGGAAGTGAAGATTATGAAGACGCTTCTTTTGTCCATGAGCCTCTTTATCGTGTAGATGTAAAGAGAGAAGAAATGCAAGAAACATCAGATGAAGAATTCACCTTGTGTGAGACTTCACAACCACCGCCTGTCTGTGAAACTGCAGCATATCATGATACTGATAAATCTCTGACAAGGGTAAGATGAGAGTTGGTAAAAAACCTGCAAGTGTTTTCCCCAGAGCTGAGCTTGGCCAAATTACTATATTTGCTTCAGAGAGGAATGACTGCTGGTAACCCTGTAGCCACATGAATGGGAGCTAAAACTCCTTCTAACCCTTAATTTGTTTTGATTTCACATTTGACTAATCCTAACTTAGCATGTCACTTTGCTGCCTGTAACTAGTAGGATCACTCACAGTGATAACATGAGTTACTTTTTTTTTCATCAGTAGGCACATTTATTGTCATCTAGGTAAGAGCATGGTGTATTTTCTTTTTTTGTTTAATTATAGACTGCCATGTTGTACTTTCAGTGTAATGTACAAAACGACATGCAATCATCTGAAAGTGCAACATATCACTCTGCTTCTTGCTTGCTTTCCTGCAAACCTAGCATTCATGCTGTCATTCATTATTAAATGTCAATGGATTTGTGTTGCTTGGTCAGGAGATCACCGCTGAGCTTGGATCAATGTCAGAAAGTTCAGATGATGAATTTTTGACTGCCAGAATAGTACAAAGAAGAGTTGTCATTCAGGTATCTGATTTAGCATGACTGATGATGTTTTAAACCAGTGTGGCAACTAAATGAAAGCTAAAAACTTTCACTTTCAAGTTACAAATGTTTATTTTCTAACAACCTTAAGTCTTAACAGAAAGGATGAAAATGGGTTCAAATTAGATAACACACCCCTTGATTAACATGTATGAGCCTAACCTGAGAGTTTTGTGCTGCTGTGAGCACTTTTTTTTTCTTGGTTTATTTAACAAAATACATCTGAAAATGCAAGTTTGTTTCCTGTGTCCCGAAGTCTCTGTTTTCTCACTGAATTACTGCCTAAAAGTTGTGTGCATTATTTTATTCGAACATACAGTTGCACTAATTTGTCAGTTAAAGAAGTGAATATTTCACTGACCCAAATGAGCCTGTCTGATTATTAGTTGTCTTGTTTTCCTCATAGGCTGATGAAATGCCAGACCTCCCTGCCCAGTCGGTGTCAGAAGAAAGGTACAAGGATGAAAATGGACACATAGTTGTCAAAAAGGTGGAGAAAAAATGCACTATATGCATTATATGCAGCTTCGAAAGTTAATCCTATATATAGTCGTTAAATGCATTATCTTGCTCAGGTTACCCGTAAAATTATACGTAAGTGTGTTTCCGCGGATGGTGCGGAGCATGAAGAGACGACCTTAGAAGGAGCTCCTCAGGGGTTTGTCCCTGCAGCGGAGGGAGATGGCTACTCTAAGGTTGTGAAGCGGACAGTCGTGAAAAGTGAGGGAGACCACACAGAGGTACGTGCGTTGCAGATGTCCTTCTTCATAGTGTTTTGTTCTGTTTTGTTTTGGGTTTGTTTGTTTGTTTGTTTTTTACCAAAAAATGGAAGGTGTAACATCTATACTGATATTAATATATAAAGTACAGCTAAATAAACTTTCTTTCTGGCCTAGGTGACTTTTACCGAACGTGAGCATTCGTCATCATCAAGGCAGGAGACGGCTGATGGCCGCAAGATCAGTCACACGGAAAGGACAACTGTGTTGGAGGGTGAAAGGACAGTGACACACCATGGTGATCAGTCTTTGACCTCTGATCTGCCTACAGCCCAGGACGACTTCAAGAAGGTTTTTAAACACTTTGTCACCGTTATTCCCCAACTACATAACCACATATTAACATAATACTTATACATCAACATTCATCATGTCTTAGCACCTTATGTTTTAAAAAAATTAAACAAATAGGACATTGTGAAGATGTTTCGAGTTTCAAATGTATGTTTTTATTATTTAATCACTTTGAATTAAGAGACTGTGTTCTCTGCTTTTCATGCCACCAGGCATTCGGTTATTTGAGTGGTTTTAGCGGAACAGAGCTCCCTCTGGTGGTAGAAAGAGAGACTATCAAAGAGGATGGAACAGTGGTCAGGAGGTGTGCCTACTGGAGTGCACGTGTGTGCGTGTGTTCCTGTCTAGCTATCTTTGTGAGGACCGAAATCTGCATTCTACTATACTTGTGAGAACCAGTCACTCACCGGTCCTCACAAGTTTGAAGGCCTTTTTGAGGCTCAAAATGTGGTTTTAGTGTAAGGGTTACAATTAGGTTATGGTTAGGTTTAGGGTAAGGGTTAGGGTTAGGCATTCATTTTTAATTGTTAGGGTTAGGGTAAGGGGCTAGGGAAAGCATTATGTCAATGAAGGTCCTCACTAAGATAGCTGAACGGGCTTGTGTGTGTGTGTGTGTGTGTGTGTGTGTGTGTGTGTGTGTGTGTGTGTGTGTGAAGCTTACTAATATTGACTAATGTTTGCGCATGTTCATTTGTGCTGGCAAACAAATTTTTTGTATTCTTAATCAATTATAAAAGTCAAACGTGTGAATAAACCAGTGAGATTTGAGTTTATCATTTTTTAACTCTTGTGAACAAGTGTAAGAAAATGTTGTCCCGTGCACTACATTAAAATTATTATCCATGCACTATTTAGTTGTTTTTAGTAAATCATAGTTTTAGTGATTACTTTGTGTTGCTGCTTTTGAGTAGTATAGAAGTTGAATAGCCTTAAATATTCCAAGTAATTAACAAGCAAAAGAAACAAAAATGAAAAGGAAAAAGATACATTTTGACACAAATGAGTTTTGAGTAGAATTCCGTAGGTTTCCTAATGGTGGTATTTTACAAACAAGTTTAATTCAGTCTGTCTCAAAAGAAATTCCTTGGTTTGAGGAACCTGAATTCAGGTTCCACGCAGGGGACGACATGTTTTCAGCCTTAACAGTATGAGTTTTGCAACACAATCTTAAGCTTTCTCCACTAAGAAAATAGCTATGAAGTTGTTCACAAAAAATTGATTCCTTTCATCTAGTCTTAGTGATTTCAGGTCCAGATGAACAGAATCAAGTTGTGGGGATTTCCTTACCTGGACGATTGAGCATGCATCAAGACCATGAAGTTGCTGTGCATGTGTGCAGCGAGTATTAATAGAGATGAGAAAGAGAGATCAATTTCTCCCATAACTGCTTCTCAGGCTCACTGTCCACAACTGAATTTAAAGTCCTTCTCTTTACATACAAAATCCTGAGTAATCAGGCTTCATCATACTGTCATCAGACAGTTTTATATTATCCCAACAGAGCACTTCTGCTTTCAGACGGCAGGTTTATTTGTGGTTTCTAGAGTTTCTAAAAAAGCTTTCACATTTCGTCCCCCATGTGGGTGATATACAGTCACTTGATTATTGGGGTTTTCTCCAGAATACTATAGGGTCTTTACTTTACAGTATCAAGTGTCCTGAGGTGATCGTTGTTGGGATTTGGCACTTTATAAGTAAACCTGAATTCAATTCAACTGTGTAAATCCAAAAATGTAATGTTGGATTTACACGGTCTAATCTGTGTGGGGGGGGGGGGGGGGGGGGGGGGGGGTTTCTCCTATAACATATCTGTAACTATAGCTCTTCCTTTACTTTATTTTCCACAGGTGAATTTTTTCAAAGATATTTATCTTTCTTTATCTATTTCCCCTCCCTGCCTCTTGCTACCTGTCCAGGGCCCATCTGCGTAAAGGTTGCACTCTCACACGAACAGTGGTTGAGGGAGCTGGGCAGCGCAAACAGGTCATTCAAGAGAAAGTGGACCACCCCAGAAAAGGATCGAAAACCCGTGATCTCCAACAGCATCTCCACCAGCTCTTTCACCGCTACTACGAAGAAGAAAAGAACAATGACGATGAGGAAGGAAGAGTAAATGATTGAGTAACACTCTGCCCAACTCCCTCGTTGTGCCCATGCTAAAATCCCTGCTAGTCCTATGCATTAGTCACATGCAATCCTAGTGTGCACAAACACACCTCAAAGCTACCACAGTCTTCCCCTTTAGGACCTGGAAGATGATCTTTAGTTCTTGATTTGGAGTTTTTTCCCTGTGTGGTTTTAAAGTACTTCTGAGTTTCTTTGTTTTATTTTTTATTTTTTTGCCTTTTGTGACCAAAGAAAGCCTTTTGTTGATCTCCTGATTGTTTTACTTTCTGATTCAAGTTGTCTGATAGGTTTGTCTTATCCTGTGGTAGAGCAACAGAACACTCAAAGAAAACAGAGCGACACTATCCCCATCAAATAACTCACAAACCTCCAGAAGATAAAGTACATTTTACCTAAAAAACACTGGTACTGCTCTTGGAGTAGGTGCTTGGACTGAAAGACGATATTTCACATTGCACTGCCTCTCACAACTTTCACAGATAATCCTTTATGAAAAAAAAGAACAACTTCTCACTCACTGTACTAGCCTCTGCTTTTTTGATTCAGATGGTCAAGATGTCACAAACAGAAAATCAGACTGTACTGACACTGAATTTAACTGCTGCTGTTGTGTTTCGTGTTGACTATGTGTACTCTGTCTTTGGGAATTATATATTCTATTTAATCTCAACATTACTGACATCTGTAGCCTAGGAATGAATAATCACTCATGTGAACTTAACAGGCATGACTAATCAACATCTGTCAGTTTGATCCTAGCTTTGACTGCTTTGTCGTTGTGTGGATTGCCCTTCTGCCTTTCTTTACCTTGTGTGTGTGTCTTTTATTCTTTATTATTATGTTTCAACTAAACATTGTTGACCTCCACTTTTAAAGTATGGATGTGATGAGTGCATGTGTGACTGTACGTGCTTTAGGTTTGATTTTGTCTGTGCATTTGATGAGTTAAATACCACACTGAACGCTGGTCAAAAGTTTCTGTAGGTGATTTTAACTTGTTTGCTGATGTTTGTTTGTTTGTTTTTTCATTTTCATTTCCGTGTAGAGAAGTTATTTAATTTAATAATTCAGCCCCTCAGGATTTGGCACTGGGGAATGGAATAATCCCAGTTTTCTAATATTACATTTGTGGTAAGATGATGATACACTCAGTGTTTTATTTATGTAAAGATTTGTTAGTTTATCTTTTGAATCCGATTGTTGAAGTAGATAAAGGCAGTTTTGTGTTATGTGTGTGAGTGAATGATTCGGCGTGTGTAGTTAAAGAGTGTGTAGCAGTTTCTGTCAGCAAAGAAAAGAAATGTTTATTTTACACAATTAGCATTTGCACTCCTGAATGTCAGAAGAGGAAACCTCCATGCTTTCTGTGCACTGCAATACAAGGTACAGAATATATCAGCCACAGGGATAGTCTCATTGTGGAGGGATTGCTGTAACAAAGCAGGTTGAGAGCTTAAATATATGACTATCCACAGCTCGGAGCATCGCTACTGTTTGTATTTACAACATGCAATGTATTTACTCTCACTCTCACTGTTTATTTTGTGATTTAGAGAAAAAAATGCAAATTAGTGGAGATTCACTGTGACAGATATGCTTTTAATTTGAAGACTCAGCATCCCTTCTCTGTGATGATGACCCGTTATATACATATACAATGCATATATAAATAAATATCTATAAAGGCATGTATTACTGTATCAAAATTCAAAAATGCAGAAAAGAAAATGGCTGCAGTGTATCTATAGCTGAGAATAAAAATCTACAAATGTGCAGTGTTGTATCTGATTACATCTTTTAACTGTAGAAAGGGCCATTTTGACATGCCAGAACAGTAGCTTGGGTGTATTGTTGATGGTTGTGTCTCAGGGGAGGTCTTGCATAACCAAGTTCAGAGCTTACTGGAACTGAGAATTATTAATTCCATCTGTGCTTTTCTAGAAACTACTTTAGTCTGCTTCTTTATTTGCAAGAGGTCGCCTTGTCTGCATATTTGACCATGAACATCATGCTGGATTTTCTTCCTGACTTAACTCCAAAAGGATTTATGTCTCAGAACTGAACTGGGGAGCTTTTGTTTGTTGGGAAAATGTCTAATACACTACAGTTTTTCTATTGTGACAAATGAAAATTTATCTTAAAAAAATCTTTTTTTTAATTCCTGCTACATCCAGTCCCATCAGTTTTATAATAAAGATTTACATAAAACATGTAATTTAATAAATGCTGCTGTGAAAGTTAGGCACATGTACTTAGTAGACTTTGGACTGCCTCCTGCTGGGCATCAGGGGTAACCCAGAAGAAACAGATTTCCATTTAAACTCAAGATAAATGGGTTGTATGAATGTTACCTTACACTACACATTTTCAAAGACACAGTTCCAGTCTTTAAAAAGTATTACAAATGATTAATAAATCTGCACCCATGTTTACTAAGACTCAAATCAGCTACTTGGGAAGAAATGGTTTAAAAACAGGACAGCTATCATCACAGTGGGTTAAGAAATTGATTTGCCTAATTGACACATGTTCAGGTCTGTGTGAAATGCACTCTTCTGGAGATGTGATCTAAAGATCCTTTCCTTGGTTTAGCACCCTCCAGTTGTCCTTGTGCAGTAGCCCCACAAAGCTAGTGAATCAAGAACTTGTTGATGGTAAGAGGGTTGAAAGGTTAACAAATCTTCATCCAAGGAGGTCATTTAAGGTTGAACTGCTTATTTAATACACTTTACCTCCATACTACCAAGGTAAGTAGAATCCAACTTTATTGATCATAAACACATGTTTCACCTGGTAGCTTAAATATTTAAATGCTTTCTCACTCATTTTCAGTCCTCACACCTGACCATGTTCAGGGGAATATTTTTTTAATCAATCATTCATGCACAAAAAGGCATCTAACTACAAGGATCAACCAGTGTTGTATCTACACAAAACAGGCAAATTAGCAAAGAACATATTTTTAACTGTATCTTTAGACAGTTTGTTACTAGCAAAAGCACATAATCCTTTTCCATTTCTTTAGTTGAATACAAAAAATAGCCAAAGATAACACTTTGAGGAGTAAATGGTAATTTTGCAACAACAAGGTGATTCCCAAAGTGCCATCAACTCAATACTTGGCATATTTCGACATCATGTACAATGTATCCTTAAAAAATTTGAGGAATCAGGACAAAAGAAGAAGTCATAACAGTGATTGTCTACAGTCATACTATAAAACACAGCTGAGGCTCTGTCATGGTTTGGGGCTGTATTTTAGTCAGTGTTGTTGGAGATCTTGTCAAAATTGATGGAATTGTGAACAATCATATTTTGGTCCACCATGCAATACCATCTGGAAAGCATCTGATTAATAACAGCATCATTTTCAGCAGGAAAATCATCCCAAACACACTGCTAATGCAGTAAAAGCATACCTGCGTAGAAAAAAGATACGTAGGCACACTATCAGTCACGGATTGGCCTCCCCAGAGGTTGTACATGTTGTATTTCAGACTATGTTTAAACATGAAAATGTAATATAAGTCTTTAAATATCCAAATAATCAGGCACAACAATATAGCCTGGTCTGGGCTTAGCATTTCTGAAGCACAACCATCTAATCACACAGTGACCAAACCACAGGACACAAATGCATGAGAAATCAATACCAAAATAACACAAAATAAAATTAAAACACATCAATTATCACACATTTTAGCTGATTTATTTATTTCTTAAACATGTTAAGCCATCCATTGCCATGCTGGCAACAGTTACACACCAGATAAGGAGTGGTGCATTGCATTGACATCATACGTTTTGTCGAAAGAAATGTTTATCATATTTTCCCTTTTAAAAAAGAAGAGACAAATCAGTCGAAAAGAGCAAACAGTAGGGATGACAAAGACACTGCCATTGTCCTGCAGTGGTAAGACCACTGGTTAGCAGAAGCACTGATTGCCAAGGAAGACATCCCAACATTTATTACAGTCCATTGCACTTTCTCTCCTTCAATTTTCTGATACCATCCTCTTGCCTCTGTGCAACTTTTTCATTACAGTGCTTCCAGACCTATTAGTCCAACCACCAGTTTGTATCACTTGACCTGACAGAAGGCAAACCTTCTAGTGCTTTTGTGCCATCTTCATCATCTGCACCACCTCTATGCAATTGGCAAAATAACACACTGGTATGACAAGAATAAAATGACAAAAGAAACCCTACATACAGTTATACAATACAAGTACAAACATTATGAAAAATGAGCTTGTTTTCGTCTTATTTTTTGTACAAAATGTAAGTGGTGCTTCGGCAACCCGGAGTTTATTCTCCTCCTCTTAGATATGAGATTCCGATATTTGGATGGTAACAATAACAATGTTATTGTTTTTACAACAGTTCCATGATGCTGGAGGACATTAGAAACATTTGGACAGGACTGATGCACAACATTAACAAATACAAACAAACAAGTCAGTGACTGACAAATCAAACAGAAGATATAATAGTTTCATATGATCTTACGCACGATAACACCCCCCTCCCCCCACCATGCACTACACAATAGTCTTGGATTTTCATATATTACATATATGCTACATTCTCTTATTTCTTATTTCACTTATATAAAGGCAAACATATCTCAACGCAAGTGTAAGCTGCTCTGCTTTTCTTTACATTTAAATTAGTACTATAGATTGAAATCTGACAATTTAAACAGTATGACTTAGCTCATAGCAAACATAAATGTAGCTCATAAACTGGATTTTACGTAAACTCTTAAGTCCTCTGATAGCAAGAATAGCAATTTCAGTATTTGTTTTTGTTGTGTTTTGTGTTTTTAAACCAACAATCACAATGTATATACATCACCAGAACTAAAGCAAGCTCAATTTTTAACATTCTGATCTTCCAAATGTTTTTGAATTGCACACACATAAATACACATAAAAATACATAACTATTTTTTTGGGAGAGGTTACAGTTGTAGATCTTTAAACATCTCTATTTTATATTTAAAATGCATACCAAAACATCTTAAAAAAACAAACAAAAAAGATATTTTTCTCAATATGCTTGTTTCATAATGTCCAAATACGGTGTGCAGCCACCCAGTGGTGGTTTCGAATGATGTCCATTAATAAAATGCCATAACAGTAAAATGTAGTAATACTTGTTTCCTGTGGGATGTCATATCCTTATAGAGGGGTCAAAGAGCAGTCATGAACTGGCTAGTTGCTCCACTAGATTTGCTGATGGGGGTTCTTTTTTCTTTTTCTTTTTTTTTATGTGACCACATGTTGATGTTCCATTAACTGAAAAGACAGAGAGCAACGATGTGAATCTCTGCTGACAAGACAGCATAAAAAGGATCTTTTGAGAAAATATATTAAGGCATGTAATGAAAAGCACACATCAGTGAAAGTGAAAAGCACTGGCGTGGTACTGGCATGCAAACAGCTCTGAGGTACTGTTTACTGGTAATATCCCAGAAATGCCAAGAAGACACTTGCACAGGTGTGTTCAAATATAATGCCAAGATTTATACTTAACCTTTGCAAAGCAAACAGTTTATACACGATATTATGATCATGCCATGCCAAGTGAATATTTCCCACGCTCTCAATTCAAAACAAATCAGCAGGAGTTCTTTCACTTTTAAAGAAAGTCTGCACGGAATGCTTAAGGTGATATTTTATGTTATACGACTACAGTTTCAGCACATTATACAGCCCCGATCAAAAGTTTAAGAACACTTGAAAATGGCAAAAAATCATATTTTGCATGGTTGAATCTTAACAAGGTTCCAAATAGAGCTTCAACATGCAACAAGAAGAAATGGTAGTGAGACAAAACGTTTTTTTGAGCATGTAATTAATTAAAAACAACGGTTAAACTGAAACAGGCTTTATGGATTTATAAACTATTCTAATCTTCCCAGATAGAAAGAAAGAAAAAAATAATCAGAAATCATTCAGAAACTTTTTAGCTACCGGTGCTGGTAGCACTGGTTTACATAATCTAGCTACAATACCGTCCAAACATATGGAGCCACCGTGCATTTATAATATTTTGCTTCCATGGAGCCAGATTTTCTTTCCAAATTGGTTTTTAGCAATAATTCTCCTGGCTTTCTGAAGTTCTTTCAGCTTTTTTTCTTTGCACAGTTTTCAGCCCAGTTATTGTACCTGGCCACTTTCAGAAGATGATTTGTTGTTGTTGCTGCTGTGGTTTATTTTGATTTGTGTTTATTTATTAGGCCACAAAAATGAGACTATGAATTGTTCATTCATAAAAAGGTACCTTGCTGACAGAATTAACTAACCAGTGTTTGTCTACATATAACAGAGAAATTAACAAAGAACTAACTTTTGTATCTTTAGGCACTTTGTTACCGAGAGCCTTGTGGAAAAACATATTTGTTTAATTTCTTTAGTTGAATCTGCAAAAAATGCCAAAGAAGAGCTTTGAATGTCCTTCAAGAAGCCTGAAGAACTGTTCCTGAAGACCACTTAAAGATATTAGAAGAAAGCTAGCTAAGAGAGTTCAGACTGTGTTGGAGAATAAAGGTGGTCACACCAAATATTGACTTTGAAGCTTTGATAGAGTGATAGAGTAGGAAGCCCAGGACATAGAGGGGGTTGTGGTTAAGTAAAAAATGTGAGTTCCCTTTTGGTTAAATTAATATTACATCATACTGTAATACAGAAATTCCCTGCTTTCTCAATAGTGAAGTGATAGCTGGTACTTATTTTTATCTGAGTAGGAGTAAGGAAACTTCGGGGAAATTCAAAAGCGACAACGCCTGGTATAATTATTTTTGCTCTAACAATAAAAGGATGTCGCTGAATCACAAAAGAACGCACACTTCATCGAACAGCTCATCCTGGTTACCTCCCTTTTTTCACCAAGCAGAAGCAAGAATGTTTCTCTAGAGGTAAGCATTTAACATCTAGAAATATAAAGAATGCTTCCTGCTTAAAGTACTACGACAGCTTAGTTTTCATATTCTACTTAATAATTCCATTCTCACCGTTTCTGTTGTAATACTATATATGCAATAGTGCATATGTAAAACAGTCTTCCAGGTTTTCTGACTGCCCCTTTTCTGTTTCTTTGTCTCATCCACTACATTGGTATAAAACTTGCTGTTGTCCAATGTACTACAGCTTGATCAAAACATGAATTGAAGTTGAATATGTTGAGCTCGAACTCCACACATTGGTAGTACGTATATGAAACCTCATACCTTAATTTTTAAAAGAGTAGAAGAATATAGGTGCAGATAAACAGAATAATTTTTCTAAGCCTAATTCCACGATCGTTGTTGGTTACATTCTGTAATATCATTTCCCGCAACTTCATCTGAATAATGTTTGATAATTAAAAAATAAATTGAATGTCAAACAGATGTTTAAGTGTTTAAACAGATAATTATAATTACTGACTGAAATAAGCTTTGCGGCTGGTTAAGCACAGAAAGTGTGCCCTCTATTGATTAGGTGCAACACCCAACAGTGATCATACCCCAGAGCCCACAGCTGCATTACATTAGCCAGGTGGTACATCTATTTTCCTGAAACACATTTTCAGGTTTGCAGTTCTTACTGTCTCTTACTGGGGGATGCTAGGCGAGCCAGAGCGATGAAAGTGAATGTTCTGCCACTTTCCATCACGACGGTGCCAAACTCGGGTCTCCTCAGACTGCATGGTGCGAGGCATGCCACTGCTATCCATGTATTGGGTCAGCCGAATATAGGCAATACATGCTGCATTTTCCCCAATAAGGTGCACATGTGGGTTCAATAGGATGGTGTGAACTGGCTTATTCCCTTTGGACAATGCTGCAAATGAAACAGAGAAAGATGCCACACAATATGTGAATGTTATGGGTAGTATTTCCCCACTTTCCACACAGAGTTAGCTAAGAATTGCTCCTTTTTATGTTAATATCATACAGCAGATACAGTCACATCAAAAACAAAATGCTGATTCTTCCTTGGAGTATTAACTGATATG
Organism: Pelmatolapia mariae; assembly: GCF_036321145.2. Lineage (NCBI taxonomy): Eukaryota > Metazoa > Chordata > Actinopteri > Cichliformes > Cichlidae > Pelmatolapia > Pelmatolapia mariae. The sequence goes on along the minus strand of NC_086232.1, from coordinate 25,198,682 downwards.
AAATCAGAGCAAGTGAAGTCTCCATATGTTGATGCTGGATAGTGGACAAGCATGGGGTTGCCAAGTGATTGAGGTTTCTGGGGCATATCTGGTTTATCTGAACTATTTTTACCCTGACTGAGGACATTCTGCCATTTATAGGAGTCATTATTCATGAGTGATTTTTTTTTTTTTTTTGCTCCAAGGTTAGTCAATGCCCTTGTAGTTTAGCAGCAAATATGAACTATAAACTGAACTAAATATTGATATAGGACAAACAATCCAGTCCAACTCCAGTAATGTTCCTATAATATTGTCTTTCAACAACAATCCGAATAACTCCTTGGTTGTGAACTGGACTTTGTTATTTTAGGTATCTTAATCATATTATCCCTTTTTTGTGCATCATGTCCTCCAAATAAAAGTTTCCATAGCTCTGTGCACACATTTATCATTTTGACAAGCTTAAGTCAACTATTTACAAATTTATGAACTGGTGTTGACATGCACAGATGTACTTGATAGTGTGAATGTTGAAAAGAAGATTAATATGTCATGCATTTGTTTTCCTCAAGCTCTTTTTTTATTTGGCTTGTTTCTGTTTTATCAGCTCCCTAAAGATGGATTTCTATTGACAGCTCTGATTAGTAGTTGCAGTTATTTAGAATAGAAATTTCCTTTATTGTCCCTCATTGGTGAAATTTAGCTAGTTCCAGCAGCAAAGTAACCACCAGATGGAGCATGCAGATTCAAAAAAATTAGTTAGCAGTCTTAATGTTCGACTTTGTATTAAAACAAACTACAAAATGACTTTTTTTGTTCCTCCAGTGGAGTATATTGATTGTGTTTGGTCTCTTCAACCATATGTTTTCATCAGAATATTTAATGTAAACATGCAAGTTCTCCCCTGCTGTAAAATCAACAGTTCTCCAGACTGTGACTGAGATAAACGACTTGTGAATTAGTTCGTTCATCTTGTCATACCAATGTAAGCAAACATGTTTATACTAACTCTCTGTGTTTAACCTCCTAAGACCCGAACTCTTTCATGGCATGCATTTTTAATTTCTCTTTGATATTTGGGCTGATTGGGACCTGATGAATGTAAAAACAAAGAATTACCAGATTTTTTTTTTACCTGACTTTTGTTTCTGAGAAAAATGAGATCAACATATGAGGACATTCGTTTTAAATTTTGATAGAACTGTGGCAGTATAATGGCCTCGTACGTGGATATCAGGCCCTGGTAGAGCAAAATTTTGTATTTTGGTCTAGACAACCCAAAATGTGATGTCCACATATGTGGACACCAGGTCCTAGGAGGATAAAGACTCCAGTACTGTTACTTAAACATAATCCTTAATTACTCCTAGTGTCAAATGCTGATTTGAGGTCAGTTAGCTGTTTCTAACTCTTACAGTAAAAGCTGGTAGATTTTCTCTTTCTAATTCTGCAAATTCTCTTTCTAATTCCATTTTAATTTGTCAAATGTTACCCAGGTTGTTAGTAGTTTATCGATTTTCTTTTGAAATGCAGAAATTTGAGGCAATTCTCGATATGAGTCCTCAAGATACTGCTAAAGCAGCTTTTTTTCTAAAGTTAGAATTAATCGTCTTGAACCTACCATTCTCAAAATAAAAGCGATGAAAGTCATGTCCTTCAACGAGGTTGCCCAGGGCCTCAGGCTCAAAGGAAGTCAAACCAGGATCACAAATTTTCCTGTTCCACCAGAACCATAATGTAGCATCAGCAAAGAAGATAAGCAAATAATTCTATCAAATTATATATATATATATATATATACACACACACATATACATATACATACATTATAGTTATGTTACTGGGAAAACGTGAACAGAAGAGAACTTACGCGTAGGCCTCAAAGTCTCCATTGTTGATAGATTCAATTAACTGCTCAGTTACTTTGATGATTTCTTGTTTTCGAGCTAAAACACAAGATCACAGAAAATCATCAGCTAAACTGGCATAATAAATGTGTTGTTACTATATTTCAGGCAAATGTTCAGAGTGCAGCTACAAATCAGCTTCAGATGAGTTCTACTCTACGGATTTGCAGGATTTTAAGGTTATTAGAAATGGAAGGCGCTCAAGAAAGGATTTCACAACATTTTTGATCATTCATGTCTGAGTCAAAAAAAAAAAAGCTGGAAGAAAGCCTCCCATGACTAATAGTGATATCAGGCAGGAAAAATGCAGGATGACAGTATATTTCACCCAACAAAGCTCAAATGAATCAAGACAAACCAATGTCAGATGCAAATATTTGCTGTAAAAGTGATTTAAACTAAGTAATATTGACAGTTACCTTTATTGTTATTGGTGCAGGCTGGGGGATATTGAAAAAAATACTCAATTTGTGAAACAACAGACATGTTAAATAATAATTAAAAAAAAAAACTGTAAGAAGTCCTTCACCTTCAGACGAAAGGAGCAAATAAGGTCATAAACAGAGGTTTCATTTTATTGAAGAAGGGATAGTCACTGAGGAGTAATTTTCTAAAATCACAGACTACTGCAAACACCCAGTGGTCTAAGAAAAGGATATGATCTGAACATCAGGAGCATGGCATTTGAGACACTTTACATATAAGGAACACTACCTCACAGGGATGACTGGGTAAGCAAAATAGGGCATCTTCCCCATTGTGGAGGACTTACTCTGAATTGAGGAGGTGGGAGTCTGTCTTGAGTCAGACATCTGTGAGGAACGGCTCTTAGAACTCAAGATACCACTCACTAAGCTGCCCAGACGAAGGGCTGAGATGGGATGCATGGATGATTGAATGATTGGGTGTCCAGTGTGTATAAAGGGCGGAAGACGTAACAAAGATAATCATGTATGATGAGAGAGATAGCGAAAAAAAGATTTTCTCAACAAAAACATATAAAAGGAGAGTAAAAAAATGCAGAGTGGAAATATTTAATAATAAAAACATAAAATGGTGGGCACAAAAGCAGCATGTGTTCCCATTTTTGTATTAACCTAAGAGTACATGGATGCAGTTGGAGGAGAAGACAACAAAAGAACAGAACAATCTCGATTTTGCAAGAGTTAAAAGCCAAATGGGAGCAGGAGTAGTTAACCTGCTGTTAACTGCGTAACAAAGCAGGATGTAGAAAAACACAGATGGGAGCGACTAGTCTGACTGGAAATCATGAGGACCGACTAACAATTACCAGTGTAGCAGAGATCTGCAAGTCTGTAAACCATACAGTTTTTACTACCTTTCACATCTTCATCCTCAATTGTGGTGTTGGCACTCTCAATTGACTCCTGACAAAAAATGATAAAAAGATTATGGACACATAATACATGTTTCTTTAATGATATCGTGCAACATGCATTTGTAATACAATTAAGTCTTAAATAGAGAGTTTTAAAAGCGAAATGGTCTCACAAACTCTGATTTATGAGCAAATTTGCTTTATTCTTGTTGGTAAATTGGAAAACATTCCTGTTAGCTCTTACTGAGAAAGTCTATAGTACAGGAGCAAACAGACTTAATATTAAATGTAGCCATCAGTGAAAGTGAAGTTGGTTTATGTTATACCTTGTTTCCATCCACAGGGTTGTGTATCACAGTTGTCTGTGGTTCCTAAGAAAAACATATAATAGGCACTTGTGGGAGCAAATACTTCAACAATGCAAGAAAAGTTATGATTGGGCAGATACCTCTGAAGAAAATGTATTTTGTGTATTTTCAAAAACTGACGGTCAAGGAGATGGTCGACCACTTACATCAATTGCTCATTATAATCTTTAACTTTGTCTATCTGTAAATCTATTCATCACAATGTATCTGAAACCAAATTCAAATGTGTGCATCTATTTCTTGTTTATTTTATTTCTCATTCTTTCCTCTCTTTCTGCATTGTGTGGTCTTTTTTTGCATCTGATTTTCTCTATGCAGCCCTAGCCAGTGCCCTCACTTGGTAATCAGATGTCTGGGTTTTTGTAGAATTGATCCTGGTGACCAGCTCAGTCTTTCTAATCACTCACCCAGATTACATAAGATTATAACATCAGCAGCCTTGTGTGAGTGTGTATGTGTGTTTGTGTGTTGGGGGGCGGGCGTGTGTGTGTGATGATGGAGTGAGAAAGAGAGGAAAGACAGATGTCATGTGCATGTGTTCATGCGTAATCAACTTGACAGCAAATGGGAGGACAGAAAGTCTTTGACATCATGCATAGTGGCAGTCATGTGGCCTGACGTAGACAGTTATTCAGCAGACACCATGCCCAAGCCAATGAGTAATGCCCAAAGAACAACTATCCTCATAATCCTTACAGTCATGCACAGACCAACTATGCCAGTAACAAATCCTACAAAATGCACATGTGGATTACTGTCAGCAATTTTAGTTTTAATTGCAAATCTAACAGATGTACAGTACAATGACATGAAAGGAATTCATGCATGGTACAAATGAAAAGAGCAAGAAAAGAAGAAGAGTTTCTTAAGAAATACAAGAACACAAGAAGTGGGGGGGTTGAGGTAGAGGTTACCCTAACCACAGAACCTCATGTTCATTAGAGCCTAATCCAAATGTGTGTGTGTGTGTGTGTGTGTGTGCGTGCGTGCGTGCGTGCGTGCGTGCGTGCGCGTGCGTGTGCGTGCATGTGTATATAAAGACTTAACTTGCTTTAACCCAACATTAACGGTGCATAAATTCAGCAAATCCAAACTGGCCAAGCGTTATATATCCCATGCATGCACTGCTAATTCAGATGAATGAATTAATAAATACATCAATCTGAATTATAAATATCTTTCATATATAGCTTTATGAAAAAATCTGGAGCTGGGACATGCTGCACAGTTACAAAGGTCTATATGCACTATTTCATTCAGGGATAGTCTATTATTGGTGCTAGACATGTATTTCACCCCATGTTACTGCAATATCCTTACATGTCTTTTTTAAAAGTTGAAATCTTCTTATCAAAGGTTGAGATCAAAAAGAATATGATCTTACAATGTGGAAAGGGTGAACCTGAACCTCCTCCACAGTGGGATGTGAGGCAGGTACATATAGATGTTTTGTGAAAGAAGCTGTGAGTGTAGATGAGACTGTGTGTGTATACCAGTGCAGGGGCAGGGCCAGTGTCTTTAGGACTGGTCACTGTGTTGGCTTTGTTGTTGACCTGCAGGGGGGCAGTGTAGAGGGGAGGGACATGACACATACACACTTCTCAGACACACACACTCTCTCACACCGGCTACAGACCAAAGTGATCATCCCAACTCTTCTGTTTGAAAGATCTAATTTCAGTTCCTATTATATGTTACCATGCAAAACTAAATTATGGAGATGATAAAAAAAGGATTTAACATAATGACATGTGAGACATCAGAGGCAGCTGGAAAAAACAAAAAACAAAATCTAATGCGTCCTAAAGGTCACACTCTGATGAAGCCAACAGAGCAAACAGATTTAGAGATTCCCAGAGCAAATGCCTGCCTATGCCTTGAAATCCTATTCGTGAAAATCAAAAACAGGACTGGAGCCAGGGGGCAACCCTAGAGCCCAACAAAAGCTGAGAACATGCTTGACTTTATGTGAAGAATGCGGGGACAGCTCTTCCTTTGTTCAAACAAAGACCAGATGGCCTGGTTGTAAACCTTTTCAAAGTTTCCAAAATGTACATATACATTCCAAAATGTCCCATGTACGCATGATGGTCAAACTCCCATGATCCTTCCCAAATTCTGCAAAGGTGAATAATGGAATCAGCAATCAGCTGGAGCCTCTTTTTCAGCACCCTGTTATAGACTTTCTCCAGGAGACTGGGCAGTGTGATACCCCAATAACTGGAGAACAATTTCCGGTACCTCATTTTGAAAATGGAAACCACCCCCACTGTCTTACACTCCACCTCCAATCTTTAACAAGGCTCATTCGGACTCTGTGTCTCCAGACTTTCTGGGAAGCAAGAGGAATCCTTCCAGATTTAAAGACCCTACACACAGGGGCTTTCAACCAGATGTTCCCAGTTTACCCTCACTAGTTGTTTGGGTTTTACAGGTCTGTCTGAGAACCTTCCTCACCATCTGATCTGGCTCACCCCTAGGTGGTGATCAGTTGACAGCTGTGCTCCTTTTTGTGCTTTTTGTGTCCAAGGCATACAGCCTTAGATAACATGATACAACAAGGGAGCCTGTTATTGACCTTTGGCCTAATGTGCTCTGATACCAAGCACACTGATAAACCGCGTATGCTAGAGCATCATGTTACTCTAAAGTAACACTATAAATGACTATGGAAAACATGAGATTTGGTAAATTCAATAAATACAAAAACTAAAAAGATCAATAATTTAAAAAGAGGATGATGAGACCAGAAACATAAGCTACGAACAAGCTAAGAAAACTAGGAAAGCTAAGAAAACGATACCCATTTCCCACATCTTTGAGTGACTGTCCCTGAATGATGATGTTGTTAAGTGCAAAATGCATAATAACAGTAGTAATAATAATCAATATGGATTCTCAGACACTAAACATTCCAACAAAAATAATGCAAGAAACAAAGCATTTTCTTCATTGTGCAAAGCAGCTCACCTTAACGCCATCTGGCTTCTTGTTGAGCAAAGTCTTAGCTGCTGTAGAAGGAAAGACAGAGACAACATTTCAGTATGAGGTTCAAGAGAGTCTTGTGCCAGAGGCTACACAAACATGCAGCAAGCATATCAATCATTTGTGCTTATCTCCAAACTCCAGGTGCAAGATCCAACTGCAAGATCCGTAATGCAATCCAACTGAAGCTCCAAATAACATAACTTCTGCAAGGCTGTTATCCTACTACATACTTACTTACATGTCAGGGCTGAAGAGTGGGTGGTTAATTGGGTGTATATATAGCAGGTGATGAAAAGGTTAATCTAACCAACTATTTCCAACAGGCTCACACAAAACATTCCTAAGTCGACATTTGCCCACATACCCATGCACTTATATATTTGCACCTACATATATGCTCCCACCGCTATTCCTTAACTTTATTTTCCGATGTTACATAGAAACTTAACACTAAACTGCATTACAATAATCCATGCTGCATCTTTCTCTAAATTTCTCTGAGATTGTAAATTAGCACTTATGCAAGGATGAGATTCTGTAGTACACTTTAAAATGCCAAATGTCATACTTTCATGCATACGCGATTGGCTATTCCACACTATTTCCAAAAATGTAGGGGCACAGTATAAAAAGAAAATATAACCAGAATTAAATTATCAGCAAATCATTTAGACTATACATGTAACTGAACATAGTACAAAGGCAATTTGACAATTTTTTTTTATTGCTTTTTGTTTATTACAAGCATATGCTTATTTGGAATTTGATTTCAGTTGGGTGCGATGCCACAAATGTACAAATTTGGGAACTGAGGACGAGTGAGAAGTTATGTAGCTTTGAAGGTGAAATGTTTTCCTATTTGTTGCTTAATGTATGAGTTCAGCTTCTCATCAGTTTCTGACTTCTTGTGTTGAATTCTTATTTGATTATGTGCCAGAGGTTTTCAGTGGATAACATGTCAGGAGTGCAGGCAGCCCAGCTAAGCAAGTGGAATGTGTTGTAATAGATGCTGTCTTTCTGAAATGAGCAAGAACTTTCGTGAAAACAATGTGATCTGGATGCGTTTCTCTAAAACACAACATTTTTCACCTTTAACATTTTATACATCTTTACATTACTGTCAGTTATATATATAAAAAATGTTATTTGCATTTTACACAGTGTCCCAACATTTTTGGAAACATGACTAAATGAAAAATAAGACCTAAATGCCAATGCTTATTGGTTGGGCTCAACCTCATACATTTCACTGTCATTCCAAAAATCCTTACCTCAAATGGTTACCACAATTCAAACAAAAAAGGAAAGAAAATTGAAAAAGGAAGAAACTGATAAATAAAAAGAGACACAAATGAACAAATGCATTTCACTGTAGAATGAAAAGCAAAAGTAGTCTAATAAGAGCATGAAGAATATGAGATAGGTCAAAAGAAATGTATATTTAAAAAAAGTATGGCGTCAAAATAGAGAGAGAATGGTAGAAAAACAGCTTGAAAAATATAAATGACTCGTGTTTAGCAATGGCATTTTTATGCCTAGTTTCTTTTTTAAAGTCTTCTAAAATTCAATTTTATTTCATTTTAAAACTTAGAGTTTCTCCATATTTTACCTTTTTTATGGTGTAAGCAGCAGAAGATTCACTTTTCAGAGAGTACTTATCCAAATTATTATCAGTTATCAAGGTTTAATAGTTCAGGTTAGTTTAAGTGGGCTTGAAATAGTTATCCATAGTCAGTGTATTACCTACAACGTTCATAGTTTATTCCCCTAGTACTTCCGATACCATCACCAATATCCTGCTGAAGACAAGGGTGGTTACAACCATTTATACTCTATGTATCTACCTCTTGATTCGTTGGTCTACCACTGTCTTCACTGGTTAATATATACTAATGTGTGAATTTGGTGTTTTAATGCCTTAGATTGAATCCTTTAAACCCTTAAAGTTTTAAAGTTGAGGCAGGTTCTGCTCATTACTGTTTTTAATCAAACTTTACTAGCTTATTTAAAAAAGCAGTATAATAGCTTTATATCACCTCAGTAATTCGTTTTTGTTTTTTTTTAATCTCATCCATAATAGTTTTAATTTAGCTTCCATGCCAGTACTCATGTCTGCATCCTCTACTGCAGGTATTACACTGATGGATAAGTTCATAAATTCCCACTTTTTTTAAAAAAAGATCTCTTTAACAGCTGTAACACCTTTTTAGCTTCCAGTTTTGTTTTTTCCTTCTTCTTTTTTTTGTTTTTTAGGACAAATGCTTGTAATTTTTAATATAATATGTTTGGGGAAACCAGGTTTTGGACACCATGCTGAGAAAGACATACCTGAGAAGTTTCTTGTGACTAGCAAAGTGGTCAATATTGCTCCCTGCATTGACAGAAAAGAAGGAAAGAAGAAGGAAATGATGATTGGCGAAAGGAAGGAAGAGAAAGAAAGAAAGATTGATTAAAAGGTTGTAGCAAGAAAGAGCAGCATAGCAAAAGTACAACTTGAAGGCTTTACAGAACAAGCAATCATTTTAAGTTATAGTGAGAAGTCTTGAGCAAGGAAAACAGAAAAGGAGAGGAAAATGGCTGGATGGATTGTTCTATATAAACAGAAACATGAAGGACTGCCAGAAGTCTCACCTTGAGTTTCCTCCTGGCATTGAATTTCTTCAGGCATTCCACAGTCTCCTGCCTGTGCATCATGGAAGCGACAGTGGACCGTTGCTGCAGGTAGAAGATGAGAGGATTTGAAGGAATGGAAACAATGGGTGAGAAGAATGTATAGCTGCGATTGTGTGGGCAGTGCAACTGTCACCCTTTGTGTGTGTTCATGCTTTTTTTTTATTTCTGTGTGCATCTGTGTGTGTGCTTGTGCAAATATTCCAACATCTGTGAGTGTGTTTGCCACATACGCAGATCCAGGGGTGTTTTAGGGCCTCTGCAGCAGTGATGCGTTTACTGGGGTTGATGGTTAGCATCTTGTTAATTAGATCTTTGGCCTCGGGTGTTACAGTGTCCCACTCCGGTGATGGGAACTGTAAAAAAAAAAAAAAAGTGTGTTATATATACAGCATATATACAAATACAAAACTACAGAGCTCTGAGGATTCTGTTTTTGTAGCAAGCCAGGAAGAGAGGAGATAACATCAGAATTATTATCCAATTTTCAATTTCAGGTTTCAGATGTTATATTAGTGGAGAGAAAAAATCTTTAAAGGCCTATACCAATTCAAAAATCACAGTGGCTGTGTCCTGAGCTCCCACTGATGCTACAGGAAAACTGAGCAGATGGCCAGATGACGAAATGATCCTATGTGCAAATTAACTAAAATAAAATGTCACTTTTTGTTTTGTCTGACTTTATTTACCATTTTGTTTTTTCAGTTTTGGATGATGTATGTATGCTTACATCATAGGCCCCAGCCTTGATTTGTTGATAGAGGCGATGTTGATCCTCATCCCAGAAGGGAGGGTAGCCAACCAGCAGGATGTACAAAATAACACCTAGAACAAAGTGAAATGCGCACAAACCCATTTTAGAACTTTATACTCGGATATTATTCGTTTATTTAAAAAAACAACATGAGGTTTCCTCATTTAGCACTCCACAAAACACTCAGAACAACTTAAAGTTTCCGTCCTTGTAAAAAAAAAAACAATCTTGATGTCTTTGGACCCAGTATTAGATCCAAACAGCTGCAGTGAGACAATCTGAATGTTATTTACCACAGGCCCACATGTCCACTGGTTTTCCATATGGGTCTTTCCTCAGAACTTCTGGAGATAAGTAGCCTGGGGTGCCTGCAAAACCTGGAGGAGTAATATGAAAGGAGGATATTTGGAAAGGCAGGTTGGTGCAGGCAGTTAAGTGACTGTGAAACTATAAGTGCTGTCTTATATTGATTTTTGAAATTTCACTTTTTATTATTTTGAATAAGAGACTCTGCTAAGAGACATCTGTTGTAACTTTTTTATTGACAAGGAGCCAAGGCTTTGACTGGGATGTACCCTCTGTGGATTTAAGGTGCTTCCTGTGAAACTCTTTATTCCTGCCAAACATTTTGTTGACAGTGTTCTTTGGAAAACTGAATAACTCCAATATGTCACATGAAATATATTATCACCTTGTGCTTTGGCCAGGATGCTGTCCAGTTCATGAACAAAAAGAAGCCTACGAAAGGTTTCTACGGGACATTTAAACTGATTGGTGTATGTGCCCGTACTTGTCGAGATTAAAGAGATTCTCAACAGATTAACACTAAATCCCCCTTTATTAGTATTGCCCCAAAACTTCCCTAACATTGTCAAACATCTATATGACTGACTTAATATTATTTATCATTATTGATTGCTTGCTTGACCAATCAGCTATTTCAAGTTGGAAAATGGATGGATGAATACTCACCAAACCATGCCTGCTGGTCCCCCTGTACCTCGATAGCCAGCCCAAAGTCAGCCAACTTGACCGCCGCCCCCTTCAGCTTACTGGCCAATAGAAGGTTCTCAGGCTGGGGGGGGCGGAGTCAAACAGGTTAGAGGTGAGAGGTCACACGCTCTGGGAACAAGCTGCCCACAGACACAGATCTAAGATCAGATTAGCCATAGCAGTCCCAATCAAAGCCATTAGAGGTCAGTGACACTAAGCTGCTCTTAAATCAGTGTCTGAGGCAACTCCCTTTCTGCCACATGAATGACAGAGAACAAAAATGTGCACGGGACCAGATCTCTACGTGACCACGGACATGTTTCACACTGGAGCTGTGGACTTGCTCCCCCAGCCTCATGGATTCAAAGGGAGTAGAGGTGATGTGTAAAATAAAAAAAGCACTCTACTATTAGAATCCATGAGCAGGAACAAAGTGCACACTGCAGGGAGAAGGATACAGGGGGCAGCTGTGGTGGAACAGGAGACGTGGGTGTAAAAACAAGTGACTCTCAGCCACACACTGCACACTAAGACAATTTAGCACCATCATAAATTTATGAAAGCCAAAAGCATGCACATGTGCACACACATTTAAACACATATGCACTAACAAAGGCGCAGGTGCAGAAAGGTCTTTGCTAACCTAAGGCCAGTTAGACAGTGTGCTCTAATGAATAATGCATTTCCTAACATTTAGAGACTCAAAACACAGACAGCCTGTGAGCAGTCACTTTATGGCAGACGTATGACTCAACAGGACATAGACAGTAACTGACAACTAGACACAGCTACATAACGATTAACATAACGATGAATAAATCGTCCTAATTTTGAAGCATGTAAAAACCTGAAATCGCTTCAGCAAAGGAAATCCTAGTCAGAGAATGGAAATCTCAAACTTGGTTATTCTTTCTGGAGTGTTTTTGCAGTCACAAGCTCACAATCCATTTAGTCACACTGGAAACAGCTTTTTTAGCATTCTCCCGCCTCTTTGCTTCACATCAAAATGCTAATGGGAAGTTGTGAGAATACAGGCTACCACTGGAATAGTCATGACCTTAAAAAAAAATTTTCACATCTCAACATAATTTTTACATAACTATGCAAATGGTGATCATTCCTGAGCATCTGGCTTGTGATTGCCTCTATTTTTAACCAGCACTGCATTACATTGCACAGTCATACATCTCACAAAATTACTGCCATGATAACTTCAACATACTTTCAATCTGTCTTCAACATATTAGAGGTATTAGAAGAGGTTCCTCATTCTCTACACGAGCAGGGAGGGGTACTAGCCAAGCATACTAACTCAACAACATAGAAGAAGACAAGCAGGCAAGAAGAAGTGTCGGAATCTGGTAGGCTCGAATCAAATATTTGCAGACCAGATGGGCAACATATTTCAGAGTTAAGGTCAAGGTCATGTCAGCTTAAATATTGCCTTTTATTACTTTTATTGGCTTCACAAGAAAGAATGAACAATGTAATAATTAAGAAGGTTTATAATGGAGAATTTAATGAAAATTCCCTATTTATTTCATAAAACAAATCATAAAAGAAGCAAAACAAAAATATGTAAAGGACAAAATGGAATTTTCTCTCTGTTGCTACCAAGTCAGGACTTTTTTTGTCTGTCTGTTTGGTCAACAAGGTTGCAGCAATGTCTGTGGTCATACAAACCTTCAGGTCCCTGTGAACGATTCCATTAACGTGGCAGTGATGGACACTCTCCAGGATCTGCTGTATGCAGTGGCTGAGGGTGGGAAAGTGGAGGAATGTGATGGATCAAATTAAAAGGAGAGAGAGGGAAAAAAATCAAGAAAAAATATATTTTAAAAGAGGATACTAGGGAAAATAACCGAGAAGAGAAGAATAACCTAATTCATAACACTGTTCTCGTCATCAAACTTTTTATGTGAGATGCTGCTCTTGTTAATATGTGATATTAAGCCTCATGATGGGAACTTATTTCTGCAAAAAGTTAAAGACATGCATAACATAAAGACGTAGATATACACACACACCCCTTTCTTTCTCCCTCGGGATGCAGCTTTTCAGCATAAAGCTGGCAGTGTTAGGTAGGTTGTGTATGATTAATATTGCAGGCCTTATGTCATTAATCATCTTTATAAATAACTCTGAGATCCCCGAGACAAGGTAACTATATCACACCTCTGAGACAACCATATGTGAGACACACAAACACACATATAGGCACACACAGTTGTTCTCTCGGATAACAGACAGAGATGCATAATGGCTGCTTTGCTCAGCAGCGTGTGTGTGTGTGTGTGTGTGTGTGTGTTACCTGGCATCAGCCTCACTGTAGTACTCCCGGGCTACTATATCTTCAAACAACTCTCCTCCTGTCACCCTGGGAAGAGAGAATGAGATCATTATTTAGTGTATTCATGATTCTGGCTCTCATGAAAACTGAAACAGACTTGTCATTTTTTATATGGACTCAATTACAAAAATCACTGGCGACTTCAACTATTACACCTCGGTAGTATCGACTCTGTACCCCTTTTTGCCATCAGTGCTGCCTTAATTCTGTCAGCTGTACAATCATCATGTGAATATCCCATTCCACCACATACCAGTGGTGTTTTACTGGACCTGGTGACAGTGAACGCCCTTCATTGTCAAGTTCAAGAAACGAGTTTGAGATTATATTACATTTTTTAACAGGGTGTGTTATCCTGTTGGAAGCAGCCATCAGAGGATGGACACATTGTGGTCATAAATGGATAAATTGTTTAGCAAAGATACTCAGCTGGGTTTCACATTTATATCAGTTGATACTCGGGGGCCTTGCTGATGCTGCTCAAGGGATAGCTTCTCTTTTTCGGACCATTCTCTGTAAACCCAATAGATGGTTTTGTGGCAAGATCTCAGCAGTTTCTGAAATTCTAAGATCAATAACTGTGCCATGTTGAAAGTCACTTGAATCATCTTTCAGACCTTTGCATTAACAAGCAGCTGAACAATGCTATACTGGAATGTGGAACGTTCCAAACGAAAATAAGAAAAAAAATATTTGCAAGTAACTCACCAAATAACAGTAACTACATGACTATTAGCATTCTAACAATAGGGTGCCATAATAATTGCCATAATAATTCTTTAACATAGTGGACTCTAATGTTATTGGGTATTTACAGATATCTTGTTTGAATGTGTTTGACCCTGGATTTTTTTCCCCTCCAGTGGTCATGGCTTTCAGAGTAAAAACTGAGCTTCTTCTATACACGGTGTTACCATTAATAAGAGATAGTATATAAAAATTGGTATAGTGAAGAGAATTGACAAAATGTGTGAATGAGTATGTGTGTGTGTGTTACTCACAGATCAAACACCAGATAGTGGAAACCCTCTTCTGATATGCTGTCATGGAGTCTTACTGTGGAGGAGCGCAAATAAAAAAAGGAGAGAAAAGTGTGACAGAGCAAAGAAAAATCAGCCAACAGAAACAGACCAGCAGTGTGCAGGGGTCAACAAAGTTACAATATAACACCTAAAACGTCTCAGAACATGTTACTAATAATAGATGACTTCTAAGTTTTCATAGTAAAGCTGTCAACAGTGATGGCTGTCGCTTGATGAAATCTCGCTTTCCCATAATAAAACCTAAATTATTTTGGAAGTATCTATATTTCTAAGAAATTCTTTACAATACTAAAAATAAATTCAGTAAAATTATAATTCACATCACGGCAATTATGACACCCAGTTATGTCAATTGAAGGTTACTAGAATTAATATTGAATCATGTGTAACTTTGCCAAAACAATGTCAGACTCTATAGTTGGGACCACATGTTCTCCTTAAATTGCTGGCTGTCTGAATGGTGTCCAAAAAACAATGTGGGCTTTATAGATAACTGGGAAACTTTCTGGAGGAAACCTAGTCTTGGTAGGAGAGACGGCATCCCTCCCACTTTGGATGGAGCAGCTCTCATTTCTAGAAATCTGGCCAAATTTATTAAACCCCCCAAGATGTCACTATCCAGAGTTGGGACCAGGAAGCAGAGTTGCACTCTTACACGCCTCTCTGCAGCTTCTCTCCTCGCATTACCCCCCAAAAATCCCATCTCCTTAGAGAGTGTGTCAACTCCCAAACAGAAAAAAACAAACTAAAAACCAGCAAAAAATGACTTAAACATAAAAAAAAAATCACAAAGAAAGAACAATACAGTATCCACATTTGCACCAAAGAGTTAAACAGTGAAAAGTGGATTAATAAATATTAGGTCTCTCCCTTCCAAGTCTCTGTTGATCAATTATTAACATGAGTTAATAATTGATTAACAAATTGATTTACTCTGCCTTACAAAACCTGGCTACAGCAGGATGATTATCTTAGCCTAAATCAATCAACACCCCCAAGTCAAACTAACTATCAGAATCCTTGAAGCACAGACCGAGGAGGTGGTGTGGCAGCAATTTTCCACACCAGCCTATTAATCAACCAAAGACCAAGAAAGACTCATGTCTGTGCTTATCCTGCTAGACCTCAGTGCAGCGTTCAGTACTGTTGACCATAATATCCTATTAGATCGATTAGAGCATGATGTAGATACTACAGGTACTGAACTGAAGAAGCTTCTCGGATGAGAGGTGAAACGTCTTCAAGCAACTTAAAGAAGTCCAGACACTTTTCTTTGCAAACTCCTTTGACTACGATGACCTGGATGACGGAGAACCTTCACAGACAGATACTACAGGTACTGCGCTGCAGTGGTTTGTATCATATCTATCTAACAGACTCCAATTTGTTCATGTAAATGGAGGGTCTTCTTCACATACTGAGGTTAATTATAGAGTTCCACAGGGTTCAGTGCTAGGACCAATTCTGTTTACATTATACATGCTTCCCTTAGGCAGTATCATCAGAAGGCATAGAATACATTTTTACTGCTATGCAGATGACACACAACTTTATCTATCAATGAAGTCAGATAACACACACCAATTAGTTAAACTGCAGGAATGTCTTAAAGACATACATACCTAATGTCCTCAATTTTTTGCTTTTAAATTCAGATAAAACTGAGGTTATTTTACTCGGCCCTGAAAATCTTAGAAATATGGTATGTAACCAGATACTTATTCTGGATGCCATTACCTTGGCCTCCAGTAACACTGTGAGGAACTCTGGAGTCATTTTTGACCAGGATATGTCCTTCAGTGCACATTTCTTCCTGTTAAAAGGGAGTTTTTCCTTCCCATTGTCACCAAAGTGCTTGCTCATAGAGGGTCATATGATTGCTGAGTTTTTCTCTGTATGTATTATTGTAGGGTCTACCTTACAATATAAAGCGCCTTGAGGGAACTGTTGTTGTGATTTGGCGCTGTATAAATAAAACTGAATTGAACTGAATACACTAAATACAAAATACAGTAAGTCTCATTAGCAAAACTGGCTGCTGTCATTAGTTAAGTTAATTGAACACAGTATATGGATAGCACATCATCACTGTTTTAACATCTGCATTTATGAGGAAACAGAATATCTGGCTTGCTTTCACTTTTAGCCTTTGCTAATCTGTTACTGTTAGAAAGTAAAGCATTACTACACTGTGTTTCAATATTAGGACATTAGAAGAGTTTGACTTATTTTATATATCATTGTCTTGATTTCAAAGCCACAGGATCAAAGACCTAACGCCATTGTTGCTCTCAAACTTTCAAATAGCAAATACATCTCAGAAAACTAAAAAGAAATTATATGAGAAATATGAAACAACAGCAGTGAAGGGAAGAAAGAGCATGTGTCTATAAATGTGAAAACAAAGGAGGAGAGACCACTTCTATCAGAGGTTTAATGAGGGGGGTGTAAAGATTTAGAGAGCGGGTGTACGGCTAGTGCATCTTTTTGATGGCTCAGCTGCAAGAGCACACAGGTGCAGCATAATCATTACATACCGTACTAGAACACACACACACACACACACACACACACACTTGGTTTCGTGGTCTCTCCTCCTTTCTCTCTTGTAACTGTGTCTAGAACATGAATATCCCTAGCAGAAATCAGTAGAGACCTGAAAAGACCTGTTTTAATTTGCACAAGGGTGTGTGTGTGTGTGTGTGTGTGTGTGTGTGTGTGTGTGTGTGTGTGTGTGTGTGTGTGTGTGTGTGTGTGTGTGTGTGTGTGTGTGTGTGTGTATTCCGAGATTTAGGACACAGCTCACCGATGTTGGGGTGCTTCAATAAACGACAAATCCTCGCCTCTCTCTCCAGCTTTTGATGATCTAAAAGAAAAATAGAGGAGACACAAACACAGAGATGGGTTATTTTAATGCTCCTCATGATTCCCTCCTGTGATTGGCTTTATAAATAATAGAACGTGAAGTTGGATGCAACTTAGTTTTGACTCAGTGGAGGACACATTGCAGTATTTGGTTGTCAGCGTCAGTGTGTGTTGTGTCTGTCTGTCTGTGTGTGCGCTGGCGTGGTGTCAGCCGGCTCTTTTCCTTATCAGAACTGAAATGCTTGACAAAAATAATGTGACCTGATATGTGCTCGGTAATATGCCACAAACAGGCAGGCGGCAGTGAACAACAAACACAGTGAACGGCCACAGAGGATTCATATTGACCTCTAGCGTTGGGCTCAGCATAAGCTCCTGCAATGTACTTTTAGGTCCCCTTTGGTGCCCCGAGGGAAGTCTGAAATCTGTATTCCCGAAATATACACTGTGCTGCAGTTTTGCAGATGTAACATACAATAGATTTATACAGTAATCCTTTTGAATGTTTAAAAGAAAATCTCATACCGTTTTTTCTTCATGTTTTTTATTAAAATTTGTGTTAAACAATTAATCCGGATAGAATATATTAAAATTATTTATTTTCTACCCCCTTTTTTCAGACAAAGGGTATTTTGAAATAATATATAATCGGTAATACAAAAACAGCTATGTAATTCTGTATTACACCAATGGTGAAATTTAATCAGAAACTTTATGATATTTGTAGATTTCTACATCACTGTAATTAAGTGCTTTAGGTTACAATAAACTGTGACATTTGTTTTCCACATACACAGTAATATTATGCATACCATAAAACGATTTCACTCATATTCCGAAACCTTAAAGAAGTATATGCTCTTCGGCAGTGACTATAATGTTCCACCTAAATACAACATCAGCTTTTGGTGAGCTTGTTTTAATAGTGGACCCTTAACTGATGCTGGGAGAACATGTACATGCTTCTTTACATGAAATCCACCAAATTTTATGAGGGGGAAAAAAGACGGTATTTGGGAAGCACAGAATAGAACAGCAGCAGGTATTAGATACTGCAATCTAACTGTACTGCAACAAAAATCTCAGACAGGAAATATGGCAACCCAGACAGCATAACATATCTCTCCTCTATGAGGCTCAGACTGATTTTATCTGACTTAGCAAACATGAAGTGACACTCAAATCTCTCTGTCAGAAGAAACCCAATGTCCAGTGACTCTGATTCAGAATAAGTGAGTCATCGCAATGAGTAAGACAATCCGGTGCTGAGGCGACCCATTTCAGCTTTGCCTCAGGACTCAGAGGGAGAGAGAGAGAGAGCAGCAGGTTCTACATTTTTCCAAAATAAAATAGGACGCCTATTTTTCACTCTCATCTGCCTCCTTCTTCTTCTCTTCTTGATGCTATGGAAACTGTGGGCTCAGTGCAGCACAGAAGCAAGACCAGCAAAGAACACTAGATTGCTTGTTCTCATTATAGGTCCAGGTATCTGTTTGTTTTGTGTCAGTGTAACGCACCTATAGGAAAACAATAGGCAAGCACAACAACAAAGCTAGTGCGCTTTAAAGGAAACTGACCTTGGCGTGCACTCAAATATGCAGCAAAATGCCAGTATAAAAAACATATTATGACAGAAAAGTACTTATCTACAAAGAAAGGTGACAAAGATGTTTGTCAGCCCTAGTGACAAAGTTTAATCCAGAATAAAATTAACCTTATATAGCATGAGCAGACAAAATAAAATAAAAAAAGAATATTTAAAGGCAAAAGAAGAAGAGATAAAATGATGAAACTACAAAAAGGTCTACAATGAACTGATCTGATTACTGTTGCGATAAAGCTTTCTCATCCATCAGCCCAAGCATTAACTACCAAGAACAGCCACAATTAACTTCATTATCTTAAAAAATGCTGTTTCTTTTCTTTCAACAGTCATATTGGCTCCAGAGGCAGTGATGAAACTGTGTAAAAACTTCTGAAAGGACTTGCATGCCTTCCTGCATGCAGAATTTCTTGCAGCTCTTCTGTGTGGCTCCAAGTCTGCCATAATGCCCCTGAGAACATGACAATTTCAATTTTGCTGAAGCATACTGCCAGCTGTAGAGCCAAGCACAACAGCACAGAAGCCCACAAACAGCGCCAGAAACAAGGGCAGCCTAGCCATTACTGCATGATTAGCAGGATTCTCTGAGCAAGGTCACTAATCTCTCCATCTCTGTCTTAGCTTTATTATGTTGCTGAATGGCACATCCTTTTGTGTCAGTATAACACAAAACACGTTCTGTCTTCCCTTTGCTAATATTGAGAGAATCATTACTCACAAATATCTAATTTTCACATTTGCATTTTCTGCTACACTAAGTAATTGTTTTTTGTTTTGTTTGTTTGTTTTTTTATAATACACCTGTGTTTACAGTACATCACTTAAGTCTACTATCATGCATATTTTAAACTGGTACAACAGCCAATTTGCTGTTCTTAAGGAATTTAACGGATTACTTTTCATTGTACTTTGCTTTATTAACATTGTTAAATTCCAGTAAAATAAAACAATACCCATACTATTAAGTATGTTTGCAGGACTTTTGTTAAAATAATAGTATGCACAATGCATTAATGCCACAATTAAGACACAATCTAGTGTTATTCTTTGTACACTAAGCAATAAAGTTATCTGACCTAATTATACCATACCTAGTAGCAATACTGAGGACATGGTTTAGGAAAGACTGCGGCACATTTTCAGACCTCAACACAAATACTGTAAGTTTTTTTCCCAAGATGAAAAAAAAAAAATCAAATTCTGAAAATGATTTGAACCATTCTTCCATAATGGTCCATAATAGGTGGTCATGTTTGGCTGTGCCAGGGTGGTTGTATTTTTTTTTTTTTTTTGCAGTATTCATCGACTGTACTCTGTTATATGACAGCCTCGCTCCCTTTGTCATCATTTTCCACCTCCACTTTTCTTTCTGTCTCTCTCCTCTCTCTCCCTCCTCCACAGGTAGTCCACCTCCTAGCCGGCTGGACATCTGTTGTCTAGCAACTCACGCACCAATCAGAGCGTCAGGCCTCTCCTCTCCTCTGCAGTGGAACCAGCCTTGAATGCAAATAGCAGATATTGAGAGTTCACGCACAACTTTAAAACTCTGCAGAAATACAGTTAGAGCTACGTATGCTTATTTCCTAACTTAAACACGTCTAGTCTTGTAGATGAGGATGGAAAGTCAGAAATTGAGCTTTACAGATTCTGTAATGCAACAGTTGAGTCTCAAGATGCTTATGTACACAGAAAAAGTGCAGATAGTCTAAGGATTGATGAGTAGTGAACGTTTGTCTGCAAAGGATGCGTTCATATATTTTTTTGATAATATTAAAACTGTAGCTTTTTATTGGAGCCCTCAGCAGCTACAAGATTTGAGAAAAATGCAACAAAAAACACGTGCAAAAGAGCTTAAACATAATAAAGTTCTGTTCGTTCTGAAAAAGTGATACATGAATTTGTGACTTCCAGATTAGATTATTGTAACTCGCTGTACTCTGGACTCCAACTTGCTCACCTCCAAAGATTACAGTTCGTTCAGAATGCTGCGGCTCGTCTCCTAACCGGAACTAGAAAGTTTGGCTCTATTACTCCAGTGCTCTCTGACTTCCATTGGCTGCCTATTAAATTTCGTATTTATTTTAAAAGTTCTGCTGCTTACTTTCAAATGCCTAAACAACCTTACCCCTGACTATCTCACCGACCTCCTCAGTCTCTATACTCCCAACTGTTCTTTACGATCTTCCGGTCAGTTACTTCTGGTCCAGGCACCGTCTGAAGACTAGGGGTGATCGTGCTTTTGCCTCTATAGCACCAAACCTCTGGAATAGTCTTCCTGCTACCATTCGTGCCTCTGACTCCATTCAATCCTTTAAAGCACGCTTGAAAACTTACCTATTCAACCTGGCTTTTTCCGGTTCACTAATTCTCACCGCTCATTAATTGCTGTATCGCTACTCATTTCTCTGAATTATCATGATCTCTCCCTATCTCTACTTACTAATGCTTTTTGTTTGTTTTCTCTACTTTCTCTATTTTACCTTGTTTTAATGACTTACTGTTCAGTGTAATCATTTACCGTTATTTTTACTGTGAAGCACTTTGGTGTACCCCCTGGTTTTAAACGTGCTATATAAATAAAATTGTATTGCATTGTATTGTAGTGTGCTGTTGATTTTAGGAGAAAATCAAACTTTAATGTCAAACATCTGCAGTGTTGAGGGACTGCAGACAGTAACTGTAGAATGAGACAGTCCACAAGATTACTTGGTTTTCCTTTGAGAGCTTGTTTCTCATTTTTGCAAGCTTCATACAAGTTAACAGGATTGGAGCACAAAAGTGCACGAGTACAGGTGTGACTGCCTGCATTGGCATAACAGCGTGTTTTTATTTTTTAATGCTTGAGTAAATCGCATTTTACCCATTCACTCTTCAGACTGTAGCTGCAAAAAAAGCTGACTCTCAAAATGTCTCAAACAATCAGTTATGACTGGCTGAAAAGCCTCACAATACTCAACTCTGCTTGCGTAAGCTTGACTCCTGCTGTCACAGACACTAGTGAGAGTAATTCCGCTTATGTGGTTAAAACTGAACCAACTGTGCCAACAAATGTGAATGTCCGGTCAGCTGTTTTCATTCAACCCTGTCTGGACCTTTTTTGGCTTGATCTGGGCTGACCGTCTCAAAGTGTCCAAGTATGAGTGCTTCTCTGTCTGGCACAATAAAGACCACGATGATTGATAACTTCATTTAAAGTATACAAAAACATACCTATTCTTTTTTGTTCTCTTTTACTTTTATTATTTTAACTGTCATAATTTGTCTTTAATTAGCTGTGGTGTGAGAAAAAAAATACAGCTACTTTGTTTGTAATGGCTGAAAAGTAGTCGTGTTCCTCTTCAATACCAAATGCACTTCTTTGTCTCATAAAACAATCCAATTTGTTATATTTTTCCATGACACAGTGCAATAGCCACAAAAAGATTGAAATATCTATTTAAGGTATTTACAACAGAAACAGTATCTTAAAAGTTTGTGGCGAGTATGTATTGCTATAGGTATAGATTTAACCTCCCCAAATGTAGAGTGATGCAAGGAGACTAGTGTGCGGTCTTTCAGTCAGCTCCTTTTCAGTCTACAGAAAAATATTGATTTGTTGTATTAGTCACTTCATAAATCTTAATGTCTTAAATAATCGATTTTCTATCATTAGCATTCCAAGTATGCTGCTCAGATTAGGCCTCCTACACTTTGCACCATTTTAGAACAGATCACAAGTTACTTCTTTCAAAAGTACAAGTCCATCCATTCGCTTCTCCTTTTCAGGGTCGCGGGGGGCGCTGGAGCCTATCCCAGCTGTCATAGGGCGAGAGGCGGGGTACACCCTGGACAGGTCGCCAGTCTGTCGCAGGGCTAACACACAGAGACAGACAACCATTCGCACTCACATTCACACCTATGGGCAATTTGGAATTATCAATTAACCTATTCCCACAAACTGCATGTCTTTGGACTGTGGGAGGAAGCCGGAGTACCTGGAGGGAACCTACGCAAACACGGGGAGAACATGCAAACTCCACACAGAAAGACCCCGGCCTGATGGTGGAATTGAACTCAGGACCTTCTTGCTGTGCGGCAACAGTGCAAACCACTGTGCCACCGTGCTGCCAAGTGAATGTATAAATATGCTAATTTGTTACTAGGGAATGTACAGAAACACAGCTCTTCAACCTGGAGAAAGTGGGGACTGGCTGATAACCAGTTTGTCTGCTGTATTGTGCATTTGCTCATTTTCTGTAATCTCCAGGTTTCTATTAGTAAAAGGTATGACTGTAAACCAAAGAGTTATGTGTTCTTTCATTCCGAGTTGTTCTTTCTGTTCCATTACCTGTACACTTCAGTTGCTTGAGTTGTGTATTATTATCCCTTACGTTAAATGGACACAATTGCAAGTTGGAAAGAACCAACCGTTAGCAGCAGGTTGCAGTAGGTTCCTGGGGTAAATACGATCGACAGGTTAGCAAGTATCATTTGATGAATTGTTTCCAAAGTGATTAGTAAAAATCCCACTGAACCTACAGTAAAGGCACAAAAACATTTGCAACAGCAAGCCCATCTTCAGTTCACCCAACTGAAGATGGAGGACATTTTAAATAAACTAACAAAGGAAAAAGGGCTAGCGTTAAAGTTATCTAAAACTCCAGTAGTCTCGGTGTGAGCAAAGAATCAAATCAGTTCTGAGGAAAATAAATGAATAAATGAGTAAGAAAGAAAAAAGGCTAGATGTCAGGTTATCTGGTGAAGACAAAGACTTTTGCTCTTGCCAAATCTATTTATTATACTTTTGGTTAAAAAAAAAAGAGCTGGTATTTTGTCCAGTGTAAATCAGTGTATCACATGACAAGTTCCAGCTACAGACCCCAGTGAACCTCCACCTCTACCCCACTTTGGTTCTTTCCGCTGCTGCTTCTTTCTTTTTCAGTCTGGGTCTGAAGTGTCACATCTGCAACCGCACTGCAGCAGTATAGTGCTCTCTCTGTGAGTGTCTTTATAGTTTGATATCCTGCAAGTCCAACACAAGCAAATTTTGGGACAACATAACACATCCAAACATTTTTATTAAAAATAAATAAATAAATAAATAAATAAATAAATATTAAAAAGAACAAGGTAAAGAGTAGGGATGGGTATTGATAAGATTTTCACAATTCCGATTCCATTTTCGATTCTGTTTAACGATTCGATTCTTTATCGATTCACTTATCAATTCTTTTTTTTTTTTTTTACTAAGGTCGATTAGCTTAGAACTTTGTTTTATATCTTCTCTTTGAACAAGATAGAAATTTAGGAGTAACATGGCCTTACAAACCCAACAGTGAGATCTTAAGACAGGGGTGTCAAACTCAAATACACAGTGGGCCAAAATTCAAAACTGGAACAAAGTCGCGGGCTAACATTAATATTTATTGAAAAATATCTTCCTCCAGATATAAGAATCAATCTTTTCTTATGGACTCAAACAAGTTTTGCTGAAAAACTGAATATGGAAGGCTTAATACTAAACGATATATATGTATATATGTATATGTATATCGTTAGCTGTATAATACCAGTAGGCCAGCTCTAATAGTAATTTGGTATGGCTTCGCGGGCCAAATGTAGTTACACTGCGGGCCAAATTTGGCCTGCGGGCCAGAGTTTGACACCTATGTCTTAAGAGATCCTTAAGAGATCCAGCCTATGGCTCTTCAATGGGGTGTCACAGGGTCCCCGGGGAAAAAAAATTGTAAATGTAAAATAATAAAATAAATATTCTTCTGTAGCAATAACAAAGTATAACATAAATTATTCAGTAGCAATTACACAAGAATATCCAGTAATGTCCCTGCCTACAATTAAACACATTCACTTACCGAAAATCGGGGGCATCTGCTGTGGCAAATGGGTGCAAGCCTTTTACCACAAACTTAGTCACTGCTCGGTGACATTCGTCTATCCTGGCCTGAAAGGAGACGCTACCAGTAGACTGCAGCGACAACTGCCAGCGAGCGCCAGCCAGACTTTGCCTCTCTCATCATGGTCACCTAAATGCAGCGCACAGTAATGGCAGGTTTTGTAATAAGGCAGATCGCGCTAACATAATATGCACTGTTAGTTGATTATTTACCTGCCGCATTAACGGGAGAGGACGTACAAACGTTACTGCTGCTGCTGGGTTGAGATTCACGAGTCAGGAGAGGAATTAAAAACACGACATTCATTTAAGGTCATCGCGTGTTTTGTGAGCAAATGCTTTTGCATATTCGTAGTGTTTCCTCCCTTGAATGAAATATCTACTTTGCAAGTATTGCAAGTTGCCCTGTTGTCATCCGTTCTCGTAAAGTATGACCAAACTTTTTAGCGTTTGAGCCACCATGTTTCCTGCCAGGTAAATGACGCTCCGCAACGTGGTGACGTCATTCGGGACGACTGGAATCGATAAGGGAATCGTTTGCAAAAATGGCAAACAATTCCAAGGAATTGAAAAAGTGGGAACCGGTTCTCAACAAGAACCGGTTCTCAACAAGAACCGGTTTTCGATACCCATCCCTAGTAAAGAGGTCAGCTTTGAAACTAAAAAGCTAAATAGAGCCATCTTCACTGCAACAGAAGCAGACTGAGAATATGAATCTTTAAGTGAAATGATTCTGTGCTTAGTTTTATTATTATTGTTATTTTTTTTTTAGCTTTTTACATCTTTGATGTTTTTGCATCCATGGTGACAACAACTACAATTTCAATTTCCAAATGATCTAAATGATGAACTACTAACTCTTGATATGTAACATTTCTGTTTTCTGTATAAAGTATGAGGTAATTTTACTTTCATTACATGTAGACCTGTAGTTAATGTTACTACTGACTTCAGTGTTAAGTGGTGACTTAATTAACAGGCTAGTATTGACAGTCTGACCTTTATGTCATAGTAAAACCACAGCACTAGTAGCTACATGTAAAGAGTGTAGTATCTATTACAAGGGAGGAAAAGAAAAGAAATTACTTATTTAACATTTGGCTCATACATAGTTTTGGCCTACAAAGAATATTTCCAGTATAGTGTGTCTGTGTAAGAGTGCAAAATGCAAATGAGGAAAATAAATAATGGAAGGCATCCATGACAATTGTTATGTTATTTTTTTTTTTACATTTTATCCTTCAAAATAAATTCTTGTTGGCACTTTTATGTAAAAACAAACAAACAAACAAAATTGGTATGTGAAAACACATTTTCTGTTTATATTAGGTATCATGCATGTTTGGGAAGCTAAAAGGTCACTTGAGTGGTCTTTCATCAAATGTGACTCAGACTCCAGTTTTGCATGGTGACCCTCCAACTTTATCAGTAGCTGATAGGCCAAGTATAAAAAGCAGCACACTGGCTGACCCGTTCTTTCCAAAGTATAGATTGCCAGTCATCAGGGGAGCTAATATCAAAATATTTTTGAAAGTAGGTTGAACAGAAAATGGCTCCTAAGCTAAAAAGAACCAATACTAGCTAACTCTAGCTTTGTACCAAAAAAGAGTCATAAATAAGTAGTGATGCAGTTATCGATGATAATATGCCAGTTTCATGCTGCTCACTTTTATTTTATAATGGAAATAACATCCTTAAGACTAATTTCTTATATTTGCAATGATCATTACAAATATCTGGGGAATTTATACATATGTCCTGCCTTACTGGCTAAAAATATTGCTGTTACCAGTATACAATATGCAAATTCTATATACCAGTCAACAATAACAAATTCTGATAATCAATTAAAAACTCAGGTAATCAATTAAGTAAAAAATCCAAATTTTGTTGGTTATAGCTCTTTTGATGTTTTGAGTGTTGGTCAGAAAAATGAGCAGCTGAAACCGTCCTCTGGAAATGCCAATACATATTCAGTTAACCCTATTAAACAATCAATAGTTTAATCACCAATGACGACAAACGTTTTCTGAAGTCTTAACGCTGATACAGACACAAATGTTCAAACCACACACAAAGGTACACACACAGACAGAGACACACCGCAACGGGGTCCTGGAATTGCTCTGCTCCATTTAATTAAGAGTTTTAATTAAAAAGATGTAGTGGGGTGAACGTAACATCCTCTGCTGCCAGCGGCTAAGTAGTCCTCTTCCATACCGTTCCCAGGGATCTAATGAAACCATCCAGGATGCTGAGACAGCGTCACCCTCTGTTAGTTTGCAATAGAGGAAGAATTATGAAACTGATAACTCCCTTTCTTGCTCTTCTGAAGAGAAACAAAAGGTGGCTGGTGTCAGAGATAAAACTGCCCCAAGAGTCTTGTAACATACGGTAATGTCCACATTTATCTTATACACTGTAATGCAGAGATATACCACACACATTAGACTGATGTGTAAAATTGGTTTAATCTGAGCTGCATTTTCTGAAAACACCTCAACAAGGAGAGACTCTCAAAATACTAGTTATAATCACAGACAAAGACCACATTTTATTGCAGCAATCAAGCCCTACTGTGCTGCTCATTCTTTATTTTGATTACAGCTACAGTACTGCGGTAGCAATTGTGTCCTGCAGCTCAGGAGAACTGGCAGCACCAAGGTACCAAAATACACAGTACAAAAGATTCAACTTGAGAATTTTATTTTTGCAACAAGAACAGGAGTAATATAAACTAAATTAAACTAAACAAATTAAACAGAAAAGTTGCAGCTCTCCATTTGCAATGCATGCCATGATCAAGCTTTGTAAGAAATATATTAGTAAATATAAATACATGAATGGGTGTGCAGGTACATATGTGCAATCTGTGTGAACCATGAAACAGCATAAAAAGATTAGTCAACACTTAAAATTCTCTAATACAACTACCAGACCTAATTTATTCTGCATTTCTCTGCAATGCCTCCAATACACCAAACAGAGAACTTGACTGAACCATCCAGTTTTCCAGTTTTTATTAGCTAGGGAAAGCAATAGTTTTAATGTAGAAGAGAAGCAATTTAATGGAGCTACTTTTTTCTGGGGGAAAAAAACCCACTGGTATCTCTTTTTTTCTAGTTTTAATTTTGGAACAAAGTGCAACAAGTATCTTGTGGGAAAATTGCATTACAAAGTAAAGAACTCGAGTCACTTGGGGAAAACCAAGCCAGGCCATGAACTGCAGACTCTCCAGTTAGACATGCCAGAAGCTGACTGGAGGCATCCTAGTTAGATGTCTGGACCACTTGAATTGCCCTTTCGATGTGGAGGAGCAATTCCTCTACTATGAGACCTTCCACTGACTGAACTCCTCACTCTATCTCCAAGAGTGAGCCCAGAGATGTCAAAATCATCACAGCGAAATGCAAATTGTGTCTGTGTGATAAGTATTTCCAGGCTGTGAAGTGCTCCACTTCAAACTGAAAAAGCACCTGCAAGTTAAGCATGGCTTAACACAACACTGCTGATGAGGCCTACTGAAGACAATAACAATGCAGGACCTATAGCTCAGACGCAGTCATGGCTAGCATTTAGTGTGGCTAAAATTGCCACTTCAAAGGAAACTGCTGGTTAAGTGATGTAGTAGATGCTTCTGCTCAACTGTCTATGCAATGAGGCAGTGTCAATACACTCATGACAAATGTATAGTTTTCTATGCCAAAAGTAGAAAATCATTTGCAACTTTGCCACTGTGCTAATCCATCTATGAAGTGACATCATTTTGAATTAAAATGCACACTTTTACTATGAATTTTGTCTTCTAAGATTGTTTAAATATATCTAATCAATATTCAATTTGTCAATGTTGAAATCATTTGGTACATGGCCGATGACTAAATGGTCATAAATATGTTCAGTGTCACACAACAGCTCTTTGTAGGAAGTAGGACAGTAACAATATGAACCGTACACAGTTTACCTGCAGCAGGAGTTCAGACTAAATATTTTAAGACTCTGAGAAAGTAAGAAAAAAAATTAACATATAAAAGCACAGAGAAAAGGAGGGAGGTAGGCGATGCATTCAAATTTAATCTAACCTGTAATACCCTTGCTTTGTTGCACACATTGTACTGAACATTTTTTTAACCTTAAGTCAAAATTTTGTGATTTTAAAAGAGTGAGAGCTGCATCACTTATTTTTTACTTTCACTGAATGCATACATTGAATTTAATGGACAAAGTTGGTTCACGTTTCACATCTGAAAATCTAGAGCAGACTCTGTGCTGATGACTGCCATCAGTCTAATGTCTATTCATAGTGGTAGGACACATTTGAATAATAAGGTCCATGATATGTGGCAGACGGCTCTGTAAGAAATTTGGCATAATGCATCAAATTAATTTGATAACTTGATGCATTATTATACAGGAAAAAATATTTTCAAAACTAAGACTTTAAGTGGGATCTACAAACACACATTTGCTGTCCAGTGCTTTGTTAATTCGCCAAACAGCTAAACATTCACAAAAAACAGAAAAAAAGAATATTTTCAATACTGAGTGTATGTCAGGGTGTGAGAGCACAAGCAATATATTTTTAGCCTTTGAGTACCCAGTGAGTCATGTGATCCCCTTCTTCTGACTGATCCCTCCTTCCTTTCCTTCTCTCCTGCGTGCATATCTGTGTATCTTAACCACAGTCCTCTCCCCTTTCTCTCTGTTTTTAGTCCTACAGACCTATTGATTAATTTCTTTTTTATTATTATGATTATTTTTGTCAAATGGCTCAGCTGTCTCTTTATTGTCATCTCCTCACATATAGTACAGACTCTCAAACATGTGCCAGGTGAAAGAAGATAGAAGAAGATAAACCACCATCTCTAATTTGCTGGAAATGATTTCCAGATTCACAGCGCATCTCCTTATCACCAAGCCATGCTCAAAACAATGCAATGAGCATACTGGGGTATCAATCAATACTTAAAATTTTTCTAAAATTTCTATATCAACAAAGCCGTCTTCACCTGCAAGCACACAACCCCTGATTAGTTTGAGTGCCAAATTCTGTATTTTTTAAAGATACCAACCAATTGCATTGGTATTAATGAGTACCAATTCAATTGGTTTCAGATTTCAAAACATCTGAGTTAGAGGAAGAAAGACAGCGAGACAGTGTGATGTCACTCCTACAACATTTTCAAGTACAATGACGGTGGTGTCAGCAAGGAGACAAAAGTAATCTCAGGGGTGGTTACACTTTTCAAAATGCGATGCAGACAACACACTCTGCAACATAGCATTTTTGTACTGGCTACAGTAACACTTCTTTTAAAATCACCATGCTGTGCACGTTTAAAGAACACGTTTTGTGAGATTGTATGTGCGAAAAAATAGTATGTAATCACAACCAATAATAGTATAACGTTACTATTTAGTACAGTCGTTCACAAACAGTGTCACATAACAGACATTGTCAGTGACCAAGGCAGTGTGTAAATGGTTGTAGATACATAGCAAAATATATCAACTGGGAAGTATGGACTTATTTTGTAATATATAATTTATTGTTTTAAAACAAGAATATGATAATTGAGTATCATAACATTTAATGTTTGCAATTTAACTATTAGCAGTTAATTGATAGCACCATTAGCTGTCTGTTAAGGCAGCGGCTAATTGCTATGACTAATAATAAATTAATAACATTAACATGGAGAAATGGGCATCAAAGATTATCAATCCTGCCAGTATGTAGCCTTAGTACAGTCTCCTGGTAATTTAACAGGATCACATTCTCTTTTGTCTAAAAACTGTCATGTTTCTCTGAAAGTACCAGAACGAAGGTGAGAAAAGTCTGCACCAAGTAGAAACAATGGCAGTCTACCTTTCCAACTCTGTTTGATCAGCAATGACAATACTTTTTGGGGGGTTTTGCACTACCTAAAAGAATCTTAAAATTTGTTTGTTTGTATTATGCTAATCTATATATTTTTTAAACAACTTTTATTTTAATTTTTTTGTCATTTTTCCTCTGTGATATCAAAACTGGCTTTGAATATTAAGTATTTACATGGATATCAGTATCGACAACCCAAGAGCACATCTTTTAAAAATTAAAAGTACAAACCAACACAGCTAGGCAAGCTTTTAGCTATGAGAAATACAGAATGCACAAACACACACTTAAATACTGACTGACCATCTTCTCTATCACACTCTGATTTTCTGTCTCTCTCCCTCTGCTTCCTTTCCTTTTCTTCCATTCTGTTTCTCCACTCTTATTCACTAACTCATCTACTGCTCTAAATCAAATGCTGCATAATCAGGACTGCAGATTTTAGGAATGTGGCTGGTTCAATAGGCCCACCACATGTGTGCCTACTTAACTAGAAGCAGCAAACACACACACAGTGCCTTGATCTGCCTGCATTCCAGACACCAATCCTATCCTAAACCCCTTTCAATTATATATAATCACACACACACGCATGCACTTGCATACACAAACACAGAGAACAGAAGAGAGGAGTAGGGGGAAGGTCATGATCCTGCCAGAGAGAAGGGAATCAGAGTTGCAATTCTAGGGCTTATCGCGGAAAGAGGGTAAGACCATATTTGACACGCCAGCATGCAGAGTATGTAAACCTCTATATGAACACACATAAGAAAGAGGAAGGGCGAGTATGTATGCACTTGGAGACCCACATGCACAAGTGGTGAGATAATTCTTTGCGGTATTTTTGGAAAATCTGTCCACGCAAGTGTCAAGACACTGATCCGTCTCCCAAGGTGTCTATTACAAACACTACACTCAGCAACATGCAAAAGACTGTTAGGATATGGAGGAGAAGATATAGATATGCTGCAAT
The DNA here is from genome assembly GCF_036321145.2 of Pelmatolapia mariae. Taxonomy (NCBI): domain Eukaryota; kingdom Metazoa; phylum Chordata; class Actinopteri; order Cichliformes; family Cichlidae; genus Pelmatolapia; species Pelmatolapia mariae. The sequence goes on along the minus strand of NC_086232.1, from coordinate 25,167,073 downwards.
AGATAGATTGATTGACAGATAGAGCACATACTAACCTTCTTAGTTACTATTCAGTCAGTACTCACACATTTAAATATTACATTTTGGGTAAGAATTCGATGAGCATTTTAATTTAAGACTTTAAGAACTGAGAAATAACTGAGTATAACACTAAACATTTAATGTGCACTGTGTAACATATAATATACATTTTACGGAAATTTTAAGGAAATGCCGCAATCTGCCTGTAAACAGCACCAGTAAATGCATAATGAAAAATGTAGCAACAACAATCCAGGAGACTGTCTATCTAATATTGAGCATATTCTATCTGAGTGAGCACCTATGCCAAGTGGCTAATTTTTGGCATGTTTCAAATGGCAATATGTAGATCAACTTTTTATTATGATATTTCAAGAAAATCAGGTTGGTTGAGTCATTTACTTACAGTTGTGTTGCACATCACCAGGTGCTAGTGTTTTTTTCTTTTCTTTTTTTTTTTGGTTGGTCGGTTTTTAGGTAGTATATCATCATCAGAGGGCATGTTGCTCTCAGACATGCCCGGGGTTGTCTCATTCTTGTGCGCACTAGGGAATGCAAATGCATGGGGTTGCTATAGCGGTGATATTACAATATGACAGTCTTACATCATGTATAAGATTCAAACTGGTATGGTTTTAAGTCAATGAATGTGAAGAGAAGTGATTGTCTGAAGTGTTTGCGTGTCATCTGGAAATGATACAATTCTTGGATTTTCTTTGAAATTACTATCTAATAACAGTAGGCACCAATTTAAAATGTTATATTTTGAAAGCATGATATGACAGCAAAACTGTCATTCAAAATTATGTGTCAATACTGTTTTGTGTTGCCTGTCTGCAACCTGCCTTTATGTAAACCAACAACATCCTGCACCTTTCCGTACACCTTCCTGGTCGAAGAAGTGTAAAATATAACTTCTGTAGTCATCATCAAAGTATTTACTATTAGCTAACGATGACAAGTGGTTTGACTTGTGGACAAATGTTATAGAACTATTCCTTTAGTAAAAGGTAGTAGCAAACACTTAACACCTCATGACACATAAAACACGATTATTGTCATACAATCAATAAACAACCAAAAGAAAAAGCACATATTCCCCATCCGCGATTTATGGAACAATATTATTTTTGCAGATGGTTAAGTCTCAGCTCATTTTAAATACTTCATGCTCTATTTAATCTAATGTAATGAGTCATAGTATAGAAAATCACATTTTTGTAATGTGGTTATGAATGAGGACCACAAATCTTCAAATAAATGTTTTTTAATGAGCTCAGGAACACAGGCTTCAGTAAGTATATCAAATATATATTTATTTTTAAATGACAGCTGTCTGCACTGTCTGACATGGTTAACCATCAATATCTACTGAGGGATTCAAAATATTAATTAAAAATGCAAAACAGCTGGTTAAAGTTTATTCTGTCAACCCTGTGAGTTCACATAGATGTTATTCTGAAAGAGCTGCTGGGTTCTTAATTTGTTAAACTTGTTTTATTAAACCAGAGATGGCAACAGCTGATGTCCTCTGTCCATTATCAAGGCTTTCTGCAAAAGAAGTTATGAAAAACTTTTTCACACTACACTATAACTCCTTACACCTTGCATGTTTGCAAAGGTGGTTATGTAAGGAAAACTTATGTTATAATGACAAATAAAATAAATCACAGAATATCAATTACTTGTTCTGATTCTGTAGGTGCAAGCAACCAGAAAAAGCTGCTGGGCCCTTAACTGACAATCTCAGGCTATTGTATTGTAAACAGAACAAGACCATGTCTTCAAAACACTGGCCCTGTACAGATTTTAGTGGTATTGTAGTGAAGTGGGGTTAATCCTGCTTCCAGAGACAATAGCAAACTGTGGCCACAAGATGGCAGTAATATAGAGGACAGATGCAAATGGTTATGAAGGAAGCTGTTTGAGATGCCATCTGATATGGCAGGAGAATGATTGTTTTCCTTTAGTATGTTTTAGATAATCTATGTCAAGGTCAAAGTGAAGTTTATTTGTATTGCACACTTAAAACAACCAGAGTTGACTGAAGTGCTTCACAGGCAGCAAAAAAAACTCTAAATAAATAAATAAACATGTCCTTTTTAAGATTTCATTAGACAACTACTACTTCCCTTGCTTGCTTAGTAAGTGATATGGTGACACAGACAGAATGAAAGCTACCGTGGTGTCACTGGTCCACTGGTTTCTTTAGTCCCCTTTTGAAATCTTGAGATGAGTGTTTTCACTGTCACCATCTTAGGTTAAAAAACAAGCAAGAGTGGGACTTACTACATAAGTCATCAGCCAGTGACCATACTACAGATAATCCTGCATTTTGAAACACAGTATGACCAAGATTTACAAAAGTGTTTCCAGAGGTTAAATCAGAAAACTGTTTACACAAGTTTATATGTGTTATGGGCAGACACCAAGATACATCTATCTTAAATTTGAGGCAGCCCCCAATGAGAGTGCAGGATATCACTGATTGGCATATCACATGACAGTAAATACATTAGTGGGGCACCTAGGCAACCATATCTGGAAAGTCTGAAAGTAACTAGCTGTCAGCTCCAAAGCGTGTCCAACAAGCAGTTTACTTCCAGTGTGGACGAAGCTTACGGCGCTTCCATTTTGGCTTAATTTTTCTAAGCCAGAAGCCATATCCATATTTTAAACATACTATGTGTAGTGACTGTAGCCTACTTTGTGTAGAATTTGAGTTGCTTTTATCCTTCAACAACCAATCAAAACTTAGTGCCTCTTCTGATTTACTTAGGGGTGGTCCTAAGCAACAGACCACACATTTGATTCATCATAGTCAAAATATAAACAAATATAACATGTGCACTCCAGTCAGTTTAATTTCAAGTAAATTATTGCAAACTAAATTGTAGTTTAGAAAGAATGGTTCACATATACAGGAATCTGACATTTTCTGTAGTAGACAGCAGTCACTGATTATCACAAACAAGCACACTGCAACAAAATCTACTGGCTGAAGAAATGGAAGGAGAACTGTAAAAGCACAACACATCACTGGATAGTAATCACAGATAGACTCTTAATGGCTCCTGGGTCAAATATATGCTTGCGCATGCATACGTTTGTGAGCGTGTGTTTATGAGCGTGTATGTTTGCGTCCCAAGCCTGAGGCAACCAGGCCAGCAGCTACAATTACAGTGATGGATATGAAAGAACTGGGTCGGCTTCACAAGAGATCTGCCCCTGGGACAACAAGACCAGCCAGAGCCCTGAATCAATAAGGAACACACGCACACGGACGCACATACGTACACACAAGGTTGTATGGGACAAACATTTGCATAGAAACTAGAGGACAAATATGAAAGCCACAAAAAGGAGGGAGAACTGCACATCACAAAAAGTGCAACAGAACAATTACAGCATGACACATCACTTGACACGTATTCAGTTAGTTTTTTCTACAAACATAGAAAACGTAACTATCCAAAATGCAGATGAGTCTCTTCCCTTCTGTGTGACTGTCTGTCAGTCACTCATTGAGTTTAATCAGAAGCACACAAACTTGTTCTCATTCAGAGCCCTAAAGCCTGTTTCAGAGTGAGCAATGCTCAGCTCATAGCTCAGTAACACTCAGGGAATGTTTCAGCTTGTGTTGTTGTATGTGCTTGAAAATGTTTGTGGTTCCTACCTCTGGCAGATAGCTTCTTAGTGTTGATGATTTTGGCAGCATACTCCTGACCAGATGAGATCTTTACGCACCTCCTGACCACAGAGAAGGCGCCCCTAAAATGGACATGCACACAAAAATACTTAGGGTTTTTATTCTCATCAGGTAAAAATAAGAGATATAATCCATACCAGTCAACATACAACAAAACAGGTTCAGAAAAATTGAGCTTAATTTTAAAAGACTAGCTTGAGTGAGCCTATGAATGTCAGCCAGATACCCTGAAAAAGGCTGCAAATATATCTGACTAAAATAATCTTGCTTTATTAAAAATCCAGCTGACGTTATAGTTAAGTTAATTAAACAATAGTGAAATTTCAATATAAACTAGTTAGTAGTACTAAGCCTAGGTGCAGCAGCTATGCAGTAACTCACTCTCACACACCACACCTGCAGTACACGTTCCCTAAACCATCACACCCGTTAGCACCTGCAGACATGCCAACTAGCCTTCTTTTGTTTCAGTCACGTGCTGCTCTGGAGTTTCAGGCACATGTATGAAGATCAAAAAACTAGGTCAGCTATATTTGAAGAAGGAGAGGAGCAGAGTGCTGCATCTCTCATCTCTAAATGCAGCCAAGGAGTGGTCCACCTGCCTCAGATCTGCTCAGCACTGCAGCCATGCCTGCGGCTTTGCTACTCAAGCTTTTTCTCTGTCTATCTATGCTTTTTCTTAACAATAAAATGTTCTCCTTCGTACCAAACCTCCTGTCTAATTCCATATAACATCAGAGACGTCAGTAAGAGTCAATAAGAAGTAAGTAAGTATTGCCAATAAAGATGATGCTGAGAATAGCCATTATCTCAAAAGAACTCTGGCCTTCCACTTAATTTACTGCTAATTGTACATCATGTGATTTGATGAAATCGGTTTTACAAGAAAGAACTGACTCTTGTCTTTGGTGTGTTTAATGACTGGCTGTTGAGTATATAGTAATGTGTACCATAAACATGTTATCTAACATCCTCTCGAGAGCGCAGCCTGCCACTAAAGCTTACCTCTAATTTATAGGGATTTGTTGAAGGAAATGATCATAGCATGACATGTTACATAAGAATTTTAGTTGACTGTTCAGTATGGTTAAGTCGCGTGGCACTATGCACGCATATGTCAAGTGCATCTGTACAGTCCTGCGGGACAAAATGTACAGTAGCTGCACAGTGAAACTGCCTGCAGTTACTAAATTCAGAGAAAATAAAGGGCAATAGCAGAAATACGGTTCTGGGTTAAACAATGAACACTTTCCCATGATATTTTGGGTACTTCAAAATATATAGTTCCAAATATAAATGTAATACACTGTCGGTGTCTGGTATGGACCATCTGATTGTGTAACTACGTAAAAATGCTTAACAAAGATGAAAATGGTCTTGGTGAAGAAATGCTCAGATAGGGGTTTCTATGTCATTGAAGTTCACAGAAGATAGTAAACTGATATAAGACTTCTACCATCAATGACAGGACAGTGCTTTTGATTTAAAATGTATTTTTGTTATTGAACTGAAATTTTTATATGTGTCATTCCAATCATACCAATCACAACGCACTTTTTTGCAAATGACGTCACCATTTTTTATATTAAATTTTTTTTCTTTACCTGAAAATCAATGTAAATCCAATTCATGGGTGTAAAATAACAGACTGTTATACTTTATATACAGCTTAAAACTAACAGACATTAAAGCAAACTTAAATCCTTTCTGTGATGGCTTACACAACAAAAGATGCTTGAACAGGAAGGGGATAGACATCCATAAACCAAAAAGCATATACCATTAATATATATACACACATACATATATGAAGCATATATTAATGCAGTCCATTAGATAAACTATGAAAACAGGCATGTGTGGCCCTTTAACAACCAAATCTGAGTTGTTGATTTTTTTTTTTTGCCATGTTCCCTTTACTAACTTGTCTAATGGAATGCTATCATTGTATTGTAAACAGACAGTAGAGAAATGTCTAATGCCTGTGTGGGTAAAACTGTGCTTAAAGTATCAGTGAGTTAAATGGTAATGTGAAAGCAATACGGGTGCATTATTAATGCCAGATGGTGTAAGATGAATACTGCAGAGGATCATAAATGAAGGGAGCTGTGGCTTCGGTGGAGACTTGAAATCCAGGTTTCCTTTCGGTGATCAATTCTTCCAGTAAAAATACTCGGTGAGAGCTACTGGGAGGACATTCTTATACAGTTTTTTGCTGTCAGTAAAATTCAACGCTGGTTGCAGACATCTTGGACTGTGTACACTGACTACTGGGTGCTGACCAGACTGCAGGTCAGTCAGCTGCATGACCACAAACATACAGACACATATATTTTCATATAAACCAAGCGAGCCACCTGAAAAACATATACATATGTGTGCACAGGTATGCAGGTACGTGGATCTTTCTTTCACACCTCTCGCGCTCTCTCAATGGTGAGGAATTCCCTGCCTGGGTCTAAGAGTGATCACGGTTCGGTTGCTTGGCTGTGGAGTGTGTCATCTCCATCTCGCCTACATGGTCTGCTGTCGCATTACTGAGTGTGTATTTCTGTCACGAGGGAGGAGGAGGAGGAGGGATTTGGAATGGGGGGGTCGAGGCAGAAAGGGAGGGGTGTTTTAGCAAATCTCAGGCTTTCACCCACAGTAATGCATCTTTCCCTGGTTTCGCTTTTCAAAGAAAAAAAAATGTCCTCGCCCTGCTGTGGCACCTCTAAGGTCGAGGCATCAAAGACTGCACAGGATAGAGGCAGATGACGACACGCTCCATACGCGTCTTCTTTCGTAAGCACAAAACGTAAGCAGGGCTTCAGATGTTGGATTAAAACAAATAGGATCCCATCGCACAGGCCTGCATGATATACATCAGAGTGTTTTACCCCTCTGCATCAGGCTTCATCGCCGCACTTATCAGCAGCGCGCACAAGCACACTCACAAAAACACACTCAGCCTGAAATCCGCGTCCCTAAACCAAGGCGGCCTATTACATAACAAGCTGACATTTCAAAAGGGATGATGCCAGATGATTGAAACAAAAAGGAAGAAGAACGCGTTTCCTTACTTCCCCAGCTCCTCGAACAGCTGATATTCGTCAGTGAATCTCGTGCAGATCGTTAACGCCATCCTGAAGGAGGTGCCAAGGGCTGTGCGGAGACGCGGATAAGGTGCACTCACAAACTGTATATACCACACACAGTCAGCACCGCCCGGTTGTGTCCTGAACCTGTAAACCAAACGAAGGGACTCATGCAGAGCTAAAGCGCATCGACAAGAGCTTTAGTGGAATGATTTCTGCGGCAGAAACGCAGCCTGCTAGAGCGTACTCAATCTGGAGGCGTTATCGTCAGCCGGTCCTTTATTTTCTTCACATCCAGCGGCTTGTTACAGCTCGTGGACGCAGCATTTTGTGTGTATGTCGGTTATCTCCTGTACGTCCTGTGCTGTAAGTGTTGTCTTTCTGCACGCATCGTACGCCGCACTACCGCACCTACCCCCGGCTGTGCGCTCAGTCCCGCCCCTTTGCCTGCATCCTCACGCAAGCCACTGGCAAACAAAAATAACAACATTAATAAATGTAATGTTGTAAATATTAACAGCATTTGGATGCACGAGTATTTTTGGCGTGTCTCCAAAACCTTTCTAAAATTAAAAAATCGGCCAAATGAAATGTAAGGTCATACATAAGCTAGAAACTGGATCATCCCTTCTTCTGTTTTATTTACATTCTTGATTTATTGATGATTAATTGTGAAACATCAGTGACAAAACAGTTCTGACAGTGCTGGCAGATTATAGGAAAGTGAAGCTGATGGTTGGTTGGCATTTTGTTTCTATTTACATCCCACACAAGCCCTGCATAGGCATACAGAGCTAGAGGGTTCTGCACAGTATCACAGCTGATCCTAGGACTGCACTCTTCGATTCAGATATTGTAAATGGAATTTGCTGAAGTCACTGTCTTAGTATGGGGGTCAACAAGTAGCAAAAACAATGCTGATAGATGCACATGCTGTGATTTAATATAAGCAACAGCCTTCTAGTATTAAACAAACACAAACGAATCATACAACTAACCAGAAGGAAACTTGCTGTGTTTACTCTGCACAGGTGCTATTTATAGGGCTGCTAACATGCTACTAGCTGCTAGCAGCCTTGAAGGTACATGGGGAAAGATGGCAGAGCTAATGCAATATAATGATTTATTTAACCACAGAGGTAACTAGGCAAACAAATCCAGAAATTCACTGAATTTAGATCTTTGGCGTGTTTATTGAGAGGCTAATAAACACACCAAAAGGTCTAAATTCAGTTAGATAAGGCAAAGAACCAAACAGGTGGAAGCTCCACCTTCAGTTTTTTGGGTACTCACATCTCCACCAACCTCACCTGGACCCAGAACACCAACGCCCTGGTAAAGAAAGCCCAGCAGCGTTTGCACTTCCTTTGTGCCTTGAGGAAGAATAACCTGGACCAGAAGCTGCTGCTACCCAAAAAAAATCATTGGCTGCCCTCTGCCAGAAGCTGCTGTCTCAGGAAAACCAGGGCCATCACAGGTGACCCCGTGCATCCCACCCAACAGCTGTTTGACCTGCTGCCCTCTGGATGGCGCCTAAGGTCAATCAGGTCCCAAACCTCAAGACTGACAAACAGCTTCTTCCCTTGGGCCACTCAGAATGTCAGCAAAGACTATTCCCCCACACCCCACCCCACCCTGGCCACCCACCCACCAATCTGAGCCATGATCTGAGTAACCCTCATCACTCAGGTCACTCACACACAGACTCAGACCGAGTCCATTGCACTACTTTCAAGCACTTTGTAAACTATCCTCTAATGCCTTTCTGCTGTGTGGCTTCCTCTTGTTTTGTATATATTCCTCTTTTTTACATATTCTTGCGGTCTTGTTATTTATATGTTTTCTTTCCATGCACAGTTGGTGTGGAGCACTCAAAATTTTGTTGTACATCAGTGAAAATGTTAGACCTTTATCTTTAATAGTTTTAAGATAATCGCGTTCAAACATAGGCTGACATTTCAATGTTTGAAAAAGAGACCTGAAAGTGGGTTGTTATCTTTAAAAAATCATGAAAAGTATTTGATATATGAAACTAAACTTTTACAGTACTCATTATGTATGTTCAAATTTTGATTCAACCATTCCTTCTCAATTATCCAACTCATATTCACTACCTTTCCGAAGTATATGCTAACACAAAGTATGGAGGAGCCAAGGATTGTACTATCTCCTAAGAGATAGCCTATCCCAAAACTGAAACTGGAAAAACTAATATACGGATTGTTTTCGATGCTTCGAATGAAATTCTTTGCAGTCTCTTATTGCCTGAAGCCTAGAACAGATGGGTATCTCCAGATGCTTTGTTTCCTTCCGTGAGATGCTCTGCTAGGCCTTTGCTGCAGCCACCTTTAGCTGCAGCTTCTTTGTTAGTCTCTCTGGCTTTGTATGTAATAACCAAAAGCATCCATTTTATGTGTATTCTGCCAGATTGCAGGCCTTTTGGTGTCACTGAGGTGACCAGTACTTTCCTTCTTTAAAAGAATGTATTGATTTGGCCACCCTTAACCCTTTTTCCTTTTTTTCAGCCTGTTATTGTCCCTTCACTTCCATCCACATCTGTTTTGCTCTTATTGAGAATTTTAGTGAAAAATACCACATGTTAGTTCAACACTTGGAATCAGCTTCAGTTCTTTTATCTGCTTAATCTGGAATTGGCTACATGGCTATGGGAAATATGCACTTTGTTTGATTTAAAATTGAATTAAAAAAATAAAATAAAATAAGAAATCAGGGCTGATTAGGAAGTGTTATGCAGGCCAGCAGAGATTAGAAACCAGGAGGGGCTGATGAAAAATGGGAACTTCTGGGTCAGTGAGATAATAACAACAGGAAGAAAGATCCAAGGACATGTGTTCAGTAGAAAGGCAAAGATAAAAGCAAGAATGTGGTTTGGCAAAAGTGAGCATGCCCTGAAAATCAGATTATAACACATATTCCTGTGAAGTCAATTAACTTTTGAGGTAATTTTGTCTTGTGACCCCAACAAAAAAAAAAATTGTATCGGTGGATCTCCTTGTCACATTTCAGATGACAGATGGCCTCATGACATTCTCATCAATAATAGATGTTCCCTCTAAAATTACAGTTTTAGGACCAAAGAGGAAGAACTAGTCATGGTCTGCCAAAAAGCCAATTACTTGATTATTATTTATTATGCCATAAGTGGGAATCAGTGGACAACTTAATGTAGGTCCACTATAACTAGTTACAACAGTAAATAATTACTTAGACACAATATGCATCAGTAATAATAATCTATTAAAATATGTAATGTATGTCATATATGTTACTATATCATCGAATGGGTGTTTTTCCATACAGAATATTTACAATATCTGGCTGCTCCTATTGTTGATATTGTCAGTTTTGCAATATAATATGTAAGAAAGGGCAAACAAGCTATTTCAATTTGACATTTTATTTCATAAATACAGACAAGAATTTAAGCACTTGTAATCATAAATACATAAATACATACACACAGGGAAACAGGTAGCGTCCCTTTCTTTATGACAGGAGAATACATGGAGAATACATATACTGAAGTAAAAAAGTAATGTGTTTGATACAAACACTTCAACCAAAATTCTGTCATTTTTAACAGGTTTTCAGGCGAGTGGTAAATGCTAGTTGCATATGATAACATTCATCTCGTGAAAGGAACACGGTGATTTCAGTGATTTTCGTTGGTTAAAAAAACAGCTCGTTCATGAAGCACATCTCTTGTGTCGCTTCAGTTCTTCAGTTCAGGGTCTGCTGCTAGGACAAGAAACAGTAAAGAAGAATTAATTTGTGTGTCAAAAGTGGATTCCAACATTGTTTGATACTTTTTTAGTTTCTATTTCCTATTAAAAGAAAGACTGCTGTGTTGGCATACTTTTAGGTAAAATCTTACCTGGACATGATCTTGTTGATCACTTTCCTAACCCAGGGGGCCTCAGGATTAAGGCAAACCTCTTCACCTGTCCTTTTCAGTGTGGCACTGCAACACAAATCAGTGAAAAAAAACCAAAAGTTTAGATAGAGAACTCGTGTTGAAGCCAACAAGTCACAGTGACAAAATCAAGCAAAATTATCACTACTGAGATGGAAAGAAGACTTTGGCTCTTACATGATCTCCGTCTCCTCGCAGTGGGAGTTGGGAAGAATCAACTCCACCTTCTCAATGTGGCGGCCAATAGGTTTGCTTTCTGTCTGAATGCAACGGCAGTGCAGTTCCACTCCCATGCCTGTAAGAAGAAAGCAGTTGCACATGGTCACGAAGTGCATGCTGAAAACATTTAATGCAATGAAAAAGGATAGCATGAATAAAATTACTTGTTAATGCTACATTAAGCTATTAAATGACAAAAAAAACATACCTTCACAGGTGGCCAGCAGGGTCAAAAGCACCACGATGGAGCTGACGATGATTCTGTTGCTTATCATTTTGCCTTTTAGAAATTCTGTAAAAACTATCAATGAAAAATAACAATGTTCTTCTAAAAGCTGATGAAGCCTCAAGCGCTAAACTGCAACAGCTGTTTGTTTTTTCTTCTAGTCTGTTTGTCTTTCTTTCAGCTCCCGGTCTCCTCTCTTCTCTCAGTTCAGCTGCTCTACTGTTTGACTCTAGTGCTGAAGAGGCTCAGCTTTTAAAGCCAACTGAAAGTGACTCACTACTTGCAGATTGCGCAAGAGTGGACTTTCAGACCCGGTGTGGGAATTCACACTGAGGGCTCTAATACTAAAGTCTGATTTATCAAGACAGCAAGATTTGTCACATATATCACCTTTGTGGAAAAACACGGTGACTAAAACTCTGTGATAATCGACTGATGCCACAGGAATGCTTCAGATTTTTTTTGCATTAACCAACTACGTCTGCATTCCTGTATTGCACCAGCTCTTGCATGAAGCTTAAAGATTGACCAAGTGGTGACTGAGTCACAGATGTAATATAATTTACACCTGAATGTAGTTTTTGAATGACTGGTTTATGATTGTTAGCCTCAGTTTTTTGTCATCTGAGACTTCACCTTTAGAAAGTGGAATTTATTGAACCAAGAATCACCTCATGCACTTGAAGTTGGCATGTCTCTCACATACTCAGTCCAAAGACTGATCTGAATGCAGCGCTAAACCATGTGCAAAAGAAATAGGCAAAAATCTAATGGTTAGCCTTTATGTCTCATAGTTTGATTAATCATGAAAGTTACCAGTTTGCATAGTTTTCATAGAACACAAAGTGAAAATGGGGAAATGCAAAAGTGGCTAAATTCGTAAGTAAAATGTAGTATCACAATCTCTCATCAAGTCTTATAAGAGCTACAGTATTTTTTATTCTTAAAGAATTTTATTTCTTTTCCATATGAGATGGTAATTGCCTCCTCAGTAATTAACTGCCAACTTAATTTCACTCAGTCCTTAAGAAGAAAAGCTAACTAACTGCTGTATTTCAACAGTGGGTATACTTTGAACATGCTGATCATGTACACATGCCATATATGCATTATAGTAAAAAAAATGCATGTATGCTAAAAAGAGACAGAAAATCCTTTCCCAGAACTGATGACACTGAACCTTTGGCTTTTATGCACCCTAGATTACATTGGTGTCATTTCGGAAGGCACGATCGTCAGTTTATTACTTATGTGATTGATATTTCCTGAAGCAACAGTGGGTGAGCTGCCAAAATTTGTTATTGGACTTAAGTCTGATGCAATCTAATCTAGCTCAAACATGTCTGCTGACATGACGTCGATTCAATCATTCTCACAAAGCAGAAGGAAGTCTGAGCAAGAGAAAAAGACTTTAACTGTTGCTTCACTTAACAAAATAATGCTGACTAAAGATTTTTTTCTTTCAGAGGGCAAAAGTCTGTCATTTAAAGGCACAGATATTTCCATTGTAGTTGTAATTAGTTTTATTTCTGTTTTGGTTTGGTTTTTGTAACTTAAAATTGATTTTTGGAAAAATTGGATGCAATGACCAAAGGTCTATAAACCTATTAACTGATGGTTCTTTTGTGGTCACACCCACCTTCGCTATATAGAAAGGGAAAGCAGTTATGGTTAAACACAGAGCATGTGATGAACCTCAATGGAAAGTTTTTAAGTTAACCACTACGATGCTGAAAATAAAACTAACATATGTAGTGAGACATGTGAAAGAAAAGATGATATGCGGCATGTGACCACCAGCAAATGTTAGAAATCAAATGACAGTTTACATCATCTGGCTCCATGAAATTCCCCTAAAGAAATATTTATACATACATGAGTGACCAAACACTGTCTCTGGTTTTATGAATAAAGTTAAAATATAGTTTGAGTTCTGTGCATTTATAGTATTTCATATTTCCTGCACACAACAAAGAAAACAAAGAAATATTTTTTTTACTGTTATATGCAAGATTTCATTTTGCAAAGCAAAACCTATTTTAAAGAGCGTGCTTTCATATCTTAGTGAGGACATCTCATTGACATAATGCTTTCCCTAGCCGCTTACCCTAACCCTAACCATCAAAAACAAGTGCCTAATCCTAATCCTAACCCTCAGCCTAAACCTAACCATAACCTAATTGTAACTCTGATACTATAACCACATTCTGAGCCTCAAAAATGCCTTCAAAGTAGTGGGGATGGGCATTTTGTCACCATAAGTAATTGTAGGTCCACACAAGTATAGTGGCATGCCAATTTTCTGCCATCACAAAGATGTTTAAACACGTACACGTACACACACACACACACACACACACACACACACACACAGACACACACACACACAGACACACACACAAATACAGGATCTAGACTTTTAATTAAGAGGAAGTATAACAAAATTTTCCCTAACAGCAAGTTTCACAAAACAAAACTTCCAAAACCTCATGTTGACCCATCTTGAGCCTAAAGCTAGAAGTTGAAGCACAGAAATTCCCCTAAATGGAACAAATGAAATCAGACCATTTTAGTTGGATAATGAAAATGATGAATTATTTTTAACACCTTCTATTTTGGAATTATTGTTAAAAGATGACTCACACTGTCAACTCTTGATGGTCAGGTTTGAAATATTGAAACAAATATTGGATGAAACTGCAATGCCATTTAGTGTAGGTATCTAAGAGGTGAGAATAAACTCTACTAACTTTTATGCAAGCATTCAAGTTTTTGCGTCCTTGTGAATCATCTCACTATATACTTGAATTACAGTACTTGCTGCCATGCTGGTGCATGCTGGTAGCAGGCACATTCATTGAGATTTGACAACAACTGGGGTGGGATGAACTGTCATTAAGAATGCCATATATGGTCATGTTTCCTCAGAATGAATAGTAGGAACTAATGTAAACCTTCAACTTTATGTAGCTCACTGATTTTCCCACCAATTGTGTGTTTTCATTTACAGATTACCACATTCTAAGTGAAGTATATAATAAAAAAATAGATATTTTCAAACATTAAAACCACTCCAATCACCTCCACATACACTAAATGTATATTGCCAAAACTATTCACTCATCTGCCTCCACACACATATGAACTTGAGAGGCATCACATTTTTAATTCCACAAGGTTTAATTTATTTGTGTTTATGAAAATTTCTGACCATTGTTCTACAAGTGCGTTTGTGAGGTCAGACAAGGAAGTTGGAGGAGAAGGCCTGGCTCCCACTCTTTAATTCATCCAAAAGGTGTTCAGTCAGGTTGAGGTAAGGACTCTGTGCAGACAAGTCAACTTCTTTTACACCAAACTCTCTCATCCATGTCTTTATTTTACCTTGCTTTTTGCACTAGGGCTCAGTCATGTTCGAACAGGAAGGAAACATCCTCAAACTGTTCCCACAAAGTCAGGAACATGAAATTGTCCAAAATGTCTTGCTATGCTGAAGCATTAAGAGCTCCTTTCACTGGAATTAAGGTATTGAGCCCAGCTCTTCATTTCATTAAAGATGTCTGTGCAATGTTCTTGAGTTAATCTGAAGACCACATGAAGTTTGGAGGTCTGACCCTGCTCTGTGACTTTAGTTGGTTTGGGGCATATCTCAGTGTGCTGTTAAAGTGTGCTGAGAGTGTCACCAAAAAATAAAGGAAGTTTGTTAAGTGGAGGACAAAACATGCCGGGTCTAAAAAACTACACATATCTACTGCAGATAAACAGTAACTGAAAGCCATGCCATAAAGAAATAGGGAAAGAAATCACGGGAAGAAAAGACAAAGGGAATGAAAGATATATCTGTCCCTTCTATTCCCTGAGGTCTCATCAGAAATTGTTTCAGTGGGAGTATGGCAGTTAAAAAGCCATTTTTAAGGAGGGGAACCGGGAAGAAAAGGCTAATTTGCTGTGCCAAAATAAACAAGAACTGGACTCAAACTCTGTGTCAACAGGTCTTATAAAGTGAGTGTCAACAGCCACTGCTAAAACTTGGTGAAAGATTTGTCATGGTTTGGGAATCTTGTCAAAATTCATTTAATTATGAATGCAAAAAAGTAATATTAGATTATGAACCATCATTCACTATCATCTGGAACTCATCTGATTGCTATGTCAGTGATCACTGTCACTTTCAAAACATTATTGATGCACAAAAGGCACTGAATAGAAAACACACAATGGAACATAATCTGTCATGGGTTGAAGAGCCAGACTTCAACATTATTTAACCCTAGAACACTATTGCTATAAATAGTAACACAATCACTAATGCCGGGTGATTTTTACCCGATATAATATGACCAACAAAAAGTACTTGTCATCAAAATATATCAAACACATGACAAATCAGAGTGGTCAGCTTTTACTTTCAACTGTGCCATGTCTAACAAAATGAAAAAAAGTGTCATGGGGGATGCTAAAATAATGCTCCAAAATTACAGAAAAATCTGGAATTCAAGAACAAAAAATTCCTAAAAAAAAAAAAAAAAATGACGCTGGAAAGCTGGTCTTTGATACACCCATTCCTGGGACATTTGAGACTTCCCTGGTGAAGGCACAATCTCCTCGACACACTAACAGCTGCAGGAGAGAGAAATCATGTAAATGTATTTGCTCGGGTGAAAATCACCCAGCGATAGTGTTCTAGGGTTAAGCAGTGTGGGATTACCTTGACAGAGAATTTTAAAGAAGGCAGCTAACATCCAAAGAAGAGCTTTGAATGTCCTTCAAGACATCGATCATCAGTTCAAACAGTAGTGCATAAGTACAAGTTATTCTGATGTGTCATCACTTTTTCAAGGTCTGGAAGAATACAAGAGAAAATTAGTTAGCATGTTCAGAAACACCCCAGGAACCACCAAGGCTTAAAGCTGGTACAACAAACTAGATGAAGTAATAAAGGAGAAAGACTACCTCCAGATTCTTCACCTCAAATCAAAAGCTAGATGGTTAAAACTTGGACACAAAAGCACCTGGTTAAGGTGCAACTTGGAAAAATTTAACCAAATATTAGTGGGGGTGTATGTATATATTTGAGCCTGTGTGGATTAGAGAAAATCCCCCCACAAAAAAATAATCTAAAATCCTATACACCCAATTCTGGATTTTTAAAGTAATTAAAGATATATGGCGTCCAAAGCATTCCACCCTGAAAAAATAACAGTTCAAAGAAATCATTAAAAGCCCCAAATTACCATGAAATTCATACCCATGTATCAATCATGAATACACTAAATCGTCTGACCACAACTGTAAAGACTGTAAACTGTACAGCGTCAGAAGGTTATTACAAAAGATTCAGATAATAAGACTTAAAAACCTGAACTGGGAAAACAAGGATTGAATCATTTCCTTGCTGTTGGCCAATTGTTCATTGTTTGCTTTCTGCAAGCTGATGGGATGAAGTTTTACAATATAACTTGCCTCCATTGAGACTCAAATGTAAACATCCCCTGGAGAGTCTGGAAAATATCAGGATGTTTAACAAATAAAGAATTGTACAACCACTCACACATAAACACTGAATACTTTAATCTGGGATATCTGTTGGGGGATGGTCCCGAAGTACAATTTCACATGTGAAATCGCATCCCTCTGACTTTAATGTCATGCCAGGGCAAGCCTACTGGCTTGTCATAAGCACCTTCTGTTTGAAAAGTTTTAATTGGTATCTGCAAAACCTTCACACATATATCTGGCTGAATATTAACAGGTTGGTGCTAGTTTTATTTATGTTTATAGAGGAAAACTGTTATGATCTATGTTTATTTATGCATATATGCAACACAAATTATACAAAGACAGGAAAGACAAATACAAGGGCTTTGGTTTGGCACAGATATCCATATTCCAGATAACTTGTTAGTACCATTTACTGGCACGAAGCTATAAAAAGGCTTCAAGAGTTTTAAGAAAAAAAACCTTTTCCCATGGAAATCAATTCTCTTGCGATCTACTTAGCTTAGGACAGATTCCAGGTATTTCCTTGCCAAAAGCCTGCTGCTGCAGCATGGGCAATAACACAGCGATAATTGTGATTCTGTGCTCTCATTTTTTTTTTATTTTTTTTTTTGTAGTTGTGGTTATTGAGAAAAAAAGAGTTCCTTGGAAAGAGGCAGGAAAGAGAGAAAGGGGGTCTGCAGAGCAGACTTCATCACAATCTTTCAAAGGAGAGGGCTGAGCTGATAGTCTACTCACTAATCATATCCTTCAGATATATATCGTATCTCTGAGATAGTTTAGTTTACAGTTGCAGAAGAAATGTCTACCATCATTGTAGCACTCCTGGTTTTCCTGACTATCCATGGAGGTAAGTATAGCTGAATAACTGATGAAAATACAAAACATTTATTGCTCAGAAATGTGCGTTTGACACCTAATGGCAGCAACAGAATTTTCATTTTTGTCACGTGCATGTGAATTTTAACCTGCATTTTCCAAATAGATACTTGCCTTACCTTGTTTGTCTCCAGACACCAAAATCATTCTCTAACTTATCTAAAAGCCTCAGGTATCAGTCCTAGATGCTAATGCCTCTATAAGGAGAAAAGGCCAATTGGACGTTTCATAAGCACAGTGGAGATTTACCTAGCAAACTCCTACTGCAAAAGCACTGAGATTATGTAAGTATTTCTATTGATTTGCCCTCATAAAACACTTGAACCATATGCATATGTCTGCTGTCTCGTATCTGTCTTTGATCCTGCAGTGCTACTCTCAAGAAGGAGGGGCAAAAGATTTGTCTGGACCCCAATGCTCCATGGGTCAAACAAGTGCTTAAAAGTAAAAAGATTACGTGAGTGTAACTTTACTGTACGTTGGTGATTGTTAGTAGATACCAGTGCATATAAGAACTTATTTAAACAAGAAGTGTATTATTTTTTCAGAATCCAGATAAGCAGGGAGAGCAAGACGTCTGCAATGACTGAGAAACATGCTTTAACACAACCCTACCTTAATTTTTTACATTAGGGTGAACTGAAAATCTTGTGTGGCTATTGTGTTTGCATGCTTAGTCATGGATCAGGAAAAGCTTAGATTTCTTACAAAAGGAATTAAAAGCACCCACTTCCCCTTAACATATATACAATTCCTGGAAGATATTTACAATACCAGGAAGACAGTTAATCATTAATGATTAACTTGTCACTAGGAGTGTCACTTCCAGTTTTCGCTTTTGTTAACAGGAAGTGGCACCTACATTTTGTTGGTTCTAATGAAAGAATAAAAAAAATACAATTGGTAATTTTATTGCATTCAAATTAATCAAAAAAATTTTTTGATGAATTTTTTGTCATTTTTTTCTGTGAGCCAAGTGAAATAGTATTCCCCTTAAAACATGAACATTTTCTTCTCTGTAGACAGACACCTTGAAGAATATACCTTCCCTGATTTGGCTAAGATGGACAGAAGATAGACACATGGAAAATAGAAGCACAGACTGCAGTTACAGAACATAAACTGGGTTCTGTTTGAAGGTGTAGAAGCAGGATTGTTTATACCCGTTTTCACTTTACAGCACTTAACTATGTTCTCTTACTATTGATGTGAACTATCTGTGTTTGTATTTCCTTAAAAATATATCCTTATATACATTACATGTTCATTTAATACATTGTGGGGAAAAACCTTATTAACTAACAGTAAAGAGGGACTAGATAGTGGGCAATGAGGACAGAGCACAATAGCAAGTCATGAAATGGGTTTAAAACTTTATTAGAAAAGTTGGCATTTAATGGTTTGTTTTTGTTTGTTTGTAAGGTTTTTATTAAGCAATAAAGGTATTAATAGATTTTTTTTTTTTTACATATTACATAGGATGTTTTGTTGTTGTTTTTTTTAAATAATTCACATTACTACTGTCCCATTTCTCCATCTCTGAATATAACATGCCATACATCTAAAACTCATCATACAGTATAACTCACCAAATTCTGTTTTCTTAAAGCATATTAATAAAAAATAATAAGAGGAAGAGGAAGTCTGGCCTGGGAAAGCATTGTGTTACATTGAGCCCTGTTTCTCTATAGTTTTTGTTTCATCCTTTTGCAAAGATATAAACACTGTGTGACTGTTCCATGTGCTGTGCTACATACTATACATTTTGTCAAGGACATTTTTGCTGCCTTTGAAATGTCAGGAAAAAATTGTGGAAAAATAAATCTATTCATCCATTTTCTTAACTGGTTATCCAATGCAGAGTCATGGTGGGGCTGGAATCCTGCCCAAAATGTCATAGGGTGAGAGGTTGACAGGTACACTCTATTCAGGTCCATTGCAGGGCAAAGCAAAAAGGAGAATTTCTTGGATTGTGTCATGTAGACTATGGCACACAGTGAGATTATATTTTCAATGGAAGGAGATTGCCACCTCTTGGACAAAGATGCATACCATTAGGATTGTCTCATTTACTGAATACCTCTATAGTAGCTGAAAGCCATTATGTTCTTTCAAAATTAAACAGTTTTTACTGTGCCCTTTTCAAGAAAAATCCTTAGCTGGTGTATAACCATAGTCATTTATGCTTCTTCTGAGCTGACTGCAGAACAACTAGTATTTTAGTTTTAAACACAGTAACAAAGTTAACAATAAAAAAAATGTACTATGTACTTGTTTTGTATCATCACTGCTGCTTTGAATAAAGACTTGTGAATAAAGGAAATACAGTCACCTCTTTTTGGGACTGTGATTTCAAAAGCAACAGCAGATATTTGATCTTAGCCTATGAAAGTTATGCTGACATGCAGAATGTCACAATATTAACCACTTCCCAGTTACACATCTGCTTTTTATTCCCCCTTTGACTTGCCCTAACTCTCTACTCCCTTCAGATCTGTTCTCTGTCGTTCTGTAACTCTTGTTTTCCTACTTTTCCCACTGACTTAAATGCAAATGTTAACACACTGGGATGTCATGTTGATTTACTGCCAAAGTAAATAATGTTGCAATCTTGTTCTCAGTCTTCAAGTGCTTTTCTCAGCCATTATGTTGAATTATGCTTAGAAAGTAAAAAAAAAAAAAAAAGAAAAGAAAAAAAGAAATGTAGATCACATGCACGATATAAATCATCATATAGCTGCACCTCAGTACTCATCAAAATGTGACTGTTCTTTTCATTAAATTTTCAAATAACATATATACAGTATAACATCAAGAATCAACTGTAATCAAAGGTAAGCATTGCATTAATAGAATAGTTTCAGAAAAAAAGTGATAGGAATTATGGGAGATTTCCATTTGCACAATATTACAAGTCTGGCCTTTAAAGGGTCCTGAACTGTAAACTCTTTAGATGAAGCTGTGCTGTTAGTGAAATGGTCTGAAAAAAGAGCATTACGTACAACTTGTTTCCCAGTTCATTTAGAAAAAGATTTTAAAGATTTCTTCCTAGAAGGCTACAAAGCTGTCCTGAACCAAAAAATATGTAAATTGCTTGCTGGTATTTGTGAAAAAAGTGGTAGGCTTGAACTTATTTACCATTTGTCCCTTAAACATAATGATAATTTATCCCATGTTATTTCAATGTCGGCCATAATGCTTTAGTTTAGACATTGCTGGTGTAACTTTGTTCTACATACTATCCCGGGTTTGTTTGTGGTAGCATTATGTTACAGTTTACATCCATGCATATGCTTTTAAAGCAAATACTAGTGAACAATCTGGTGATTTGAATTTTCTTCTGCTGACAGGTAACTTTCTGGTAAATTATGTTTGCTTATGTTGCTTTGGTTAAACTTACCATTGATTGTTCCTATGTTCTGGTCCTATATCCAAAATGTGTGTGGGTCATGATGTCATTAACTGCATCACTGGGTACAACCAAATGAAGGGTTTTTCCTTTTGTATAGTACTGTTTATTTACTTTAAAGTAACCTCTTGAGTTGTACTGTATGCAGTGTTTTACTTTTCAAACCATTTAGCTGCATAAATGAGTTCGTCAATTGGATAAATAATCTTACTCCTGTTTCTTTGCTTAGATTGTATTGTTTGGTCTAACCTATTTCTTAATGGTAGAGACTAATGATGTTCAGGTGTGTATAAATTCTGTATAAATCAAGTGAGAGTTTGACAACCGGGGTTGTTTTAAGATGGTAGAGTGGAGATGCCAGGAGATAAAGAAATTTGACCAGTCTGCTGATGCTGTCTACTTATCACTTTCCTTAGTACTTGCTCTACAGTACTTGACTACTTTAGACTGATCAAGGATCGCTTTCTATTTCTGTTATGGTTTGTCTTGCCAGACTCAAACGCAGGACTCAGGAATGAAGGTTCAGTGAGTTTATTTATAGTGTTGGTGCAGATAGTGCTACATGCAAAGTCTTCTTAAAGTGCTCAGTTCAAAAGTCCCATATGTACAAAATCCACTGAAATCCACTAATGACTAAATAGAGTGCAAATACAGCTGCTCAGTGACGGCCTTAGAGGTTGTCTAAGAGAATATTGGGAGCAACAACGCCATGAAGTCCAAAGAACACACCAGACAGGTCAGGGATAAAGTTATTGAGAAATTTAAAGCAGGCTTAGGCTACAAAAAGATTTCCCAAGCCTTGAACATCCCACGGAGCACTGTTCAAGCGATCATTCAGAAATGGAAGGAGTATGGCACAACTGTAAACCTACCAAGACAAGGCCGTCCACCTAAACTCACAGGCCGAACAAGGAGAGCGCTGATCAGAAATGCAGCCAAGAGGCCCATGGTGACTCTGGACGAGCTGCAGAGATCTACAGCTCAGGTGGGGGAATCTGTCCATAGGACAACTATTAGTCGTGCACTGCACAAAGTTGGCCTTTATGGAAGAGTGGCAAGAAGAAAGCCATTGTTAACAGAAAAACATAAGAAGTCCAGTTTGCAGTTTGCCACAAGCCATGTGGGGGACACAGCAAACATGTGGAAGAAGGTGCTCTGGTCAGATGAGACCAAAATGGAACTTTTTTTTGCCAAAATGCAAAACGCTATGTGTGGCGGAAAACTAACACTGCACATCACTCTGAACACACCATCCCCACTGTCAAATATGGTGGTGGCAGCATCATGCTCTGGGGGTGCTTCTCTTCAGCAGGGACAGGGAAACTGGATGGAGCCAAATACAGGGCAACTCATTTCTAGTGCCTGTGGTTTTTTTAAATGTGCTATATAAATAAAATTGTATTGTAATCTTGGAAGAAAACCTCTTGTAGTCTGCAAAAGACTTGAGACTGGGGCGGAGGTTCACCTTCCAGCAGGACAATGACCCTAAACATAAAGCCAGGGCAACAATGGAATGGTTTAAAACAAAACATATCCATGTGTTAGAATGGCCCAGTCAAAGTCCAGATCTAAATCCAATCGAGAATCTGTGGCAAGATCTGACAACTGCTGTTCACAAACGCTGTCCATCTAATCTGACTGAGCTGGAGCTGTTTTGCAAAGAAAAATGGGCAAGAATTTCAGTCTCTGGATGTGCAAAGCTGGTAGAGACATACCCTAAAAGACTGGCAGCTGTAATTGCAGCAAAAGGTGGTTCTACAAAGTATTGACTCAGGGGGCTGAATAATTACACACACCCCACTTTGCAGTTATTTATTTGTAAAAAATGTTTGGAATCATGTATGATTTTTATTCCACTTCTCACGTGTACACCACTTTGTATTGGTCTTTCACGTGGAATTCCATTAAAATTGATTCATGTTTGTGGCTGTAATGTGACAAAATGTGGAAAAGTTCAAGGGGGCCGAATACTGTTGCAAGCCACTGTAGGTTCCCAGTTAATATTTATATTGAGGATGCTGCCTTCTCCTGTTGTGAGCTTATTTTGCTCGCTATTTGCTCTGTGTAATATCCAAATGCATGGCCATAATTACCTCTCACTGCATTTGGAAAGATTTTGGCGAAATCCCATTGCAACCTCCATTAAATGTGCTGATGCATCAGTGCACATTCTCACAGATCTAAGATATCGTCAAGCATTATCAATTCAGTCATCAAACTTCTCATATTTACAGTCAATGAAGCATCTATTGGTTTTGTTTTATAGATAAAATTGAAAAGATAAGATTAACGGTCACAGCCTCTCTTCCTTGGGTGTTGCACTGACTCACCTTCAACGGGTTGTGTAAGGTTTCTTCGTCTGAGCTGAGGGACATTGTGCAAGAAAACCCCCTTTTGCCCCTATGATGCTGGGTCTTCTCATATCATACGGGATAGTGTAGATACTAGTTTCAATCAAGTATCTAAAGAATCTGTGAAGAAGCTCAGCCTTTACTTAAAAAAAAAAAAAAAAAAAAAATCAAACCTGGATGCTTGCGTCAAAAAAAACAAAAACAACAACAACAACAAAAAAAAACTAACACAAACAGACCTGAAAGGGAGACCAGGGAACCAACATAGGATGATGCAGGGAAATAACGCAGACGAACCGGCAACAGGTAGGAGAACACACAGGGCTTAAATACACACAGCAGTAATCAAGGGATGAGAGACAGGAGGGGAACACACCTGGGAGAAATCAGAGCTGACGGGACAGGGGAAACGTAAACTGAACACACTCACATGAGACAGAGACCTTCAGAATAAAACAGGAAACTCACAGACACAGAGAACCAGACAAGACACTGAACTTAACAGATAGATTCACGAGCAGACAGTGTGACACCATGGACAGAGGGAACACAGAGCAGGGAGCAGGCAGTAAATCAAAACCCTAACAAATGGCAAACCTTAACAAAAGATATAACAGAATACACAAGAACATAGAATAATATAAAGAAACACAAAACACTGAGTCATCAGACTCAGGACCATGACAATTACTATTTTAGTCAGACTTCAGAGGCATTGATGCCCCTAAAACAGCTTTGTTGAATGTGACCAATGATCTGTCATTTAAAATAGTTTCAGGAAGTTTTGAAGACCTGATACTGTTGGACCTCAGTGCTGCTTTTGATACTGTAGATGACAACACTGTTTTGCCTTGCCTTGAATACTGGGTTGGCTTTAAGAGTACACGTCTTCACTGGTTCAGTTCTTATTAGACTTTCTCTTTCTGCTAGTTGTTTTTTCTCATCCTTGTCCAAGTTTCTTGTGAGTCCCTTAGGAGTCCATCCTGGAACCTGTTTTCTTCTTTTTGCATCTGCTTCCACTTACTACTGATATTTGAAAATTTAAAGGATTTAAAGGTGGGGCCTTCACTGAACTTCCACTGAAATCTTTTTGTAATTCCCTGTGGTTTGTCTTGAAAATAATAACATTGGATGACTAATAACATCTTCCAGTTAAACAGTGACAAAAC
This sequence comes from Pelmatolapia mariae, assembly GCF_036321145.2. Lineage (NCBI taxonomy): Eukaryota > Metazoa > Chordata > Actinopteri > Cichliformes > Cichlidae > Pelmatolapia > Pelmatolapia mariae. The sequence goes on along the minus strand of NC_086232.1, from coordinate 25,142,583 downwards.
TATTTTTGCACCCTCCAGATCTCTTTCTCTGGCAATTTAGGTAAATTTACCTCATATTTAAAGTCTCATTTAAAGATCTGGGGGTTATTTTAGAGTCGGAGGTTTTCCTTGACGCACTTTTTTTTTCTGTTGTCAAAATAGCTACTACAAGTTAAGAACCACTGCCAACTCATTTCATTTTTAGATGTGGAAAAAGTTACTCATCTATTTATTACTATATGTCTGCATTACTGTAACTCCTAAAGTATCTTTTAACATACAATAATTTAATAAGGTAATTAAATGAAGATGGAAAATTAAGCAGGAAAACTGCTTACTGACTCCATCTTATCTTACAAAATATGGCACATACTAAACACACACACACACACACAGCCCCTAAACTTTGACAGAAAATAAGAAGCGTGGAGTGACTTCATGGTATGACCATGTCCACTTACATGCAATGTTCCCTCTAAGCTGCGCGCGTGCGCAATTGCGCACTGCTGGCAAGGTCTCTGCGTGGAAAAAATCTGAATTGCGCACAAAAAAAATCTAACCTGAATTGAAATTAAAGTAAATATGTTAACAATTCTGTTTTGCAGTGTTAGTCAGTAAGTGACTGGCTGCTCCAGTATGGGATTAGAACGATGCCACCTTATCCCATAGTCCAGCCAATAATGCGATTCACATTCGTATATATGCAGCTAATCAACGTTGTTGACAGGCTATGACAGCATCCTTATGTGCAGACACCGGTGTTTTAGCTAGAAAAACGGCGTGGCTGATGTGGAGTGAAGCCACGTTAATAACAATGTGTACAACCATTGGAGATGTGAGCAGGACAGACGGAACAACTGACGGAAAAAGTGTGGACTTTATACCAGTTTTTAAACTGTGTTGATAGGCCACGTAAATCCGGAGTTATGATAAAAATATATGCAATGTTTGTTTTTCTTCCTGAATACTATCGTTGTTTATATTTACTGCGAGAAGAAACGGTAAAACGGCGTTTTAAAAGGAAAACGCTTGAAAGCACTCTCCGCCTGTGAGCAAAATCAAAACCAAAACACCCCCACCCTTTCCCATTGGTCGAAAAATGTACCATGTCGACCAATCAAAACATGGCATTTAGTTGTTTAGGAAGGGGGAAGTTTTAGGAGTGACAGCGGTGTTTTAAGATGTGAGAGATTTGCCACGTTTAGCGCAAATCTTGTGTAGTTAGTGTGTAGTGTAGTCAATAGTTTTGTTTTGTTGTCAGAACAATGAGACGACTGCTGAATGTTACAGGTGTTACAGGAGTGATACATCTCCTGTTGTCAGGCCTGCAGGTATCAGGCTGTTGTTCTCCTTTATCATAGTGGACAGAAATTATTTTTTGGAGTGGCACAAATAATTTGTGTGGCATCAAATTTGATGCAGAACAGCTGATTGTTCTGTAAATAGTTTGAAATGTTTGTTTAAAAAAATCCCTTGGCTGCATTTTTAGGTAAACAGCTGCAAAAAACTTTGTTTGCAAAACTCAGTTACATTTTTGAAGAACTATATAATTAATTGCCCAACATTGGTCATTATATACTGTATTTTGCAGACAGAGTTACAGGACTCTCTCCCAGACCACAGACTCATAATACAAGTCAGAGCTTTATAAAAAAGAAAGAAAGAAAAGAAAGTTGTTTTAAGTTATTTTTACTTCCAATAGTGTTAACATACTGCACAGGTCATGAACAAGATTTTTTTTTTAAATTTTCATTGTAAGTGGGCTAAAGCAGTTAATTAAAAGTAGTCTAACATAAATGTAAATGCTGTAATTTGATTATTTTAATAAACCATGTAACTTGGATGGATTCGATGCTGGCGTGACCACAGTGCACACGTCTGCTGTTGCTCACAGTGGTCCAAGGGGTTGCTCAGGAGGTTTGTGCGGTCAGAGGGAACATTGCTTACATGGATGTAATTTTCTGCTAAATATAGATAAAACTGAGGTTATTGTACTCTTAGAAATATGGTATCTAACCAGATACTTACTTTGGATGGCATTACCTTGGCCTGCAGTAACACTGTGAGGAACTTTGAAGTAATTTTTGACCAGGATATGTCCTTCAATGCACATATTCAATAAATATGTAGGACTGATTTCTTTCATTTGTGCAATATCTCAACAATTCAAAATATCCTGTCTCAGAGTGACGCTGAAAACCTAGTTTATGCATTTATTTCTTCTAGGCTAGACTCCTGTTATTCATTATTATCAGGATGTCCTAAAACTACCTGAAAAGTCTTCATGACAAGGATTCTGAAAGGGACTCAGGCGCAGGCCAGGGTTTTCCTTTAAGCGAAAGACAGTGCGTTTATCCACAGCGAACACAACACCAGGTGACTTTGTACAATGTGCAGGGAAAAGGGGTTCCAGGTCGCCGGGGTCCGTGGGGGAACGGGGATCAGGGAAAAAGTGCTCCACACTCTCTGTACAGAAGCTCGAAAATCTCCTCCTCAGTCACTCCTCTCGTAGTCGGGTTCCAGAAACGGTCTATACACAGAAAGGTCAGGTTAGCGGAATAATCACAAAACGGGTTACAGACTCATGTTTGCAGATTTACTAGTTGACTGACGCTGATAGCTCAACGATCCAGCGAAGACTAGCGTAGATCCACCATCTTAAGTAGTACTGCAATCAGCTGGAATCAGCGGCCGGTGCGGTGATGAGAGCAGGTGTGTGGGCCAGCAGCGGGAGCCCGCAATGAGCATTGCCGCGGCGAAAGAGAGAGAGCGAGAGAGCAAAACCAAAACAAACATATTGCCTAATAGAGGGTCGGCCAGCGAGGCACAGGGACCATGACACTTCAGTTGATCCAAAAAACTCCTATATTGACTTCATTTCATTGGCTCCCTGTTAAATCCAGAATTGAATTCAAAATCCTCACATACAAGGTCTGGAATAATCAGGCTCCATCTTATCTTACTGACCTTATAGTACCATATCACCCCGTTAGAGCAGCTCGCTCTTGAACTGCAGGCTTACTTGTTGTTCCCAGAGTATTTAAAAGTAGAATGGTTGGCAGAGCCTTCGGTTTTCCAGCCCATTTTTTATGGAACCAGCTTCCATAGAACACGTGGACCCACATGTCATCATCAACATGTGATATTTGCGACGAAGGGGGAAAATGCACTGGATCTTGTTTACACAAACATTCCCAGGGCATACCGAGCGAAGCCCCACCCCCAGCTCGGATACTCAGACCACATGTCTTGTAGCACCCTCAAGGATTGACTAGGCACGATGTAGAGTTATAAAACAGGGTTTATTCTGGTCTTGACAACCCGTGAGAACTGCTCACGGACAAAACAATAAAACAAAAACATCACATCAAAATGCGCTCTTGTACTTGGTGTCAATCAATCAAAAGTCTTTAATTACAGAAAATTAAACATTTTAAATACACAAACCTCGTGAGCTGACATCCAGGAGGGGCTAAATTGTCCTTTATGGCTTTCTTTCTCACTTATTTCTTCTCATTGAACATTATTTTCTCCATGTGTGGAGCTGACTGCGAGCTGTAGCATGCAGACACCATGTGCACTAGCAAAAAGTGGCTGGGTGGAGACCCAAACAGTGTTGCCAACTCCTCAGTAAGAAAAATCGCTATTGGCTGTCCTAAAAGTCGCTAGAAGTCGCTAAATGACGTCATCACCTAATTTGCATAATTGGTCATGCTAATATAATTGTAACCTATGTTGTTGGAGAGAGAAATAACATCGTGGAAGAGACATAAAGTGAGTAAAAAACGCATTTAGAGTTTATTTAGAACTACAAATTAAATTTCTTTTAGCAATTATTGTTTTTTTTAATGTCACAATTCCAACCCTGCTCCTTTACCCGGGCTTGGACCGGCAAAAGTGACCCGAAATAGGCACTCTGGTGGAGTTACTTTGTGTGTGTGTGTGTTTATAAGTAGTTTTAAACCTTGTGATCCACAAAACAGCATAAGAGTAAAAGAGTAAAAGAAGAACTGACTGCGTTACAGCACCCGCTGCTTGTTGAGAGTAAAAGCGATACGCGCTTTCACGTCTTTTTTTTAGCGACTTTTTTTAGAAAAAAAGTCGCTAGGGGGTCTGAAAACTCGCTAAATATAGCGACAAAGTCGCTAAGTTGGCAACACTGGACCCAAACTGCAAACAACTGAACCCTCTATACTTCACCACCAGAGGGTGCAAAAGAGCAAAATCTGGACATACAGCTCAACAAAACTTCAAATGCAAAAGACTGTTACACTCCCACCACTTGTGAGAGTGTAATCAAAATCACTTGTGATTTTAAAGAATAAAGTATTGCCTATGAACTAATGAACGGCTTTTGAATGAACTATTATGAATTATATTTTAAGCAGAGTGCGGTGGAGAATCTTCTTCCGCTTCCATCAGAATGACTGTCTTCTGAATGGGTCTTTCCAGGTAAACAGGTTTGGAGGTATGTTTTCCTTCTTTATCCAGGTTTGGATCATGCAGCAATTTCACCTTCCTCCCTCTTCCATCCTTTCCAGGGTACATTTCAATGATCCTTGTCAACTTCCACTGGTTGCGTGGAGTTATCTCATCCTTCAGGAGGACAACATCATTGATCTTAGCATTTCTGTGCTCCTTGGTCCACTTCTGTCTGCCTTGAAGATTTAACAAATACTCCTTTTTCCACCTTGTTCAGGAAGTGTTGGCAAGTAGTTGAACACGACGCCACCTCTTACGGAGATAAAGATCTTCTTTCACAAACCTTCCTGGAGGTGGAGAGATGATTGTGGACCTCATGGTTAGTATGTGATTTGGTGTTAAAGGTTCTGGGTTTGATGGATCACATAGTTGGTCAGTAGTCAATGGTCTGCTATTAATCACTGCCATGACTTCATACAGGAATGTCCTCAGAGAGGAGCTGTCAAGTTGTTTGGTTGATTGTTCCAGAATGGACGCGAGAACACTTCTTATGGTGCAAATTTGTCTTTCCCAAACACCACCCATGTGACTAGATGCTGGGGTGTTCATGAGAAACACCCCAGCAGTGTGAATGTGAGAGTGAATGAATAGTGGAATTGTAAAGCGCTTTGGGTGCCTAGAAAAGCGCTATATAAATCCAATCCATTATTATTATTATTATAAACTCGCAGTCCAGTTTCCCTAGCTTGACTTGATCCATCTCCTTAAATAAACTCATTTCTAGTGCCGACAAAATTCGTGCCTTGATCGCATATTATCTGGCGAACTGTACCTCTGACGGCTATGAATGCACCTAAGGAGTTGATGAGGGAATCCATAGAGAGATCGTCAAGCATTTCAAGATGCACTGCTCTGGAGCACATGCAAGTGATTAGCAAGCCATAATGCTTTAGCTCCTTGCAGCCTTCTTTGACATAAAAAGGACCAAAGCAGTCCATCCCACAGTAGGTGAATGGCGGTGTGGTCTCCATCCGATCCTCTGGGAGGTCTGCCATCTTCTGCTGCTCTGTGCGCCTTCTGAACTTTCTGCATTTTACACATTTATAGACGTAAGAGTCTATAAATGTGCTGCCGCAAGAATCCAGAATCCATTAGCTCGAAGTTCGTTCATGGTGATCCCTCGTCCTTGATGGTATGTCTTCTCGTGGTAATGTTTGACCAGTAATGCTGACACGTGACTGTCTCTTGGCAGGATCGCAGGATGCTTGACATTGGGATGCAAAGCTGCATGTGTCAGGCGTCCGCCTACCCGGAGAATGCCTTGGTCATCAAGAAATGGATATAACTTGTGTAACTTGTTAACACTGTCTTTAAACTGCATCAGATCGTGGTGTTGCAAGGTTTTATTTCCAGAGCAAAAGCTGTTTCTTGAACCATCTTTATGATTGTTAACTCTGCTTCTTTTCTCTTGTAGGTTACTGATGTCGTGTGATCTACTCTTGTGATCCTTTGCTTCTTTCACATAGCGCTTGAGTCTAGCAACTGCCTTAATCATTCTCGACCAGTCGGAAAACTTGTGTAGGCGATCTAACAGGGACCTTTGTTCCTCCACTTGTATCTTGTGAACTTGAACCTTCTTAACCTCCGGGTCACTGGTTGATAACTCTCCCACCTTAATTTCACCACTGGGTATGACTTTCTGCTAAAGGAGGTCTGGGCCTTTGAACCAGTTTGATGTTACAAGTTGTTCTGCTGTGAGGCCTCTTGAGGCGTGGTCCGCCGGATTATCTTCTGAAGTTACATACCTCCATTGGGTTGAATCTGTACTTTGTTTGATGCGTTCCACTCAGTTTGCAACAAACACATGAAATCTTCTGGCTTCATTGCTGAGGTATCCAAGTACCACCTTTGAGTCAGTCCAATACCTTTCTTCTGAAATTTCCAATTCCTTTTTCAGCATGTCACCAGTGCGCACAGCAACAACGGCCGCTGACAACTCAAGCCGAGGTATAGTTGTGACTTTGGTTGGTGGAACTCTCGATCTTCCCATCACCAATGAGCAGTGGACTTCACCGGATGTGTTTACTGCTCTGAGGTAAGTGCACATTCCATATCCAGATGCGCTTGCATCGGAAAAATGATGAAGTTTGTAGTGCTGTGCCTTGAAGTTCGAAGGAATGTAGCATCTGCAAACCTTTATGCCTGCAAGGTTTCCCAGGTCACGCAACCAAGACTCCCACTGAGGTCAAAGACTGTCAGGTAAGGTATCATCCCAGCTGAGTTTATCTCGACACATTTGTTGCAAGATCTGCTTTCCCAGCAGAATGAACGGTGACACAAACCCAAGTGGATCGAACACGGAGAGAACAGTGGCCAATACTCCTCTTCGGGTGAGTGGTTTTTCCTTAACAACTACTCTGAACTGAAATTGATCTGATGCCACACACCATGGTACGCCAAGTGCTCTTTCCATATGTACTTCACTGAGTGCCATATCTAGATCCTTGGCAGCTGCCGCACATTCTTCCTTCGGAAGCGAAGCTAGAACTTGGGTGCTGTTTGAGATAAACTTCTGAAACCAAAGTTTGCCCGTGCTGCAGAGTTTGCGTGCTTCATTAACAAGCTGTATTGCCTGATCTTCAGTGTCAACACTTGCTAGTCCGTCGTCAATGAAGAAGTTGGTCTTGATGAACTTGATGGTTTCTTCATCAAAACTTCCTTCTCCTTCAGCTGCAAGATGCTTGAGGCTGTAGTTGGCACAACCTGGAGAAGATGCTGCTCCAAATAGGTGTACCTTCATCCTGTAGACAGTGAATGGAGTTTCAAGGTCACTGTTCTCCCACCAGAAGAACCATAGGTAATCTTGGTCGCAAACATGCACATGGAATTGGTGGAACGATATCGCACATGAAAGTTCACTGGGCCTCTTCGGAAGCGACACAAGACTCCGAGCAAGGTGTTTGTTAGCTCTGGACCAGTCAGGAGATGGTCATTTAGTGAAGTGCCTTGGAACTTGGCAGAGGCATCAAAGACAACACAAATCTTTCCGGGTTTTTGTGGATGATACACACCATGGTGTGGGATGTACCAAGCTGGTGTGTTGTCAATGTGTTGCTCTGGGACCTTTTCAGTATCTCCATGGGCTAGGATCTCATCCATGAATTTCTTATAGTCCATGTAGTACTGCTTGTTCCTCTTGAGCCTTTTTTCTAAACATTTGAGACGATGAATAGCACATGCCTTGTTGTTCAGCAGGTTAGGCCTTTCACTCTTGAATGGGAGTGGCATCTCAAACTGACCATCCGCCTTGTGCCTAATGCCAGTCTTATCTTTGTTAGAAATTTGAGATCTTCTTGAGAGACCTTTGTATCTTCTGCTGTTTCTCAACAAAGTCAGACTCCAACATCTTTAGGACCTCTGTGGAAGAGATCATTTCCTTTATTTGAGTTCTGTAGACATAGTGAACCTTGTTGATGAGGTTTGAAGAGGGCTGAATGTCAGGCACCACTTCCTTCACAATGACTTGGTGACTTACTCCGAAGGCATCTCCATAATCGAGACATGGATTTCCATAACCCACAATACTCCATCCCAGATTCAATTCAATTCAATTTTATTTATATAGCGCCAAATCACAACAAAAGTCACCTCAAGGCGCTTTATATTGTACAGTAGATAGCACAATATTAAATACAGAGAAAAACCCAACAATCATATCATATGACCCCCTATGAGCAAGCACTTTGGCGACAGTGGGAAGGAAAAACTCCCTTTTAACAGGAAGAAACCTCCGGCAGAACCAGGCTCAGGGAGGGGCAGCCATCTGCTGCGACCGGTTGGGGTGAAAGAAGGAAAACAGGATAAAGACATGCTGTGGAAGAGAGACAGAGATTAATAACAGATATGATTCGATGCAGAGAGGTCTATTAACACATAGTGAGTGAGAAGGTGACTGGAAAGGAAAAACTCAATGCATCATGGGAATCCCCGGCAGCCTACGTCTATTGCAGCATAACTAAGGGAGGATTCAGGGTCACCTGGTCCAGCCCTAACTATATGCTTTAGCAAAAAGGAAAGTTTTAAGCCTAATCTTGAAAGTAGAGATAGTGTCTGTCTCCCGAATCCAAACTGGAAGCTGGTTCCACAGAAGAGGGGCCTGAAAACTGAAGGCTCTCCCTCCCATTCTACTTTTAAATACCCTAGGGACAACAAGTAGGCCTGCAGAGCGAGAGCGAAGTGCTCTAATAGGGTCATATGGTACTACAAGGTCATTAAGATAAGATGGGGCCTGATTATTTAAGACCTTGTAAGTGAGGAGCAGGATTTTGAATTCAATTCTGGATTTAACAGGAAGCCAATGAAGGGAAGCCAAAACAGGAGAAATATGCTCTCTCTTCCTAGTCCCTGTCAGTACTCTTGCTGCAGCATTTTGGATTAGCTGAAGACTTTTCAGCGAGTTTTTAGGACATCCTGATAATAAAGAATTACAGTAGTCCAGCCTGGAAGTAATGAAGGCATGAACTAGTTTTTCAGCATCACTCTGAGACAGGATATTTCTAATTTTAGAGATGTTGCGCAAATGGAAGAAAGCAGTCTTACATATTTGTTTAATATGTGCCTTGAAGGACATGTCCTGGTCAAAAATGACTCCAAGGTTCCTCACAGCATTACTGGAGGCCAAGGTAATGCCATCCAGAGTAAGAATCTGGTTAGATACCATATTTCTAAGATTTTCAGGGCCTAGTACAATAACCTCAGTTTTATCTGAATTAAGAAGCAGAAAGTTAGCAGCCATCCAGGTCTTTATGTCTTTAAGACATTCCTGCAGTTTAACTAATTGGTGTGTGTTACCTGGCTTCATGGATAGATAGAGCTGCGTATCATCTGCATAGCAGTGAAAATTTATGCTATGTCTTCTAATGATGCTGCCTAGGGGAAGCATGTATAATGTAAATAGAATTGGTCCTAGCACTGAACCCTGAGGAACACCATAATAGACCTTAGTGTGTGAAGAGGACTCTTCATTTACTTGAACAAATTGGAGTCTATTAGATAGATATGATACAAACCACTGCAGCGCAGTACCTGTAATACCTACAGCATGTTCCAATCGCTCTAATAGGATATTATGATCAACAGTATCGAACGCTGCACTAAGGTCTAGCAGGACAAGCACAGAGATGAGTCCACTGTCAGAGGCCATAAGAAGATCATTTGTAACCTTCACTAAAGCTGTTTCTGTGCTGTGATGAGCTCTGAAACCTGACTGAAACTCTTCAAATAAGCCATTCCTCTGCAGATGATCTGTTAGCTGTTTGACAACTACTCTTTCAAGGATTTTTGATATGAAAGGAAGGTTGGAGATTGGCCTATAATTAGCTAAGACAGCTGGGTCTAGAGATTGCTTTTTAAGTAAGGGTTTAACTACAGCCACCTTGAAGGCCTGTGGTACATAGCCAATTATTAGAGATAGGTTGATTATATTTAAGATTGAAGAATTAATTAATGGCAGGACTTCTTTAAGCAGTGTTGTAGGAATGGGGTCTAAAAGACACGTTGATGGTTTGGAGGAATTAATTATTGAAGTTAACTCAGAAAGATCGATTGGAGAAAAAGAGTCTAACTTAACATCAATGGTACTAAAAGTAGCTGTAGATAATATTACATCTGTGGGATGATTATTGGTAATTTTTTCTCTAATGATAAAAATTTTATTTCTGAAGAAGTTCATGAGGTCATTACTAGTTAACGTTAAAGGGATGGTTGGCTCAGTAGAGCTCTGACTTTTTGTCAGCCTGGCTACAGTGCTGAAGAGAAACCTGGGGTTGTTCTTATTTTCTTCAATCAGTGACGAATAGTAAGATGTTCTGGCTTTGCGGAGGGCTTTCTTATAAAGCAGCAAACTATTTCTCCAGGCTAAATGATGATCCTCTAAATTTGTGACACGCCATTTCCTCTCCAGCTTACGAGTTATCTGCTTTAGGCTACGTGTTTGAGAATTATACCACGGAGTCAGGGACTTCGGATTTGAGGCCTTAGTTTTCACTGGAGCTACAGTATCCAGAGTCGTACGTAGTGAGGAGGTAAAATTATTAACAAGATAATCGACCTCTGTTGGAGTAGCGTTCAGATAGCTGCCCTGCTCTATGTTGGTACAGGGCATTGAAGATGATAACAGTGGGTGGATTATATTCTTAAACTTAGTTACAGCACTTTCAGAAAGACATCTACTTTGATAAAGTCTACTCTCCATTGCTGTGTAATCAATCATTGTAAATGTAAATGTTATCAGGAAATGATCAGACAGCAGAGGGTTTTCAGGAAACACTGTTAAATGTTCAGTTTCTATGCCATATGTTAAAACAAGATCTAGAGTGTGATTAAAGTGGTGGGTGGGTTCTTTTACATTTTGAGAGAAGCCAATTGAGTCTAATAACAGATTAAATGCAATGTTGAGGCTGTCATTTTTAGCATCTACATGGATGTTAAAATCACCCACAATAATTATTTTATCAGAGCTGAGCACTAAATCAGATAAAAAGTCTGAGAAATCAGAGAGAAACTCTGTGTAAGGCCCAGGTGGACGATAGATGATAACAAGTAAGACTGGTTTCTGAGTTTTACAGCTGGGTTGGACAAGGCTAAGCATCAGGCTTTCAAATGAATTAAAAGTCTGTCTTGGTCTTTCGTTAATTAATAGACTGGTGTGAAAAATTGATTCATTTAAACTAACATAATCATCCTGCTGCAACCAGGTTTCTGTAAGGCAGAGTAAATCGATTTGTTGGTCAATTATTAAGTCATGTACTAACAGAGACTTGGAGGAGAGAGACCTAATATTTAATAATCCACATTTCACTGTTTTACTCTTTGGTTCAGATGTGGATTCTGTATTGTTCTTTCTTTTTGATTTTTTATGTTTAAGTTTTTTATTGCTGGTTTTTGGTTTGTTTTTTGTCTTTTTGGGAGCTGACACAGTCTCAATGGAGATGGGTTTTTGGGGGGGTAGCAGGAGGAGAGAAGCTGCAGAGAGGCGTGTAAGACTGCAACTCTGCTTCCTGGTCCCAACTCTGGATAGTCATATTTTGGGGGGTTTAATAAATTGGTCCATATTTCTAGAAATGAGAGCTGCTCCATCCAAAGTGGGATGGATGCCGTCTCTCCTAACAAGACCAGGTTTCCTCCAGAAGGTTTGCCAATTATCTATGGAGCCCACATCGTTTCTGGGACACCACTCAGACAGCCAGCAATTTAAGGAGAACATGCGGCTAAACATGTCACTCCTGGTCTGATTGGGGAGGGGACCAGAGAAAACTACAGAGTCCGACATTGTTTTGGGAAAGTTACACACCGATTCAATTGTAGTGAAGTAGATTCTGGGGTTAGGATGTTACATGATGTCCCTAAACGCACCACTGACATCCACACCTTTCAGCCGACAATTACCTGGCTATAAGAAACAGCTGCGCTTCACTACTGAGAGAAGGCATTTGGCAGTCTTGGCAATCTAAGGTGGCTGCGAGCACTAGGCAGTTGAGCGCCACATATCTCTTAAGGAAAGCTACTCAGTTGCCCTTAGAGAGTGGTAAGTGCGGCCTTTGTTTATCATGCTGTGGCATAGTAGGGTGGACTTTTGACTACTGTTTTCCTCTTTTGTTGCAGGTGTATATTATACTGCTGCTGTCTTGTCAGATGCTGTTTTGTTTGTTATGCACTACTTTTATAAAGTATAGTGATTTGGGATGTGTTTTTATGTAGATCTTTTATTGATTGTTTAACGTTTTATCTTTTCTTTTATTGCTTTAGTGGAGGTGCGGCCGCTCGTTTAGAGGCTAGGCACGTGAGGTGGAATCCCCTCCCCGATGCATGTGAGTGTACACACCGGGCATAGGCAGATTGCACCATTTAGAGTTTAGTGTGAGTGAGGTTTGCTGTGAAATCACACGGGTGAGTAATTGGTGGCACCCTTGGGCACTCCTCCCTGTAGGTTGCCTCCTCAAGTGGCCGGTCTCCACCATTTTGTCTAGTTGCTTCTTTTTAATATATTGTGCTTGTTTTAGGGTAGCATTATGGCAGGGAGTATGTCATTTTAATCATCGTTTGGTAATAAAGTGTTTTAATTTATTATTTTACTCTCTCACCCCTGCTACCCTAGGTGCCTTTTAATCTTATAGTTATGTTTTAGTAGTTTCTCTTAATAAACTTTGCATTATAAACTTTCTTTGTCTCACCTCTGCCTCTAAATAACGAGTCTGTGGGCTTTGGTAGCCAGTGCAATCCTTTCATTGGCTAGAGAAATCTTTCCTGGGGGTGTAATGCCCTCCCCCAGGTGGCGTTGTCACTATTTTAGTAACCGTCTCCGGTTATCTCTCTTTCGCGACACCACAATCTGGCATTGTCGACAGGATATTTTCAGGCAGAGATCTGTTGCATGTTGTTTTGTTTTGTTTTTGGGGGGTTAAATCTGTTTGGTTTGTTTGGTTATTGTAGTGCAGCGGCAAGACAGCAGCAGTGGCAGCGTCGGGACGGACTTCTGGTTTTTTTATAAAGTGATATTTAAATACTCTGGTTCATTATGGAGGAAGAGCTCACACAGCTACGAGACTTGGTAGCTCAGCTGCAAGCAGAAAATCGGCGGATGCGGCAAGAGCGAGGATCAGAGCAACCTGGCACCAGTGCTGCTGCTACAGGTTCATCCACCAATGGGCATTCTGCTGTCTCAGCTCCCGCGACTGAGAGACTGATTTATATTCCTCGGGAGAGGAAGTGCCCATGGTTCAACGGTAAGACTGGTATAGGTATTGCCGAATGGGTGGAAGAGGTGCAGGCCTGTTTGAGGGTACGACATCTTTCACCAGCTGACCAAGCCCTTTTCATCTATGATCATCTAGAAGGCGAGCCCAGAGAAGAAAGTAAATATCGGCTTCCAGAGGAGAAAGACGATCCCGAAAAGATTTTGACTATTTTACAGGAACTGTATGGATGTACTAAGTCATATGTTTCTCTGCAGGAAGAGTTCTTTTCAAGACGACAGCAGGAGGGAGAAACATTGCAAGAGTTTTCGCATGCTCTTATGTGCCTCATGGACAGAGTTGCGAAACAGTCCCCTCATGTTCTGCTGAACAAAGATGTGTTGCTTAGAGACCAATTTGTTGAAAATGTGCTTGATTGTTTCTTACGCAGAGAATTAAAACAGTATGTCCGCAGCCACCCTACTGCCACCTTGATGGATGTTCGGCGTGAGGCTATCTTATGGGAGCGTGAAGGTATTCCAGGGGGTGGAAGGGGTAGAAGCTACTCGGTCCCCTCTGTAGCTGGGTTTCAGCACACTGTTCAGGAGGTCCCTTTTAGCAGTAACCAGGCAGGTACTGCACCCTATCACCCCGAATTACATGAATTAAAAGAGATTCTCAAAGACCAGCAAAAGCAGTTAAATCAGCTCACAAGGAGTCTTGCGGCCTTGAACAGCGTTCCCAAAATCTATACCGCTTCACGTAACAGGACAGCAATTTGCAGACGGTGCCAGAAGGTTGGGCATTCTGCTAGGGAATGCACTGGTGAGCCCACAGTAAAACATGCACAGCCAGCTGGTACAGTAGCACAATCCAGCTTAAATGATACTACTTGTTCCTCCAATCAGGCAAGCTTCTACCCCCCTGAAGCATCGAGTCAAGGTTCAGGTGGGGGCTCCTTAAACTCAGAGGCTGTAGTGTCTAACCCTGAAAGTTTGGTATCCGCATGCCCCTACATGAAGGTATTAATGGGTGGAGTATGGGTCCCTTGTTTGGTGGACACCGGGTCCATGGTGTCCACAATAACTGAGAGCTTTTTCAGAGAGCATTTCGAGTCATGCGGCCTGGATAGACTTCGGTCGTGCAACTGGTTGAAGTTAAGTGCTGCTAATGGGTTAGCCATACCTTACATAGGCTATTTTGAATTAGATGTGCATCTGTGTGGTAAAGAGATTACCCGGCGAGGTGTGCTGGTTGTAAGGGATCCCCCACAGGGTACAATGTCAGCACCTGGGGTTTTAGGAATGAATGTTATTAGGGAATGTTATCACGAGTTGTTCGCACAACATGGTTCTTCCTTTTTTAACTGCCCCCCAGTGGTTCAGGCCCCTATTTTAATACAACAAGCTCTCCAGCAGTGCCATCAGATCCAGGCTAAGGCCCCCTCAGAACGCTCAAGTCGGGTAAAGGTCAAGGGAGGTAGAGTCTGCCGCGTCCCCGGCGGTACCATGAAAATTGTGGCAGCTACATGTTCACAACATCTGCCAGGAGAGGCTCTGTTCGAGCCGCTCAGTTGTGGTTTGCCTGCCGGCTTATTGGCATCCCCTGCACTTCTTTGTGTTAACAGAGGCACCGTTTATATCCCAGTTGTTAACGTTGGTGTGCAGGATGTAGTACTGTCTCCTCGTACTACGATCGGTACCCTGAGCTATGCTCATTTGGTTAGCTCCCCCCAGGGTCTCCAAGAGGAGGGTATGGCAGCTACCGTATCCTCACAGACTGTAGTTAGTTCAGTGCAAGATAAGATTGCTGCTATTGACTTATCCACTCTTACTGCACAGGAGCAGGGTCATGTGAGGTCATTACTATACAAGTATAGTGGCGTCTTTTCCGATCACGACAGGGATATAGGCTGTACTAACTTGATTTCTCATGATATTCCCCTAGTGGAAGACACCCCGGTGCGGCAGAGGTATAGACGTATCCCCCCCCTCCGAATATGAGGCCGTAAAAGCCCACATTCGACAGCTTCTTGAGGCCCAGGTAATTAGGGAAAGCAGTAGCCCCTTTGCTTCACCCATTGTGTTGGTAAGAAAAAAAGATGGCAGCCTTCGCTTGTGTGTGGACTACCGGGCTTTAAACAGTAAGACCCGCAAGGATGCTTTCCCCCTGCCACGTATTGACGAGTCACTCGATGCTTTATCCGGTGCCCGCTGGTTTTCCACTTTGGACCTTGCCGCAGGTTATAACCAAGTCCCTGTTACAGAAAAAGACAAAATGAAGACTGCATTCTGCACTCCTTTCGGGTTGTTTGAGCGGAATAGGATGCCCTTTGGATTGTGTAATGCCTCGAGTACATTTCAGAGATTAATGGAGAGGATCTTTGGAGACCAACACTGTCAGTCATTGTTGCTCTATTTAGATGATGTTATTGTGTTTTCTTCTACAGTAGAGGAACATGTGAGTCGCTTGGATGTTGTCCTGGGACGGTTGCAGCAAGAGGGTCTCAAGGCTAAGTTGGAAAAGTGTTCCTTTTTCCAATCTGAGGTGAGCTACTTGGGTCCTGTTGTGTCGAGGGATGGTGTGTCTACCGACCCTAATAAAATTGAAGCAGTTTCTAAGTGGGCCCGGCCTAACCATGTCTCTGAGTTGCGCTCCTTCTTAGGCTTTGCAAGCTACTATCGTCGTTTTGTTGAGGGATTTGCAAACTTGGCCGCTCCCCTACATCGCCTAGTTGCTGAGCTGACTGGTACCAAGTCCAGGAAGCCTGCCATACAGGTTTTATCTGCAGCATGGACAGATGAATGTGAGAAGAGCTTTGAAGGGCTTAAACGGAGGTTGGTGTCTGCTCCAGTTTTGGCTTATGCTAATTTTTCTCTGCCGTTTATTTTAGAGGTGGATGCTAGCTATCAGGGCCTAGGTGCCGTGCTCTCCCAAGAACAGGCAGGGAAGATTCGACCTATAGCATATGCCAGCCGTGGCCTTCGTCCTACAGAGCGTAATATGGATAACTATAGCTCTATGAAATTGGAGTTTCTGGCCTTGAAGTGGGCCATGACTGAAAAGTTCAGAGATTATCTGTTGGGGCAGAAGTGCACAGTATATACAGATAATAATCCCCTCAGTCATTTGTCCACAGCCAAGCTGGGTGCTACAGAACAGCGCTGGGCTGCACAGCTTGCTGCCTTTGACTTCACTATCAAGTATCGACCTGGTCGAAGTAATAGGAATGCAGATGCTCTCTCACGGCAACATCCCGCGGAAGTTACTTCAGTTAATGAACTAGGCATAGTCTCTGGTACCGCTCTGCCTGCCCCTTTGCAACAGGTATTTGGTGTGAAGCCACTAACTGAGGCTGTTCAAGCCACTATCTCAGTCTTTCCAGGACATGCGCCGTCTAACCTTCGTGTTCTGCAGGAGGCTGACCCTATTATTCAGGAGTTTCTGACGTTTTGGATACGGAGAAGGGGGCCCGATGCAACTGAACGTGGCCAAACCTCAAGGGAAGTCCTCGGATTGGTCAGGCAATGGCGTAGGTTGGTGGAGCAGGGTGGTGTGTTGTATCGCAAGGTCTCTCATCCTAGGGGAGAAGAGATGCTGCAGGTGCTGTTGCCCAAGTCACTGCAGGGTCAGGTTTTGCATCAGTTGCACCAGGAGCACGGACACCAGGGTGTAAAGAGAACCGTAGACCTGGTTTCTCAGCAGTGTTACTGGCCGGGGATGTACCATGACATTCAACAGTGGTGCCAGGAGTGTGAGCGATGCCAACTAGCTAAAGATGTTCAAATCTATCCTAATGCTTATATGGGCCATTTGCTTGCATCCCGACCAAACCAGATCCTTGCAGTTGACTTTACTGTATTGGAGCCGTCGCGTAATGGGGTTGAAAAAGGGACTGGGCTTGTTATTTGCCACAAGTGATCTTTGCATATAACACTACAGTACATCAGTCTACAGGCGAGTCACCATTTGCTCTGATGTTTGGCCAAGATCCCCAGTTACCCGTTGACTTTTTGTTGGGTAGGATTCAGGAGCCTGTGGCTGGTAGCACCCATGACTGGGTTGTAGAGCACCAGACTCGACTACGTCATGCATTTGAACATGCTAATAAACGCTTGGGGGCTGCAGCTAACTGGCGCAAGATGCGTCACGATCAGCATGTGAGGGATGCTCCCCTGCAAGAAGGTCAGTTGGTTTACCTTAAGGAGGTTGGGTTCAGAGGCCGTCATAAAATTCAGGATGTTTGGAGTTCGGTGGTGTATAAAGTGCTTAAGGCCCCTGACCAAAATGGGTCCGTGTACACTATTGCTCCGGTAGATAGCCTAAGTCAAGTGAAACATGTCCACCGTTCACTACTAAAGAATAAGGTGGAAGGTGCGACTACCTGCCCCCCCCAGTGCTCCGATCCAAACATTAGAAACTACCCCTGTAGAAGAACTGATGCAAGATGGCGAGTGGGTTTTATTGGTCTCGGAACCTACTCCAGCCCCAAGCAGTTGCCAACAAAGACCAGAGACTCCTAGCCCTCGTAGGTCAGATGAGCTAGAACCCTCAACGTCCTCCGCGGGGTCGGCCTGCCCTGACCAGCTGCCAGTTATGGCTGGTGTTCATAACGATATAGCCCCTTTACGCAGGACTAATCGTGGTAATGCTGGGACGCACCCAAATCCACACCATTTGCAGCAGGAAGTAGAGCAATAGAGGCCGTGAACTCACAGGCACCTGTGCCTACTACAGTTACCCTGTTTAGACCCTGGCAGTGAGTGTCAATCGTCGGGACGACGATTCAAATCTCGGGGGTAGATTGTAGTGAAGTAGATTCTGGGGTTAGGATGTTACATGATGTCCCTAAACGCACCACTGACATCCACACCTTTCAGCCGACAATTACCTGGCTATAAGAAACAGCTGCGCTTCACTACTGAGAGAAGGCATTTGGCAGTCTTGGCAATCTAAGGTGGCTGCGAGCACTAGGCAGTTGAGCGCCACATATCTCTTAAGGAAAGCTACTCAGTTGCCCTTAGAGAGTGGTAAGTGCGGCCTTTGTTTATCATGCTGTGGCATAGTAGGGTGGACTTTTGACTACTGTTTTCCTCTTTTGTTGCAGGTGTATATTATACTGCTGCTGTCTTGTCAGATGCTGTTTTGTTTGTTATGCACTACTTTTATAAAGTATAGTGATTTGGGATGTGTTTTTATGTAGATCTTTTATTGATTGTTTAACGTTTTATCTTTTCTTTTATTGCTTTAGTGGAGGTGCGGCCGCTCGTTTAGAGGCTAGGCACGTGAGGTGGAATCCCCTCCCCGATGCATGTGAGTGTACACACCGGGCATAGGCAGATTGCACAGTTTAGTGTGAGTGAGGTTTGCTGTGAAATCACACGGGTGAGTAATTGGTGGCACCCTTGGGCACTCCTCCCTGTAGGTTGCCTCCTCAAGTGGCCGGTCTCCACCATTTTGTCTAGTTGCTTCTTTTTAATATATTGTGCTTGTTTTAGGGTAGCATTATGGCAGGGAGTATGTCATTTTAATCATCGTTTGGTAATAAAGTGTTTTAATTTATTATTTTACTCTCTCACCCCTGCTACCCTAGGTGCCTTTTAATCTTATAGTTATGTTTTAGTAGTTTCTCTTAATAAACTTTGCATTATAAACTTTCTTTGTCTCACCTCTGCCTCTAAATAACGAGTCTGTGGGCTTTGGTAGCCAGTGCAATCCTTTCATTGGCTAGAGAAATCTTTCCTGGGGGTGTAATGCCCTCCCCCAGGTGGCGTTGTCACTATTTTAGTAACCGTCTCTGGTTATCTCTCTTTCGCGACACCACACAATATTGATTTTAGTGACCTCCGATTGGCGTAACCGGGTGTCATTACTGCCGACGTGAATTATGATCTTACTGTATTTACGTTTACCCTTAGCCAGCAGTTTTAAATTTCCTTCAATGTCGCCTGCTCTGGCCCCTGGAAGACAATTGACTATGGTTGCCGGTGTCTCTAGCTTCACATGTCTGAGAACAGAATCACCAATTACCAGAGTTTGACCCCCGGCGGGTGTGTCGCCGAGTGGGGGAAAACGGTTAGACACATGAACAGGTTGGTGGTGTACCTGGGGCTTCTGTTTAAGACTATGCTTCCTCCTCACCGTCACCCAACCGCCCTCGTTCCCCAGCTGCTTGGGGTCTGCCGGGGGAGAGCTAGCGGGGCCTACGCTATCGTCGGCTGCACCAGCTACAGGGGCCTGGCTAGCTACGGGTGAATGAAGGGTGCGAAGCCGAGTCTCCAATTCAGTAATCCTGGCCTCCAGAGCTGCAAATATGCTACATTTGTTACAGGTATCATTACTGCTAAAGGAGGCCGAGGAGTAACTAAACATCTGACACAATGAGCAGGAAAGTGCAACAGGGACAGGTGAAGTACCCATGGTGCTAACGAGTCGGCTACGAGCTAAGCTAAGCTAGCGAAACAGTAAAGAGACAGTGAGTGATTACTTTGGCTATAAATTAGGTAGTGAGCATACAGAAAGGGTGATTCAGATGAAGCACGTTAAGATTATACTATGAAAAAGGGATGTATCAAAAGATTTCAATTAAATTGCTAAGCAGAAAAGCTACTCAGAAAAACCACTGTTTGAGCAGGAACAGGAAGTGATACTCTACCACAAAGCGAGCGAAACACCAAGTGACAGCGCCACCCACAGACCAAGGATCAGCCCAGTTCTTTGTGCGAACGGCTGATTTTCCTTTCCAGACACAACCTCACGAGGAACAAGTGCTTGGGGGGCAGTTGAACCCAATCAGCAGACCAACATCACAGCTTTGAAGTGGAGCGATCTCACTTGCAATGCATTTGAGATGAGGCCATGCCTTGGCTGTTCCAGGCGTTTGAATGTGATCTCGGTTTGCGGGTATACAATCTCTGGCATATGTTACTGGTAGGGAAATGGTCTTATTTGAGTAGAACCCTCTGACTTGTAGACCTGAGAGCTTGCAACAGGACACAACTGTGTTTCTTGAAGACATGGTAGTGAGCTTTAGCTGAGTCGATTCACCTTTGATATGCAGAGCTTGTGCCGTTTCTTCAAGAATAAAGGTTGTATCGCTCTGTGTATCAAGGAGTGCGTACACAAGAATTTCATGCTCTGGCTCACCTTTGGTTGAAACCCATAATGGAAGATGTGTGAGTGTCGTCAACATTCTGCGTGACTCTGTTAGAAGTTGCTTCACTTGTTGTTGGTGTGACACTGTTGTCTTGTGAGACGTCTGAGTTCGTTTGTCTTGTCCTGTCACTGTTCTTGGTTTGATTTCTCCTTGTTCTCTCTTCCTTAGTACGATTGTCATGAAGACATGTTGGATGCCTTTTATTACATGTGTCACAGGTTTCTCTGCTTTCACAATCCTTGGAGTGATGACTATATTTCAGATAGCCAAAACATAACTTTTTGTCTTGATGAACTTTAGTCTCTACAATGCTCTCACTTTTGAACCTTCTACACTTAAGTAGGCTGTGACCTGACCTTTCACAGTACACACAACTAGCACTAACAGTTCTTTCATTTGAGTTAATTGCTAGCACCTTTGCTCCATTGCTTCTGTTCCCCTTCAATTTCACTTGGCTTAAGAGCAAAGAGAGATGTTATGGGATTACAGGCAATTTTGGCTTCCCATGAGATGAAATCTACAAATTGGCTGAAGCTTGGAAAGGTTACAGAAGTGATCCTCTTGCACTTCTGTAACCTTTCTGTTCCACCTTGAAGTGAGCCAATCTGGAAGTTTTGCAAGCATTTTTTTGGTTTCATTGCAGTCATTGAGCACTTCAAGCCCCTTCATTTGCGACATGGCTGTCTTGCAGCAGCAAAGGAAGTCAGCAAATGCTTGAAGTTCCATACTGCCTTTAGAGCTTATCTTAGGCCATGCGTCAAGTTTGTATCTGAAGGCCTTGGCTACGAGGAAGGGATTGCCATAACTCTCTTTGAGAACTGCCCATGCTGCATAGTATGCAGCCTCTGTGCCAAGTGGGAAGTAGCCTTCTATTAACTTACTTGCAGGTCCACTTACATATTTTCTCAGGTAATAAGTCTTCTCTTCAACTCGTATATTTTTCCTGTCGATCAGAGTCTGAAAGGAAATTTTCCAATCATTATATCTGATAGGATTGGCTCTGGTACCGGAAGACGACTTGCATTAAGAGACCCTGCAAATGCTTTGACCAGATCATCTTTGTTCACCTCTCGTTGCGGGGTCACATTTTGTGGCGAGGAACACCATTTGATATGCTGGTCATTGTTTTCAGACTTGATTTTTTTTTGTCAGATCTGTGGTGAAGTAGGTTGTATATTTCTTCATCTGAACATTCACTTTGTTCATACACCTGCTGTCGAGCCTTTGCTGCATTCAGCTTTTTTACAGTCTCAAGTCGTTCTACTTCTCTGCGCTTAGCTTCTAGAGCCTCTTGTCTTTGTGCTATTTCTGCTTCTTGTCTTTCAGTTTTCTTCATATGGATTTCTTGTTCAAGCAGAACTTGCAGAGCAGCCTCATTTGCTGCAACTTCAGCAACTGCATCTTGTCTTTTAGCTGAGAGCCTGCTGGAGTGTCTGGAGGAAACCCTTGAATGAGAAGAGAGGTTAGTGTGGTGTGACTTAGCCTCAGACAGGATGAGTGTTAACTTAGGCATAGACTCAGTCTCCTTCCATTGTTCATCCCTATGACTTTCCACATCTGAGGCTACTGACTTAGGTAAAGACTCAGTATCCTTCCAATGTTCTTCATCTCTTTGAACCTCCACACTACTTGGGCTTGGGCACTTTCTTACAGATTCAATAATTGTCTTTGTTATGGCTTCACACTATTGTTTGACTGATGGCCCTTAACATAAAGACTTATTTCTGACTTTACATTTCCCAATTTTGCTTTAAGTTATAAAGTTATTTTTTTATTTACATATGCCTAATAATTATCCTTATTGCTGTTTTCGAGAGGAGCGGTGCTTCAAAGGATAGTTGCAGATTTCTGTCAGAATCTGCAGATTATACAGTACAAATAAAATGTTCACGTTTCTCCAACGTTGTCTTCCCAACAGTTTCACTGGATGGCCAAGAAGTGTTCACAATGTCTTCTCGGGCGCTTCTCCGGCGCTGATAATTGGCGTCTGTCTTGTGTCAGTGATGTAAAAGACGGATTTAATGTGACATGACCATTCAAACAGCAGTTGCTTTCTAAAACATCAGATGTGTATCGGCTTCAGTGACCCAGATTGGATTTGAAAATATCTGATTTGTGCTGTTCACACTGTCATACCATGATCGGATATGGGTCGCATAGGATCAAAAAAGTCGGATTTGATGCGCTTTTGCCTGCAGTGTGAATGTAGCCTATGTGCTTATCGTACAGTTCTTTGCCCTTTTCCGTCAACGTACGGACTCATTGGCTCTGTCGTGCTCTTTGTGATGTAGTAGAAACATCATCAGCTGTGCCTTCAACTGCTTGTAGTTGCTCATCTGCAAAAAGTTGTTCCACATCACCCTTTTCACTGATTTCTGGATTAGCCTTAAACTCTGCCATTGTTGGAGGGTTTTTGTTTTTTTAATTTATATACTTAGCCTTAATGTAAACATTAATGCAGCAGCTTAAATTTGATTTGGTAGTTGAGGAGCAAATTAATATTAATCTCAGCTTACTGTTACAACTTTAAAGCACAGTAATTACTGTTACTCTTTAAACATCACTTAACGTGTATACTTAAGTCACCTTAGCTATAAGTCACCATGACATATCTTGTCCAAGCCAGTAATACTGTTTCTTACAGCAACTGCTGAAACCCACCATATGCACAGGTTACTCATCACACATTAATTTAACACTGTATGAATACCAGTCACTTAAACAGTAGAAAAAAATGATTCCAGTCCTTTGCTCATTTATAACATTTATAACAGAGGTTCCCAAAGTGTGGGACCCATCCCCTAGGGGGGACGCAGAGCCATTGCAGGGGGGGCACGGTATGAAAAGAGAAAAAAAAAAAAAAAAAAAGAACCCTTTGTAACCCATGGTTATTTTATTGCCAATTGTATTCTATTTTTATTCTAATTTGAAGTGTTACTGTTTTGTTTAGTGTTGAGTTTTCCCATTTACCGTGAATGCACCATAGCGCTGTGCGTGGTGACTTTCTTTCACTGCATCCGCCTGCACGGAGCTAGATGCGCAAAGCTGTGTGGAGATTCAGTCCTGTAACTCCTTGCGCTACGGAACTAATGTTTTCTTTGAAGAATATCCTGGTGAGTCTCACAGTTGTAGATTAAGTTGTGATTCACAGTCCAGTTTCTGAGTATAAAACCAGTCAGGATACTATGTTTGTCGAAGATGTGATGTTTGTCGCAGCACCTGCTAACGATTCCTTAGCTTCCTTAGCTATGTTAACCTGTGGAAGGTATGCTAGCGTACCCACATGACATCCCTGGGCTAATGCGCTTACATGTGAAGTTTTAGCTTCACATGTAAGCGCATGAGACACTTTTCATGCTTCATGATTTGCAGTGAAATGTATTTTTTGTTGTTGATAAATTGTTATTGGCCAATAAGAACTGTATAGATGTGTGATGTGTGGGGAAAAAAATGGATAACACTAGAGAAATATGTGTTTTATTTTACAAGCGAAGTGATTGCTCTGCACGTTGTGTGCAGGCTGGGTTTTTTTTTATGTGGTAGAAATCTGCTGCAAGGACCGAGCGGTGCCATCTAAGGACTGGATGCCACTGGAGGTGCCTAGAAAGGACGTTCGCAATCTGAAGGCCACCTGTTTCCTTGGAGGGTGGTAGGATACAACGATTTGCAATTTTTTTTTTTTTTTTTTTTTTTTTTTTTTTTTTTTTTTTTTTTTTAAGGATTAACGTTTTTACTGAGATCTCAGGATGCTTTATGTTGTTACTTTTTTCCTTTTTGGGTCAGATCTGATTCCACTTAACACAAAAAACTGATGCATCTAAAAGCAAACCAGTGACTAAAGACAATCCAAATAACTTGAACACTTACTAAGAACACTGAATACGAAGTGCACTGAACTGAAAGGACAGCCTACCTAATACATTTATGGACACTTTAAGTGATATATTGTACATTGTTGAAGATTACATGTTTGAGATGATTTAAATGTTTTGTTCATGTCTATGTTTTAGACCATTTAAATGTTGAATACACTCAAATCACTTTTTTCCCTTTAAGTTGTTGTCAGTGTCTCATTCTGAGTGGAGGGTGTTTCCTTCTTTAAGTTGAGTTACCACTGCCAGTCTCCTTACGATCCTAACTGAACCCAACAAGAGTAGATTCTCAAATATTGTTTTTTCCTTGACTTTGGTTGACAGATTAGTGTGGATCTGACTGATTTTTTTTGACTACTCAGTTAAAAAAAGAACCCTTGGACACTGCTAGCATAATTGACGGGGCTCCCACACAAACGCAGGAGATGAAGCATTGCCAAATATGTTTCCAAACCAACTTCATTCCAAGCCAAATGCTAGAAAATATGGTGAAGCATGTCTTCCCTTTGGCTTCACCTGCACAAGTGCCAAGGTAGGTCTTTGCGATAGAATTAGTTTCCTTTGCGTCAGGAGCACGCGCTGGGCTGTCCAAATCATGGACAAACAGTATCCCACATTCTTGATTTTTAGTTCACAAACACTTCTTGTAATAACGGGTTAAACAGGTTAAAATTGGTTATGGACAAATCAAGTGTGTGTGATCATGTATAAGTTATAGTTTTAATGTTTTACTTGGGAATAGAATGGTATGTGTGAGTTTGGTGATGGAGTTCTTATTATGTATGAATTATGAACTTTTTATGAGTTGTCCATTTTTAATGTTTTTTGGACAACAGATGGAAATTAGCCTTTGGCTATATTCTGGTATGTTTACATTCATGTAATTTATTTTCTTACATGTATGCTCATTAACATGCACTGTCCTAAATAACTACTCCTGACATTCTGGAGATGTTAGCAGTAAAGTTACAGTGGGATACAAATAATATCAGGCTGATCCTGCCACGATTTGTTTCCCCGGTTCAAATCACGGACAAACAGTATCCTACAGTTGTTTATGTTTTTAAACCCATTTTGCACAGAGGCATTTTTGAGAAATGTATTGATAGCAATGTTGACTATTACACAGGAAAAAAACAACTACACGTAAAATAATTACACCGCGACGCCTCTGCCTTTCTAAATGGAGGGACAGTAACTGCGTGTGTAAATGTAAGCGTGTAAAACTGCAGAATGTCAGATTAACATTAACAGTATTTTGTCTCTATCTGCCATTCTGCAATTCATCTCATGTAAACAATAACGTGGCGCACAACGTGGCGCACAGCGTGAAGTGAAAAAAGGCACATACCTTTGACGTTGCGTGACGAACTCTGTATTCCTCGTCCACACGTAAACGCAAAAATCGGCATTTTAAAAAAAATCTCCGTTTTCGGTGATTCGAAACGCCGTTTACGTGTGGACGAAAGGTCCAAAGGCATAGAAACAACTGCGTTTTCAAAAATACCCCTTTAAGTGTGTATGTAGCGTAAGAGAGTTAGTAGTGTAAAACAAAGGGGGGCCCAGCAAAAACTGTTTGGGAACCACTGCCCTAATAGACCCTAAATAAATGAACAAAAAATATCTCATTCTGTAACAATTGATTTAAATAGACCTCTAATGCATGATGCCATATCTGGCTTTTTGACATGTATCACTGAACAATCCCAACAGTCAGGAAGGAGTTTTCTTCAGTATCCAAAACTTGCTACAAACAGTGTAGGGTAACAGGTAATCAATACTGAACACATTTCTCTCTTGCTCATAATTCCATATGAACATTTCTATGATCACCAGAGTGGTTCTGGTTACCTGGCATGGAGATTGAAAACTGTGCAGCACAACTCTACTGAAGAGATGAAGAAACCAAAGACAGCCCCAAAATTCTTCACAACTTGTGTTCAAATGCGAGACAGGTGTCAGGTGATGACTGCAAGGAAGCTATGTCAGTGATGAGGCACTCAACTGACATGAAACTTGTCAAAGAGAAAATGAAGGTGACATTTCAACATAGGCAAAAAGTGATTCAAGATCCAGCCACAGCTTCTTCTGTCCTGGACCTTTTCCCAAGATTTCTGGATACACCTGGCTTGGTAAGGCATAAAATGGTTTACTGACAGCTTTGTGGTTCCTTTGTTTGTTTGCCCTGGGAACAGCGAGGGCCAAACTGTCTCGAGACATCAGTGCAGCAAAGCAAGTACATGGCAGAAGAATCCATGGCCACTTCCCAGACAGTCGCATGTAGCAGGGCATCAAGGCCATCACCAACTACAAGAAGAAGACACCTGGCGTTGATGGTGACGCCTTGCTACCAGATGCACTGAACAACTTCTATGCACGGTTTGATGCTCAGAATGACGTGTTGGTGAGGAAGTCCAGAGGAGCAAATTTTTGCAGAATGCTCAGTCTTTTGCACAACCCACTGGCATTGTTGCACTTTTCTGTGTCTGCACTATCATGTGTCTGTATAATTTTGTTTTTTCTGGTGTTACACTGTCTTTGTCTTGTTTTGTTTTTGTTTTTTTGTTTTTTTTTCAATTTTTGCACACTTGCCCTTTATGTAGCCCCGTGTTGATTGTCTGTTACATGTTATATGTAGCACCACAGTCTTGGAGGAATGTTGTACATACTGCGTACTGTACTTCTGCACATGGTTGAAATGACAATAAAGCCACTTGACTTGACTTCCAGTTTGGATGCAGTAGACAAACACTATCTATACTTTTAAGATTAGGCTTAAAACTTTTCTTTTTTGCTAAAGCACATAGTTAGGGCTGGATCAGGTGACCCTGAATCCTCCCTTAGTTATGCTGCAGTTGATGTGGGCTGCTGGGGGATTCCCATGATGCATTCATTTCTTCTTCAGTCATCTTTCTCAATCACTGTGTTAATAGACCTCTCTGCATTAAATCATACTTGTTATTAATCTGTTTCTCTTCCACAGCATGTCTTTTATCCTCTCTTCCTTCCTGAGCCTGGTTCTGCTGGAGGTTTCTTCCTGTTAAAAGAGTTTTCCCTTCCCACTGTCGCCAAAGTGCTTGCTCATAGGGAGTCATATGCTTGTTGGGTTTTTCTCTATATAATAATAATGGATTGCATTTATATAGCGCTTTTCAAGACCCTCAAAGCACTTTACAATTCCACTATTCATTCACTCTCACATTCACACACTGGTGGAGGCAAACCACAGTTGTAGCCACAGCTGCCCTGGGGCAGACTGGCAGAAGCAAGGCTGCCATATCGCGCCATCAGCCCCTCTGGCCAACACCAGTAGGCGGTAGGTGAATTGTCTTGCCCAAGGACACAACGACCAAGACAGACAGAGGAGGGGATCGAACCGGCAACCTTCCAGTTACAAGATGACCTTCCCAATCCCCTGAACCACGGTCGCAATACTACAATAATATATGTATTACTGTAGGGTCTGCGTTACAATATAAAGCGCTTTGAGGGAACTGTTGTTGTGATTTGGTGCTGTATAAATAAAACTGTGAAAAATTCATATTTTGTAGTAGGAAAGTTGCTGCCACTCAGGCTGAAACAATTTTTTAATAAGACTTGTACTTTTCACTTGATAAGCTTTTCTTTGAAACCTTCACGTCTGTCTTCCTAACACTCCTCTCAGTGGCTTTAGTCGTCATAGCAACCGGTCCCTGCAGGTGCGCGGTGAAGTCATGTTTTCTCTTTCAGGGTTATTTTATGATACCGCAGTTTTGTCCGTTTCCATATGTATGTAGAGCCTATGGAGACGGGTATTCAGCTTACACAAGCGTGCTCCCGTGCCGCTTGGCATAGGCTGAACGCTGATTGGTTGATAAGTGGGCCAAAGCAGACCCGAGAAACACGATCCGTTCTGCCATGTGCTCATGTCCTTATCTTTCACAATAAAAGCCCCAGAGTCCTGAATGCTTTACAGTTTGACTAGAGCCATCGCCCTGATAAGCTGAATTTAATAGCTTACAAAGGTGAAGAGATTTGCAAGAGATTCTGGGGTATACATAAGAACCACATCATTGATTTATGAAATGAAAGACAGTAAATGATATAACAGATTGGTGGCAGATGAAAGGGCATTAAAAGTGGTCATCTTTCCAAAGACAAGAGCAATATTAAATGTCAACAGGGTAACTGACTGAAATTAATATTTACCACATGTCAGAATAATTTATTAAATAAAATATCTATTTGTGGTTGAGGTTCTGATCAAAATGTTTCAACAGTGACATCTGCAGGCTAGATGAGGTAGGGCAAGCCATGTGATTGTGCAGACAAGACTGGACTCTCACCTCTTCGCGATGTGATCTCTTACATGAATATAATGAACTTCCGTTTTTTCCATGCTAATATTTATTCTATAAGCTGTGAAGGACTGTTAAATTAGGAGAGAATGGATTTTGAAGGGAGCAACAAAGCACTGCTGTGAGAAGGAAAGTGCTGCTTTTGTGGCAGAGCTGCAGTCCTCTCTGCCATAGCATTGGCACTGGATATTGATATTGACAATGGACTGTTTCACTGTTATTTTGGCTGTGTATTGTGATAGTCTATCCATTGATGTAAACATCAGTCCAAACTGTAACTTATCAAATAAATAAAGCATCTAACACATGAGAGAGAAAGAGACTGATGGATGAGCTACAATGACTTACATCAGCAGAGAGAGCACTTTACTTTCATTAACCTACATTAATAGAAGCTGTCTATACATTCAGAAAGAAAAAAAATGAAAGGTTTTTCTACTTTTGAGTGGAAATAAATAATGTACTTACTGTATTAAGTCCTTTCATCCTCATGCTAACCCTGTACTCACATTCTGTGCAGCCAGAAGCTACCAGAAAAACATCCATTAATTAGAGATGACCGATTTGTTAACAGTTCAGTTTTTGTCCACTCAGTGTGCAAATATCTCATAAACAGAGAAGCCATGCAAGTTCAGAGTGACCAAAACTCCAGACTCCAGTCTCAAACAAAGTAAAACATCATGCCCGTGTCACATGACATGCCATTCACACCAGTATACAATGCAAAAAAAGAAAGAAAGAAAGAAAAAAAAAATTTTCTTCATCCTCTTCTCAATAACTGCTGATTTCATATGTATTAGCCAGTATGTAACTGGTTAGGTAACAAATGATAACTTAATAAATGCTGTCCTTTACTGTTTTAGAAAAGAAAAACGCATTTAGTCTCACATTTGCTTCACTATTTATTTTGATAACTGATAATAAAACCTAAAGCAATATTTCTCACAGACAGCCAGAATAGGCCTATTGTTAAAGAGGCCCACAGACAATACTGTAACGGAATTAGCTAAAGGTGCGTTGAGTTTAGGCAATGGAAACCACAGGCATTATGGTTGGTAACCTACTGCTAGCTTTCTGTTTAATTTGTTCTGTTTTAAAACTTGCATTGTTGTATAAAAATAATAATATTTAGGCCTATGTTAAATTCCTAAAGATTGTTCTGTCATTTTGCACATTTCAACAACAGTTAAAACAGTTAGTATGTTTTAAAAAAATACACTGTCAGGTTGCTGGGTTTTTTTTATTTCTCTCCAGTGCACTAGAAAGTCATGATAATAGTTTTGGTAAATGTAGAATGCACATAGGATTTTTTTAAATTGATAATATATAGTTAATATTGGGGTGCTGAGGTGGGATTAGCGGGGGGCACCAAATTAAATTCCACTTAAGGCACCATAAAACCTTGGACCGGCTCTGAATTTGGGGTCTAACTAGTTAACAACGTTCTTCCCTATACTTCAGCTTCTCCTTGGATGCACCAAGGGGAAGCTGAAGTAAACGCCCACTTTTGGAAAGCGGAAGATGGGGATCTTGGGTTTCTTGCTGTAAACTGTAAGCAGTCGTCTGAACTCCATTTATTTCGATGGTACATCTGCAGTAATTATGATAGCTGTGAACTCCGGAGGATGCGAGGACAAAGTCAGTGTCGCAGGCATGCAACGCCGGATGGATGGCTTGTCTAAACGTCGAGCCGACATGTGTTGACTATGGCAAACTGGTAAAAGGTAAGGACGTTTGGGCTAGCGTTAGTTACGCCGCTAGCTAACCGCGTTTAACTGTAGCAAACTTTCAGGGCAATATTGCAGGCCCTTAGTGAAGATATCGTTTACCGCTACGCAAAATGAACAGTGAGGTTACATAATTCATATCTAGTTTTCGCTGTATTTTGTTTTTCGGCTAAAATTAACGCTGGTCGTGGCGCCATTTGGTGTTGATGTGCGAATATTAAAAACGAAACGCAGTTGAATATCCTGTTGTGTAATATTGTTGTGTAACGGTTTGAGCTTCCTGTTGCCTTGAAATGCGCGTGCGTGTGCATGTGTGTCTGTCTCCAGGTATCCCTCCCATCGCGGTGCTAACCAACCGGCGTCTCTGCTGCCATGGAGGTGGGCAGCCTCCCCGTGGAGCTGTGGAGGGTTATCTTAGCCTATCTCCCTCTCCCTGACCTGGGCCGCTGCTGCCAGGTGTGCCGTGCCTGGCGGGAGCTCATCCTCTCTCTGGATAACACCCGCTGGAGACAGCTCTGCCTGGGCTGCCCTGAGTGCCGACATCCCAACTGGCCTAGTCAACCTCATCTGGAGCCCCCTTCATGGAGAGAGGCCCTGAAACAGCATGCCCTTGCCACCCGCACCTGGACTCAAAATGGTCCAGAGCTCCAGTCCTCCGCCTGCCTTCTCTTCTTCCGTCGTCGGAAAGATCGCAGGGTTTGGCACGTGGGGCCGGGATGTGAGTTTGAGACCCTGCGCGGAGCCCTTGGGGTGGTGGGGCCTTACGACCGAGTGGTGCTTCATGCAGGGGTGTATGAGGAGCAGGCTGAGGTAGCGCTGAAAGTACCGGTGGAGCTGGTTGGATTAGGCCGACTGGGCGAGGTGGCCCTCCTAGTGTGTATGGAACAGCAGTGCCCTACTGCCAGGCTGTGTAATCTGGTGTTCATGCCACCCTGGTTCTCCACGGTTGTCTACAAGGTGCAGCTTGTTTCCTAAGAGTCTCAGAGTCAGATTGGCCTAGTCTATACACTCCTATAAACACAAATTTCTTGAGAAAATAGAATCTAATTATATTTCTTTGTTTCTTTCTGTCTTGCTCTCCTCTAGACATCCTGGGGACATGTCCAACTAGATAACTGCAACTTTGAGGGAGCTCAGCTGCAAATCCGCGGGCCAGGAACCTGCCAGGCTCGGTTTTGCTCCTTCTCCCAGGGCAGCTCTGCACACTTGCTGGGAGTTGTCCTGAGTTTATTTGACAGCTGTGACTTCTCAGGAAGTGACACAGCTTCAGTGACTGTGGAAGGTCCCCCGGTCTCAGAAAGGAACTGGGCTTGTAAACATTTGGCAGCTCTGGCTAGGACGTTCCCATCATGTGGCCTATCTGAGCATAATAGTTCTCCCAAAGGACATCCGGCTGCCTCCACTGGTGGACATCAACCTCCAGGTGCTAATGTTAAAAAGGAGAGCATAACCATAGATGACTGGAAGAGGAGAACAGGGGTAGATGCGGTATGTCAGAGGACAGTGATTGAAGATGGCTGGAGTGATGGTGAGCGCAGTGAGGGAGAGGAGAACAGAGACGAGGGGGGGGCCAACAACACCAAAAAGCATTTTACACTGGAGTACAAAATCCCATGTGACCATCATGGCCTATCACATTTGCTCAACCCCCGGCCAGATGGCTCTCTTCCACTTTCCTCTTCCCCAGATCCCCCTTCTATGATCCCTGACCCTCTCACCCTACAGCAGGAGTTAGACAGGGACCCGGAGGCTCACATGTTGGCAGCATCGACACTTGGCTGCATCCTCAGACGATGCCTCTTCAGGGACGGGAAGGGCGGTGTGCATTTGTCCAATTATGGACAAGCTCGACTGGAGGAGAATGTTTTTCGTAGCCTGAACTACGCCGTGCGCTGCATCCAAAACTCCACAGTTAATAATGTTCCTAGTAACTTTGCTTCATACAAACGGCATGCATCTGTGATTGTGTATTGTGTGTATTTGGGAAACATATCAAGTTAAAGTAGCTCGTATCATTAGTAATTTAGCATCAGTGTCCTATTCAAGCTGCTA
This sequence comes from Pelmatolapia mariae, assembly GCF_036321145.2. Taxonomy (NCBI): domain Eukaryota; kingdom Metazoa; phylum Chordata; class Actinopteri; order Cichliformes; family Cichlidae; genus Pelmatolapia; species Pelmatolapia mariae. The sequence continues at coordinate 25,110,306 of NC_086232.1, read as the reverse complement.
CTTGATCACCTTCCTTTTCTATCTCTCTCCTGCTTCAGATCGTAATGCTGAGAAACGAGGTCTGCGAATGTCGTGCATCAGGCGTGTTTCTGCGCCTCTCTGCTCAGGGCCTCATAGCAGAAAACAACATCCACTCAAATGGGGAGGCAGGGCTGGATATCCGAAAGGGGGCTAACCCAACCATTGTGGTAAATGCCACACAATTGCTGATTGGATTCCAACTTTTTAAAGATGCAAGCAAACAAAAAATTTCCTGTGATAGCATGTCCCAGACCCTTTCAGCAGCATGCCCAGATATCATGGATGAGGAGATTTTTGTTCACTACTTTTCTAACTTACTCAACTTAAGAGCTTAAGATGTTCTTGCGTGCATAAAACAGACAGACCCAGAGTATGAATATTTATGATTTCCAGAAATGATCTATTCAGGCTTTCCAGATGAAACTAATTTCCTCAGTCTCTTTATCCATTATCAACTATTAATCCACAGTGCAACAAAATACACAGTGGTTTGCGCTCTGGGGTTGTTGTCCTTGGCAATGGAAAAGGTTCCATTCGAAGCAATCAGATTTACAACAACAAAGAAGCTGGGGTATATATTCTCTTCAGTGGAAATCCCGTGGTAAGGTAGGTTGGAGTCTGCAAGCAATTAATTTGGATATTATTCACTGTGTTCATGTTTATATCTTGAGACTGGATTTGTTTAAAAAGATAGAAATCTGGATTGCTGTAGAAAACCTACAGCAGAGCTAGCTTCTTCTTCTTTTTTCTTTTGACACCACTTTTCTGTTCTCCTATCCATCATTTGCTCTGTGGGAACTTTTATCCCCATTTTTTTTTCTTTCTTTCTCAGTGGGAATCACATCTTCCAGGGCCAGGCTGCAGGGATTGCTATAAATGAGAACGGCAGAGGAATGATAACAGGTGTGTCAGTGGATCTGCTCCATTGTCTTATCCAGATGAACACACAAAATGACAAATGGCTTCTTCGTGTTTCCCCACTAATGTACACAGATAAAAACTAATTTTAATTCCAGAGAATGTGATTCGAGAGAACCAATGGGGCGGTGTGGATATCCGCAGAGGAGGCGACCCTATCTTACGGAACAACTACATTTGTTACGGCTACTCAGATGGTGTTGTGGTGGGAGAGAGAGGACGTGGACTTATTGAGGGAAACCAGGTTTTTTGTATGTATTATTTATCTCTTAAAGGCTTCATTGTGCTTAATAGCTCATTTTCAACACCCCTGACTCAGTTTGAACAGTTTCAGTTTCCCTCTTTCTCTGACTCCTTCAGGTAACAAAGGCTGCGGTGTGTGGGTTATGTCGTCCAGCCTCCCACAGCTCCTAAGCAATTACATCATCCATAACTGTATGTATGGGCTGGCAGTGTTCTGCAGGAAGGACCCAGAGAACATTGAGGTCAGGGAGGGAAACTGGCCTGGGCAGGAAGGAATCGCTGGAGAAGGAGGCGGTGCAGACAGGAGGGGTGTAGAAGGAGAGGGACGTGAAGGGCAGGAGAACTTTAATGAAGAAGGTGAACTGTTTGCCTGGGACAGTGACCTGGACAGTGAAGATGAGCGTCACTCTGCTCGCCGCTCTATTAGTGTGGCCCTGGTGGAGAGCAACTGCATGAGCTACAATGGAGGTACTAAATTGATCTGTTTCATCAAATGCCGATAGAGCGGGAGAATGAAAGACTGTTTGTCATTTCTCCATCTGTTTGTTCCTTTCTATAGCAGTTGGTCTGTATGTGAAGAGCACTGAGGCCCTGAATGTTTTTGCTAACCTGATAAACTGTAACCGTGGCCTTGGCATTGCCGTGCTGCAAAGCAGTCAGCTGACCCGACTTGCTACAAACTGCATTCTGGAAAATGGTCGAGGTGGTGTTGCGGTGGAGAAAGACTGCAGAGTGGAGCTTCGTGGTAATGGCATCTACGAAAACAGTGGCTATGGTGTCAGTTTCAGTGGTAATGGGCAGATTGTGGAGAATGATGTTGTTGGGAACCGTGGATGTGGAATCCAGGTCTGTGGAAGTGCCGATATCAAGGTGGGATGGACTGAAGATCCCCAAACCTACCTACTATTAGACCTGCATATTGTAGCTGTTTTTTTTTTATATTAACCGTAACTTTATTACATTTGAGTTTTTAATAATTTTTTGTCTTTAGGTAGTGCGCAATCGTGTCCAACCCTCACAAGGCTGTGGGATCGCCGTGCTAGGGCCAGTTAAAGGTGTTGTCCATGACAACATCTTGTTCCAGGGCCACCGTGACAACAGAAAAGTGTTGCTACATATGGATCCTGGCAATGAGAGCTGTGTGCTGCGGAACAATAGCATTCTAAGGCATGATGACAGGTAATCAGTCGGCCCATTAAAAACTGGCAGACATTCAGTAGACCAGGGGTCTCCAACTCCAGGACTCGAGGGCCAGTGTCCTGCAGGTTTTAGATCTCACCCTGGGTCAACACACCTGAATCAAATGATTAGTTCATTACCAGCCTCTGGAGAACTTCAACACAAGGAGGTAATTTAGCCATTTGAATCAAGGACACATCTAAAACCTGCAGGACAGGAGACCCCTGCAGTAGACCATCAGTGGAATTAGTGTCGTCACTTTCTATCGCTTCTGCTGTCTGCGCAGTGTCTATAATAAATAGTAAGTGATCTGAGTAAAAAATTACTCAGATCTGCAGGTTAAAGAACTTTTTGAGGTCATTGCTTTTAGTAGGAAAGCAGTGGCTCCGTGGTGTAGTGATCACATTTTCCTTACATGTAAAATGATCCCCCAGTTCAAGACCTAGGGCCCAACCTCAGAGGTTAGAAGATGGCGTACTTGGAGAAGTACTAAGGAGGGCCATCTAAATATCAGGATACCGCTTGAATCAGTTGCTGCTGCCTCATCTTATTAACTTGAGTTCTGTGTTTGGGGTTTGGCTCCTTGGAGGTTTTAGTCCTTGGTTCTTTACCGTGTTGGTAGTGCGCCCCACCACACTGCAGTTTTTTTACTGGTTTTATTCCCTCAGTGGAGAGAAGTGGTTGTTTTTCTTAATCACATTCCCTCTCTATTTATTAGCTTTGCTGGGCTGGACCCATACGTGTACTGCTACAATTTACTCTAATAGCAACGTTTTTGAATGAAGCAGGTTTTTATGAGAAGAAAAAGCTCTAAAAATTCACTGTGTGCCGTTTGCTCAGAATTGTATAACAGTCAGTGACAGCTAGCTAGTGACATAGAAAATGATTTGCAGTTTAAAAGTTATTTCCCTCAGGAACTGGTGAAGATGAAAATGGTTTCAAAAACAAATAGGGGTGGGGTGAAAAATAATCTTAAAGGGCACCTCCTAATTGCTGTTTACCCTTTTTTCTCTCTTCATTTCATAGCTGTACATCTGTTCCCCCCTGGGTTATGGAAAACCCTCCTCCTCGCCCACTGGCCAGCTCCCCTGCAGGTCTCTCTTCATCCCAGTATCCCTCTGGACTTGGAATTTCCGTGACCACCAGGATCGGCGCAACTGTGGAAAGTGGTTGCCACAGCGGCAGCATGTTTTGCAGCATCCTGTGAATACTGGCAAGAACTTACAAGCCAATATGATAGCCAGGGTCAGGAGGTCAGCATCTGGTTGCTCCTTAACTGCTGTAAACCATACACGTGGGGCACTGACTGTCAAAATAAGGGTTTGGTTAATTGTCCAAGTAGCTGGAGACGGCAACTGAAACATTAAAGGAGCCATCCACCCTCATTTTTATTAAGGTGGAAGAAGATTTTGAAAATCTGAAATGAGACTTTTGTACTTCGATTAAAATGCTACTGTACTCATAAAACGTGGGCTATTGAAAACCGAAGCTGGAGTACAAGACATTCATACTTCTATGGAATATGTTTGAGACTAGAGCTTTGCCTAGTTTATCATTAGCTCATTTACTGCAGACTTGTTTGGTAGTCTTATTTTTGCTTATAGGGACTCGCTGGTTAGGAAGTGCACATTTCTAAATCCTAGCAGGAGTCAAAGGCTTCAGAAATGCTGGCTTTGACAGTGGGTCAAAGTAAAGCTGTGCCTTGGTTGACTATTTAAGGGATGCTGTAGCGAGGGAAGGTGTGTTTATAGCGTGAGGGTTTTTTATGCAACTAAGCCAAAATTAAGATTCTGTCTCTTTCTGTCCTGTTTGTTGGCGGGTCTCTTCTTGCGTAATGTCCTCTGTGGTTTTTAAAACTTAATGCACTTCAGCTTTTTGAGACATCTCATTATTTCAGATCCTGTCAACATGCTGCACAGAAAACTAAACAGATATCTGCATATCATTATGCAAAAAAAAACTGTTGGTAGTCTAAGCTTTATAGTTCCATTTGTAGTCCACCCTGTACTTAAATTCGACCAACCAATCACATTTGAGTAGGTTTCAGATGAGGGTTCGCATTTGCCGAAATATAATCTCACAACCATCCACTATTGTCTGACGACAATTTAGCATTTTTAACAGCTTATTTAATTTGTCTGCATTTGTAAAAAAAAATAAATAAATAAAACAAAAGCAAAAAAAAAAAAGACCAGCACACAGAAGAGGAAGTCAGTTATCCAGATATCCTGTCCACACACTCAGAGAAGGGGAAGATATGTAGTGTGCAATATGTGATGTCTACAAACGTGCCTATACGTTCCCTGCTAGATGTTCTGTCATCTAGAATTTGTTTACAGCTCTTTAGTCTTTTTTTTTTTTTTCTATCTTTAAATGTAAGCGTGTCACGTACAACTTGAAGTTCACTTTATTTGTCTACAAAAGCATTAATAAACAAGCCTTGTTTAATGCAGCCATTTGTTTGATATTCATTTCTTTCTGTCCAGTTCTCGGTTCTCCTTTGCGTCCTCAGTGCATCTTTTTGCGTTTCCGTCTCTCAGTGAAGTGATCGTATTTGATCAGAGGCAGAACAAGGGCGGCCAGTCTGCTGTCATCTTGCAGTTCAATGTTATCACCCTTGCCTCGGGCTGGTTTCACCAAGGTCAGTCTCATTGACTTTGCGACTTCAGTCATCCTACAGGAGAGCACAAGAATCACAATAGTTTACAGTTTAAACAAAAACTACAGAGTAAAGAAGGAGGATAGTAGTATGTGTGGTTAAGTCTACATTATTGACTTCATTAATGATTTTACTCTTTATTTAAACAATGTATGAAATGTAAGAAACGATTTTTAAAGGCTTCCTTTTTATTCCCCTGCTTACCTTGCCTCAGTGATTCCCAGGTCACGATGCAGTAATGTGAGGTCAGCTGTCATGTTACCCATATGCAGCAGCAGAGCTAAGCAGTATGCTGCTAGTTTGACCCGCATTGACGACGACACCATGTTCTGGATTCTAAGCAGAAAAGTAAAGAAAGTGTGTCTTTTGAAAAGAATCAGTGCAGCAACAAATATACTGTTGTGGTCAGATGTTGACAAACTCATCATGGCCATGAATGTCTGCCATAAATAATTTGGCGATTTTTTTTTTTTAAATTATTTATTTGAACTGTTTTCCAGAGTGAAATGATAGTAAAGCATGCACCTTTAATAACTTAGTTATTATAACTTATAGTTATTCTGAAATCCACACAGGTCAAAAGTATGCATAGAGATTCAAATATATACACACACATCCCCACTAATATTTGGTTAATGTCCCTTAGCAAGTTGTACTAATGAGATTTTTTTTGGCAGCCCTCAAGAAGCTTCTGGCATAATTCTGGCTGAATATTTGACCACTCTTTTTGGTAGAATTGGTAAAGTTCACTTAAATTTGTTAGTTTCCTGGCATAGACCTGGCTTTAAAGCACACTGAACAAATTTAAACAGGGTTGAGTTGGGTTTTTGTTTTTTTGAAAGGCAATTCCAGGGGCTTAATGTTAGCCTGCTTTATTCATTCTAAAACCAGTTTTAATGTGTGTTTGGGGCTTCTTTGTTGGTTGGCACCCTCTCAGTTCATGGTAATGAAAAAGGTGCTTCACTGTGGACAGTGATGCTGGTGTTCCAGCGGTTTCCAGTTCATGGCAGGCTTAAGCCATGGTGGTTTCTGGGTTGTTCCTGACTATCCTAGCCCACCTTCTCTCATATGAGGGTGACATTTTTGGCAAAGTGATGATGTTGGAATCTGTAGTTCTTTTGAGGGTCTCCAAGAAACTACAGTTCTCCTTCTTAGATCTTCAATTAGTTTCTTGGACTTTTGCATTATTCAATCCAGTTGGTGCTATCGAACAATCCCTTCTTATGCTGCAAAGAGAAACTAAAAGATGTAGTCAATCACAATCACTACTGAAAAGCTAATAGGCCTTAACTTTGTTAAAATACATTGTAGAACCTTTAACAACACTTACTAAATTATTTAAGTGAGTGTATCTATATATTTGACCCCGTGTGGATTAGAGAAAATCCTAAATAAATTGAAACTTGTGCACCTAATTCTTGGTTTTTAAAATCATTAAAGGTGTATGCTGTACAATCATTCCACGCTGAGAAAAGAACAGTTCAAAGAAGTCATTAAAAGCCCAAAATTACCATGACATTCATGCTCATGATTCGTGTATGTAAACTTCTTACAACTGTATATATTATTTAGCTTCCCTGTCTCGATTTAGTATTTGGTAAATTTTTGAATTACTAATGAAATTATTAATTTAGTGAAACAAAATCAAATTCCAGATACATTTTTCTTCATTAGCTACATGTGTTTAACCACCATACCTGCCATTGTTGAAGGTCTCCACGGTGAACGTTTTAAACAGTTTGCCCTGGATGATGCGAGGGCAGCCTTCCTCTTGCCCAACTGTACATGCAAACATGAATTACTACAACCCTCTAATGGTGAAAGTTTGTATACCACTTTCCACATCATAACACTAACAAAATTCACTCACACTTGCGGGTGACATTCCTCTCCCGAGCCAGTTTGAGGAGCAGAGAGAGGTAGAAAGCACAGCGTGCTGTTTTGTCTCGGCTTTCACTTTCAGTTGGCAGATTCTCTAGATGCTTCACAATACTCAGGCACCTTTAGGTTAAAGATAAAAAGCACAAGATCAACCTCAAGTGCAAGAACACATTAACAAAATGTCTCTGAAGGTTTGGTTGCCTCTACCTTCCATCATCTTTCATCTTCTTCAGCTCTTCGGGGGTGAGTGCTGCCATTTTGGCACCACCCTGCTCCAAAGCACCAAACTCCACTGGGCTCAAGACTGCACATATTCGGTTAAGGGTCACCTGAACAAAGTCTGGTACAGCTCTAGATAAAAACCTGCAAACACATGCATACGCTAGTACCCCATCTTGTAATCTGGGATTCAAATGGATTCCTTGCCTTCCTATTTCCATAAACACATTCCTCCTCCAGCACAGGAATAAAAGATACGCTCATCAAATGGATAGACGTCCTCTCGTTTGTCTGCGTTTGCGTTGCAGGGGGGAAGGTGCAGAGCCAGGTCTCCTTGCAACTCTGCGTCAGCCACTTCTTGCTGCAAAGCTGTGCAGAGAGGGAAAGTTAAGAAAAAAAAACATGGAGAGAGAAACATTCTTCCAGATTTCTCCAAGGAGAGGCATCCACTGTGCAGCTTACCTTCAAGACCCTTCTCGCCAATCACAGTGTTGGCAGCCTTTGCCACTGCTTGCTGAAGGGTTTCACTGCCCACCTGATTCAACCTGCGAGAGCTCAGAGCTCTCTTCTGCTTGTTGGTACCAAAGGCCTCAATCAATAAATCAACCTGAAAGGGAAACATTAAAGGTAATAACAAGATATTCACATCACATTACACATAATTAAGCACAGATGTCTTTTAATGGACAGACAGCAGCAGCAAATGCACCTTTTCTCTGTAGGTCTGAGTAGTGTCCTGGGGTTTTGCACTGTCTGTTGTCTCTCCTGGTGACAAAAGTCAGAAAAAGTGACTCTCAGAAGGCACACAAAGCATTCCTTCCACAGCTTCTGGTCTTTATGGGCAGTTAAAAATAGCAACAGATATGTTATAGGTCTCTTGCCTGGTATAACTGGTTGCATGTTGAAGAGCTGAGCTTCGTGCACCTCCATCGTCATGGTCTGCTTGTTCAACACGCCCACGTAATATCTAAAAAGATGCCAAACATCCTCCTTATCAATCTCCTCCTCGGTGACCATAACATGCCAAAATGTGCAGCAAAGACCTACTTGCAAAGATTATTGCACTTCATGGACCCCACTCCAAAGTTCTGCCCCACATAGGACAGTCTGTCTGACTCTGCAACCTAAATAAAAGAAACCAGGAAGAACACTGAGAGTATAGCAACACAGCCCGGAGACTGCAGACACACGACAGCTCCTCATCTTCCTCACCAGTATCCGCCTGGTCTTTTTCCTGGGGTTACTTTCCTCCGTGTTTTTAAACATGCTGAAATCCAGCTTGTCTGCATTTTGGACGCTGCCGTTGGAAAAGCGGACTGTGGGATTGAGACAGAAACACCGGGAATTATACGTGATCAAACCTCAATGACCGATGTGACTGTAGAGTGACACACGTGAGAGCCTCGGACACAACAACACAGTAGTGCCCACGTGTGCACCTAAATGCTTTATAAATATAAACTCTACAAAGCCCAACCCAGAGTCATGTGTCATCATCATCATCCTCGTGAAAAATTCTACATAATAAACAAATGAGGACGACTCACCGACGACAGCTTTATCGGCTTCTTTCTCCTCTCCGCAGCACACAAACGAGCAGGAGGCGGCCATGACTGTTGTCATGATGAGTTTTCATGCAGGGCAAGAGTTTACTCCTCTGTACTTCCGTGTTCGCTTCGCCCAGCCGCTGCTCTAATTTCTCCAGTTTTGTTGTGGATACTTTACCTGGTGCCTTTCTTTATTTTGCCTGCACTGTTCCTTCTGCCATGTCTTTGTTCATTGGATTATAGGATTATCCTTTATACGGACTTTAAAAAAATAAAAATGCCAAAGCATTTACCATCTCGATGCTGTTTATAATCTTTGGCTAACTGGCTATGTGTGGGGGTGCATCAGCGGCGCCTTGTGGTGAAACCGTAAAGCTGCAGCTTTTCACCTCGGGTGAGGTCATGGACGCGAAAAAGAGGTACAGCGCCGCCCCGTGAGTCTGGTTGGAAAAACCGTCTGTCGGCGGGGGGAAATATTAGAAAACACAACACAACATGACGCTACCACTTACCAATTGATACGAGGCATTAATATTATTCTAATGGTTATTCTGGCGCCGTGGCTGTGTGCTCAGCCTGGTAGCCGCTGGAGATCAACGGACATCGCGGCACCGTGCATCGCGGCCAGCTTTACGTTCCCACTGCCAAAACCAAACGAGCCGCTTCGGGGTCAAACCGTCAGGAAGTCGACCGCAGGGGGACGCCGGAGGTAGCAGCGGAAATGTTAGCTATCCACAGCTCGGCTTGAGGGGACATTTTGTGGGCCAGTCTCGGTGACCGCATGCCGCTGCTTTTACTCTAGCTAACGGGCTATTTGCTGGGCTGCAGCCAGCTAACTTTAGCTAATCGGGGCCCTGTTCTCCCTCTTGATACCTGCATTTTCCGGATCTTTCAAGGTAACCTAAAGTACTGCTGGCTCTCTGCTCTGACTTACAGCACCAGCAGACTGCTTCTTTTGTGCCATTTTAACCAGTCGCATCCCATGCTATTGTGTTCCATTGCAGTTGTGACGTTAACTGTGTGTAAAGACGACGGGGTTCAATAAAGTTAGACCTGTTCGTCAATGTATGACTTTATAGCAAGAAGGCAATAGTAACCGGCACAATAATCAGTAAGCAAAATAAAATGACAGCACCATGGCATCCTGGCTGTTAGCCAGTAAATACAAAAACTGATCCAACTTCACCCCCATCACCATTCAGACATCCTAGACTGCATCCACAGGTACTCAAAAATGCACAATTTCATCACTCAAGTAGAAGTACACATACTTGTTTCAAAAAATACTGAAGTGCTGGATTCAGAGTCTGAAATGCAGTGAAAATGAGCTGTTTGGAGGACATTTCTATCAGCTGTTTTGTGCAAAGCTAACTTCATTAATAATATAAGAATAAAATAATATTATGGGAGTACAAACATTATGTCAGCCCAAATTTAGATGCAAACTCGCTCTATGTGCTGATGTAGGTACACCTAAACAGAAAAATGAGCATAATCGTGGGTTTAAGTTTGATTCGAGTAGGTGTGAGATCTCTAGTTTTGTAGTGCAGCATCACTTGGAAGTAATTTTTATTGTAAGCACAATGAAATTTTCTTTGTTTTCGGGCTGTGATCAGCTGACCTGAGTTTCTGCTCTTGTTGGCTATTAGGGCAGATTTGTGACACCCCTATACACTATAAAAGTGGAATTCAGTGAATTAATCTCCTTAGCATAACTTTAAATTGACGTGTTTCCTTGTTACAGTGACCCTAAACACCACATCTGTTCTGCACTGTAAACATCTCCACAGTACCGCAGATTAACCGGTTTACCCTGCCATACACTGCCTTTTCATGCAACCTTGGAATAGCAAAAAGTTAGTATACACGTCACATAAGCAACACATCAGGTATAGATCTGGTATCAGTTCAAAAGTGTCTAAAATGAATGAGGATGTTATGTTTCAGTTTTAACTTCCCAGTCTGTTAAATGTCACGGAGCAATCCTTACCTTTAAAAATCTAACCTCTCTCCATCCTCTCCTGTCTTACTTGGATAAATAACATTTTGAAGTATGACGAGTGTTGTAGTAACACATGTTGTGATTTATCACTTTGTCTGCAATTATTTTATCCATTAAGATAACTTGATCTTACTTAATTTTTGTTTTTTTCTAATGCATAATGGATTGTCAAAAAAGCAAGCTGCAATCAGTGTGCTACTGAATGGGGTCAAGTTGGCAACTACATACAGTCTGTTTTTTGTAATACAGCAATTAACTTAGAACTATTGGTTTGGGCATTATGATGATAAGGGTAAGAGTACGTAGGGGCAGTAAACTGAATTTCCCAATTTGTTGAAGAACACTGAAGTTTGAAAAGCTCCAGGTCGCTGCTGATTGGTCAGATGCAGTGACATCAGTAGATCACCTGATCTTTGCTAACTGACTGTGGTTCTGCATAACTAACCTACCCTCTGCTCCTCTGTCTGCAGGGCCATGGATTTCCCAGGCCATTTTGAGCAGATCTTTCAGCAGCTGAACTATCAGCGTGTCCATGGTCAGCTTTGCGACTGTGTCATCGTGGTAGGCAGCCGACACTTTAAAGCCCACCGCTCCGTGCTGGCGGCCTGCAGCACCCATTTCAGAGCGCTGTTCACTGTCGCAGAGGGAGATGCTAGCATGAACATGATCCAGCTGGACAGCGAGGTTAGAAAGAAAACGCTGTCAAAAAAGCAAAAAAAGTGTTTTTAGTCATTCTAATGGTGATTGAAACCACTGTGTGCGTTCTGCAGGTGGTGACGGCCGAGGCCTTTGCTGCTCTCGTGGACATGATGTACACGTCAACACTGATGCTCGGCGAGAGCAATGTCATGGATGTTCTCCTCGCAGCTTCGCATCTGCACCTCAACAATGTGGTCAAGGCTTGCAAACACTACCTGACGACGCGCACGCTGCCCATGTCCCCCTCATCCGACAGAGCTGCCCATCACCACCCACAGCAGGAGCAGCAGAGGCACAGACAGCAGCAGCAGCAGCAGCAAGTAGCTGATTTAGCAGTGAACCCGATGTTAGCAGCTAATGCTAACCTTGCAGCAAATGCTGCCACTTCAAAGCTGCAGCGCTCCTTCTTACTGCAGCAGCTGGGGCTCAGCTTGGTGAGCTCTGCTTTGGGTGGGATGGAAGACGACCGGGCGGGAAATGTAGTTGGCAGTAGGGTGGTTGACCAGAGGGCCTCCTTCCCAATCCGACGCTTCCACAAACGGAAGCCCTCTCTGGCGCTGGGGCTTTCAGAGGAGAGACCCAGACAGAGACAGCGTCCTTCAGCACCTAACCTCGGGTTGTTAGGAGAAGAAGGGGTGAACGCAGAGCGGGAGGAGGGAGCACTTCTCTCCCCGGATTCCCACAAGATGGGGGACGAATCTAAACTTGACCCTGCGATCACTGGGTTAGCAGCTGCGTCCCAAGATGACCCTCAGATGCCGAGTCAGTCAGATAGTGGACGCTGCGAGGAGGAGAACTTGGGAAGAATTCAAGGAGTAAACAAAGAAGAGGACATGGATGACCAGGATCAGCAGGACAGCAGAGCAGGGGTGAAAATAAAATCAGGAACAGAGGAGGAGGAGAACGAAGAAGAGGAGCAGAAGGTAAAGCTACAGGTTTGTCTCTTCAGTGGGCAGGAATATTTCCATAGGTAAAACTCTCCAGACCTCTCAGGCTTGTCTGTATGAAGTAAACAAACTTAACAGAAATCGTTGGTTTGATTGTCATTAATGCAACCAGGGGTTAAGGGATTGGACAGAAGAGGGAAGTCATAAGATCGGGTGTAGCAGTGCAGCAGGGGAAAATGACTCACTTAGAAATAAGTCACACATAATTTCTGTTCTGAGGATTTGATTTCCTTGCGGACGGACTGTGACAGCTGACCTGTGCTGGCTCTGAGGTTCACTGCTCTTTGTGGGTTTTGCTTGCTGCAATTTACGAGATATTAGCAGATGTTACATGAGCTGTCGTGGCCACTCTCCAACCTTTGGGCGGTGTAATGTCTAAAGGTGGAGATTGGCAGGTGAAGGGTAGTAAAGAATGTCATCAACTTACATTCAAACTAATGACTGTTACCCTGAAGCCTTGATTACATTTTCCTCATCGACTTGGATCCAAGAGACATAAATTTGACCAGTGTTTTTGTGGCCTCGTTAACTAATGTGCAAATAATTGACATTACAGTCCATGAACTACACACACACACACACACCCCAGGCAGAAGAGTTCAAGCAGACTTCAAAGGGGTATAACAGGAGGGACAACTCGGCCATCGAGTTTCCAGCTGTCATAACCAGTCCTAACAGTGATCGTGAACACCCATCCTGCACTTCATTACTGTAAACTGTACCACAGTACTGCAGAGTACCTACTTTAGCTTGAAAAGACTGTCCAGTATAGATTTTAAATAACCCCAAATTGTCATTTAACAGTATGGAATGATTAAATAAGTCAAATAAGTACAGATTATAACAATAATTCCAAGTTTTGAATATCTATATCAAGTGTCAATTATAGGGTTGTCACGGTACTAGAATTCCAAACTACCGATACCAATCCCCAGAAAACTACTTGAAGCTCCATACTATTGTCGATACCACGGGGGAAACTTTGACACCCCCACTCTGCAGCAGCAGCAGTAATGGCGAGGAAGCCATTTCTTGCGAAAGTTAACTTGTTAATTTTCCACTAAATGTTTCCAATTATAGGCTAGAGTTAGAAAAAAATATTTATGATTAACTTTAGAGGTTTTATTTATTTTACAACTTATATAGAGGAATTTATCACCATGGCTTAATACGCCACCCTGAACCTGCAAATTACTGTTACAGCTGCTAAGACGACACACGTCAACAAAGTAGCAACGCACTGTGACAGAAGAATAGGGAAATGGTTGGATGTTAACTCTTTATTTCGAAATGACATGCTAGAAAAAATAAAACGCCTTGGTAAGGCAAAGCAGGCTTGTTCAAGAGATTATTTTAGAGCATCTGATGTTACCCATTCGGGAGCTGGCTCTGAGGTTTCTGTGAGAAGTCTCTCCACAATAAAATTCTGTCCAACTGTGAGACCTTTAGGCAGTGTTGTGAATATTAATTCTTACATTAAAATTTGAGGTCTTATCTCCCTTGGCCTTAGATGAAACATTTCTTTCCTTTTCTTGCTTTTCTTAGGTGGTTGTTAAACGTGAGCCGCTAAGTTCTCCCGAGCCAGCTGATGAAATTAGCGACGTCACATCGCAGGCCGAAGGCAGTGATCCCCCCGAGCCTGGGTGCCAGGAGGACGAAGAGAAGGTGGAGCTGAGCCCAGAGAGCAGCGACCGCAGCTTCACTTCTGAACCCCAGCCCAGCTCCGGCTCTCTTCTCCAGCCCAGCTCCCAGCTCATCCTCAAGAGCAGTATAGGAGGAGGAGGTGCGAACGGAGGAGGTTTTGGGTGTAATAATGGACTGAGTGGCAAACCTGGTTTCAGCATTTCCAGCTTCCTCAGCCAAAAGGATTTTGCGACTGGCAGCTCGGGGATGGTTGCCGGAGAGGATGACCTTCCGAACACAACAACTGGGGATGCAGTAGCACATCGCTTTCTGCTGAGGCAGGAAGCTGCTGGCACTTCGAGCTCTGCTTCTTCCTCTCTTTTGCAATCAGGCCCACTCAGTGGTGAGAGTAGAAGCAGTTTTGGAGATAATCTGCAAGCCGATTCTCTGTTCCTCCGCCCCCTGCATGATGGTTTAGGAAACCCCAGAGGAAATGGGGGAAATTCAAGAGGAGGACGTGGAGGAGTGGATCCTTTTGATTTGGAATTCCAGCGCTCAAGTTTGGGGCTTCATTCACTGGGACGGCCCTCAAGAGAGACAGGAGGAGCCAGCGGCACAGGTCTGAGTTATCCAGGCTACAGACGCATTGCTCCAAAAATGACCACTGGCATGGGAGGAGAAGAGGCAGTAGGGGGGATTCTTCAGGATGCTGCCTCTTCTTCCTCAAGTCTAGCAGGTCCCCTGCTCCTCAATGAGAACGGAGGGTATGAGATGAGTGGCAACAGGCCCACCTCCCTCCCCCCTCAGCTCACCCGGGCCTCAGCAGACGTTCTGTCCAAGTGCAAAAAGGCTCTCTCAGAGCACAATGTCCTAGTGGTTGAAGGGGCACGAAAATACGCCTGCAAAATCTGCTGCAAAACCTTCCTCACCCTGACTGACTGCAAGAAACACATCCGTGTCCACACGGGAGAGAAACCCTACGCATGTCTGAAGTGTGGAAAACGCTTCAGCCAGTCTTCACACCTATACAAGCATTCCAAGACCACCTGTCTGCGCTGGCAGAACAGTAACATGTCCAATGCCCTGCTGTAGGAGCAGAGTGTGGAGATTAAAACACTAGGAATCAGTGTAGCTGCCTTTAAAGTCACAAAGCTGTTATAAAAATGTTTCTGAAGCTCTGACTGAACGGCCAGTTTTGTTATCCGCTCTGTCTAAACTAACTGATCCTGATCACAGACCAAAGATGGGGATGAAAATGTAACTTAATATGAATATGTAACATGATCTTCTCCAGGACCAGTTGATAAAGTTTCTGTTAAAAAATTAACCCCATAGAAAGATTATAGGGATGTAGGACATGCAAAATTAGCATATTTATTTATGTTAATTAATTGCAAAGTGTCAAAGTGCACCCTTTAAACTTTACTGTATTAGAGCCTGACTGATTTGTCTGCAGGCCGATATATCAGCCAATTCTGGCTATTTACCATTTGGCATTGAGAATGGCCAATAAATGAAAATTTAAAAAGGAAAAAAACATCTTTTAACAATTTTGTGAGCATAACACAGCATAAAAGATGGACGTAGCTGCTGTGACATCACCCTTTGGTTTGTGAACTCCCATTATGAAACTTCAAGATGAGCGTCTTCACCATTTGAGGTGATCCTTTAGTGCCGATTCATTGTTAGTGGTACACTTGGAATTAAATTCGATTCAGTCATTGCAACACTCAGAGGCAGCTGTGCAACATCAGCACTAAAGACTGACATCATGTAAAATATTGTATTTAAATTCATATTCAGTGCATATTTGTAAAAACATGTAGCAGCTGACATTATTGGCTGTGCCTTGTTCTGTGCACGGGCAGTCACATCCATTCACATTCATCCACGTTGGTCGCCATTATGCGTGTAAGTGCTAAAATCTAATAGTTTATTAGATGCAAGCAAAAAAAGGCAGAGATAATCCAGTGTGTGGGAGAGACCTGGGTAATGCTGAAATCTATAGCATTTTAACAGTTTAACCAGCAGAGAAGGCGACAGAGTATGTAGTGTTGTAACAGTGTTTTTATTCTGTCATGTGGTGAAATGTCAGCAGTACTTTGTTAATTATTAGTCATCATGAGGAATCGAGCAGTGGACTAATTCAAGTCAAATTAACGTGACATGATCGTCGTCTGTGGTTGATTTTCAGTCTGTCGCTGACGTTGTTGCTGAGCTCATTTTAATGTTGAAAATATTTTTGGTTAAAGGCCAAATAATTCAAAATGTACTCATGGAGGCCTTCATGTGGCATATGTCTGCAAGAGTAACAGCCTCACTTTGAAACATTTATACTTGTAGGGGGAAAATTATGAATTACCCTGATTATCCTTCCACCACAACTGTTTACCTTAAAGTGAAGTTTCATTGTTTACTGACGTAAAACTATTACGGCAATCAGGAGAAAGGTTTAAAAAAAACAAACAAACGCATTTTTCTGTCTAAATTCATAAAACAGTTTATTGTGATTGTAAAAGATATGGCACTACGTGACTTTCAGCCGTAGCTCCTCGGTGTTGTGCGTTTATTGAAAGAACGGGGAAGTTTCAGTGACGAGTTCAGCATGTGTTGGAGGAAAAAAAAAATTTAGACATGTAAATACTGTATTGCACATTTCTGGTAAGTCTTTTGGAGAGGAGACAAAACAACTCCTAAAGATGTAAACATTGTGTGTATGTTTGCTACTGTACTTGATATGAGTGCTTTATACGTGTCTCTTTACATATAATGTTGCGCCTGATACAAAAACACTGAGACAAATCAGTCTTTTTTTTTTACAGCTAATAATGTTTACTGGAATGTTGAACTATGTGACGACATCTTCATTGTAATCCAACCATCCCGCTCACCCAGCTCTTATGATCTTCCTTCTTACTTTGTTATTCTGTTGTGCTGGAAATGAAAACAAAGTTCCACTAGTCTAGAAAAATGTAACATCACTAAAGGAATATTTCACATGGAGAAAGTAATTTAAAAAAAAAAAAAGATTTTAATGTTTTCATTTTTTGTTAATTACAAGAAATTTTGTGTTTTATGTAGCTGTATTTTAATGTAACTTGATAAATGTTGGGGAACGCTGTAAGTTACAAGACAACTATGTTACAACTGAGGATGTGTACGCTTAAAAAAAAAAAAAAAGTATAGACAGGATTTACAAAAATAATATCACATGAAGGTTTTCTGCTAGCAGACATCCTGCAGGTTGAAAAACAGCCTTCCTGGATGTCAGTATGTTTTTTGAAACAGTGTTCATGCTGTGCTGTAGAGTTCTGTTTTAGTGAACTGGAATGGAAAAAAATAACACATTAATTAACATGTTTGCTTTTTGTATACTTTAATGATTGGTATATTGTGACACTTGAGCTGTCAGTGAGACAGGATCATTGCTTTCAATCCTAGTTGGCACCTTATTGTACTGTAGAGTCATCACACTGTTAGCCCTTTACAAAATGACACTTTTTAAAAAGAAAAAAAAAGTTATTTAAAGTTATTTTCCCTGTAAATTTAATTCAGAACTCTATTAAAGTCATTTAAAATGACCAGTGACCGTTTAGTCTTTAATCTGACTAAAATTTAGTCTGTTGCTCTGACTCTCACTCACATTCAGCTTCTTCTCTCATCATGAAGCGAGGTAGCTGTAGCGGGCTTTTGAAAAATGCAAAGGTAGATATGGGATCAGACAAAGGTTTGACTGTTTACATGTCACACAAGCAGGTTAGGTGCTGTCTTCTACGGCTGTTGTATTAATTATTAAATTATTATTAAAACTGCACTGACTGAACTACCCTCTGTATGAAGATGTTTGATTTCTTAGAAAGAAATGTGTATAAAAGTCTGATTATTAAAGTCACTGCCTTATGCCCTCTAGCTTGTAAAGCCGGGCTTTTGTTGATATGCCAAAATTGAATGGTTTGGGGGGGGGTGTTAGTTTGTTTTTTGTTTGTTTTTTCTGTATAACGTCCGTAGTGTAACAATGAGGTGGCTAAATGTTTGTCTCTTTACTGTTGAGGACTTTTAAGATTGTATGGTATGTTCAGGTGTTGTATAGGCTGAATAAAAATGCTATGAAATTCAGTTTGTGTACAACCTTCTTATCATATACAGTGCTGTGAAAAAGCCTTGGCCCCCTTCCTGATTTCGTATTTTTAAATATTTATCACACGTGTTAGATCATCAAACTAATTCTAACATAAGACAAAATAACCTGAGTAAATACAAAATTGTTTTTTGTTTGTTAAATTAAGAAATAACTTTGATTAACCACACTTTTGGGGAAAGCTGAGTTCAATTTCCTTATCCACACTCAGGCAAGACCCGTTGATTCAAGAAATTGCTAACATAGAAGCTGTCTGACAAAGCTAACTAGGCTTGTTCTCAAAAAGCAATGCAACATGCAATGAGCAGCTGAGAAGCAATGTCACTGACACCTATCAGAGTGGAAAGGGTTACAGAGCCATTTCTTAGGCATGATCCTGAATCCTGAAGGAGAATGTCCGGCCATCAGCTTTTCCCCACGCTTGAGTTATGCAGCAGTGCAATGATCTGAACCAGGTTGTTCATGCGCCAACCCTCCAATGTGGCTGAAATAAAACAATTCTGCAAAGAGGAGTGAGCCAAAATTCCTCTACAGAGATGAGTAAAAATCTTTTTGCAGTTCTTGCTGCCAAGGGTGGGAAACCAGTTCCTAGGTTTATCGGAGCAATCACTTTTTCACCCAGGGCCTGCTAGGTTTGAATCACTTTTTTTTCCATATAATTTCAAAATCAGAAAAGAGGCAAAAACTTTTTCACAGCACTCTAGAATCCCTAACTACAAAATGTGAAACTGAAGACTAAAGAAAAAGGAGACAGTTGCAACACTGCATGGATTTACTTCAGTCAGCAAAACATATTTTGAACAGTAAGTAGAACTAATCATCCACTGTTTGATCATTTTTTCAGAGTGGAAGCTGTTTCTTCTTAAAGCTTGAGCTCTTTGATCATCGGCTGCCCTCGCAGGCCCAGGAGGAGGTTGTTTGCCGCCAGGGAAGACATAGCATCACGGGTAGTATAGGATGCACTCGCAATATGGGGTAGAATCACTGCAGGAAGAGAAAATATTAAAACCTAATGATAGGCAGAGAGGACCAAGTGTGGTTTAAAAACCTGTTCAAAGTAGAAGAATGCTCACCACAGTTTTTGAGCGTAAACAGTGGGTGGTTGGTTGGCAGCGGCTCGGGAACAGTGACGTCTAATCCAGCTCCTGCGATCTGCCCTGTGGACAGAGCTTCATACAGGTCTTCCTGGTTCACCACCCCGCCTCTGCACAACAGCAAAGTCACAGTTATAGACTCAAAGGGCAGAATCCTCACTGCTGATTGCCTACAGTACATATCCATTTCTCCAGATGCCAGTCACCGAGAAGTTAAATGATTAGTCATTCTAATTTTCTATGAGTGAACTAGTCAACTGTGGAAGTCATTTTGTGAAACTGCGAGCAATTCTAATATCTCAAATATGAATATTTGGATTTGAGGAAACACAATGGTCATTTCTTAAAACCATTACCTTGCATTTTGTGTATTAAATGGTGATCAGTGAAGGAAAATAACCCGTTAAACATCAGGTTAATCAGTAATTAATATGCACAACACTCACAGACCACTCTTGGGGCCTTTGGCCATGCGTGTATCAGGTAGGGGTACCTGCTCGTGTTGATGAAGATGGAAGTCTTTTTCATCTTGGAGAAGAGGTTCTTATTGCAGATCTCCTTTGTCTCTGGTGTTAGAGCACAGCACACAGCCAGGAAGTCTGACTGCTTTGCCAGCTCATCAAAAGAGACTAGAACAAGATACAGTGCAAGGTTATTAAAAATAAACTGAAAACTAAAATAAAACAAACCTTTTTAGCTGGTAGGAATCAGATGAAAACTAAACTAGATGCACTAATATCACTTTTATCATATTAGGTTTGTGGATGGTTCTTAGGACTTCAAGAAAGACTTATGAAAAGTCAAAAGGTTTTAAATAGCCTTATCTTTTGACTAGCCCCTTAAACCTGCCTCTCATCTGCCCTGTTGACAGGGGATCTTTTGTCCACATATCATAGAGTAACGTCCTTACTGGGTCTTCCTTACCATATTCTGCATTGATGGCACTCGCCAACTCAGGCCTGGGGGCCACATCTGTGTAGATAAACTTCTTTACTTTGAAAGGTGCCAGACGCTCAGCAATGGCCACACCTTTGAGTACAATCACACACTGTAAAAAGCTCATAACTGACAGAAATGGCAGTTTGAGGATACGCTGATGTAAAGGTTGTCTTAGTGACGTGCTGCTTACCGATCCTGCCTAGTCCGAGAATACCGACAGTGCTGTTGGCCAGCTCATAACCACACAGCCACAGCGTTCTCCACGTGCCCCAGCCGCCACTGGCATCAGTGAGAGAAAGAGAGAATTTATTTTGCACAGTTTGTATTTGTGCATATATGTTTTAGTAAATTTTCCACGTATGTGTGATCTTATTTTGTATATGACAGTACGTCTTGGCCTCATGTGTGGCCTCTATGAGCCTCCTGGAGGTCGCAAGCAGCAGAGCTACTGTCAGCTCAGCAACAGCATCTGTCAGGACTTCAGGGGTATAACCTATACGGATTCCTCTGTAGGGAAACATAAACATTGCATACAACGTTACATGAATATTTCACTGCCTGTTTGCATGTTAAGAGCCTTTTTTCTTAAAGGGAAGATCACTCTCAGTAGAGCCATGAACGGCATTCACATGTGTTACAATAAAATAAAACAGAAAGAGGGAACTCACCGTTTCTTCAGCTCATCCAAAGACAGATGATCGAATCCCACTGACATTGTACTGAGGACCTTCAGGTTTGGACCTGCAGGAATACATCACACATATAAAAACATGCAAGGCTGTTTGTTGCATTTAGGTTATTTGTCAAAGGCAAAGGGCAGACCTGCAGCGTCCAACAGTTCCGCATCAATTTTTTCTGTCAGCGTGCAAAGCAGACCATCTACACCTTTGACCTTCTGAAGGAGCTCCTTCCTGGGCACCGGTATGTCATCTGAGTCCCACAGCTCAAACTGCACCCTAGGGAAACAGAAATCATATGACTGAAGATTTAAATCAAATCCAGTTTTGAAAAAAACAAAAAAATCCCAAATACATGAGCACAGGTTTCACATTTATATACAGATAATGGTTCTTCTTAGAGATACATAATCTCAAAGTGCTTTTCATAGAAATCGTGGGATTTTAAGGTGCAGTGAAACATTTGTGCAGCTCTCTTTCTCAGGGAATACCCTTTAGACTATGTGCTTTATTTGACGAGACCTTAAGGCAAACATTAGCAGTCATGTTTGTTCAAAGTAAATGATGAACCTCTCAGACCAGATATTCAAACTGCTTAAAGTGATCACTGTCAAATCTCCTGCGGCACACATTGCATAGTTACATAAAAACGCTAAAATTTTTTATTTTAAGTGACATAACAGGATACTAAGAAAACTCACTGTCCGGATTTGCGGAGGATCTTCAGACCCTCAGGTGGGATCTGTCGTGTGACGTAGACGCGTGGCAGGGTTGACATCTCCCTCTGGATGTTACTTGTTAGACCCCCGGTAATGTTCAAAGGAGTAACGGTGATCTTCTGGAGCCGACGGAGTGCCATGCGACTGCACCACATTGCAGCGTAAGTGCGTGGGCAGAGTGTCCACAGTGTAGGATGAGTAAACTCTGGAGACTGTTGTGGGATTTGTGTGTGATTCTGGCTGCAGGTCAAGGGGGAGGCTCCTTTGTGAACTAACCAATATGATAAAAGGGTGGGAGTCTGAAGGTTTGAAAGGGGAAAAGTCTGAAGGTCTGAAGGTTAGAGATACTTATCCCTAGTGGTGTAAATGGTGTAAATGTTTCACTTAGCTGGTGAACTTTGTTTCTTTAAATGAGGGGGGGACCTGAACATTGTTTTTTATCTTCTGTTTTCACTGGTTGCGACCAGTTTTGATATCTCTCTTTTTGCAACCCGAGCCTGCCTGTGTTGTCATGAAAATAGAAGAGTTGTTGCTTGGTTGATTGCTTATTTTTTCTCAAACTGAAAAATAAAATACCCCTAACCCATAATGGCTGGAGGAGGTATTGTCACACCTCAAATCCAAAGCGATAAAGCAGACTCATCATCGACAAAATTGATTTAAGATAAGGCAATCTTTTCTGACATGTTTCTGCTGTTTCTGTCCTGCTTTCGGTTGGATGGACCTTAAAATCATTATTGTGTTACAGGTATTACTTTTGTGTTACTTTTTTCTTTTATGAATAGAATGCATTGTTGTCACCATATTCACATATACAATATACATCTATACAGTGAAAAGTCTTAAGACACGCTTTATCACTTTATATTTTTGTAGGAAAATGGGAAATAGACTCAGCAACTTATTGAAACATGTGCAAACACACATAGAAATACAGTATATAAGGGGAAAAAATAGAGTTTGTACAATTCTAATGAGCTCGGAAGTCAGTACTTAGTATTTATTCGTTAACACAGCCTGGACACTCTTAACCTTTCTTTCTTTAATTATGTAGTCTTCAGGAATAGTTCTCCAGGGTTCTTGTAGGACATTTAAAGCTCTTCTTTGAATGTTGACTTCCTTTTCTTCCCTTCTCTGTCAACATGATCCCACACTGCTTCAGTAATGTTGTGGTCCGGACTCTGAGGAGGCCAGTCCATGACTGATAGTGTGTGTTTTTCTAGCCAGGTATGCTTTTACTGCATTAGCCATTGCCAATCATGAGCTTTTCTGATGGTAGTTGTTCAAAATGTGTGTTGATAATTCAATTTGTTTTGACAAAATCCCCAACACAACTGGCTGAAATGCAGATTGAAACCATGACAGAGCCTCCACTGTGTTTTACAGACCATCACTTATAATTTGTAAACACTGACTTAGACACTAACTGTTCTACCTCTCTTCCGACCTCCTCTGCACATACTGATGAGCTTTTCTCCGTGCTTCCCCTCCTTAAGACTGGCTTCTTAACAACCACTGAAACAGTGAACAGTAGATGGATTAAATCAAGAGTCAGAAGCATCTCTCAGGACCTGTGTCAGATATTTGTTGGATGCTTTACCTGTTTTATTTTAATTTTTTTGTTAATTTAATTTAATTTACTTATTTTGGTTTTTTAAGCATGCGGCTTGTTTTTTCCCACTTCTCAGTTTCTTCAATATTATTAAAGACACACTGCACAACATGTTCAGATATGCCAAGCTTTCAGCAAATAAATCCTGTGTTTTTGTCGGGGAGAAGGGGGGAGTTCTGCTTGTAACAAAGTGTCTAAAGATTCCATTTAAAACTGGTATTTTTAGCTATTGAATGAGTCATAGATCAGTGTTAGGTTTTTTAAAAAGCAAGCAAAAAAAAAAAGGGCGGTAACTCAAGATTACACCTTTGAAAACAAAATGGTGGAATTTTATTCTTTAGAAAAATGTCACCCGAAATCTAGTAAATCATCATAAATGTGTGTTATTTTATCAACAACACAAAATAAGTAACGTTTATTCACAAATATAGTCCTAGAAGTTACCGTGAAATGATTGGTTGACGTTGGCCACGTGAGTGCGTTAACCCGGAAACACTCCAAGTTTTTTAACCAGTCACAGCCATTCATTCGCTGCAGCTCGCTGGGCTTACTGACAGGTACCTGCGTGTGATATTCTGACTAATTTTAAGTACATTTATAACAGTGTTTACATATTGCTTGATAGAAACAACTATTCCTAAAACATTTGCCTACTCCCTGGAGTTATTTGTAGCCTCGTGTTTGTGTCACCACTTTTAATGAGTTTATGAGAAGTGTCTCCGCAACCGGCACCGGGCAGCAGCATTAGCTAGCTGTAGCCGCTAGCGTTGAGCTTCAGCAACTTCATAAGTCATCTAGCTTTACTAAGGCACATGTATTAACCCCTTTAATGTCGGGCTTTTTTTTAAGCCGCTTGGTTAATTCAGGTCAGCTCAGCTCGGTGGGGTCAACCACGTTGCTGACAGCTAACTGGCATCAACAGTTCGTTAGCTGTGCGGCTCATTAACAGCAGGGCGTTGGTTTTAAATCTATATCGCTCAATCAGACAAGGTTAATTACTCTATTTATATTTTTAACAGGAAGCATCTCTATCTGTGAGGCACTTGCTCTCCCCCCTTCCCCTCCCATCATGGCTACAGACTTGATGGAGATTGACGACTCTCTTTACAGGCAAGCCTCACCATCCGTATAATTTGCCTTTTTAATGGTTTATATTACAGCCAGTGCAGTTATTGTTCGTGGTGTTTCCATTCGTCCTTCTAGCACATTCCTTCACAGTGACTCTTCATCTCTCTCTCACTCTTTAGCCGCCAGCGATATGTGCTTGGAGACAGTGCCATGCACCAGATGGCCCAGTCCTCAGTCTTTCTCAGTGGAATGGGAGGACTGGGAGTAGAGATAGGTAGGCAATATTTAATGGTTTGGTGTTTTTATGAGCCACGCAAGGAACTCTAACATGACTCTAAACCTTTTGGGTTTGGTTTCGCAGCAAAAAATATTGTCCTGGCTGGTGTAAAGGTAGGCGCGCTCTCTTAATATTACAGCAATGTGTCATTCCCAGCATCTTGCAAGTCCAAAGGTCTTGTAGTCATGATTGTTCGAACCTATACAGTATGTTTGTCCTCTGTGTGTACAGGCAGTCACGCTTCATGACACAAAACAGTGTGAGACCTGGGATCTTGGCTCCAACTTCTTCATCCGCAAAGAAGATGTTTTGAGCCAGAGGAGGAGGTAATGAACCCCACAGGGCGGGACTCTCCTTACGCTCTTAAATAGGCATGCACCAGTGTAGCTTATTCGTTCCTTATGAAGATACCTTAAAGGAGCGGGCTGATAATATTGCTAAATAAATACATTGCAAACCATTCTCTTTTTATGTGAAACAGTTATTATTAAAATGACAAAATAACAAGATCAAAATTTAATTAATTTGAGCTTGTTTCCTTTCATCTTGGTCTGTGATTAAATTGAATTGCTACAGTTAAGCTATTGCTGCTCCCCTTTGTTACTGTGTATGTCTGTTTAACCATACCCTCCTTGCTTGCACAAGATAATTAAGGACTGCACTAATCAAGTTGTTCAGTTACTCAAAGTGCAGTTGTAAAGTTTACACAACAATACAGAAATAGTGACACTGACAGGGACAGCACCATTGTCTGCTGTTGTCATCAGCTCAGCTGACCACTGTTTGGTTTCTGTTGAATCATAATTAAGTCACAAACAGTGAAAGCCACCAAAGTGACGATCCTTTCTTGTTAGTTTCATGTTGTGCTAATGTGCCAAATAAAGAATAACATTTTAGTTCAGTTTAACTGAATATAATTGTGATTGACCAGTGCGTACCTGATACAGCTCTGAGTAGGTACCAGAGTGATATGTGGTATAAACATTAAGACTGGTGCATCCTTACTCAGATACTCTCTCATGTTTACCCACTCCCTTGTGTTTCTCCCACAGGGTGGAGGCAGTGTGCCCTCGCGTTGCAGAGTTGAACCCTTATGTCCACGTTGACATGTCTTCCTCTGCTCTTGATGACAACACTGATCTCAGTTTTCTCAGAAGGTACCAGGTAAGTCATTACCTTTCAGACTCCGGGTTGTAAGCTAACCAATGGTTAGTAGGACAGACATTTTTTTTAATAGGTTGCTCCCACGCCCTCAGAAACCCCCTAGTGATTAAAAATATGAGGTGTAGGGAAGTATGAAGACACCCGCCCCTTCCCCGAAGACCAATGTGGCTTAACAAGAGTTTCCAATAGAAAGATTTCATCATAAAGAAACATTTCTGAATGTCAATAAAAACTCATCAAGCACTGTGATTCACTTCACAGCTGCCTCTTACAGATGTTCTAGTTATGTTTCTCCCCTGGTCTGAAGGGATGTTGAAGCTAAAGGTCAGCATTTCATAACTGTCGTGAAGCAAGTCGTGAAGGGTTGATCTCATTTTTATAGTGATCATGTATTTGGCCACCAACTGGCATTCAATTTAAAATAAAATGCTTGTACGTAACTGCTTTTCTTCTCTACTGCATAGTCTGCTATGGACTCCAGGTAATGTTTGGTGTCTGCTCTGCTTCCTCCTCTAGTGTGTGATTTTGACTGAGGCCAGATTGAGCCTACAGAAGAGAGTAAATGAGTTCTGCCACTCACAACAACCCCCCATCAGAGTAAGTCTGCTCTCCTTGTTGTGCTTATGCATTACAGTTGCACTGCGAGAGCTCACAGATGGGTAAATATTAACCAAACCTGTTGCGTGTGTATTGCTTCAGTTCATCAGCTGTGACATGTACGGTATCTGTGCACGAGTGTTTTGTGATTTTGGAGAAGAGTTTGAGGTGTTCGATCCCACAGGAGAGGAGCCCAAGGAGGTTTTCATTCAAAGTATCACTCAGGTATTCCCCCCGACCACACCCCACGAAAAATAAAAAATTACAAATAAATAAATTGTTCCAGCTTTTCTTCAAAAAATTCAACACATACACTTTGCAGTAAAGTTTGCCTATTAATCTTCTGTCTGCTTAGTCAGTAAATTAGCGAACTTTGGGTGAGCTTTTCTGCAAACTGTTTCAGGATAATCCTGGGGTGGTAACCTGCATGGACAACCAACCCCACGGCCTACAGACAGGGCAGAGTGTTGTTTTCAGAGAGGTCGGCGGCATGGTGGAGCTCAATGGCACGTCTCGGCAGGTTTCAGGTACTGTGGTTACAAATTTATTACTGTAATGCATAACAGCAGTGTCTCCAAGATTATTGTTATTATTTGTACAAACTCAAACTGGTGTTTTTATTAATTTTACTGGACGCAAATGCAAAAATGTATCTGGCAATGTCATATTTGGTGACTTGTTTTCTATATGTATGTTCATATAAATTAATATAATATGATCGTGTGTGTGTGTGTGTGTGTGTGGTTTTAGTCCTTTCTTCTCACAGCTTTGCAATAGGAAACACATCTCAGCTACAATCATACACACATGGAGGTTTCTTTGTCATGGTGAAAACCCCTAAGATGTACAGATTTGTAAGTAGATTAGTTTTCATATTTAACAGTGTCGTCCAATTATGATTTAAAAACATGCAGATATGTTTAAATGACCATCACTTGTGTGTATGCTCACAATATTTATTTCAGGAAACATTAGAGCAACAGCTGTGTGACCCTCGGGTCCTGACTCCGGACTTCAGTAAACCAGAGGTAAGAGAAAACTATGAAGCTTGTATCCTACAGAGAGGGGAATAGTGTGGCATTTTAACATCGTTTTTATTGCAGCTTCGTGACTCACATGGCTGAGAACAGTTTGAGTTAGAAACTGATCAAAACTTTCCCATGGCTCTCTTGCTACATAGTTGGTTCACCTGACAGTATCCCACATGCTTAAACATACTGCCTTCACGTTTACACAATAGAAACATGCACATGTACAGAGCAGAGATACCCTTTCTTTCTCAAGTTCACACTGATGTTTAACTAGGTTTACAAAACAGGTTGAACTAACGTAGACCCAGTGTTTCTTAGCAAAGTTCACAAATGCCTGTTTTTCTTTGAGTTTAAGAAGCCGATTTCTTCACAGTCCTGTTTTAAATCTGCTTCTCAGGCCCCACTTCAAATCCATGCTGGCATGTTGGCACTGGACACCTTCCAGGAGCAGCACAGTAGACTTCCTAACACTGGGTAAGTAAAATTTCCATATCAGATCAGTACTTTTTACCCTCCAGTCTAATGTTCTGTTCTGCTTTCTCTGTGCGATATGTTTGCTAAGCACTGAAGAGCGCCTTTTCTTTGATGTCATCAGGTGTTTACAGGATGCTGAGGTTTTACTAAAGCTGACTGAGGAAGTGAATGCAGCTCTCAAGAGCAAAGTGAGCTTTACTGTTTTCCTCATTTCATCACTGCAAAGGCAGGCACTCATTGTCTGACAGATGACTGCATGCACACTGGTGTGATAACATTATACTG
The DNA here is from genome assembly GCF_036321145.2 of Pelmatolapia mariae. Taxonomy (NCBI): domain Eukaryota; kingdom Metazoa; phylum Chordata; class Actinopteri; order Cichliformes; family Cichlidae; genus Pelmatolapia; species Pelmatolapia mariae. Next base: position 25,082,293 of record NC_086232.1, on the reverse strand, counting down.
TCTTTTCCTCTCCTCTGTGACTCCTTCCTCCCAGGCTTCTGTGAATACTGAGCTAGTACGCTGCCTTTCAAGGACAGCGAGGGGTACTCTCCCTCCATTAGCAGCAGCTGTTGGAGGTTTAGCCAGTCAGGAAGTTCTTAAGGCCATCACAGGGAAGTTTGCACCCCTGCAGCAATGGGTAGGTCACTAAATTTGAAGCTGTGGTTTTATAGCTCACTGTAAGCCTTTTTCCAACCCTGAAAGAAAATGTTTTATTATCCAGTTTTGTTTTGTTTTATCACATTTTTAGTTTTATCTTGATGCTATTGAGGTAGTCAAGCCACTTCAGCCTCTTTCTGCTGAGGAGTTTTCCCCTAGGGGTGATCGATATGATGGATTACGAGCTTGCATTGGTGACTCACTGTGTTTACAACTACACAAGCTAAGGGTCTTTATGGTAAGATTTAGAAGTTCTCAATGTTTTTAAGGTTTTTATTGAATTATGCTAGTTTACCCCAAAATAAATTCTTTTTATAGGTTGGCTGTGGAGCAATAGGCTGTGAGATGCTGAAAAACTTTGCACTGCTTGGAATTGGATTGGCCAAGAGCTCAGGGGAGGTGGGTATTTATTCTTTATGCATTTATCTAAGTTTTACCTCACTGTGAAAAGTTTACTGGAATTTCATTTGCATATTTAACTTCTCAGGTGTGCATCACAGACCCAGACCTCATAGAAAAGTCTAACCTCAACAGGCAGTTTCTCTTCAGGCCACATCATATACAGGTGAATAGACGTGCATTTCTGCACCAGTCAGGCTCGGGCCTGGTCGGCGCATTGCTGCATTTAAGCCATTTGTTTCCTCTCTGCTTTAGAAACCCAAAAGTACCACAGCAGCAGAGGCTACTTGTGATATAAACCCAGACCTACAGGTGGAAGCTCACCTCAACAAGGTGTGTCCGGCTACTGAGAACATCTACAATGACTCATTCTACTCTTCATTAAACCTAGTGGTCACTGCGCTGGACAACGTAGAGGCACGGAGATATGTGGACAGGTTGGTGAAGACATTGTGACGATCACAGCTTCACTTCATTAAGTATTCGATGTTCAATGAACCAAAGTGAAGCAGAATCCATGTGTGATTATTGTGACCCCTGTCCTCATGATTACCATTGTCATGATATGAATCTAGAAGTTGCAGTTTAATAAAGTATTTGTTGTCATTAAAAAAGAGTTTTTCTTTTTTGTAATTTATGTATTTTCAGCCGCTGTGTATCCAATCAGAGGCCTCTCCTAGACTCTGGCACCATGGGAACTAAAGGCCACACTGAAATCATTGTGCCAAACTTGACAGAGTCTTACAATAGCCATGTGAGTCTGTGGAAGAGGCTCAAGGTATTGGTTTTCTGTGCTGGACATGTGCAGTCCCATCACCAACCTAAAATCGCTTTTCCTTTGCCTCCCAGAGGGACCCCCCAGAAGAGGAGATCCCATTCTGCACTCTCAAGTCTTTCCCTTCTGTTATAGAGCACACCATCCAGTGGGCCAGAGATAAGGTCAGGCAGCTGAAAGACCCAACAGTATTCTTTTTCCACACTGCAAATTATTGTTTTGAAAGTCTGAGTGTACTTCCTAATTTTTGTTTTATTTTTTAAATTTTTGGCTTTCTAGTTTGAGAGTGCCTTTGTCCACAAGCCCTCCATGTACAACTCGTTCTGGCAGACCCATTCCTCGGCTGAGGTGGTGCTGCAGGTAAGGCACAAGTGCCGTTTTGACTGATGAAAATCATCCCAGCAGTGCAGCTGTTTAATCAATAAAAACAACTTTGATGATTGTGTGTGTTTGTCTGTGTAGAGGATGCAGGCAGGGGAAAGTCTGGAAGGGTCATTCCAGGTCATAAAGCTGCTGAGCAGACAACCCACTCAGTGGGAACAATGCGTCACTGTTGCTCGTCTGAAATTTGAGAAATATTTCAAGAGAAAGGTAATGAAAATACACATTCCTATCAAAGGGGCTGTGTGGTTTACGATTATGTTTTGTTTTTTTTTCTTTTCAGTTTTTTCACTTTACTGCTGTTTTCATGTAGGCCCTACAGCTGCTGCACTCTTTCCCCCTGGACACAAGGTTAAAAGATGGAAGTAAGTGTTAAATAATCAGATGGAAACCAGAATCAAGTTATCAAGCAAATTAACAGGTATAGCTAATGTATAAATGGCACGTAAAATTAAAGTATTTAGTGAAAAGTCTCCCAATTCCTCAGGTTTGTTTTGGCAGTCTCCAAAAAGACCACCAACACCTCTTGAATTTGACTTGAAAGACTCTTTGTGAGTATGCCCTTCTGCTAACCGATAAGCCAAATATACTCAGATCTTGGCTTTTAAACTCTCCTCTGTTCCCATCAGGCACTTTGCTTTCATTGTGAGCACTGCCCGGCTCTTCGCAGGGATTTATAACATCCCTTATTCAGAAAGGGTGGGTGGCAAGCATTTAAATCTAATCTCTCTCAAAAACACACATACGTAATCACTTACTGACTGTGCGATTGTGTTTTTCAGGATTTTTCTGAAGAGGCTATTACCAGGATTCTCGCAGATGTCAAGATTCCAGAGTACAGGCCCTCAGAAAAAGTAAGCTTTTCTGTTGATCTGAACTTTACACTTTCAAACAAGTGCCCCCCCCCCCCCCCCCCCCCCCCCCAAAAAAAAACCAAACCACCCTAATCTTTTTGATGTGACTCTGTCCCTGCCAGTGCATAGAAACAGATGAGACAGCAAAGAAGCCTGATCAGATAAAGATGCCTCTAAGCAGTGAAGAGGAAAGGGACGCCATCGCTCATTTGGAGCAGGCTATTGCTACTGACAGGGTCACACCAGGTATGCAAATACTCAACATATCCTTTTTCTTTTCTTTTTTTTACGTCTGAAGGAGACACAAGCTGACTGACAAATTGAAAATGTGAAAGCTGGAGTGTTACATTTGTGATTAACGATTGGAGTGTGTGTCCTGTAAATTGTGCAGAATGGTTACGGATGAGTCCACTTCAGTTTGAAAAGGATGATGACAGCAACGGTCACATGGACTTTGTCGCATCAGCATCCTCTCTCAGAGCCATCATGTACTCCATTGAGCCAGCTGACAGACTTAAGACCAAACGCATTGCTGGGAAGATAATCCCCGCCATTGCCACGGCAACAGCTGCAGTGGCTGGTTTGGTGAGCACAGACCTTGAGATACTCATGGTTTTTAAGGATTGCATCCAGCAGATAGTGCTCATCATCCATTAGGTTATATGTTTTGATTGAATAATAAGGTGTACAGATATGTTTTTAAAATGTTGTTTTAATGGTATGGTAACCTTGTGTATTAATGTGATGCACTCAGGTGGCGCTGGAGTTGATCAAGGTGGTTGGAGGCTTCGGATTTGAATCACACAAAAACTGCTTCTTTAACTTGGCCATTCCTGTAGTCGTTCTCACCGAGCCTGCTGCAGTCAAACAGACACTCATCAGGTACACTCATCATATTCACGCTTTATCACACCTCCACAGAATAATGGGACTTTCTACAAATTACGATTTCGTCCAGACATTGTGATGCAGCACAAGAGGTCGCCACAGTGCGTTGCTCTACACGTTTCATGTCACCTTTTTTAATTTTAATATGCTGGATGCGCTTCCTGAAACTCCTAAGGGATTTGTGTCTCCTGAGTCAATGATGAGCTCAGTTGTGGCTCCATGGTTTACTTGTTAACATGTTCGCCTCACACGCGAAAGATCCCAGTGGGAAACGCAAATCCAGCCTCACGGGGTCATAAGACAGTGCAGTGCTAATGCCTGAAAGAAGGGTTCAGAGAGTTGCATCCAGAGTAAATGTCTGTGCCAAATATGCAGATCCATCCACAGCAGTGACCTCTTGTGAAATGAGGGGATCTCAGATTTTTAACTGATGCTATGAAGCTCTGACTTTCAGTGGACTGTTCTGCAACAAGATGTTGCTGTTTTTGGATTCTGTGTACTGAAATTTTCAAGTCCCGCACTCTTACTGACCGCTTACTGTTGCACTATCACAGCATCCATGGGGAAATTACATTTACCATGTTGTTATTATTATAATGTCATGTAGTAACAGCTCCATTGCATCTCTTCCAGGAACAACATCTACTACACCATCTGGGACTGCTGGACTGTCTTTGGCCACGAGGACTTCACTCTCTCTGACTTCATGAATGCTGTCAGGGTATGAAGCATTTACTCCCATTATCCAGTGATTTGCAGCTGTTAGATTATTGTATTCTTCCTCAGATTCTTGTTGTTGCAGAGAATATTTTCTTTGTTAATGAGCTGTTTTGTTATTTACAGGAAAAGTATGGAATTGAACCCACTATGGTCGTCCACGGTGTAAAGATGCTCTATGTGCCTGTGATGCCTGGACACTCCAAGAGGCTCAAATTGACGTATGTGTTTTCCTCCAAACTTTTCCTTATTTTTTCTTTCTTTTTATAATAATAGTGTTTTTGAAGGGAGTAGGCAATGAATGTGTTGCTTAAGGGCACATCAGAATCAGGAGGGTGGATACTCTTAAACAAGAGATTAAAGCAGAGACACTCACACTGCCTACATAGTGTTTTCCTGGTCTAAACTTAAGCATAACTTCCAGGTGTGTGCCTGTACTTGTGCTCATTACAAAGTTTTTTTTTTTAATTTGCTGAAATGTTCACAGTGCATATATTCGTCTATCTTTGCCTCTGATTTTTCACAGGATGCATAAACTAATCAAGCCATCAGTGGACCGCCGCTACGTAGACCTTACTGTGTCATTTGCTCCAGAGGCAGATGGAGATGAGGACCTCCCTGGTCCTCCGGTCAGGTACTACTTCAGCCCCGATGGCGAGACTCCCTGACACCTCCCTCAATGTCATCCTCAAGCCTCTTGTGTCCTTATTTCCCTTCTTTTATGTAAATTGTTACACCCCAATTGCTTAGGCATGGGCCAAGAGTTTTCCCTCAGGATGTTACCTGACAAAGTAAAAACTCCTTGCCTTAGCACAAACCCCTCTTGTACTTCATGGAGCAAGAAAAGCCAGTCGTGGTCCCAGTTCTGTTTTTTTTTTTGTTGTTGTTGTTTTTTCCCCCCTTGCCTAAGATCTAGCCAGTGGAACACACGGAGTAGCACTTATAATTATACCTTTGTACATATACTTTCTGTTCTTTTTTTTTTTTCTTTCTTTTTTTTACTCTGGTGAAATGCACAGCTCTGGTTGTGTCGATGCCTTAATTGATTATTAACCTTTTTTTTTCTGTTTGTGGCAGCGAGTCTGACTAAAATCTGTGTTTACAGGAATCTTTAAACTCCCAACACACAGACCCATTTAGTTCTTGTGTTCAACTTCTTTTTTTTTTTGTTTTTGTGAGTTAAACTTTTGGCACAATAAAGACAAGTAGTTGGTAGGCCTCGCAACATCTTCGTCCTCTGAGTTCTTTGAGAATATTGCCAACCACAAATTTGCCAATTATTTTCTGTCTCCCCCTATAGAAATAAAATTTAAAAAATCAAGATTTGTTGTATAATTTTAAGGTGCGACAAGTTAAGTGGACAATGGCAAAACCACCAAAGATAGTGATTATCATTTTGTCTGCAGATTGTTCTTTTTTCTTTTTTTTTTCCACCACTTTGACTGCCTCATTATAAAACATGTTTCAAACACAGGGCATGGATATCACCCAGCATTTGAGAGCAACACACAAGCTGTGTTTTACTTAAAGGTTAAGCTGAAGTTGTTCTGCAGTCAGTCGGGTGTAAAATTACAGTCAGTGTTGTGCACTTAAAAACAAAAAATGGGTTTAAAAAAAAAAAGTTAATTGTAGCTGTTAGTCTTACCTACCTTAAATACTTGGGTAATGACTGCACTGACATTAGTTTGAGCAAACGATGTTCTTCATTAACAATACAAAAACTGACGTGAGTTTACTGTTTCACACATAGAAAAGCCTTATTTTGACAGACATTAAACATCTGGGGTCACACTCCTGTGTTATAACACATTTGTTTTAAAAGAAAATCTTTGCTGTTCATGATTTGTTGTATTTGTTCATGAATGTCTGTGACATGTATTTATTTACTTGTTATGCTTTTTTTTTTTTGTTTTGTTTTTTGGGTCAGACTGAGCCTGTATTGATGAGCTCTGAGTAATGGTGCACTGGTTAAATAATCAATAATGAATAGTAGTCATCCAGAAAGTCTTTCTCCAGGTTTATAATTCTCCCTTTCATTAAGTTCCAGGTTAAAAAGAAGGCTTTCGATCAGTCTGTAGTGCCTACAGTGGCAATAACGTCAGTGTAGTTTTGAATGGAATCAGTTAAATTAAACTTTGTCTTGAAGATTAAGTCACATCTTATCATCTGTCTTGGACCTTCTGGCTGAACACCACAACGAGATGCTTCCTCAGTGTTCCTTTGTTTCTCTGCTCAAAACCAGAGGTGGTGAAATTTCCTTTCTACAGCAGATGTCTACCCATATTGACAACACTTCTTGTGCAGTGAATTCATCATTTTAAAACAAAGCAGTGTTAATGACAGATACTGATGTATGTTCTTGTGACAGACGAGCTCAACCAGTGGTCCAATAAAATGTGAGATTTCAGGATGTCTTCAAAATTGAAGCTGCTGACTCGTTCTTCGAAGTCAAACTTTACAACAAATACAGACACTATGATTTGAATTTATTACGTCAGATATTTATAGAGATAATATTACATGTAACTGAGGTTTGTTTTTTCTTAAACTAAAAATAATTTGATACAGTACCTTGGGAAATTATAAATACATTCAAAAGTTCATTCAGATCTCATAGTGGGACTGCTACATTTCATCATTGCCACTGTAGTGATTAAAAACATAACACAGTATCTACATATTAATAACTGAGGAAAAGTGCATTGTGTCTGGTTTAAATATCAAACTGTAACATTTCATATATCGAGGTCCTGCAGGTTCCCCCAGCTGGGTCCCACTTTGACTTTGGCCTTCAACTTCACATAGAGTTTCACTGCTGACTCCATCTCTCTCTTGACTATCTGTGCAACCTGACAGAAGCAGAGGTTTGTGTGAGAGACACTTCATACAGCTGTGTGCAACCCAAACAGTAATTCCTTTATGTACCTGTATGAGGTCTTCTTCTGTGGCTTCGTAGATGAGTTCATCATGCAGCTGCAGGATGAAGTAAGCTCCTCTGAGTTGAGATCTTCCAGCTCTGCGATGATTACGGACTGACGAAATTACAGACGTGATTAATTTACAGCCTTAAACATGATGCAGGGCTTATCGCTCCCTGCATGTTGCATTAATGCAAAAAAAGTAAAAGAATTTATGTTCAGGTCACCTGAATTTGTGTGCTGGTGAGACAGAGGAGCTGCAGGATACGTATTTCGTAGCCGTTTCTGGATGTTGACAGTGGCAAGTTTAACAATATCAGCTGCAGAGCCCTGTACGGTTGTGTTCACTGCCTGCCGCTCTGCCTAAAAAAGTTTTGTGTTTTAAGGAAAAGGTGAAAAAAAGTGGAAGAAGCACTGCATGAGTTTTAAATGACATGCTTCACATCTAAATTCTGACAAAGAACTCGTGCTCACGTGAGCTTTAATGTGCGCATTGTTGCTGGTTATTCCAGGTAGATATCTTCTGCGACCCATCAGCGTCTGGACATAGCCGTCCTTTATACAGTTCCTCACAGTCTGTTTAAGAAAAGCATTGATCCCTGAAATGTCAGAAAGAAAATGTTTTAAAATGAGAATGTAGAAGTAAGTTTAACCAGTTTAAAGCAAACCTGTCGGTGGTTCAAGCCGCCTCTACAATTGACCATGGTCTGCTATACTGGATTATCAATCCAACTCTTGGTCTTGTTATGCTCCTCAGCTTGTTTTAGTACTAATAACTGAACGACGTTAAGAAGTTTACACTTACATAAGTCTAATCTTCACAACACTGATGAGATTAGAAAAAACATTTCACATAGTACCAAAAAAGCCAACCAAACAAACACAAACATTCAAGATCTTGTTGTGTCTCTTATTTCAAGTACAGGCACATAATTTCAATTTAATGTTTTTATTTTTTTTTCCTGTTATCTCATTGTAGCTATAAACCCCTCAATATTCCAACCTATATACTGCAGCACATCCCGTGAACTGGATTGTCCCATATGCAGAATTTGTGTTTTTTAGTACAGTGTGAGGCATAACAGTGCAGAGAATATGCATGCGTCTTTCAGATGGACTCAAACTGGATGAAGAAAAAGTCACATGGGAACAGCTACATTATGCATGTGTGCAGCAGTCTGCGTGGGTGTAAGAGACACCGTGGCAACAACCGGAAATACACGCCTAACATTAGTGATATTACTAATATTGAGATATGTGTAGTGGGGAAGCCCCGGTGTATACCTTTGTATCTGGCTTTGAAACTCTCAATGTAGCATGCTGCATCATTCTCATCCACTCCCATTTGCTCCCCCAAAGACTTTGCTCCCATCCCGTAGATGATGCCATAGCAAATCTGCAAACACAGAAGCATGTACTCCCCTGGTGATCTTGCATGTGTGCATGTCCTTGCCGTCTACCCTTTCCAGCCTAGTTGTACCTGTTTTGCCTGTTGTCTGAGGCTGTCATTCACTGACTCCGGCTCGACACTCTTCCACTCAGCCGCAATGCAGCGAAACACATCTGCTCCACCATTCAGCACCTGGTGAACATGCAAAGTTCACAATTTGAGTTTACATATTGTTTTCTTTCCATTAACCAGATTTAAATTTCACTGACCTGCAGGAGACGCTGATCCTTTGAGAGATGAGCTAGCACTCTCAACTCCAGCTGGGAGTAATCAGCTGCTAATATCATTCCACCTACACAACAGTACAAAGCTTATAGAAGCGCCTGAGGCAAAGCTACAGGAAGGATAGGTAACCACTCATCTATATGAACTATACGTGGATGTACCAGTATTATTATTAGAGAATTATTATATTAACCTGAAAAAGGAATGAAAGCATGTCTCATGCTAACAGAGAAGGCAGGGCCTTGTTCTGAAGTTCCAGCTGCGACTGAAGATACCACAGAGCGGCTCCTCTTTCTGTAACAACAGTGTAAAAAAATCGTTATAGCAAGTCCACCCTGCCACATCACTCCGAGCTACTTAACTTTTAAAGCAGTTAGTTTTGGAAAAACCCCTCACCCACATTAATCCAATGTAAATATGGAAGTTTTGCATTATTTTAGGGGTGTAATACTATTACTCTGTTGTTGGCCTATTTCTACTTCATAGACAGACCTATGAATATGAACAGAACATTCGGCATAATAAAAGAGATGAGCACAGTGCAAATTTCCACTGAAAAATACTTTACAGGTTATTATTAAGTAATATGCCACATTTAACAGGAGGCAAATAAAACAAACTACATATTTTAACAGATATTTTTAACACAGTTACATGTACTGTAAAATAAATTAAAAAACTGCAGTCAGGCCTACAGTAACAGCTCTGAAACTGAATTTATTTAGTGAGAAGCGTGTTTTCTCATTTACATATAAAGTTGTTGTTTTTTCATTTTTTTAAATTTTCTTTTTATTGACTGTCTTTGCATCTCATGACCTCTTGTTCGTTTCTTTCGCTTTCCTGTTTATTTCTTTGTAACATAGAAAATGCTAAATTGTAAAAAAACATATTTATATAATTAAAACTTGATGAATTCCCCTTTAAAAACAAAACACTTTGATCAAGTTTAACCTTACCCTGCTTTGGTCATCCTGTAACAGCCATCTTGTGAAGGTGGGCTCTCACCCACCGTGGTGGGCATGTGAATCTCAAAGTCTTTGGGGACGTTCTGTATGTTTGGCTCGGTGAAACTCACTCTACCTGAGGACAGAATGAGCCGAGTCACTACAGGCTTCATATTTAACCTAAAGGGAAAATGTATTTGACAGCAGTGAAATCTCAGAAGTCTTCGTGTGCTGGTGTTTGTGTTTTACCTGTGGCTGTGTGTGTTTGAGCGATGGGGTATATCCTGTCCATCTCCAGTGTGGGGTGGTATTGTTTTTCCCTCTGCAGAGGAAAGACCACTTTAGTCAAGGCGTTAGTGATACGTCTCCACTCCAGAATTACACCTGGCAACGTGTGCAGCGGGCGAAGTTTCTCCAGAACATCCTGCTTCGAGAAATAAATGTTAGAGTTACGAAGCCAAAATAATGATTTACAGTTTTATAATATAATAAATAAGTTTCTTGACAGCAATTAGGTGCAGCAGCAACATTAATTTGGTGAATTGCGAAATTGCTTCACCTTTGTGGTGCTGAACTGCTTCCCAAGTCGCACTCTGCCACCTGCCCTCCTCGTGTATCCCAGAGTTTTCTTACTTTTTGATCCACCTACGTCACCATTTGGAGGTAGGTGGAGTTCTAAGAACAACACCTGCGGCAAACGTGAGCACACACAAGTTCAGAAGTCTTACTATGCTTTGCGCAGACTAATTGGCAATTTTACTCAAAAACTTAGACGGGATCAAGAAGAAGTGTCTGACCTGTGCAATGTCATCGACGCAGGTGAGGGAGAAGCTGTGTCCAGCCAGAGCGTAAGCTTCAGATTCCAGCGCAGACAGTTTGGCTTGCATGACGTGTTTTTGTCGTTCACACTCTTCAACACTGAAGCCGACTCCGTTCAGTTCCAGCAGGGCCAAACAAACCTGGGAAGGCATCTCTATGCTCCTGAAGAAATCTGACATATGTACGATATTGTTAAACAAATGTCTAAACACATATTTCTGAACACATGGAGTGTGAGTTTCTATACCCAGTGTGCCCTCTTTCTCTAGCATGCCGGTCAGATGGTTCATGATGGTGTGTATGAGCACGCTTGTGGTTGCCACCCTAACACGGGGACAGTGTGAATGTGCATTTCCAAATCCGTCCAGCAGCGGTAACTCTTCTGGACAGTAGACAGTGACCATGTTGGGTAAAGTCCTCTCCTCACTGCCAGGGTCCAGCAGCCAACACGCAACCTGTGATAGATATTCACAACTTCAGCATGACATTTATTTTCTTTATCAATTTTTTCCCTCCAAGCATGGCAGCTGTATTTATTGACATAAACCCGTAATGTTATTAGCGTATCTGAGACAAAATGGACATTTATTTTTATATATTGCTGAGAAAATATGTTGATAAGTATAAGCAGATCATCTCCTATTGCTCGCGGGAAAGATTATATATCTCGGCTGACTTGGAAAAGACTCAATATCCCCCTGGATGAGCTGGAGGATGTGTCGGGGATGAGAGCCCACGATCCGACCCCGGATAAGCAGTAGGAGGTGGATGGATGGATCGATCATCTCTTATCGTTTAGTGTCAGCCTTACATATTACCAAGATGCAATCACAAAACCTCACAGGTTGAGATAAAAATGATAGTTTAAAATGAACTGCACTTGAATGGAGAAGTTTCAGGTTGCACACGTGACTTCGGTGTTTTTCTGTTTTCTCACCTTTGGGTCTTCACAGTTTCCTTCCAAGCTGATTCCACAGCTCAGTACAAGCGTCTTGTACACCTGTATGATGTCATATACAACTACCGCACGCACTTCATGACCAGCTGATTGGCTGCTCAGACAAGCTTTCACCTGCTCCAGCCTCTCATTTACTGGCAAGTCATTATCCAGTGGAGGAGGGGCCAGACTGGAGCTCAGGCCTAAGGGAAACGCAAACAAGGTCAACTGAGAAAACACTGTTAAAGAGCAAGCTGGTAACATCAAACTGAATGTATTTTTCCGTCACTACCTTTGCTCTGCTCTTGCTGCAGAGATACATAGTATGCGTCTCTTCCTCCCCAGCATACAGACAATCCGATCAGAACAAGCCCTTCGCTGTTCCTTAATGGAAATCCAACAGGCGTGTTGAGCCTGTGCTGAGCTGCTGACCCTGCACAGAAAATAAATGGATGAAGTCACTGATCTCATCACAGGCTAATTTAGTGGTGTTTATGCTAACGAGAAAAAAATACAGGCGCTAAAGAAATCTTGTCAGATGATGCAAATATATTGAGTGCCTTGGAACTGCTTCACCCTAAATGACTCTTCAGTTACCTCTCTTGTGTTTCCCTCCTATTTCCCCCTCAGGCTGCTCTGTCCTTTCACAGGCCAAAGCCAGAGAGTAGCGCTGTTTTGTTTTCCACTCTTTAATGAACGTTTCAAAGAGGCGCCTGTCGCTTGCCACGTCTATGATGGAGAAAGTCCCGGAGTTGCTGGAACATACAGATGCATCCTGGGACAGCTGAAGCGTGAAGCTTTCGTGAAACACAGGTGATTCTGTATCAGAAAGAGGCTGTGGCTGTGGGGAGGATGGAGGAACAGAGTGTCGGGGAGGGCCGAGGGTCTCGCTGGTGGATGTGGTTTTCAAATTTGACTGCAGAACAGTTGTTAGTTCAGGATTAGGTAGCGTCTGTGGTTCCTGTCCACATTTTTGGTGGTGATCAGTTGTTGATTCTAGACTCTTATTGTCAGAAGCAGAAACTACTGATCGAAGATTATGGTTTCCTGTGGGAGTTTTAGGACATTTTGCAATTGCCAATTTTTCTTGAAAGCGGCTTGACGGAGTCGACTGGTTCAGTGGTGACTGGATGGATGAGGTGGTCAGCTTTACTCTCGGTGTAACAGGTGGTGTTTCCTGAGTTGGGGGAATGAGGTCACCAGCAGAGCCTGGTCTTTCTAGTAAATTTTCACTGTCACTTCTTAAAGGTCGTCCTTCTTGAGAGTTACTTGTAGCAGCAGATTGCTGTAACTTCTCCCTCTTTTTGCCTGCTTGCTTCGAGGACTCTGGTATCAGTGGAGCACCAGCTGTGTTTGCAGCAGCAGCAGCGTGCGTTTGAATGACTGTCAGGCCTTCTGTTGTGTTTTGCAAGGGCTGGTCAGACATGCTAGGCCAGCGGTCAAAGATCTCTTGTAAACCAGGGCTACAATCAAATGCACTTTCTGGAGCATTTTGCAGAAAGGGTTGTTTAAAAACTGTATTATGTGACAATATGGCATCCATTTTCTTTTTATTTTCCTTCTCTTCTCCTTTAGTCTCTACATGTTTTGCATTTTCAACATCTTCAATACCTATTTCCTGTCTCCCTCCTGGTTTAACACTTTCTTGTGTGCTACGCTGTTTAATGTTTTTTAGATGACGTCGATTTTTCTCATCATGTTCATTTTGAGGTGTAGTAGTGAGTTGTGGCTGCATCTGTCCTTCACACAGAACATTCTCTTCTGGGTTCACTTGCTCATGCTCTTGTTCAGTACCGTCTGCTTGTCTGAACAAACTCTGCCTTTCCAGATAGTGTTCACCGATCAGCAGCGAGTCACCCCACTCTGACAGGTTAAAGAAAGACTCGCCCCATTGGATTGCCTCCTGTTTCTCTGCTTCCTGGTTGGCAAGAAGCTCACTGCGTCGTCTCTCCTGGGTCGATGAAGCACGCTTTTCTTTCACCTCCTGGCTTATAGATTCCTCCTCATCTGATTTGTCAGGGATCTGGTGGGGGCTCAGATCCGCCAGCAGAGGGCTGTGATATAAGCTGTCAAAAAGGAAGCTACTGCTTCTGTTAAGACTCACAGAAGAGGTCTGATTAGGATCCGGGGCCTCATCATTAAATGCACCTTCATTTTCATCTTTATCCATGTTATCACCACCTCCTGGCTCAGGGGAAATCTTTGAGAAAGAAACAAACAAGTATTTATAAAGAAGATCATATTCACACAATTCTAGCATAATATATGTTTCCAGTCTCTTACCTGATGGCTGGTATTGAGGATGAGCTCCATCTGGCTATCTGTGAGAGAAATATTGAAGCTGGGGTGTGCTTTGTCTGGCCCTTTAAGCCCATTTGTTCTTTCATGTCCATTTTCCTCCAGACCTGCAGCTACTTCCAACAATTTATCTTCTCTTCTCTTTTTTGTTTCAACTGCCTGATCCATACATCTGACCTCCTCATCTGTCTGTTGAACAATGATTCTCTCAGTCTGAGTGTCCAGTTCAAAGCTGTCACCAAAACTCTCTTCTCCCATTTTAACATCCCCCTCAATTTCATCATCTGTCTTATCTCCTCCGTAGAGCTCAGGAGATGAAAACTTCTCTCTGCCATCCATCCGTCTTCGCTTGGCCTCAGAAACAGCGGCAGAGGAGTCAGAGAGGGGAGAGTTTAATGTGTCTGGATTTGTAGGTGCAGAAGTACGAGGAGGAGTTTCGTGCATAGGGTGAGGGGCAGGAATAGTTACTAGCAGCTGACCCGAATGAGCTGAATTTTTGACTGAAGAAACTATTGCAGGTTTCGAGTGTGACGTTTCTGCGGTCTCAACGTTATCTTGCAGATTTTTGTCAGTCTGTATGGAGTGCAGGACTTTTCTTAAGGCTCTCTTCAGTATACCAGGCTGCACAGGTGAAACAGTAAGTCCTGTGGTGCAGTCTCCTTTCACTGTCCTTGTGGAAACAGTTTGCTGTTGTTCTGCCCATGATATTGGCGCTCTAAAACGTGGAAGCAGTATTGGAGAAGGTGAGGCCTGAGGCTGTGGTCCCGGTGCAGGCACAGGCAGGGGGCTAGATATAATCTCAGCCAACTCCTGTGTTAGGCTCTGTTCAGGAACAGGCTGATTTACTTGATAATTCTTTGGCCTGATTGAGACCGTGACTCTATCTGCGTCTCTTTCTTTTTGCTTTGCTTTGTGGCACTCCTTCTCTTCCTGCTCTGACCCTATGTTCTCTGCGTTTTCACCTTGATTTTTTGCAGCATTTGTTATTGATTTCTTTGTCACTGCTTTTGATGTTTCATTTTTTCTTTCCACTTTAACTTCACTGTTTGCTTCCCCGATTTCTGGGTCAGATCTGCCTGCCTTTCTGGGATCTTCCAGTGTTTTCTTTGATTCCATCACTCCTAACATCCCCTGCTCTTTTCCTGCTTCCCCTTTTTGCCTGCTGTTCCTTCCCTCCATTTTCACTTCAGACATCTTTTCATCACTTTTAAAGCTTTCCCTAATCTCTTCTCCATGATCATTGTTTGTCTCTGGTTCTTGTACACTGAGACACGAGGAGGACGAGGTGTCTGAATCCCCAGAGTGATGGTCATCAGGGCTATTTACAGCAGGAGCCCCAGGAGGAAGACTTGTAGGATCCCAGTGAATTCCTAACTGGGCCAGGTCTTCTTGAAGAAGGAGCCTTGCCTCAGACACTATCTCAACAGCTGCCTCCTGTTCTGTGAGAGCCCGTCCACCGGTCACCCAGACACATCGGAGGCTTCGTCTCTCAGCTGCCTCCACTTCACTCTCATCCACTGCACGCTTGGAGCTGATGAAGGCAGACAATACAAGACTGGTTATAGGTTATAAAGTTTTCAGGAGATTATAACTTGAGTGCATACCTTTTGAAATTGAGTTTGAGTTTAGATGGTTTACCACACCTGTTATCACATCAGCTACTTTACGGGGGTAACTAAAAATTTTGATCTGTGAGAGATTGACTTGGAACTAAAGGTTGGTAGTTTAAATTGTTTTTTAGTTTGATTCACAGTGCAGTTGTTCAGTTGTTATTCCTTTTTTTTTTTTAGACTGTGCATATAATTATGTTCCTCCTGTAAGCACATCAGGATTATTCAGTTGCATTAACTTTAAAAGTTATTAATAAAAAAATTAATCAAGTTCAGATTACACTGATTAATTTCTTGGCAATATTATTTTTCTCTGTTTTTCCAGCAGCGTTCTGCAACATTTACCAGGTCACAATTCTTGAGAAATGGAGCACATGCAAAGGAAAATCCTAATAAATATTTCTGCAGACCCAGGTCGCTTTCTTTAAAATTGCAAAAAATGAAAAATGCACTGGCCTTGATGGAAGCAGTCTTATGTACCTTATGCACCACTAAGATGCTCCACCCACCCATTTTTTCCCATTTAATCCTTAAATCCCTTTTATGCAGTACGTAGCACATTTGAAAAAATGTATCAGATTCGCTGATTAAAAATTTAAAAAGCAATGCCATTATTTGCCCAGACAGCAGAACCAAAGAAGTGCCATTCTTCAGTGACCTATCAGGGACTTCATATCTTTAACATAAATACACACCTACCTCTTAAATGGGATGGCACTCCGCAGGGCTTTCTCAACATCAGCTACGGTGGCCCTGGCCAGCTCTGCGACAGTGCAGAGGCCTTGGGCGTAGAGCGCTCTGGCTCGAGTTGCATTCAGAAGGGAAACTCTGACCAGGTCGACCAGCTCCCTCTGGACTCCAAAGCTCAACCTGGTCTGGTACTGGGATAAAAGCAGTTCCATGTTGTGCCAGCCGAGACGCTTGCAGAACACAGTTACCATACCTGAGGGAACACATTTACACGCTTAGTTACCAACATGTTGCTTTTTGTTCTGTTTTTCTTTCGTTTCTTGTTGTGATTACACTGATCACTGATTCAACAGCATTTAGATCCATCCTGACCCAACGAAACGTCTGAGGCACACTAGAACGAAATATGTTAACATGAATTACCTTAGAAAATCTCATACTAACCTGACTGAAAAACATGGACATCTATGAATGATGGATACATGTCTATAAGTTATGTATATAGGTGCAGAAACACATTTAAGTTGTAGTGGAGGTAAGTCTCTCCTGCGTATCTACCACTCAGAAGTGTTCCTGCCTCTTGTATTGAGTTAATATTCTTGTTAATGTTCTGTTTAAATGGTAAATGGCCTGTATTTGTATAGCGCTTTACATAGTCCCTAAGGACTGCAAAGCGCTTTACACGTTCAGTCATCCACCCATTCACACACTAGTGATGCGAAGCTACATTGTAGCCACAGTCGCCCTGGGGCGCACTGACAGAGGCGAGGCTGCCGAACACTGGCGCCACCAGGCCCTCTGACCACCACCAGTAGGCAACAGGTGAAGTGTCTTGCCCAAGGACACAACGACCGAGACTGTCCGAGCCGGGGCTTGAACCGGCAACCTTCCGATTACAAGACGAACTACCAACTCTTGAGCCACGATTGCCCGGCTAACTTTACCTTTAAACACGACTGTTTAAAGGTAAAGTTTTGTCACAAATTCAAAGGGTGCGTATTCTAAAGTGTAACGTGTTCTCTGCTGCAAGCCTCAGAAAAGCTTTACGCTCAAGCCTCCAGAGGCACTGGAACAACTTGTCTTAATCTCTTAAGTATCTACCTGCATACGTGGAAGCAGACTGCTGCAGAGATTGTAACTGCCCACGACTGCAGTTGTATTTGTTTGCAACAGTTCCCAAAGGCACCTCATTCACCAGATCCTGCAGTACAAGAGTTGTGAAAAACCTGAGAGCAAGTGAAAGAAAAGAAGATGAGAATTACAAAGGATTCAGTCAAACAAAAGAATATACCTTTTCCAGTAATGAAATATATCCCTTATTTGTTTTGGGGTTGGGTTTTTTTCCCCGTGCTTCTCATATGAGTCAGCTTTTAAACAAGGGCCGCAATGTTAGGAATCACTATGCACACAATGAACAATATAATGTAATCCAGTACTAAACCCTGATTCATCATTAACATTTCAAGGTTTGCAGCAGTTTGAGGTTCTGAAAACGTGAACTGAAAACTAAATGTAAAGGGTATTCAGCAAGTATATGTTATACACATGACTTTCAAATTATAATAAATGTGCTTTACCGTTTATGAATAGCCATTTGTCTGTGCTGCTTTTCTGTCTTGGCAACAAGTTTCCCGCTGACAGATCGTGCCAAAAAGCCTTCCTGGACGCCAACCAGTTCTGCTACTCTCTTCATCGATGATGACAGCTGCTCCCACAGACAGAAGAACTGATACCAATCTATGGTGGTCCACTCTGCGTACAGTGGAGTGATCTGAGGAGAATTTGGACACAGTATTTCAAATATTTAGATTTGGAGGAGCAGTGTGGAATTTTAAGAGAGGTGTCCTCTCAAAATATTTTTGTTACCTATAAGAAAGTTAGGATTTAAGCACCATTAGGCATGCATCAACAAGCTTAAGAGGTATTATATAGCCAACAGAAAATGTTCCAACAAGTTTTAATATATGTACCAGGTACAAAATGTGCAAATCATTTTCTAGGACAAAGCCCTTCATGGCCCGCTGCAGGTCTGCAAATATTCCTAAAGCCTCAGGAGGAGATAGGGAGGAAGAAAGGGTGGCGGCGCCAAGTTGAGTTGGACAGTACCGCTCGTCTGGGTATGCAAAGACACAGACAGAGAGCATATAATTCACTGAAAATCTGATAAGAAAATGATACTAGGACCAAAGAAAGTAAAAGAATCACAGTGAAATTAGTCTTTTATCAATTATCTGTGAAAACATTTTTTTTTAAATGTTGAAAACAACTATTTGAAATATACATTTCTACCAGAACATAATATTATTGAAGGCCTATTCATCATGTACCAGTTTAGCAGTGATATGAAAGGGGGAAGGATGAATACTGCAGAATATTATCAAAACTGTGGCATTACCTTGTCCATCTTTTTGAATGTTAATAAATTCATTCTCCATCAACCATTCAACACAGGTCTCAATAGAGCCTTTACTGGTCTCTTCTTTGGAGACTTTTTTGCCGTGACATTTCATGCTGGCAGCCAGAAGTGAGCACGAAGCATACAATCTCACATCTTGCGGAGTGCTGGCTACACCTCCAACGATTATCTGTGTGTCAGAATGAGGAGAATAAGGAAGACAAAACAATTACAGACATTTTGACGCAGCTGCTTGTTTAGTCACTGTGAGGTTAGGTAAAGTACCTTGACCGTACATCAGTTAAACTAGTGCAATAGCTGTTATAAAAGAAGGAAATAATCTACTTTAAGCATAACTTGTTACTATTCCTACCAGTTTGAATAATAATCATACCTCCAGGATGGCTCGTAGCATGCTAGTGGTAACACCTTCACCCTCTCTTCTCACCAGGCAGCTGCTGATTGGCTGAAGAGCACCTTTAAGCAGAGTGATACCTTTCTGACGCTCTGCCTCCTTACACACCAGCACACTTTCACCTGGAAGGAAAGGACAAAATGATAAAACACAAAATAAAACTCTAATTTTAATTCAATTTTGCAAACAAAATAAACTTCATTCATTCATGAAAGACTTCCCACACCTGTAGTGTCAATTCCTTTTCTCCCTGCTCGTCCTGCCATCTGTTTGTATGTGAGCGGATCCAGCAAGTGACCGTTGAATGTGGGAGTTCGAATGATGACCCTGCGCGCTGGGAGATTAACCCCTGATGAGAGGGTCGAGGTGGCAGCCAGGACTCTGATCATGCCCTGGCGAAAAGCTCCCTCCAACACGTCACGTTCATCGAATGTTAATCCTGCAGAGTCAAACATTAACTCATATATACATACTCAAAAAAATATTGCATTTAGTCTAGAACAATGGTTCTCAAACCGCGTGGCAGGCCCCAATGGGGGACCAACCAGGTGACCAATAAGAAATTAAACTAAGTTGATTTAATATAACAATACAGTTATATTATTCAACAACTATTGACAATAGTTGTTGAATGTGGGGGCATCAAATTATTTTACAAAGTGGGGCATGCTAGAAAAGGTTTAAGATCCAGTAGTCTAGACTCAGCTGTGGTTAAAAGGATTGCATAAATGTGTTCACCAGCATGGTGGAAGGCCACACCCCATGGCACAGTGCGCTGCAGGATGGGGTCCAAACCAGCTGGAGTTCGTCTTAATTGAGCTATTACATCCACTAGTCCCTCCTGATCCAGACGCACTGGCTGAGGCTCAGCTTCGCTCTGACGCTCTGAGAAAAAACATACCAAACATACCACACCATAAGATTTGAGATAAAATTCTGTGACTCAAATATAATAAATTCATTAAAAAACTGAATGTGCATATCATAACATGCTGCAAAAACAGGCTATTGTTCTACCTCATTCTGAAATAAGTATTTAAACTTCACAAACCAGCATGTCTGAGGTTGTAAAACTCTCTCGCGATAGTATCTGCCAGTTTCTCACACCAGTTCTTTGAAGGGCAGAATAGCAGCACGCAGTGGCCCTCTCTCGCTGTCTCATAGCACAAGCTCACTACGTGGTCATCATCACCCTATGACGTAAAGAATCTGTTAATATACTACTATTCATGACAAACTATGTCTCATCTCTGGACTTTACTCAGTTACCTTAACGTGGAGTGCAGGGTTAAAATGTCGGACCACAGAGAGGCTCTGGTCATAGATGTTGCAGCCCACCTTGAGGTGCTCCTGCAGGGGTACGGGTCTATAGTCTGTCTGGTACAGCTCTGCACCTAACCAGCTAGCCAGGAGCGAGAGGTTTGGCAAAGTGGCACTCATACCGATTATTTGAATGCCCTCAGAAAGAGACCTGCAGAAAGACTAATTAACACTTTTGGCAGAGGAGCATGATTTTTAAAGACTGCAAATTCAGAAAAGGTCAGGCCAAAAAAATAAAATAAATGGCACAAACCCCATGCTGTTCTGCTTCTGTGCAATGTAGCGGATTTTAGTTAAGAGCAATTCCAGCAGGTATCCTCTTCCAGAATCTCCAACCATATGCAGCTCATCTACTACCACCATACCTTGAAGCACAAAAATAACAAACTCATTCTCTATAAATTATATCAATGAATGCAAACAATTAGGACTGCAAAGCAATAATATCTTTTAGAATTTAGTATTTCTGTATTTAGTAATTTACTGTAGTGTATTGACTTTGTTAAATTACTTCTTTTATTTCAGTTTATAAAATACCTGCAAATAACCCAAAGGCGTTCGGTTTACACTGATAAAAGTGAGAAAAGAAGGAACTTCTTAAACTTGAAAAGCTGGAGTTAAGCAAATGTTTGACATGACCGTCAACTGACGACTCAATTGTTCAACTGTTTCAGTACTAGCAACTATAACAAATATATTACCTAGAAGAGTCATACTATTCTCTTCAATGAGTCTGTTAATAAGAGAGTTGGCTTTTTCTATGGTGCAAACAGCTACATCCAGAGCTGTGAACCCTCCAGCAGCAGAGGTGCTGCCCATGTACCCCTCCACCCGAACTCCTGCCTCTTCAAATATGCTCTACAAGATAAGATACACAAGTGTGTTAGACTGAGACATATACACAGAAAACACTTTGTCCATAACTATATGCATGAATTTCTCTGTTCACTGCTCGCGCACCTGAAGGTAATGCATCTTCTCTTTTGCAACAGAGACAAATGGCAGGATGAAGAGAGCTTTTCTTTTTGTCTCCAACACACGCTTTAACATCAACAGCTCTGACACCAGAGTTTTTCCAGCACTAGTAGGGGCTGAAATTTAAAAAAACAAACAAAAACGAAACAATAATAATAATAATAATAACAACAACAATAATAATAATAATTGAAAAGATTTTCCCAACTGATATGCCTGTTGCTCCTCTCTCCCCAAGACCCAGTTTAGAAACCTTTAACCTTAAAGAGGGCGGTTTGAGATCACAGAGGAGAGAATAAAGAAAACATAAAACTTTGAGATTCTTACCAGAATACACCAGGTTACCTCCCCGCAGCACCTGTCCAACAGCAAGGCACTGAGCCTGCCACTCAAACATCCGAGTCACTCCATGTTTCTGGTATCGATCCAGCACAGGTTTTGGTAAGCCCCAGTTGGAAAGCAACAGCTTTTCAGCTTGGTCAGGAGGAGCACACAAGGCAGGACCTACAGTAGGACACAAGGTATTACACGTAGTATTGAATCAAAATCTTCAATGCTTTGTTTAAAACAGATATGTGATCATGTCACACACATGTCAAATATAAATGCAGTTTAATGAAACAGTCCAAATCTGGGCACACATGAACAAGAAAGCCATTCATACAAGCTGCAAAACTGGTTTACTAAAAGGATAAAATAGCCACCTGCTGCAGGGCCTCAAAACTGTGTTCAGTGGTCGCACCACTGCCTTTGATTATATTCAATATGAGGCAACTTTATTTTATTTGGGCCTTTTTTCTTCTCGTCTTCATGCCTTTCCTTGTCTTATGTAAAACAGTTTTAACTGCTTTGTTGGCGATTGGTGCTAAACAAACAAAATCCCCTACCTCATTTCTCATCTAAGGGGAAGCAGCTTGGAAATGTTGCTATAGATATGTATGCTATGAACGTTGATATTGAAACCATGTTCTGAAGAGGGTTTACTTATCATATCAAATTTTACAACCTTGATTATTTCTGTGCACATTCCTGAGCTGTATGCAGTAACACACACAATAGTTCATCTGTGTTTCGTCCAGCAGCCAGCTGAATGGTTAATCTAGCTCGACGGTTTTATGTCAGTGCCTGGTGTACTTTACCTGGATGAGGCAACGTGTCACTGAGAGTGCTGAGCTCTAAGCCGCTGGGGACTGTGAGCACAGAAGCAGACTGACTCTGTAACGATCGCTGGAGTTTGGCCCTCTTCATAGCTGCCGCGAGATGGGTGGGGCTGAACAAGATGTAGTCCCTGGATAGATGGCCATTCTTACTTGACCCATTTTTGTCTTCACTAAAAGGAGAACTCTTTCTTTTAGACACAAGCTTCTGGCTGTGGAACAGAGCAAGAGAGAATATGTTGACAGAAGCAGTTCAGGAGGACATTAAAGAAATAATACAAAAGCTAGACAAGTTAAAACACACATGCTGGATCTGCCTGCTTGCTGACTGTTTTGTGTGTTCTGGCAAGCTACAACGTTGACAACGGCAGAAGCAAGCTTTGAAGTAGTGCTCTGTGGATGTTCCACTTCCTCCGAGTCCTCACTGAAGAGAAGCTTTTGAGCAAGCTCTTTGCAGTCAGCTCTCCACCTCGCTCGCTTGCTATCTCCTCTAGGCTCACAGACTCCATCCAGAGGGCAAGGGTGTCTGTGCGATCTTTTGTCTGAGGGGTGAAAAGATGCTCTATCTCTGACCTGCACCAAATCTCTCTCCTTTTCATTTTGTGCAACTAGTTCAAGGGGGCGTAAAGGGGCAAAGGGAGTTGATGCTGATGATGGTCTTTCCGGGGTATGTCTGTTTACTGCGGGCTTCACAGGGTCCACAACATCTAGCGCCTGCAGGACCTCTTCACTGAGAGCTAAAGTGGACTCTCCCAGCAGAAACACAGCTCCTCCGTTCTAAGACAAAAAACAATGCTTATGATTTATTTGAATCAAAGAAGGAAAGAGAGAGTAAAATAAGCTGACACACTCACCGTGCGGTTGTCTTTGTTGCTGTTCTGTGATCCGTTTGTTTTGTCTGACAGGCTTGTTTTCTGTCTGTCTCCGTTTGGTGGCTCATCATGAGCTTGGAAGCTGTGCGCAGAAATAAGTACATTCATTACTTCAACACGTACGACTGGCGATTATATTAATATTGGTGTCTCCAAGCAACAGCTGACTGTTCATAAATGTCATTGCAGATAAATGAAGTGAAACAGGTTACTCACCTTGTTTTCTTTTTGACCTGGTGCTGTCCCATGTAGCTTCTCTTTTTCTGAGGACCCGAGGTGTTCATGCTGAACAAACTGCAGAGGTTTTAGTGAACGCCCGAGTAAGTGGATGTGAATTAACATGACATAAATTTACCCTCGACACAGGCTTATAAACTCAATTTGATGTTTACAAAACAAAAGAAAGCAATTGTCAACTCTTAAGTAATTATTTTAGTAGCTAAAAAAAATCAATAACAAAACTTTTAGTTTGATAAACAAATCTCAAATCAAAAAGACCGCCGGAGCGCCACCCCGGTGTTTCGGTAAAACAGTCCGATGGAATACAAGCTGTTCCTAAGCAAAGTTCCACTTAGCATCACTATTGCTACTACTATCTATTCTACTTTGACTATTAATAGGAGGGATTTTTATTTTAACTACGCATACAGCAGTGAATAATGATTGTGTATTTACAGTGGTACTTTTACTTTCTACTTTACCACTTACGTAAAAGTAAAAGTAATACATTCTAAA
Source organism: Pelmatolapia mariae (assembly GCF_036321145.2). Classification (NCBI taxonomy): domain Eukaryota; kingdom Metazoa; phylum Chordata; class Actinopteri; order Cichliformes; family Cichlidae; genus Pelmatolapia; species Pelmatolapia mariae. Next base: position 25,058,321 of record NC_086232.1, on the reverse strand, counting down.
CCTTACTGAACCTTACAATATAAAAGTAAAACTATCCATTACACACAAAACGGGTTCCATAGCTGTTCTTATATGTTATAGTCTATTATCAAATTATTATAAATGAACAAGCAAGTATTTCATATTTGTAGATGCCCAGGGCAGAGGTGATTGAAGTAATTGTATATACTGTTGCAACGCAAAGAACACACATTAGTATAATATACCATGTATGTGTACTGTAAATAAAACTAATACTGATAACTGACAAATTAAATAAAATGTTGTTTAATACATGTTTTATGATGTTTTATGTTTTGGCAAAATTAATTATGCTCCAGGGTATTTACTGAAAAACACATAATGCCTTAAATTCAGAAAAATTACTACATTAAAAATTCAAAATTAACCCAGAAGGTATTGCGTCTCTTATGAAGTGCTACTTCTTTCCATTTCTTTTCTGGAAATAATGTGTAAATAGAACAATATCATCCTCTTCTTTTACTATAAGTTGGATATTTTATATCTATTTAGTCTGATCCTGTTACAGTGAAAGTAAGTCTGCCTATTCAGTGGGGAGGAATAAAATATATACCAAATATGACAGTAAGCATTTATAATATTTAAAGCTGAATATTCAATTCAGAACTTAAGATGAGTATGATCTACTCTGTTTGCCACGAAAGTGAAATCTGTCAGTCAGAGCATAGGCCTTTACTCAAGACTTCTTTCTTTCCCGTAAGTGCATATTAAATTCTGGGAGGAGCTATTTCCGTGGTTCAGAGAAATACTTAGGAAGTAGATCCTCTGAACTCTGTTTACAACTCATATATAGAGTCACGGTTATGTTTGTCATGGTTATGAAGAAAAAGACGTATTTTGAGTAAAATCTTGATCTTCTGTGCAAAAATTGCTCAATGTGAATATTTCCTTTGTGAAAAATTGCAGGAGATAGATATTATATGATTTAGGGACCATTTGTGGCTGATTGGCGAGCCTGTGTATGACTGTATCATAGAAACAATGATTACCCCATACTTGCTAAAATTACTTGCACTTAACGAATTTTGTTTTACATCTCTGTTCATATTTTCTCCCTCTAGGCTCATAAAAAGTTCCCTGTATGTTAACTATTCTGCTTTAATATAGTCTATAGTTATTTTTACTGACTGTGTTTGGAACACTGTGCTGTAGAGTTACTGGACAGCAAAAGGAAGATGCAGCATGGGGAAAACACTACCATGTTATTCAGTTAATGAAACGCCAGCGGTTTGAGCTGGAGGAGATGTGGGCGGGGCTTAGAAGTCTATCTCTGGCTGCATGGCGTGAGCGAGCGGCTAGTGGGCGCGCCCGCTGCGACGTTGCGGAGGCTTCAACATGGCGGAAGCCCTGACAACTCAGGAGCAGCTGGTAAGAGTCTCTTCGTGATTTTTTTTCTTTTTCTTTTTCTGGTAGTAGTCATTGTGTACAGTCGCCACCCTCAGTTTCTTCTCTAAAGGAGGTTTTTAAAAAAATCAGATTTTGTCGTGCGGTTATTTCTGGGAACGGGGCGGTGTAGTAAACAGCCCCGGCCCGTTCACAAGCCTCCTGTCGACCGACTCCGGTGTGACTGACAGTAGTTAGCATGTGTGTTAGCGCGATGGCGTTTGCTAGTAGTGGAAGGTATCATTTTACCGGCAGTCTGCCTTGAATGCTCACTTCCTGATAACTAGGCATTATGCGGACCACATCGATATGTTCATGAGTCTAAAGTAAATTAACCAGCGACCCATAATTCTTTACAGTTGGCCCTACTCATAGAGCTTGTAGTCACTTAACGGCTATCGTTAGCCGTCCAGCTACCACATGTAACCTAGCCGCTAGCTAATGGCAGTGGCTATTGTTGACTTGCAGGGAATTTCCTAGACTGCTGTCTTACCAGTCTTTATAAATGATTTTGGGCTGAGCTTTCAGGTTAAAAAAGATACATCGATTGTTGTCTTTATTATTTATTGTCATTTTATACCATGACACAGTTAAGAATGACCAAAACCGCGACTTTGGACGAGTGTTTTGCTACGAGCCAACGAACTAGCAATATCCCGTCTAACGGATTTACTGTGGACAATTCATAGAAATGATCCTCCGGTTCTTAGCATTGTTGTTGCAATCACTTTCTAGTAAAAGGGGTGGGCCTGAGATAAATGGCAAACATGAAATGTCATTCTGCGTTTCTGATTACAGCATTATATTACAGCTTCTGGCCTGATCTTCATCTACTTATGACAAGGTTAACGGATCATTGAGCAAAGTTACAGGGCATACTTTGGATGCTCCCCAGATTTGCAGATCTTATCTGTTGATAGCTATAATCACTTTCGCGCACACAGTAACGTCTGTCAACTAACTGCCCGCACCACTTAACGTCTGTAGATTTAGGCTGCTCGTCTTTATTGTCGTCTTGGATTACATCTCAACCAAGGGAAAGCGATCATCCTGGTGTTGATGTTCCGTTATTGGGTACTAGGTTAATCATGTGGTCATGTAATTTAAATATGCCCCCTAAAGCATATGAGTTTTTCAATAGTTTTTGTCCCACTTAAAAATTTAGGCCCATTGTGATAGTTTTCTTGATGTGTTAATACTTTGTATATAAGTATATTTATTGCCAGTCAAGACCTTGCATCATTTTGGCATATAATTAAGACTGTGCCAGGAAACTGCACACATTTTTCCAAATATTAGTCCTGGATTAGAAAAAATTAAAGTCTACATTCTGGATAATTTCCAGTATGCATCAATTATATAGTTATTTGTCACAATTCATCTATTTTCTGCATAGGAAAAAGATATAAACAGAGGCAGTAAAAACACCAGCAAAACCAGTTTTGTTACTTATGGTTTCATAATAAAGACATTTTTATCAAATTATTTTTTTGTAAAAAGGGAAAATGCATACATTTCTGTTAAATAATGTAACAGACTCATGTGTTTAGTCACTCTCCAAAATTCCACAAGCCATTTAAACAAAAAAACAAAACAAAGAAAACCCTGCACTGACATTTTCACATGTATAGTGCCACATATTGAATGAGCATCTCTTTTGTTTAGGGCTACAACTAATAACAAATTTGATTATGAAACAAGGTGCTTAAGCATTTGGATGGGTTACGTTTGCAATAAAAAACCTGTTGGAGAAACCCGGTATTTTGAATCATGTTTACAATGGATGTCCATTTCTTTGTCCTTATTTGTGCGTGTATATAAAGCTTCTTTGTGTATAGCTGAAAAGTTAATTGTTGTCCCCATTTTTATATTTTCTCCTGGTGCATTCAAATTTGGAGGATGGATTCAGAGTACTCGGAGCAAAACAAGCTGACTGTTGTCTCTTGGCACATGAGTGCTATTGTTGATAGTATCTTCTAGTGGCGCACACTTCACAATATTTAATCTTTGACAGAATTGTATACTTTTCTTGTCATGTCAGCAATCATTCCCATATTATCTTTTGTTTTTTATGGATATCTTTCAAAGCCATAAAAAAGTTTTACACACAATTTCTCTTTTT